>NW_024412421.1:10272332-10400183 GCF_014898765.1 Herpailurus yagouaroundi
TTCTTTTCTTTTCTTTTCTTTTCTTTTCTTTTCTTTTCTTTTCTTTTTCTTCCTTCCTTCCTTTCTCCCTCTCTTTCTTTCTTTCTTTCTTTCTTTCTTTCTTTCTTCTTTCTTTCTTAACTTAGGATTTTTTTAAGTTTATTTATTTATTTTTGAGAGAGAGAGAGAGAGCGCACAAGCGGGGGAAGGTCAGAGAGAGAGGGGGAGAGAGAGAATCCCAAGCAGGCTGTGCACTGTCAGTGTGGGCTCAATCCCACAAGATCATGACCTGAGCTGAAATCAAGAGATGGATGTTTAACTGACTGAGCCCCCAGGGGCCCCCAAAGCTCTTTCTTATCAAGGTAGAAAGGAGAACCTATATAGGGGGAGAGACAGGGGACCTGGGCTCTCATCTCGGGTCTGCCTGACCTTCTGAGCCATCTGGGCAAGGCTCCCGTCTCTGTGAGCCCTTCTCTAAAACAGGAACCGAATGGCTGTCTGGTTCTTCCCAGAGGGCTGTGTTGCTGCCAGCTGGGATAACAACTGTGAAAACACCTTGAAGGTGACCAAGTGTTGTCCCTGTGGTGTTTTGAGGTGGACAACTGATGAGGACGATGAATACTGGTCTCTAAAAACCCTCAGGGGCCATGTCTGAGAGATGGGGGAGAGGAAGCCGGCAAGGCGAGGGCGGGGATTCTGAAACACAGTACTAGGAAACCTAGTTCTGGGTCTACTACTGCCACTGCGAGACTTTGGGCAAGTGCTTCTCTCTTGAAGCCTCAGTTTACCCGTCGGTGGCATGGGTATGATGATTCCTGCCTTCCTCCTAGGAGTGGTGGCTGGATTAGAGAGCATGGAAAAACTGGGATTTTTTTTGTACCTGTGTCAGGGAAAGTAAGAGTCTAGGGAGGGCCTCAGGCCATGGCCTGTGAAGACAGGTAGATCACAGCCCCAGACAGATGAGGAGCGGAGAGAGACAGGTGTATAAGGAGTTAAGCTTCCTGCTCCAGAGTGTATAGCCTCCATTGCTGGGGTGCCCCTTTTGCCGGCAATCATGGAAGGCTTCCTGCAGGAGACAGTCCAGGAGCTAACAGTGTCATCCCAGGCCAGCGAGGCAGATGCTGGAGGGTTTGGGGAAGCATAAGCAAAAGGAAGACATGGGGTTTGCTAAGGCAGCTGAGAGGGCTGGAGAGCACGTCCTTGGGGGCTGCTCTGAGGTGACCTCGCTGGACCCATCCCAGGTCATGTGCTACGACTATGACAACGACGGAGGCCATGACTTCATCGGCGAGTTCCAGACCTCAGTGTCGCAGATGTGTGAGGCTCGTGATGGTGTCCCGGTGAGATGGGCCCGTGTGTGTGTGACCCTGAAACCTCAGCGGGGGCCGGGCGAGGGGCACAGGCTTGGGCAGACTAGGGCTCAGATCCCACCTCTCTGGCTGTAGGACCTTAAATCAAGAAGGACTTCTTAAGCAAAATATCCAGTTCCTCTGAGCCTCAGTTTCCCCATCTGTCTAATGAGGCAGAGGAAGAGAGTGGGAATTCAATGAGATGATACAGGTAAAGTGCCCAGCATGTGGGGAGCACTCAAGAGTTATCCATTTAACTCCCCCCAAGAAGCTGGGCCCTGGGGGGTGGTTCTGGGCATACACATAGTTCTGGACATGACATAGATGAGTCATCTGGGGTGGGGAGCAATGCAGATCCTCCTACCTTGGGCAGGCACAGCTTGGTGTGAGCCTGAAGTGTCAGGAACCTTTTCTGGGAGTGGGCATCCAGGAAGGCTTCCTGGAAGAGGCACTGTGGAGGGGATCCTGCGGCCCAGGGGAGGGTCAGTCGCCATGGAAGCGCTGAGCTGAGCTTTTCTTTCTCTTCCCATGTTGCCCAGCTGGAGTTCGAGTGCATCAACCCCAAGAAGCAAAGGAAGAAAAAGAACTATAAGAACTCGGGCATCATTATCTTGCGTTCCTGCAAGGTGAGCCAACAGGGGTGGGCACGGGGCAGGGGCCTGGTTTGGGGTCACACAGGGAGGTATCACCGCAGAAGGTATAGACAGAGCATTGGGGATGGAGCCAGAAAGGCCTGGATTCAAATCCTGGTTCTGCCACATCCTGGCTCTGCGATCTTCTGAGCTTAATCTCTCTGGGCCTCAGTCTCCTCATCTGTAGAATAGGGGTGTTAACTAGGTAAAGCATGTGAAGGGTGGTCTCAGCTCACTTTCCTGTGATATAAGGAGGTCCGAGAGGGCATGAGATGACCTTCCAGGGCCTCTGCTAGTTGGAAGGTCACTGGGAGGTTGCTTCCCATGCTGGTGGCTTTCCCACTGCGTGTTCGGCATCCCAGGGGCAGAGGGACATCGGGTGGGGGTCTACTAACATCATCGAGGGCTCTGGTAACTGTGACTCCCGTGGTAGATCTGGATCCTCTGAGGCCCAGAAGGGGAGTGAGGTTCACACCAGCAGTGGTCAGGGCTGTCCCTGGATGTCTGGTAGCCAAGCATCTGCTGGAATGAGGGCGGATGTTAAGGAAGACAGCCTGGGCTGGGGCAGCGAGAGCCCTGGTCGGTGGGCCTGAAGGTTCCGAGTGAGTCCTGGCACCCTCTCCATGCCAGCTGGCTGACCCCAGACCCCAGGCTTCTATGTCCCGGTCTGGAGTCCACGCTGTCACAGGCTGGGGTTTCCACAACTGTTCAGTGAGGTCATAACGCGGAAGTGCTCTGTGAAAGCTGATCCGTCAGGTTACAGCATCGTGATTTTGGGTCCTTGTGCCTGACGCCTCTGTCCCTCAGATTCCCCTTCATGATTTTTGGCACCTGCCTTACTTGCTCCTTTTTGTAATCAGCCCTTCTTCTCCCATTCTTCGATTTTTTCTTTGGCTGGTTTTTGTTTTTTTACTTAAATACATTTATTTTGAAAGGAACCCCCCTCTGACTCCACCAAAATTAGAAGGCCAGCATCCTTTGCCAAAAGGAGCAAAGACCATCAAAACCAACACAGTGTTTTAGCAGCTTTATTAATTTATAGCAGAAGGCCTTGAGCTGGAGGCCTGGTCTCTCTCCGTTCGGAGCGGAGCTTGGTCAGGGCTAAAGAGGGCTTAAGGACTGAACAGCAACAAATTGAGACTTTCTCTGCCGTGTAATTGGTAGGTATAACTGACGCTGGGCCCTTGGGCCCTGCCTGGAATCATCGTGCGCGCGCGTGTGTGTGTGTGTGTGTCTCAGTCTCACCCACTGGAACTGTTGCTCTGAGTGTTGTTATAGAGACTGGAGTTTGGTTATAATGAGACCGGGTCTTCTCTTGGCCTCCTTGACTCTACTAAGGTTTCAGGGCACAGAGCAATCAGCTCTCCAAAGGTCATTCTTGGGTATTGTGACTAGGTAGAGGGCCAGGCCTCAGGTGCAGAGCAGGGGCCCAGTGACTCCCCTGATCCCTTCCAGATAAACCGGGACTACTCCTTCCTGGACTACATCCTGGGAGGCTGCCAGCTCATGTTCACGGTAAGTCTCTCCCCCCCAACCCCACCCCACCCAACCCCAGTGAGGATCCTCCCTAAGGGCTTGGGTCACCACTGTAGCAGGAGGGACATGGGGTAAACTTCGGGAATGACTTCTCCAGGGCAAAGGGTGTGTCTGGCCCAGAGGAGAGGGCATAGGTGATTGGGCCTGAGTCAGGGTGTAGCTAGAGATCAGGGCATGGTTGCCCAGCCCTCCGAGGATTGCTGGTTACACCTCTTCAGCAGGAAAAGAAGCTCTTCAATGGTCAGAAGGCCTTCCTGTCTCCTCTGCTGCCCCTCCTGTTTGCTCATTCAGTTCCATGCACACAGGACCCCACTGTTCCTCCAAGATGCCACGCTCCTTTCGGTTCTAGGGCTTTGCATATGCTGTTTCCTTTTTCTGAAACGCTCCTCTGGAACCTTCTCATGGCTGCTGCCCTACCACCCTTCAGGCCATGGCATAGAGGTCACCTCCTCAGGGAAGCCTCCCCTGATGCTTCCTGCTTCCTTCTTGTCTCTTCTCCTATTTTGATTTTCAGGACACTTGCCACTCTGAAATTATATAAGTATTTTTTCTCTTGTCCCTGTTTGTCCCACTCTGCAGACTGTGAGTACCTTTAGTGCAGGGACTTTGTTTTGTTTCTGTACGAACCTCAGCAAATCACTCAGTGCCTGGCACACAGTAGGTATTTAGTAAATGAACTGTGCCTCTGCCTGTGGCCTGGAGTGTAGGCCCCACAGACTTGTCCTGTCCATCTGGTCTTATGCTCCTCACCCAAAGGGGACCTTGGGGCCCAGGGGTCCTGCTGGGGTCCCATGCTCTTGCCCACCTCCCTGCCTTGCCTCACTGTTCTCCACCACCACCTCTAGATTCCATGGGGCAGGAGGTCATCTGCATGAGTATATGGGGTCATGGGATTGGCCTTGTTGATCTCTGACCCCACTGGTCACCACTACCCTCTCATTCCAATAGGCTGGGCTCTCCTGTTCCTCCTGTGCGTGTGTGTGTGTGTGTGTGTGTGTGTGTGTGTGTGTGTGTGTGTTCATTCAACAAATGGATACTGAGCACCTCCTCTATGCCAAACCCATCCCACGATGACCAAGTTCTAAGGTGGCCATCTTTCTCCCTGGATCCCTCTCCTAATCCCCCCTTGCCAGGCAGGCTTGCCCACTCATCTGCTAGCCCTCCGGGGGCTGGGTTGGAGTTCCGTGCAGGCTGAGAGAGCAGATATCAGCCCCAGCTCCTGTGGAGCATCTTCCCTGGTGCTCTGTGCCTAGTCCCGGACCTGGCTTTAGGGGCACGTATCTTGCCTACAGTGAGCACTGACTCTGGGCAGATGGGCACTGCCGTACCGGGCAGCCCTAGGTCCCGGGGCCTCGTGGTGGAGGTGGCTTGGGGAGGGGAGAGGGTGTCTGGGAAGGCTTCCACGGGGCAGCAGATCCAAACTGGGCCTGAATGATGGAGGAGAATTAGGGAGAAAAGATGGCCTGGCTCTTTAGGTAGAGGGAACCTCATGAATAAAGGCCTGGAAATGGAAACAGATGAGTGTGTGGGTAGTGACAGTGAGGGGGAGAAAGGAATTTGGGACTATGAGTTGGCTTTGTGTCACATCTGGGCAATAGACTTTATGCTTGAGCAATAGGGAGCCAAATGGCACTAGAACCAAATGGCACTGGAACCAAAGGAGTGACAGTCAGTTTCCAGGTGTCAGACCATCTTACGGAAGGGTGGGTTGGCACAGGGAGATGAGTGGGCTTCCCATGTCCCATCAGGCTCATTGTTCCCTGGGGATGGGATAGGGAGCTAGGGTCTGTGACCACCCTGAGTGGCCTTTTTTTTTTTTTTTTTTACCCCCACGCTACAGGTTGGGATAGACTTCACAGCCTCCAATGGGAATCCCCTGGACCCTTCCTCTTTGCACTATATCAACCCCATGGGCACCAACGAATATCTGTCAGCCATCTGGGCTGTCGGGCAGATCATTCAGGACTATGACAGGTAAACTTGGGGAGGGAGCATGAAGGTCAGCTCCAGCTTCATCCAACCAGGAAGCTCAGCTTTTCAAACTGGAAGGGACCCAAAGATCATCAAACCTAGGAATGGCCAACACATGATGCCTTATTGCCTCTTCCCACACCTGCGGCAGACTTCGCTAGTCAGTTGCTGACCTCTTACCTACGGAGCCCAGATCCACGCTGGAATCCTTCTCCATATGGTACCGCAAGTAGCCAGTAAGAAAAGGAATCAAGATGGAAAACGAAACGTGTTTGCTATTGTTGCAACTTTCCCTTTTAGAGCTGGAGACATGTAGGCTTGAGAAGGGGGGTAGAGAATGTATCCGAAGTCACACAGAGCAGGGGGACTGGCACCCAGACATCCTGATTCCTGGGCCTGGCACCTAATGGCCTAATGGTCTCACTCCTGCTGGGAACTTGGAAGGAGCAGCCAGCACGTGTGGGCCCTCTTCCCGTGGCCATGCTTCCTGGAGATCTTTGGTTAAGGGGGGGGGGGGCAGTGGAAAGTCAGTGAAGGAAAGCTGTGTAGGGGGTGTGGCCTTGGAGGATCAGAAGCCACTTGAAGGTTATGGCATCATTGCCACAGGTGGTGCTTGTTAGGACCTCCAGGCCAGAGGGCAGAATGACTAGGAAGCCAAAACATGGGGAACAGGGAAGGAAGGTGCAGGTGCCGGAGATTTGGCAGGAACAACAGCAGGCTCAGGAATCCTGTGTGCACTTGGCCTCCTTGAGAGAGACAGCCTTACTACCAGTGTCTGATTCCCAGGTCCGGGGTGGGGGGTGGGGGGCCACCCACCCTGGCCACATTAAGAGAGGTATAGCCCACAGGGCAAGGGAGGTGAAAGTCCCCATCTGCATGGTTGGGCAGAGGAGCCTGCTGTTGCTGCTCTGGAGTCCCTTGTATCCAGCTGCCCACTCAGTCCCTTCACTGAGGCTCCTCATGGGCATTCGGACTTAGCAAAGAAGGACCCAGTAAGCTCTGGGCACCTGCCCCAGCCCCTACCCCTCTCACCCTCTTCCCCATCTCCGTGAGAGGCACTACCACTCACCCAAAACCCTTCACTTTTTCCTTCCCTTATCTCCTCCAGTGTTCTTTCAGCAAATCCTTTCCAAACCTAGTTGAATCTAGCCCCTTCTCCCACCCCTACTGCTACCAGCCTGTTCAAGCCAGCATCCCTTCCCGTTCAGACCACTTCAGTAGGCTCCTCACTGGTCTCCCTGCTTCTGTCCTAGTACCTGGCGGTTTGTCCTTCACACAACAGCCAGGGGATTCCTCAATATGTAAGTTGAGTGAATGAACAGGTGAGACATGATCCCTGCCCTCAGGGAGTTCCCACGCAGGGAGGAAGACAGGGAACGAATCACTGGAGTTCCGAGAGAGCACCAAAGAGAGGCATTCTCAGGCCTCAGGGAAACCCACAGAGAGAAGGGGCCATTTGAATTGGGCCTTAGTGGATGAGTAGGAGTTTGCCACAGGGAACAGGCTGGGGGCAAAAGGAGATATAACATGATTGAAATTGGAGCGTGAGGTGCCCTGTGTGTTTGGGACACAGCTAGTGGCCGGTGGCCAAGGCTGGGCCAGTGGGGTATGAGGGAGGGCAGCTGGAAGGAGATGAGAGTAGGTCCTAGGGCTGGATGATGAAGGGCCTTGACACTAAGCCAGGGTTCTCATTTAGGAGAATTTTTCTCAGACAGAAATGGGAGGTTGAGAGACAGGCAGTATATTTCTGTAACGACTGTGGTTTAGCGGATGCCTGAGGTCCCAGTTTGAGAAGGACCTAAAAGCTGCATCCAGGCCCACCGGTTAGAAGTGCTGTGATTGATTAGCCATGTCTGCCACAGGTGTGGATAGGGTCAAGCCTCACATTCCCCAGGTACTTAGAGGTGGGTGTGAGCTCAGTAGATCATTCACACAGAGCTCGTTCTAGAGGTGGTGAGCTTTTTCCTTCTGTCCTTGGAGGTGTGCAAGGCAGAGTGGGCCCAGCCCTGGGCGAGGGCTGGGAGGGGTGGGTGGGGGCAGTGAGGCCTCTGACCTGATGTCTTACAGTAGTTTTCTTCTCCTGTCTCTGATTAGTGATAAGATGTTTCCGGCTCTGGGCTTCGGGGCCCAGTTACCCCCAGACTGGAAGGTGAGTGGAGCTGGACTGTTTCCTTTTGGTCGAGATGGGGTTTGTGTGTCTGGCCTTTCTGGAATCTGGAAGTTGCTGGAGGCCCACCCAGCTGCCCTGTGTTCTCTGCATTTACCCCAAACTCACACTCTTTCCTCAGCCTGAACCTCACGTAGGCGTTGGAGGCTATAATGAGCAGGACAGTTATGGTCTCTGACCCCTGGTATTCAGGTCAGGTTAAGAAGACAAGTAGGAGGCCAGATCTGGCAAACAAAAATCCAGGATACCCAGTAAGTTTGAATTTTAGATAAACATATTTTTAAAGTATAAGTATGTCCTAAATATTGCCTGAGCCATACTTATCCTGAAACGTTATCCATTGTTTATCTGGAATTCAAATTGAACGGGGCATCCTATATACTTCTGGAAGCCCCCAGGACTGGAAGGTCATCAGTGCTGAGATGGGGCAGCATGGGCCCGGGAGGAGCCTAGAGGAGGGCCCCAGCCTGGCCTGGGGGTAGCAGGGAAGGCTTCCTGGAGAGGCATGGTCTAAGTCAAGAAGGAGTTTGCAGAGTGATTGGGGTTGGTGATGGGGCAGAGAGAGTGTTCAGAGCAGAGAGAACCAGCTTTGCAAAGTCTGGGAGGCAGGGGGGACAGGGCGAGTTGGAGGAACTGAAAGAAGGTGGCCATGATGGCCTCTCTGTGGAGGGTGGAGAGAGACATGGCTAGCAGGGTGGGGGGCCGGCCACTCAGGGCCTCAAATGCTAATTAAACAGCAATGGGCAGCCACTGGAGGGTCCATGTAGAACGTTACAATCCAGTTGGCATTTTGAAGACTTTTTAAAATGTCTTTTATTTATTTTGAGAGAGAGAAAGCGTGCATGCAGGCTCGAGCGAGTGGGGGAGGGGCAGAGAGAGAGAGAGAGAGAGAGAGAGAGAGAGAATATCCCAAACAGGCCGTGTGCTGTCAGCACAGCACCCAGTGTGGGGCTCCATCCCACGAACGGTGAGATCACGACCTGAGCCAGAATCAAGAGTTAGACACCCAGGTACCCCTTTTTAAAGATTTTTTTTTTAACATTTTTTATTTATTTTGAGAGAGAGAGCGAGAGAGCAGTTGGCATTTTGAAGGCCCGCTCTGGCTGCTGAGTGGGGACTGGCTAGGGTGAGAGTGGGCCAGATGGAGGGATGAAGAGAAGGAGTGCTGTCCGTTCTCCAGGTGAAAGAACAGAGGCTCAGGTGATTTGCCCAAGGCCATGTTCCCAACAGGGAGCCTGGATTCCAGCTGGGCAAATGGAGGCTTCCATTCGTTCTCAGGATCTGCTGCCTCTCCATAAGTGAGAGGCCTGGGGCTGTGGCGGGCACAGAGGGCTCCTAACCTGCACGTGCGTCTCAGCTAGTGCCCCCTCTTGTGGCCCTGCTGTGACCCACGCTGCTTCCAGCGAGCATTGCCCTCCCACACTCTCTAGGGAGGACCATCTTCACCTAGGATTCTAGGGAGCGGCTCTGTGGCCTCCTGGCCACCGTTCGGTGTGGGGGTGCAGGGGGCAGGATCCTGCAGAACCAAAGCTGGGCCTCTGGGCAGACAGTGATGCCACTGGGGGCAGGGCAGGCTGGTGCGGCCAGGCCCAGCAAGAGCCCGTTGCTAGGACACCAGCCAGCTTTGAAAGAACTCTGGCTGAATGAGACGTTTTCTCGCTCAAAAGCCTCCTTGGAAATGTCACAGGGCAGCTCTGGAGAGGCTCGGGCTTGGCCAGGCTGGAGGGCCCGGCGGCGCCAGGAGGGATGTGGGAGCCAGGATGGGCAAGGGCACATGCCAGGCCTGGCCCTTCCAGCCCCTTCCCTCCCTCTCATTCTAGCTGGCCTTGCTCCAGCCTCTTGAACCTCCTTTCATTGCTCCCCACCTCAGGGCCTTTGCGCCTGGCCTTCCCCTGGCCTGTTGCTCCTGTTCACCTCTTTGCCACTCTTAGAGGCCAAGAGATCTTTCCCTCTGGGAGGTCTTCCCCGAGGAAGCTCATGCGGGGCCCTCCTCTCGTCCAGTGAGAGGCAGTGTCCTCACAGAACTTTATGGTTGCCTCTGTATGTGTGGGTTGGCCTGTTTGTTGCCTCCCTCCAGGGTTTCACGGTCCGGGAGGGCCCCTGCTTTCCTCCTTTCTGTGTCCCAGCTCCCGGCACACATGAGGAGTGCAGAACTTGTTTGTTGACAGTGAATCGGTGGCCTAGCAGCCTGAGCAGACAGAAGTGTTGGTTCTCTGAGGGTGAGAAGCTCGAAGGAACGTGCACTTGGGACCTTCGATCCTCCCTGGGGCTGGGCCAGCTGCGCCCCAAGCAGACCCCTACCCTGGATGGTGGCGGAGGGACTCAGGAAGCATTTTCCTGAGGAGATGACATGAAGGCTTGGACGTTCAAAATGAGCCAGAGTCGGTCAGATGAAGAGAGGGATGAGGCGGGAAGGAGGGCACGCAAAGATCTGCGGTGGGGAAGTGCACAGTCCATGACTGTAAGGATGGGGCAACTGAGGCTCAGAGAGGACCGTCCCTCTGGGGTCCCTTCAGCTCCCTCCCCCATGCCCTGCCCCTGCCAGGGCCACAGGGAGCAACGTCTTAAGTAACTCACTGACTTCGTCTTAAGTAACTCACTGACTTCGGGCCAGGCTTGGTGAACAGAACCACTGATTGTCACAAGGCAGCAGGGAGTCCCAGGACAAAGACCTGTGGCCAACAGGCCCCCAGGGGCCCCTAATCTGGCTTATGGCCTCCAGGAAACTTGTCCTGTTTACAGGCATTTCTTAGGCAAACCAGGGCAGCAAGCATAGGAGGGGGCTGGGCTGCTGAGCGCTTGTCTCCCAGATCTGATCCCAGCTCTGCTGTGGCTCATTCGTGTCACCTGGGCATGCCCTGGCCCATTCTGAACCTCAGTCTTTTGACCTGTAAAATGGAGCTGCTGGTCTAGGTGACCTGAGGGACCTCTGGGCTGGATGAGTGACCTCCACAGCCCCATCCACTTGGACCACCAAGCCCTCCTGCAAAGAAAGGGGGGGAAGCAGTGAAGAATCAAGAGTCTGGGTGGCCGAGAAAGCAGAATATTACTCCATTCCTATCAGGAGGGGGCTTTCCCCCTTGGTCTCTAAAATCTCCTAAAATCTGATTTTGTAGGAAGTCCTTGGCCCACGGAGGCCTGTTTCCTTGGCAACCATTTTCCTCTCTCAACCCCTCGGTACAAGCCCCCCTCTTAATCTCTGTAGAGGCTCATGAAGTTGCCATGGCAATGAGGACCTCCAGCCCCCACAGCTGGAGCCCAGATTAGGGTCAGGATGAAGAGGGCCCCAGGGTAGGGAGAGGACCCAAGACGGTCATTAGGGGACTGGCTCCGTGCCAGCCTTTAGGGCTGAGGGAGCAAAGAACAGAAAAGCTGTTGCCCAGAACAGGGAAGTGTCTACTCAGGCCACCCAGTCACCCATAGGGCCCACCTGGGGTGAACTCCTTGTGCTGAGTCTCACCCCTCTTGGCCCAGGAGGGCTCACAAGGCCAGGACTCCAACTCCCACTCGACGCATGAGAGGCTCAGGTCTTAGGCCTGTTCTGCTGTGTGACCTGGCTTCCCCTTTCTGGGCCTCTGTTCACTTGTGAAATGGGTACATTGGACTTGGTGGGGGCCTTCTAACATGTGCGTTGTATAGAGCTAATTATCTTGGAGCTAATGAGTCGTCTGGGAGTGTGTGTGCCCAGACTAAAGCTCTCACCTGGCAGATATGCCCCTAGACCTCTTCATCTTCCTAATTTAAAACTGGTGGAAGAGTGTTAAAAGGCAGAGGAGGGTCGGTAAAGTATCCTCCGGACTGAGAAGTCACTTTAAGAGGGAAAAACGAAGCAAGCCACTCCCTACCGTTTCCACAACTTAATTCAGGATAACTTACTGATGGGCCAGCAGAACCTTCAGCCGCAGCTTTTACAGAGCAAGGGGCATGGTGGTGAGGTCACAGGGTAGTTATCTAAAGTGGGGCCCTCTGTGTGCGCGCCTTCTCTACTGGTTAGCTAACGTAGGGCCTTCGTGCACCACTTTATAAAGATCAGAAGAAGCCCTCCTGCGTTCCCATGTGGGCGTACATTAACCTCCTTGGGGCCTAGAACACGTAGCCCCGAGGGAGGTCATTGTGCAGACACAAACAAGATGGAGTCCTTGTCCGCACGCCTACCGAGAGGAACGCCTTCTGAGGTTAGTGGGTTCAGGAGGCAGCCTAACCTTGGTTCTAGTCCCAACCTTGTCCTTCGGTAAATGTGAGAGCCTGGGAACTTTCTAGAACATGCTGTGTCTGTTTCATCTTCTGAAAATGGGGTAATTGCAGGCCTTTCCCCATTGGGTCATTGCCAGGAGTGAGGGGATGCCTGCAAAACTCTGAACGTGGGTTGTGGCATGCGGTAGGGAAGGGGGCCGTGTGGGGATTTTGTGAGAGGGCAGCAGGACAGAGAGTGGGGAGGGCCCCATCAGAGGCCCGGGTTCTGCAGCCCCCGCAGCCCCGAATGGGGTCTAGTTATTGTTCCTCTGTGTTCCTGGATCGGGAGTGTGCAGAATAACCCACAGGGCTGGGGGCTGGGTCTGGAGGCAGAGAAATGGGACCGGACCCCAGGGGAACTGTGATAGCTGTCCCCCCCCCCCCCGTTCCTCTGGTCCCATTATGCTTCCTCATCCCCAGTCCAGCTCTGAGCAGGCTGTCCGCTAATCCCGTTTGGCTCCCTGGCATAACACAGGCTCCTTTGTTAGCACTCGTGCTGTTAAGTCGGGGGAAAGCCCTCAGGGCCCTACAAAGTGGACTGTCAGTGATGGCGTGTGACAGAGGCTCAGTTCAAAGGCTCCTGGAGCCCACCTGGATGCCTTCAGAAGCCTCTCTGTCCCACTCAGGAACTATCTTGGTGGGGCGAGGAGACACAGCAGCCTGACCCACCCCCCCGCCACTGGCCAACAGAGATGGGGGTGATGTGGTGCCCATTACAAAGTGAAGGCAGTCAGACCTCTCTGTGTGGCTCAGCCCCAGCACCGGAAGGTGGAAGCAGATGTAGGGGGGTGTCAATAGCCTTGACCTGGGGTGGGGATGGGGCTTGAAGAGCCAGGTACCCACAGAGGGAGACTTGGCCCAGCAGTGGGTGGGGCTTGGAGCCAGGAGGCTGCCGGCTCAACATTTTCTCTGCACTTCAGGTCTCCCATGAGTTTGCCATCAACTTCAACCCTACCAACCCCTTCTGCTCGGGTGAGTGCTAAGCCCACCTGCGTCTGCGCTGGGCAAAGGGAGGGGCAGAGTATAGGTTTTGTCTTTTTCTCCCTTCCCCTCCCCCTCATGCTTGCTCATAATGACAGATGGGGAAGAGCTGGAGGTTGGAGTCAGGTGGTCCTGGATTCAAGGCCAGCTGCTGCCCTTTCCTGGCTGTGTGACCTTGGAGAGATCACTGCACCTCTCTGGGCCTCTGCCTCCTCACCTGCCCCAGGGAGTATGATACCTGCTTAGCTCACCTCACTGGGTGGTCAGGTGAGAATTAAGGGACGCATTGACAGGAAGCCCTGTGTAGAACAGGACGAGGTGAGGGCGGCAAATTATATACCTGCCTCTTGCCTCCCACCTGCCCTTGCTGGGAGAACCCAGCCCTAACCCCACCCTGCTCCCCCTGCCTTCCACAAAGAGCCTTGGCACCCAAGGACTGAGGGTTGCCAGAGGGGAGGGGGAGAGAAAGGGGCAGGCAGTGAGTGTGGTGCCTGTGTTCACCCCTGCCCCCTTGACCTAAGAGAATTTCTGAGCCTCCAGAATCATTTGAGAAACTATTGGAGGAGGAAGGGGGCCCCAGGTGGGTATGGAAGAGGGTGGTCCCTGCCATCATGAGACCTTCCAGCCTAGGATCTGGCTTGGGTATAGCATCTGCCTTCCCTGGGGGTTCCCAAAGCTGGCCTCAAGACTTGGGCTGCCAAGTTCCTTCTCTGGGAAGAGCCTGCTGGGTCCCCTCTTGTCAACTGCCCAAGAGTGAAGATTATCAGTCCCATTGACAGACAAGGACATGAGCTCAGAAAGATTAAACAACTTGCCTCAGCTAAGAAGGGGCCAAGGCAGGATTTGAACTTAGGTCCGCCTGACTCCATATTCAGGACTCTTTGCTTTACACTTGGCCCTGCCCTCTGGGAGCTTCCAGTCTCATGGGACCTACACTGGCCACCATAGGGGCATTTAGGGTGAGCATGAAATAGAGGTAGGGTCTGCAAATGGGATGAGGGTAGGTGAAGGGCCGGGGGGCAACCTTGCTGATACAGTCTTCTCCTCGAGGCAGGTGTCGATGGCATCGCCCAGGCATACTCGGCCTGCCTGCCCCACATCCGCTTCTACGGCCCCACCAACTTCTCACCCATCGTCAACCACGTGGCTCGGTTTGCAGCCCAGGCCACACAGCAGCAGACAGCCACGGTGAGTAGGCAGCCACCGGCGTGGACGTGTGGGAGAGGGCGGGCACTGGCTGGGCCCTCCCTGCCTGACATGAGGGAGGGCCAGACCGGGGCCTGTCTTTCCAGCTCCACCTGCCCCCACAGGGCTGGGGAGCTGGATATTCTGCCTTCTGTGACTCAGTTTACCTGCAGGTCTGGCAAGGGGGTTGGACCAAGCTCAACTCGATTGGTGCTGGCTTTCTGGAGCACAGACTTGAAAAAGACACAGTGATTCTGTTTATGCTTAGTGGTGAATAAGGTTGTGATCATTGGGAGGTGCCTCCCCAGGACAGGGGGTATTTGGTATTCCTGGGATACATGGACACCAAGGGATGGTGGTCCTTGCGGGCCCTAAAGCTACCCCCTGGGCCACTGTCTGGCCCAGCGGTGAGGCGAGGGCCTGGCCGGACACTGCCAGTGGCATCTGGAGTACATGGCAGATGGCCATCGTGGGCATCTGCATCCCTGGTCCTCTCCCTGCTCCCTAGCCTCAGGCCGAATGCCCGTGTTGGGGTCACCAAGGGTCACCTTGTCCACTCTTCCCTCCCCCACCGGGATTTGCGCTGACTTGACTGTTGGGAAGTCTTCTCCCCCTGGCCCCAAGGGCAGTGTCTTGTGTGGTACTTCCCAGGCCCTGTCCCCAGGCCCACGGGTCAGGCTCAAGCCACGGCTGGAAACCCAGCTCCTAGCCCTGGGGTGGAGCCTGGGCTGCCACCCAGGAGACTTTGGTCTGACTCCTGCCTGGCCACTCCCCCTGGGGGACCTTCATGAGCCTCTGCCCTTCTCTGGGCTTCCCCCTCGGAAAGAAAGAGTAGCTGCACCCATGCCTAGGTTCTCTCTCGACTTCTCCTTCCCATGGCCAAGGCCACCGTCTTCCGTCATCTGACGCCACAGCCACACCCTCACCCCTCTGGCCCCTACAATCCGTTCTCTGGCCTGGAATACTCTTAACAGCAAATGTCAGATCTGGCCCCTCCAGGCCCCTCCCTTCCACAGAGACCTCCTCTCCCACCCTTCCCCCACACTTTCCTCCCTTTATGATTCTATCACCAACCTCATGCCTGTTGCTCACACACACAAGCTTGTTCCCCTCACAGAGCCTTTGCCCCGATGACACTCTGCCCGGCTGGTTCCACCCATTCCTCAGGGTCCCCTCAGATGCCCCCACCCTCTGAGGTTGCTCTCCCACCTCCTCTGTTTATTCTCATTTGGACTCCGAGAATGGCAGCAGCATCTGTTTAGCTCGTCTCCATTTCCTCGTCCGTTGTGCGTCTCTCCCCATGACTCACAGCCTCACGGCCCGGGCTGCTGCTGTTGTGTCCGCCGTCACCTCCTGCCGGCCTGTGGCAGGTGCTCAAGCATCATGGCGGGGGGGTGGGCGGGGGGTGGATGAATTTGTCCTAGGCCCTGCCTCGGACTGGGCGCTATGCAGGACTCGAGAGGCAGGAGAAGGGAACCCAGCAGGGCCTTTCCTAAAGGGAAAGGGAGGGTGAGGCCCTACCTGGTCGCTAGGGAGGTGGAGGTTGGCTTCGGGAGTGGTGGTAAAGATGGAGGAGGTGGAGGTTATGAGAGTGAGAAAGAGGACACCAGGGCTGGCCCGGAGAGGGCAGGACGGCAAGACATGGTCTAGTTGTTCAGAAGGCCACAGGGGGCTCTGGGATCAGGCTGCCAGGGTTTGAAGAATCCTGCTCACACTCCTTCCTCATTGTGACTTGGGCAAATCACGTAACCTCTCTTAGCCCGTTTCCTTGTTTGTACGATGGGGGTACTAACAGGACCTACTTTGAGGTGGCGGCGTTCGGATTAGCAACATCATGCGATGCCTGCACCCAGGAGGCGAAAGGCCAGGCAGACAGGACGCCAGAGGCCGGGACAACATGAAGGAGGTCGGCATGTGGGTCAGGGGAGAAGGAAGGCGGTCCTCGCATCTTCCTCAGGGGGCATGGTCTGCTCTAGCGCCAGTCCTGCCCGGCCGCTGGTGGCTGAGGCCCTGAGGCCAGTCGCTTCCTGCTCTGAGCCTCTCTCCGTTAGGAGGTGGGAGAAATAAAGCCCCCCTGGGTGCCCTGAGGATCTGGGGCAACCTGAGTGAGACAGCAACCAGGGAAAGGCCTGGGAGGGACTACTTTTGCATTCCTGGCGTGCAGGGCTGGAATGGGTTGGAGGGCAGACGAGAGGCAGCCCTTGGGCTTGCACCGTCTGGAGGCCTGCCGTCTGTGAACCAGGCTGTTGTCCCCCCCAGTCTGTTGTCCACCTGAGCCAGCTTTCAAAGGGATGGAAAAACGGGTCCGCACCCTTGTTTAAAAGGAAGAAACGCGGATGGTAGCAGGAGCGAAGCCAGTGCTCTTGCCAGGCTTACCCTGCAGCCAGGGTAGGATGGGGTGGGACGTGTGGTCCTGGGGGGGAAAGGTGCCTGTGTCTGCTAGGTCCCCCTGGGCAAGGCCAGGAAGGGGACCTTTGTGTCCTGGGGAATAACTGCTGACGGCTCCCCAGAGGGGCAACTTGGTCTTTTCTCTGTCCAGCCCCGATCTTTTCAACACCCCAGGCACTTTTGTCACGTCCCTGGCCTCCCACCCTGGGGAGGCAGCCTCCTCTTGGCACCCTCACCCCTCATGGAAGCACTACCCCGCACCCCGGTGTGACTTGGGCCACCTCTAAGCAGGAGTGGGACAGAGGGCCTCTCTCAGCCCTTCCCACCCTGACGTCCACATAGACAGGCTTCTCCACCTCTGGCCTTGCTGTCCCACATCTCACTGTGCTCCAAAGGTGGTGCCGCCTGATGGTTCAGCCTCCGGCTCCAGAGGCCCGGCGACCTCGTTCAGACCCCAGCTGCTCCACTTGCCTGGCCGTGTGACCCAAGGCAGGTTGCCGAAGCTCTCTGAACCTGTTTCCTCACCCGTACCATGGAGGTGATGCAACAGGGGCTGCCTCATGGAAACACTGTGAGAATTCAACCAGTTTGGCATGTAAATTGCTCAGCACAGTGCCTGGCACACAGTAAGCACTCAAGAAATGTGGGCGGCTGAATCTTCTGGGGTCACCTCTTGATGGCACTGAGCACAATTAGACCTAAGGCAAACGGAAATAATTTGCGGATTAACTGACACGTTTGCACAGCCGCTTTAGGGGCAATACGTGGTGTGGCTTCACCTTCCCTGTCCCTAGATGTATGCACACCCACATATAGGAACTCGAGAGCAGGTGGTGGGAGGCAGCTCTCTGTGCAGGCCTGTCCTCTCCCGTTCACACACACACAACCTGTCTTCCTGGATCATGGTTTTTGTGCGGCACTGGGGAGACTGTGATGCACGGCCTCTGCCCTTCCAGAGCTTGCAGTCTAGTGGGGAGCCTGGCCTGGAAACCAGCTGCGGGCGCAAGGTGAGCAAACCCATGGTGACGGAGGTACAGGATCATAAAGGTGCGCCTAACCTAAGGGGGCTCAGGGAAGGCTTCTTGGAAAAGTGATGTCCAGGCTTGGAGGATGCTTAAGGGTTAGCCATGAGTGGAGTGCCCCAGACAGAGGGAACAGCAGAGGCAAAGGCCAGGAGGTGCCGTGTTTGGACATAACTGAAGGGAAGGAGTGTTGACGTAAGAGGGGTGAATGGGGAGGGATGAGGGCCAGCTACCACAGGGCCTTGGAAGCCAGTGAGGAATCTGGATTTTCTCTTGAGGGCTGTGGGGAGCCACTGAAGGGTATTAAGAGGTTCAGCTGGGGCCAGGTGGGTCCCTATCGTGGGACCTTCATCCTTCCCTCTGCCCATAAACCCTGGGTCTTGCCCATTCCTGGTTGGCTACCTAGGTATCTGCTGTCCCAGTGGCGGGGGGAGCTGGGACACGGTCATCCTAGGAATTTCCCCCCACCACCAGAATCTTCTGTAGCCAGCTTCCAGAAATAAGCCAGGGAGCAGCTTCCCCAGACTGCCTGGAACTGTCATGGTCGATTTTTTACAAATCAGATCACATGTTAAATGCATTAGGGGAAGTGACTGTTTACAGTTCCAGAAGCCTGAAGAACCTCTGGGTAAAGGCAAAAGATACTCCACCCCTGAGTCGTAGTGGGGGTTTTAATTTTGGTTGGAACACTGACTGGCTGTGTTTCTGGAGCATGGAGTCCTCAGAGTGTGGGGGGAGAGAGAAGCATCCAGAGGAGACCTCCCCGAGGGGTAATGCTGGCAGGGGAAGCAGAGCTCAGGGCCCGGAAGGGCCCTCTATCTGCTTGGGACGGAGGTGTGGACGCTCAGATGGATCTTGGCGCTGTGGCTGGAAGGGTATGCCAGGCAGGAGGAGAGGCACCAGGAAGGGCACGGAGGTAGGAAGGCTTGGGGTTGGGGAGACCCGGGCTCTCTGTGGGGACAGTAGAGCCCCCTTCCTCCCTCCTCCTGATTCTGCCCTTCATTCTCCTCTCCCACGGCCCCCTCCCACTTCTGTCTTGGAGGTGGGGCTGTGGACCCCTGGGGTTGTAGTGGCTTAAGAGGCTCCTGGACAACCTTGACTCTGCCCCGGGTAGGTGAGGAGCCCAGGACTTGTTAGCTGCACGTTCATTGCCAAGGCCTGCCCAGGTGGGCAGAAGCTGCGGTCGAGCACGTGGTCGTGAGCATTATGGCGGGCTGGCGCATTAGCAAGGGCTAATGTCCAGTGCCATGCTTCTGGGCTCTTCCCTGGGCTGCTGTCTTGGACACTAAGGCTGTCTGACCCCACGGTGTGGGGTGAGGGGGTGCAGAAACCGCCTCCCTGCCAGGGCCCACTACTGGAGAGGCTCGGCCACAAAATGCGGGTGGTAGAGGAGGACACTGTGGAAAGAGCCCCAGCTGTAGAGTCAGCCAGGCTGGTGTCTGAACCCACACTGTGCTCGTTCCCAGCTGTGAGGCCTTTAGCAAGTCACTGAACCGCTCTCAGCCCCTCTCCCCATCTCTAAAATGGGAAGCACAGGGTGAGGAGGGCCAGCACTGTTGCCGTGTTAGCAGGGACTTCTTCACCCTGGCAGTTGGTACTCGAGGTCCTGCGGGAACCCAGGCCCCAGTTGTGCCCACTTCCCTGGGAAGAAGGCTCTAAGGCCCGAGGGAGGAGGCCTGGGGGCCACAGGCTCCAATCTCCTAGCGTAGAGGTGCGGCCGATTGAGAGGGGAAAGCCAGGAGGGTCCGTTGGAAGGAGGGTGGGAGGCCAGTCCTGCCCCCAGTGGTGAACCTGTTGATGGAGGTCAGGCATCCTCCCTCCCACCAGGTTAGGTGCCTGGGAAATAATGCTCTGGACTATCCTGCAGGATGGAAGGGGGGGCCAGAGGGCCACTTAAGGAAGGGGTGCTTCCTTAAGGAAGGGGTGGGCTGTGGGGGGGAACAAGGGTGTAGATGGGGTTATAAGGCCCCCAACCAGGGAGGGGGGCAGGGGAGGGGAGGGGGAAGGGCAGCAGCTGCCCTCCACTGCAGGAATCTAGGCTGCCATCTCCATAGCAACAGGTATCCCCAGCCCAGGGTTTGGTCTCTTAAAGGCACAGTGCAGGATGTGCTACACGGCAGCCACAGGAAGCAGGGGGGTTAGGATGGTGTGTCTACACCTCCACACGGCTCACTTGCTCCCGCTACGACTGTGTGAGGTACAAGGGGGAGAGCAGGGCATCCAAGGGGGCCTCTGTATGTTCCCCAGGGAGCAAATGGCTTTGCTGGGTGAGAAGGTGGCCAGGCGCTGATCTGAGATCTGGCTTGGGTCTGCCCTCAATCACCTGGACAAGGCTGGGCCCCCTACTTCCTCTCCTGAGAATCCGGAGGATCAGGCTAGGAGGCAAAAGCTTCCGAATATTAGGGCCACATAGGGCTTTTCTGCTTATGTTACAGAGGAGGAAAACCACATTCCTCAAAAAGGGGCCAGAGGGTGCTAAGGTCAGGGCCAAGTTGAAACTGAGGTCTAGCCTGCTTAGAATGCTGGGTCCCTGCCCAGACCAGCCAGTGAGCCTTTCTGAATCTCATTCGCCTACCCACCCCCGCCCTTTGCAGTTCACGCTATGGCCAACATCACCCATGCTAATTAGTGTTTTTAAGTAGTTTTATAAAGAAACTTTGTAGCCCAACTAAGCGAAAAGTTAAACTTGCCATATGTAGAGAGTAACAGTAAAAATAAACACAACAGGACCTGATAGTGAAGTCTAGCTAGAAACTCTGGTCCCCTGAAGGGCTGTGCTTCCCGCCTCTCTGTTGGTAAGGAAGGTTTGCAAATGGTAGGCGTTAAAGGCACACTAGAATCAAACAAGACTCCCTCCTGGGTACAGTTTGTGGAATTTAAAGACCTGCGTGGAATTAATACCATGGCTTGATGCTGTCTGCCGTGTGACCCCAAGTCACTTACTACCAGCAGAGTCCCACAGGGCCAGAAGCGCCCGCCTGCATGACCAGTGTGCCATCTCAGAGGCCAGCCGTGCCGATCGGGCACAAGCGGGCTGCGGGGGTTTCTGTGCAGGTGGAACAGAGCCAGGGAGGCTGGTCCCCGAGTCCGTCGGCCAGCATGGGTCTCCCTTCTCAGCCGTGGTCCTGACTGCCAAGAACGCAGCTGTTGACGATGGAGCGCTGCCTTCCTCCCAGGGGTCCGAAGGTTTGGGGGAGGCTGGGGAGCGGGGGGCAGAGGCCTCAGCACACCTGCTGTCTCCTTCCCGCAGCAATACTTCATCCTCCTCATCATCACGGACGGCGTCATCAGTGACATGGAGGAGACGCGCCATGCCGTGGTGCAGGCTTCCAAGCTGCCCATGTCCATCATCATCGTGGGCGTGGGCAATGCCGACTTCGCTGCCATGGAGTTCCTAGACGGGGACAGCCGCACACTGCGCTCCCACACGGGGGAGGAGGCCGCCCGCGATATCGTGCAGTTCGTGCCCTTCCGAGAGTTCCGCAACGTGAGTGTGGGCCTGGGCTGGGGAGGGGGCACTTACGGGACCCCAGCAACCAGTTAGTGAGGATGAAAGTCTGGGGAGTGTCTGCCTAACCTGAGGCTCCTCCACCCTCCGCTCCATTGACTGCGCCCCCCCCCCCCATCCCGAGGGCCTGCCCCGAGAGGAGGCCCCGCGACCACATGAGCACTTGCTTCCCTGAGCTCGAGGAACACACGGGGTATTGCCTGATCTAGACTGGGGCTCCAGGGCAGGGTTTCATGGAAGCCCTGCCCTCTAACCTGGGTCCTGAACCAGAAGTTGGGAGTTAGCCCTGTGGGTCAAAGCCAGGCAGGGGTGTGGGCGGGCGGGGGGGGGGGGGGGGGGGTGGTGTGAGAGCAAAGGCCCAGAGGTGAGAGAGGCTTTCCTGGTAACCTTACCTCAGCCAGCATCCTTCACAGACAGGAAACGAGGCCCATCTTAGGATGGCCTCCACAGGGGGACTGGTAGCCCCGCCTTGTTCCTGGAGGTGGCTCTGAGCCTATTTGCAGGTGACCCCAGGTCTGCCTACAAGGTCACTGCTCTGGCAATTGGGCCCACCAGGATCCCAGAGGGAGCAGTCTCTCAGATGCCACCCCTGTACTGCCAGCCTGGGGCCCAACTCTTATTTGACCAGAAGCTCACTGTGTGGCCTTGGGCAAGTCCCTGAGGTCTATGGGCCTGGGTTCCCTTGGCCATAAGGCCTCTCAGGGTTCTGTGGCTCAGATCCTACAAACTAGTCCCAGCATGAACCGATTGCATATTTTATACCCAGTGGTGCTCACAATTCTGCCCAGTGTCCTCTGGGTTTGCCTGAGATGGCCCAGCTCCTTCCTCTGGGGCATTAGCTTCCTGAGGCTCGATGCTGGGCCTTGGCTCCCCATTCAGGCTGAGGACACTGACTGACTCCCTATGCCTGGCCTGCAGCTGGGCATTCAGCGGTGAGCCAGACAGTCCCAGCCCGTTTATGGTGGCCAAGGAGGTGCTCAGGAAGTATCTGCCAGGGGAGTAGGCTATGCAGCTCGCCTCCACCATCTCTTTCCCCAGAAGCTTCCCACACACAAATTCATCCTAAAACGTTACTCCCAGGCATCTCAAGGGCTCAAGGTAAGAATCAGACTTCATATAAAGGAAAGCGCTGCTAGCAGTGGGGTTTCAGGCCTGGGCCAGGACAAGGGATGCGCGTTATAGACCACTCTGGCCCTCCAGACCGCTCTTGTCCTCCAGGGACACCCTCTCCCTCCAGCAGCTGTCTGGGCCTGGTGCCCCTCACGACTTTCCTCCAGTAACCCTGTCTCTCCTCTCCACCTTATCAACCCTCCCCCCCACCCCACCCCACCCCACAGGCAGCAAAAGAGACGTTGGCCAAAGCTGTGCTGGCGGAACTACCCCAACAAGTTGTGCAGTATTTCAAGCATAAAAACCTGCCCCCCACCAACTCGGAGCCTGCCTGAGCGCCAGCCCGTGCCCAGCCGCAGCATGCCGGCTGGGCCTCCCGCCCTCTCCAGGAACGTGCACGCTCACCCTGCTTCCTTGTGGGTGGCTTTTTTAACCGATCCATTTTTTTTTTTTTTTACAACCGGACCTCCACCCCCAACTTCCCCCAGCCCAGCTGGGCTTCCTTTGTTGGAGTCGACTGATGATGCTTCCGGGCCAAACTGGCTTCCTCCCTACCCTTAAGTATTGAATGTACTTTGTATAATTTTAGTGGAATTACTGTTATTAAAGAGAAAATTTTTACAATCATAACTGGCTTTTTCCAAGTAACTAGCTGTAGACTCTGAAAGGAATGTGTCCCCAGTGCATACTTTGTGTCATTGCCTGCACCTAATTCCTGCTCTGTTTTTTTATACTGTGACTGTGTTCTATTTGTAATACTCAGGGTAATAAAGGAGTTTCAGATGTTCCTGTGTCCTCTCCTTCCTCAGCTGGGACCTGATGGGCTCACGGATTTGGGAAAGGAAACACGAAAACCTCTTTCTCCCAACAAGCCTGGCAAGATGGTGCAATCATTTCTACTTAAGGTGGGGGGGGGCAGGGTACACATTCCACACAAACAGTAATCCCTCTGTTAAAGTGGCACAGAACTTGGCACATTAGATAGCTGTGGATGGATACAATGGCCGGCCCCACCAGTAACTGAAGCCCATACAGAGCCTACACCAGTCTCTAGGTACTTAGGCCCAGCCACTACCACTGACCCCTCCCCCTCCTTCCCCCTCTGTCTACACTCTGTCCTGAGTTGCACCACACGGGCCCACAGGATAGCAGTCACTGACGTCCATTAGCTCCTCTTCCTGGTCTCCAGGCATCAGGGGATGGGCTGTGGTCTGCCCTGTGTGAAAGCCTCTGCCCTCAGGACGCTAAACAGGGCTGCTTGTGTCCCTGCTGACAGCAGCCACTGGTTTCTAGGGCATGCCACACCCTGGCGCAGGCCCAAGTTCATGAAGCTAGCCAGGGGTCCTCCTCTTTTTCTCTGGTCTACCTCCGGCCTTGGAGTTTCCATGAGCCCCTGCCATAGGCTTCTGTGTAACCAGTAACAACCAATATTTATACTAAGCGCTGTTTCCGGATCCATGTTAAGAGCTTTACAGGCATAATCTTGATGAATCTTCCAATCACCCCTGCCTAGGACCATTTCAGAGATGAGGAAATGAGCAGAGAAGCTAATCAAATCTATTAAAGGCAGAGCCAGAACTTCCATCTGGATCTGGCCAATTCCAAAGCCTCTACTGACTCCACTGCAACTTCCTTTGACTCTGTAAGGGAGTCTGGTCCGGTTGCTAATGAACCTGTCCTTCCTCTGCACTGAAACTGGGAGGTCTGTTACCTCGACCTCCTCTCCCAGGTCATTCTCCCTGGGCCCCGCTAGACCTGAGAGCACACACCAGGCAGGTTCCTACCTCTGGGTACCTGGTAGGCTCGAGAACCGAGGTCTGTCTGGCGAGGGCGAGTGAAGATCTTCGTTCTAAGCTTCCAATACTCTCGCTGGTTCTGTGGCACCAAAAGTCGAAATATCCTTTAGGGACGCGTTCACTTCTGAGAGGGCTGCAGGATCGCATGGAGCTCTGCTCCCCAAAGAACCTTTGGGAAATCACAGCACAATGGCCCAGGGGCCAGCTGGCAACACGGATGGAATCCCAGGGCTAGTGTATTGGCCTCCTTTGGGTCATGCCTAACTCCTGCTTATGCCAGCTGTAAGACTGCGTGCTAAATAGCACAAGTCTGCTGGTTTGCCCACCTGCTCAGAAGCTGACATGAGTCTAGCTGGATGTCACATCCAGGGAAGTTTGTACCCACCCAGCCTGGAAGAATCTGTCAAGTCCTGCAGTCAAATGCTCTACCCCTGAGATATACCCCCTAATCTGTCAACTTATCATTGACCAGAGGTCTCTAAAGGGGGGCAGCCTTCTTCCTCCCAGCCCCACATCCCCTCCTTGGCCCTTACAGGACACGTATATTGCAAGGGGTGGGGGGCACTTCTCATGCAGACCCTTCCCTTCTACCTCCCCATGGGAAGAATTTACCAGATTGGTGAGAGAATCCCTGCCTTATGTTGGGGTCCATCTCAAAAGCTCAAACTCTTATGGACCATCTACCTCAGGTATGGTGGCCACAGCCTTCACTCACCTCCAGGCTTCACACGGGAGCAGACCCTGACATCTCTGCTTTCTTTCCCCTTCTCTGCCCAGGTTGAGTAAATCAGTCAAGCAAGCCCTCTACTCCCAGCTGGCTCAAGTTCACAGGGGAAAGGAATGCACCCGAACTCCTGACCAGGCGCACAAAAACAAAAACAAAAAACAAAAAACAAGCCAAAATAAATAAGTCCTGAGGGTGTAACGTAAAGCATGGTGGCTATAGTTGATAATACTGTATTATATTCGAAAGTTGCCAAGAACCTAGATCTTAAAGGCTCTCATCACAAGGAAAAATAAAAAACAAGACCATTTAGCAATATACACAAGTACTGAATAAACTGCACACCCAAAACTAATGTCAATTATATCTCAAAAACAAACTGAGCTTCGGTGATGCTGATACTTGATTCTTGGTACATGGATAGCAAGCTAAAAAGTGAACTTCAAAATCTAAAAGACCCCTCCACCCTTGAATCACTGCTGCTGAGGCCTGGGCACTAGCGTTTGTTTAAAATTTTCACTGACACCACAGAAAGTCAGACTTCAGAGTTAAAGGCTCAAATTCAAATTCTGGTTCTGTCACCTAACTGTGCAGTCACAGGCAAGTCATAGAACCACTATGAATTTCGATTTTCTCTATAAAATGTAGAGAAGGGCTGCTTCGTGGGACTTTTAGGATGAAAGATATTACAGTCCACAAAAATGGTCCACAAATGTCCCAAACAGTGCCTGGCACACACATAGCAGCCTCTCGGTATACAATGAATGAATGAAACAAATCCACACAAGGCATAATGACATGCCTGTAACTAAAACAGTAAGGGTGGAATCCAGCCAACAGCTCAGAGTAGTGGCTGTCTCTGGGTATTGCTGTCCTTCTCCTCTGTGAAATGCTAATGCTGGGCCACATTCTGCCTGTCACTGCTGGGACACTCCCCTTCTCCCTAAACCATAGTTCCAGCAGGTAAGGGAGCAAAATGCCAGCTCTTGCCAGCATCACTAAGGCACGAATGTGCAACTGGCTTCTTGTGTTCACCCTGTGACTACAACGAAGTTGCCAAGATTCTAGCCTCCCACCAAGTAGAACTTACATTCCATACTGTTACGTGTAAGTAGGCTGGGCACGCCAGGAAATCAAGACAACGCTCAAGTCCAAATAATGGTGCACTGCCACTAAGCTCTCCTTTTTGTTTTTCTGGAAGGGGCTTAAGACAACAGCTGAGCCATATACCCACGAATAGGACACCCGAGCCAAGGAACCGGGTGTGCCTAAGCAATTAACATTTAGCTGAGAGGGAAGCATACAGCAGAAGCTGGTGGTTGGAGCTTTGACGACCAGATCTGACCCTTCATCATGTCAGTGTTTTAGCTGCAACCAAGTACTGCCAGTAGGATGGGGAAAACCTGCCATAAATCAGCACTAACGGAAGCTCTGGACGCCCACCGCAAAACACGGGAGGCCAGCAGTAACAGGGCTATTGAAGATGGCTACCATTTACTGAGCACTGTGTGCCAGATCCCACACTAAGTACCTAATCCAGATTATCTTTCACCGTCACTAGAAAGCTGGTCTCATTATTCCTATTTTCCGAGGAGGAAACTGAGGCCCAGAGAGGTTATGGACCTTGTCCCAGTGACCCAGCTAGAAAATGTCTGGCTCCGAGCACAAAACCACTATGGTACATCCAGGGAAGAGGGAACTAGGCGTCATTCCCAAGGAGAAGCAGAAGCAGTGGGGGAAGTCTTAGGCAAAAGCAGCTTGTCCTGGGTAGAAAAGAGGTAGCCAGAAGGGAAGAACCTAAGGTGGAAACTGGAAAGAACAAGGACGCAAAGAGCGGGCACTGGTCATCCCTAGTTAGGGGCCCAACTTCCAATGTCCGGTCTAAGATACGTCTGAAGAAAGCTAGAGATCCCCACCCCCATCCCAGTCTAAATTTGAGAAGCCAGGTTTTTTCTCCTCTGGGGTCTTGAGATCAGGGAAGTCCTATGTAAACAGATCACCAGCCACCTCTCCGGTCCAGTCACATCAG
This sequence comes from Herpailurus yagouaroundi, assembly GCF_014898765.1. Lineage (NCBI taxonomy): Eukaryota > Metazoa > Chordata > Mammalia > Carnivora > Felidae > Herpailurus > Herpailurus yagouaroundi. Next base: position 10,298,943 of record NW_024412421.1, read on the forward strand.
CTCCCTAGCTTTTTTATAGATGGAAAAATGAATGCTTTGAATTTCATGCTTTCTCCCCACTGAAATGACAGGGCCAGAAGTTAGCAGAACTGGTTGAGAGGGCACGGTGTGACACAGACTAGATCATCCAGAGAGAATTGGCAATAGAGATCCTCAGAGACAGGCTTTCTCCCTTGCAGGATTCAAGAGTTGTAAGACTACTACCACTCAGGACAATGTAAGCACCCCCGGCCCCCCAGTACACACACTTTGCCTTTATCCCTTGTCACCTAGTTATAAAACCCCAATTATCTATTAAGGCCTGAGTGCTGCACTGTGTAGATTAAAGCAGCCCGTTTTTTCCATCCTTCTTTGGGTTTGAACCACACTGTCTACACTGGATGCTTTCCAAGGCTGCTTCCTCTACTGGGGAGACCAGATCCTGCTCTGCTAGTCATAGTTTCTATGGGGCGTGTGTCTCTGTTCCAGGACTCTATACCAACAGGTACAATGAACACAGTGAGGTGCCACCGGTGACTCTCAGTCTTTCCTGTGACATCAAGAGCAGAGATCTCCATCTGAAGAGCCTCAACTTTCTCAACACAATCTAGCCGTGCTGGTAAATGCGGAGGGGGCTGGGAGTGCAAGATTCGGTACAGGAAAAGCAAGATCTTGTTCTCTGACACGTATCAGCTTTCAAGTTAACATACAGTTTTAATCCCTGTAACCTTTTGTCAACTTCCAACAACAACAGAGGCCACAAGGTATAGTAATGGCTTCCTAAAAGTCAAACCACACAAAGACGGTGATTTTGAATCCTTGGTCTGCCTCCTGAAATGAGGTGAGGTTGCTCTGGGTACGTGCTGTAATAATGACAGCGCGATCGCAGGAACAATGAAGCAGAGAAGCAGAAGGTGCCTACACAGTTTTACCTAAATGTCTTGTTTGTTAGGATGAAGCTGATGCGCCTGTACCGACGGGAACAATTAGCACTGAGTGGTTCTGAAAAGGAGGAAGAATTCACAAGGCATCACGTATGGGTGAAGGGAAGTCACCATCTGCTAACAGGCCCAAAGTGTCACTGCAAGGGAAGGGGAAAAGGAGTGGGTTGGAGGAGATCCAGGGGCCTCTCTGCCCACATGAAGACTGAGTAGCTTCTCTGCCTGCCAGCATCACAGTGTCAACACATTCTCTGTGTGTCTCTCTCCGTCTCACACCCAGAGAAGTAGAAACAATTGACGTAGGAACCCAGGGGAAGAGAGAACCGTACAGATTCATTCTCCTGAAGTGGGGAGCCGTTTTTTTTTTTTTTTTTTTTTTTTTTAAAGCCCATGCCTCCCTCGGTCCATAAGGCCTTCATACCTCATCTGCCTCCATCCTGGAGGGAAAGTGCCTGCTTCCCTTTAGGAGACCGAGGTGGGACAGTACCTCTAAGTCTTCGCTGCTCACAGCCTTAAAGCTGCCCTGTGTGCAAAGGGGAAAGAGCAGAGGGGAGGAAAGGACGGGCAGCACCTTTAGGCCAGTAATAGCTTCCGTGGTTAGAAGCCACAACTATAAATGTACCAAATGGAGAGGGGCCTCGACAGTACCCAGCAGGGGCAGAAGATGCAGGTGTGTCCCACTGGTGTGCACTCAGGATCCTACAAGCTGCCAGAAATAAGTCCTTGCATCTACACACCTAAACAGCACTTCTGCTTCCTGGCCACGATGAGATAAGGCCTGTTTGTTTCTCCAAGCTTTAGAGTCTTAAACACCACTGGATGGAGGGAGGAAGGGGAAGGAGAAGGAAAAGGAAGGAAGAATAAGGAGAAATTTCACAATAAGTGATGAGTGTTAAGTGACACTCCCTGCAGACGCAGTTCAGAATCTTTACTTAGTCACACAACATCGAGAATTGGTTAGTTCCAAGGGAGGTCGCCATTCCGTCACCCGGCTCATTTCTCCCACCCACCCCCGTCCCCCATGTGTTCCACAATGCAGTACAACCAAAGGGGATGGTCATCTAGAGCCGAATGTTTAAATAATACCTGTCCAATAACTGCCCTTGCTTCTTTGTGCTGTTGGGAAAGGAAAAAAAGAAAGCAACATGATCCAAACACTCTGCACACCAGTGGGTGCCTATCTTCCCAGGGCATTTTCAGTGGAGTTTCTGCTGAGCCCTCCTCCCCTCCCCCCAGCACATCAGCAAGGAAAGACGCAGCAGGACAGGTCTGGACATCTGCACTGGAGTGAAAAGAGAAACCAAACACAAGTCGGGCCACAAGTGGACTCTGGCACATTTTTAGATGAGGTTAAAAATGTCACGGTGTGCACAGGAAGCAGGCAAAGGAGTTCTGAGGGAGGTAATGCCCGTAGGCAGAACAAACCGTCCGGTCTACTCTTGGGCAGGAGCTTGGGAGGGACACGGGAGCTAGGGGGCCTCGAGGAAGGTGTTGGTTCGGAAGATGGAGGAGACGATCTTGCCAGTGGCGTTGATGGTGCCTTCACTGTCTGAGCTGGACTCGGAGTCGCTGCTGCCGGAATAGGCACCCAAGCCTGGGAGGATGCCAATACAGACCGCGGCGGAGGGGCAGTGGATGGAAGGAGTGCTCAGGGACGTGCTTCCAAGAGACATGCAGGACGGGGCTTCTGCAAAACAGGAGGAAGCACTGTGACTTCACCATTTTGCCCAAAATTCACAGGGTACTTTCCACCTGCGGGGCACAGCGCCTCGGGCTCTACCCTGAAGCCCCAAACCGCTCTGTGCAGTCATCATTACTGTCCCCTGCATTGGACAGCTGTGTTCCTCTTTTACAACTGAGAAAACTGAAGCCACACTCAGAGAACATTTTAAAGCCATGCAGAATGTGACCACGTAGCTAAGGCTTTTTGCTCCGGGAAACCCAGAGTCACTGCAGCACCCCAGTGATGGAAAGCCTCAATCCAGGGGAATACGGCACTTAGAAGTAAAAAGAGAAGTTAAGGACTCTACTCCACCACTCCTGTTGCCTCTAAATGTTTCCGGACTCAATGAACCACTACAACAACCTGCTATGTAGGTATCCCCATCTTACTGATGAAGGAGGTCAAATGACCAGGCCAAGGTTAAAGGCCACTTAGAGTAGAAAACGTTAAACTAAATCTGAATCAAAAAATAATGTACTAGAGTGATACCAGAGCTCACTGTAGACTAAGTGCTGGACTTTAAACCTCAGTGTCTCAGGCTGACAAGCATATACCTTCCTGGCTTTTGCCTTTACAAGCCCCTAACTGACACTTTATGTAAATGTGAAAAGGATACATGGTTCCAAGTATATGAAGTCAGGAGGAAGTCAAAACTACCACTGAGAAGCAAGAAGAGACCTCCAGCGGCCAGTACACAGGGTTGAGAAGCTCAGTGGATTTGCTGGTCTTACAGGAAGTTCTAATAGGGGAAAAAGAAGCTGCTGAAGAAAGGCAGTGTTGAAACACAGAGATGTAAGAACGTGACTGAGAGCCGACACTGATCGTAAAGACGGTGATTACAAGACTACATGAAAGCAGAGGCAGATTTTTGCAACAAATATCACAAAAGTCAATTTCTTCGTGAGATCAGGTTCTTCCGACACCAACCAACCAACCAACAACCGAATGGAAAACTGGACACAAGGTACAAATAGTTCACAGAAAAAGCAAAACAGACATTTAAACTTGGGAGAGGAAACAATCTATAAGGAGGGAAGATATAGGGAACAGGCATCTTCATATGCTGCTGAGAGGATGTGGGGCAGTTTGGCAACGTCCTTCAATCTTAAATGATGTTCATATGAGAACATTCCCTGCGGCACTGTTGACAGTAGCAACTGAAAGGTTCATTAATAAGGGACCAGTGTAATGGGCTATTATTCAGCCATGAAGAAGAGTAAAGCCTCTACGTACTGGTACCAAACCACTATGCTTTGTGAAAGAGGCAAGGGTATGTGTAAGCTATAATCTGTAGGGAGGGGAACATGCCCATGGACGTGCATGACGATGTCTAAAACAATACATATAAAACTGGTAACAGTGGTTGTCCTGGGGAGATCAGCAGAGCAGTTGGGGAACAGGGAGACTTAACTTTTTTTATTCCAAACTTTTTAAATTTTATTTTTATTTAAAAAAAAAAATTTTTTTTTAACGTTTATTTCTTTTTGAGACAGGGAGAGAGACAGAGCATGAACGGGGGAGGAGCATAAAGAGAGGGAGACACAGAATCGGAAGCAGGCTCCAGGCTCTGAGCCATCAGCCCAGAGCCCGACGCGGGGCTCGTACTCACGGACCACGAGATCGTGACCTGAGCTGAAGTCGGCCGCTTAACCGACTGAGCCACCCAGGCGCCCCACCAAACTTTTTTAATTTTAGAATGAATAAATAAACTTTATTTATTCTTTTGCCCCTTTTGAATTTTCTATGCATATACTGCCAATGCAGACAATTTTTTAGAAAAGCAAATGCAAAAGTTCAAAGAGCATCATAGTCTACTTAAATTGGGGAGGAATAGCCCCATGTATCTCTGTAACCTCATGGGCACCCCACTCTTACAGCCAGGAAGGCTGCAGAAGAATGGACAGTCTAACAACAAAACGGGTTGCTTGTCTGTATGTTCTCATTGTAAGCCACTTGAGGGCAAGGGCTCCTTCTTCACCACTCCATCCCCATAGCATGGGGTCTAGCACAGAGCAGGCCAGCATTTGCCATGTGTTAAAGATATTTTACACATTTCATTGCAAATAGCTAAATTGGGGGGGAGGGGTGAAAATTTGGGACCCAACATCAAATTGTACATTATTCATTACTTGAACATTCCCTGTATTATTATTTTCACATATACAGTGATACTTTCAGTATTCTGTTAGAAATATTCGGTTAAGGGATGCCTGGGTGGCTCAGTTGGGCTCAGGTCATGATCTCACGGTTCATGAGTTCGAGCTCCATCAGGCTCTCTGCTGTCAGTGCAGAGCCTGTTTTGGATCCTGTGTCTCCCTCTCTCTCTGCCCTTCCCCTGCCCACACACTCTCTCTCTCTCTCAAAATAAATATATATTTAAAAAAATGAAATATTTGCTTTAAAAAAAACCTGATTCATAAATCAGTTACTCAGAAAAGTAATTTATGTGAAGCTGTTCAATGAGATGTCATTTTATTAAGAATTTCAAGGGTGAATTGAATTTTAGGGTCTATCTTAGATAGAAAAGGAGGATCAAGTTCAGAGTACCTGTGCAAGACTAGAGCTGGCCTAACGGAAGGACGGAAGCCAGCCACGAAATGAAACCAAGAAATCTGGACCACAATGGCATCAGCAGAGTTTAAGCCAAAAGACCAAATCTCCCGATTATCTAGGTTTCAAGAAAGAAAAGAGACTGCAACTCTGACAAATTTCATTCCAAAAATAGTTCAACTGTCCAAAGAGAACAAAATGGTGCCCTCTGATCTCACCCATTTGGTGAAGTTTCCTGCCAGCTTCTGCATTTGCAGGACCACGTTGTTATACCAAATTAACACCGAAAATTACTAATAGGGAATGTTCTTGGGATTCAAACAGATGCGTGAGTTGAGAGTCGATGGGGCCAACTTGTGCGTTCACTGGCTCTGCTCAGAGCCTAAGTCCAGAGCCCCCAATGGGGGAAACCTGAATCTCCATTAGGGTCACAGAGTTCTTTTCTGGGGGGAACAAAGGCACAAAGCTTTCTACTGCGAAGGAAAAGACTTTCAAGCAAGCTTTTAGGGGATATTCTTCCAATGGGGCCTTACTAGCAAAAGAGGGTATCTCTTGCCCAGCTCTAAGAATGCTGCTGTGAGAGTGGAAGGGAAGACAAAGAGATTAAAAGGTGGCTCTGAAACATGGTGTCTGCCTTAGATGGTTTTTTTTTAAACAAGTATTATTATTTTATTTTACTTTGAGAGAGACAGAGTGCAAGCAGGGGGGGGGAGCAGAGAGAGAGGGAAAATCGAAGCCCTGCACTGATAGTGCGGAGCCCAACGCAGGGCTCGAACTCACAAACTGTGAGATCATAACCTGAGTCGAAATCAATAGTCAGATGCTCAACCAACTGAGCCGTTCAGGTGCCCCCTAAGATGGTTTCAAAAGGCCACACAAGTGGGGCACCTGGTGGCTCAGTCAGTTAAGCGTCCCACTTCAGCTCAGGTCATGATCTCATGGTTCATACATTCGAGCCCCGCATCAGGCTCTGTGCCGACAGCTTGGAGCCTGGAGCCTGCTTCAGATTCTGTGTCTCCCTCTCTCTCTGCCCCTCCCTCACTCACACACTCTGTCTTAAAAATAAATAAACGTTAAAAAAAACAAAAACAAAACTGCCACACAAGTTTTCCTTTCCACTGACTAGTGCAAATACTTCCTACAAGGGAATAAGCACCAGACACAGACAGGGCTAGCTGAAGTACATTTAAGATTTCTATGAAGTTTTATGTACTTGTGTGTATGTGCATGTGTATACACCCACAGTATACACTTAATCCTATTTACACATCCAGATTAGCAAGTTTCCTATATATTAAAAAGACATCTGTGAAATGGAAGTCCTATATTGCTGATGGGAGTGTAAACTGGGATAACTTCTTTGCATGGCAATTTTACAATATTTATCAGAATTACAAATGTATATCTTCTCTGTCCCAATAATTCTATTTAACCTAACATATCATGGGTGTGAAAAATAACGCATGTACAAAGTTTTTAATAAAACATCATGACAGAGAAAGCATGGCAGCAATCTAAATGTCCATCATAAAAAATAGAAAAAACATACTATGTTGCAACCATATAACAGGATACTACATAGTCTTAAAAAGGAATGAAGCTCTTTATGTACAGTCATGCAATGATTCCCAAGGTACTACAGGTGAATTAAACAGTGAACAGAGTATGTTAATTAAAATAATGACGATGACAGGAAGTACAAAACAACATATGAGGGATTCTTGCCAAAACACTTGAATTGATCAAGCTCTAGATCTAGTTACCATTTTCACAGGAAACACAGGAATAAAGGAACATCATGGAGATATAATCGACAAGATCTAGAGCATGGGAAACTCCACAGGACAAAGAGACCCAGTTTCTTCACAAAAACAAAGGAAGCAAAAAATAAACATAAAAAGGAAGAAGAACCTATAGGCCAAATGAGACTTAAAAGGCACACTAGTCTATTGTTAAGATGCTATCTGATGGCAATATTCCCAGACTGATCTACAGATTCAGGTGATCCCTATTAAAATTCCAACTGCCTTTGTTATTGAAATTGACAAGCTGATCCCAAAATTCATATGGAAATGCAAGGGACCTCAAACAGCCAAATGATCTTGAAAGAGAACAAAGTTGGAGGACTCACACTTCCTAATTTCAGAACTTGCTACAAAGCTATAGTGATCAAGACTGTGTGGTAACGGCATAAGGATAGACATACAGATCAATGGAAGAGAAGAGAGAGCCCAGAAATAAACCCATACATGTTGGTCAACTGATTTTCAACGAAAGTGCCATGACAGTTCAGTCTGGAAAAAATAAGTCTCTTCAACAAAGGGTGCTGGGCCTACTGGATACACACAATGAAAATGAATCCCTACTTCAAACCATATACAAAAATTAACTCAAAATGGATCAAAGACCAAAATGGAAGAGCTAAAGCCATAAAACTTAGAAGAAAACACAGGTGTAAGTTTTCATGGCTGTGGATTAGGCAATGGTTTCTTAGATACGACACCTAAAGCACAAGCAACTAAAGAAAAAATAGGTAAGTCAGATGTCATCAAAACTGAAAATGTTTGTGCTCCAAAGGACTCTATCAAGAAAATGAAAATATAACTCACAGTAAGGGAGACAATATCTGTAAATCATCTATCTGACAGGTGTCTAGTAACCAGAATATATAAAAAACTCTTTAAACTCGACAGTAAAAAGACAAGTAACCTAATTTAAAAATAGGCTCAGGATCTGAGTAAATATTTCTCCAAAGAAGATATACAAATGACCAATAAGTACATGATGCCAACACCACTAGTCATTAGAGAAATGAAGTATCACTTCCCACCCACAAAGATAAACAAAACAAAAAAGACAATAACAAGTGTTGACGAGGATATAAAGAAACTGGAGCCTTCACATACTGCTGGTAGAATGTAAAAATGGTGCAGTTGTTTCGGAAAACAACTTAGCAGTTCCTCAAAAAGTTAACCATATAAACACAGAGTTACCATATGACCTAGAAATTCCATTCCCAGGTATACACCCAAGAGAAGTGAAAATAGCTGGTCACACAAAAACTTGTACACAAATGTTCTTAGCAGCATCATTCAGAGTAGCTCCAAAGTGTGAACAATCCAAATGCCCATCAACTGATGACTGGACAGAATGCAGCATGCCATACAACAGAATATTATTCAGCGTAAAAAGTCCCGATACGTGCTGCCACATGGATGACCTTTGTAAGCACGTGAAAAGACACTGGACACAGAAGGCCGCAGATGGACTGATTTCATTTATAGGAAATGTCCAGGAAAGGCAAGTCCGCAGAGAGAAAAGTAGATGAGTGGTTGCCAGTGGCTAGAGAGAGGGAAGAACGGGGATAACTGTTAGTGGGCATGGGGACTCCTTTTGGGGTGATGAAACATTTTGGAATTAAACAGTGGTGATGAATACACATTTCTGTGAACATATTAAAACAGAATCACTGAATTGTGCTTCTTTCAAAGAATGAATTTTATGGCACTGAGTTGTATCTCAATATTTTTTTTAAAAGCCATATAGGCCAGATACAATGTATGACTGATCCTTGCTTGGATCCTGATTTTTAACGTTTATTTATTTTTGAGACAGAGAGAGAGACAGAGCATGAACGGGGGAGGGGCAGAGAGAGAGGGAGACACAGAATCGGAAGCAGGCTCCAGGCTCTGGGCCCTCAGCCCAGAGCCCGACGCGGGGCTCGAACTCACGGACCGCGAGATCGTGACCTGAGCCGAAGTCGGACGCTCAACCGACTGAGCCACCCAGGCGCCCCTGGATCCTAATTTTTAAAAAACCAATTGTCAGTGGAGCCCCTGGGTGGCTCAGTTGGTTGAGCATTTGACTTCAGCTCAGGTCATGATCTCGCAGTTCGTGAGTTCAAGCCCCTGCTCTCTCTCTGGCTCAAAAATAAACATTAAAAAAAAATAATTGAAAAACCAATTGTCAAGAAAAAAATTGTGAGAAAATTGGGGAAAATGAATACTAATATGCTATCTGATATTATTTAGAGATCACTGGAGGGTGGATGATGGGCATTGAGGAGGGCACCTGTTGGGATGAGCACTGGGTGTTGTATGGAAACCAATTTGACAATAAATTTCATATTAAAAAAAAAAAGATCACTGTGATGTCAAAATCAAAACAAAACAAAGAACCCTTATTTTTTAGTGATATGTACAGAAGAATTATGGATAAAACAATATAATGTCTGACATTTGCCTCAAAACACTATAGTTAAGGAGGTATAAGTAAGATTGGATATGTGTTAAAAAACTGATGAAGCTACATGATGGGGTTCCTTATTATCTCAATGTTTGAATATGTTTTAAGTTATCTCAATAAACATTTTAATATTTGTAATTGCTTATACAGACACAGAATAGCTCCGGATATACACATAAGAAATGTATAATACTGTTTCTCTCTGGGAAGCAGAATTGGATGGAAGAGGATATATACGTAGAAAGAAGACTCTTCATTCAATGTCCTTCTTAAAAGTAATTCTAGAGCAAAAAGTTATCAGCAACAGCGCACCATTACTGGTGCTCAGCAGATATACATTTTTAAATATCCATTATATTTTGAGGGAGAAATCAGTGTAAGCCCTGTTTTATAGATGACCCACTGAGTTTAGCGCAGAATCTCAGTCCCCCAGGGAGTCAGGGGTAGAACTAAAAACGCTCTTGGATTTCTTATCCCCGATCCAGCCCTCAGGAACACTCACCTTCACTTACAACTCTGTGCCACTTAATACAGTGCCAGGTTTGATTGCATAAAAGTAACCACCAAAGAAAGTATGCTTCTGGAGACTGTATTAAGCTTCCAGGCTCAATCCGCTCCAACCATCAGCAAGAGCCAGGCATTCTACCTCTCACTGGTAGCCAGCCAGGTGAAATCAAGAAACTTGACATTTGGGGGACACAGAGAAAAACCCTTTGTGAGCAGACAGGGCTTTGGCTTTGTAAGCACTTCTGGGAAAGCACAATTGTCATTTATCAGTCCCACTGGTTTCTAACATATTGCTTGGCAGGGCAGTTGACATATACTCTTGGGTATAAATCCTGCCTGGTAGAAAACAGTTTGGTAAACTAAATTTAGATCGGCTTGCTCAGAGACCCATGCATTCCTTCACAGCTGTGCTGCGGTCCAGCCCTGTACTATGGTTCATGTGTATTACAAGTAAACAGTGAAATGAAAGCTGCCACCCTACCTTGACTCTTGTCATCTGGGTCAGTGTCCGACTTCAGTCTTTTCACGCTGTTCCCGCTCTCTGAGCTGTAACAAAAAACATGGTAATTTGAGCTATGTCCAATTGTGGGGATTAAAACTTTGGGATGCAGGAATTCCAATAACCATTATATGGGCCTTAGGTAGCCTCAAAGAGCTGGGATGATCTGAAATGAAAAGTCTTCACTTCAGGTTCCTAATCTCCTTCCAGTTACATTACTGTTATAAGGACAACATAAACCCCTGGCCAATTCAAGGGGTGAAGCATTAGACCTTCAGGCATCACCTAAACTTCAGATTCTTTGTTGTCCTTATCATTCATCTTGGTTAGAACCACAGATGGATTTTGAGAATATCTGGACAATTTCATACGTGATGAAAATTTATTTAAGTTCTTAAAGATTAAAGGAAATCTCTTTAGTGACATGTTAGTGATTCTAAAAGTCACCCAAAAGACCTTCACTGAAAGACTGTCTAGAGAACGTACTTCCCTTGCTGTGTAGCTTAGTGCAATACCCCAAGCTCCACCATTACTGCTAATATTTAGGGCAGTCAAAAAAAAAAAAAAAAAAGAATGCACTTCAACAAGGAATGAAATGATCCCAGAAAGAAGGCTTTAATCACAGAAGGAAGGGATAGTGAACAAAGGAACTGGCAAACACAATCTAATTTGTGGTGTTCAACACGACCATACTCAAGTCCTGGACAGTAGTAGCATGTAAGGAAGAGGTGATTAGAGTGCAAAGTTCTAAGGTCAATGTATAATTTTGTAGGAAAGGAAGACAGCTATTTAACTTTAGGTTGTGCTAAGTACTCCTAGTAAGTTGCAAGGTTAGCCACCAAAAGAATAGAAACACCGCATGAATCCAAACCAGTAGAAAGAAAACGAATAAACCAAAGTTTTTAAAATCATAATTAATTTTTTAAAAATACAAGGAAAAATATCTTTTAAGTAAAAAGACAAGCAACATTAAGACAGCAGAAACTGTGTCAAAAATCCCAACAAATCCAAGCCCACCTGTAAAAACAGATGAACATACTCCATTTAAAATCAGACATTTATGAGACAATCCAAAAGATTTAACAAAAGTAAACAAAAACAAGACCCAGAAAGATTGAAAACAAAGAGTAGCAAGAGTCACTAAGGCCAAACCCAAAGAAGGCTGAGCTACCCGGCACAGTATTAGGAAAACAGACTTTAAGACCAAAAACATTACAAGAGGTAAAGTTTATAATGAAACAAAGTTTAATTCATTATGAACAAATAACAATTCTGCACCTGTATGCTTCTAATTAAAGAGGTTAAAATAGGGGCGCCTGGGTGGCGCAGTCGGTTAAGCGTCCGACTTCAGCCAGGTCACGATCTCGCGGTCCGTGAGTTCGAGCCCCGCGTCGGGCTCTGGGCTGATGGCTCAGAGCCTGGAGCCTGTTTCCGATTCTGTGTGTCCCTCTCTCTCTGCCCCTCCCCCGTTCATGCTCTGTCTCTCTCTGTCCCAAAAATAAATAAACGTTGAAAAAAAATTAAAAAAAAAAAAAGAGGTTAAAATAGATGATATTCAACAGAACTCTGAAGAAAAATCAAGAAATCATTATAGTGGGAGATTTCAAAATACTGAAGTACTGACAGAGCAAGCAGACAAATATGTGAAGACACAGAAGATATAAACAATACAATTAACCTGCTTATTTGGTGGTACCTACATAGAACCCAGAAATTTGCAAAAAATAAACAAACAGATTCTCCTCAAGCTCACTCAGAACATTTGTAAAAATTAACCTTAGGAGTAGGTCACAAAGCAAGTCTAAAGGAATTTCAAAAGAATTAGCACATATAAACCACGATGCAATTAAGAGAGATATCAACAACAAAAGATAAATATTATATGTCATAGATTCTAAGATACCACTGATAAGGTGTTAAAATGTGGGGGTAGGGGGAGAGCTTCATCTTAGTCCTGTGAAATATAGTTGAGTTACCTGAATATGTTTGGAAACTTTATTTTTTAAAAAAAATTTTTTTTTTAACGTTTATTTACTTTTGAGACAGAGAGAGAGAGAGAGGATGAACGGGGGAGGGTCAGAGAGAGAGAGGGAGACACAGAATCTGAAACGGGCTCCAGGCTCTGAGCTGTCCGCACAGAGCCCGACGCAGGGCTCGAACTCACGGACCGTGAGATCGTGACCTGAGCTGAAGTCGGATGCCCAACCGACTGAGCCACCCAGGCGCCCCGATGTTTGGAAACTTTAAAAAATGTTTCTAATTCAGAAGTCAAAGAAGAAATCATAATGGATATTTAAAAATAGTTGGAAATACAAAATCGTATACAGTGAAAGCTGAGGAAGAATTACACTTTCAGGTGCCTATAACTAAAAAGAAAAGCTGAAAATTAATTAGCTAGGTATCTGACACTCATTTATGACAGAAATTATAAAAGAATAAACTTGAAGTAAAGAATACCCCAGAGAAAGCAGGTAGGAGAAATTAAGAAACCAGCCAAAATAAGAATAAAAATACAAGCCATCAATACATGGGATGAAAAAGGACACAATTACAGATACCACAGCAATCAGAAAAACAAAAAAACACTGGGGCACTTGTGTGACTCAGTCCATTGAGCATCTGACTCTTGATTTTGGCTCAGGTCATGATCTCACAGTTGTGAGATCGAGTCCCGCACCGGGCTCTGTGTTGAGCGTGGCACCGGCTTGGCCTTCTGCTTCTCCCTCTCCCCCTCTCCCCTACTTGTGTGCGGTCTCAAAATAAATAAATAAATAACCCCGAATTGGGCCCTGTGCTGACAGAGTGTGGAGCCTGCTTAGGATTCTCTCTCTGCCCCTCCCCTGCTCGTGTGCTCTCTTTCTCAAAATAAACAAACATCTTAAAATATAAATGAAAAAAATAAATGAATAGGGGCACCTCAGTGGCTCAACTGGTTAAGCATCAGACTTTGGCTTAGGACATGATCTCATGGTTGGAGAGTTTGAGCCCCTTATCGGGCTCTCTGCTCTCAGCATAGGAGACCACTTTGGATCCTCTGTCCCTGCCCCTTCCCCCCACTTGTGAGCTCACACGCACATGCTCTCTCTCAAAAACGTTTAAAAAATAAAAATAAATAAATAAAAATTTAAAGTTACTAAGAGTTATTAAAGAGTTATTGTTAAGGTTAATAAGAGCTGAGTGACCAGATATAAATACTCCAAAATTGGCTGCACTTTTACAAACCAGCAACAAAAAAATTATAAAACGCCTAAGAATACTCTAATAAAATATATGCACAACCGTTAGCTTTTGAAAGATAACTTTAAGACTTTATTGAAGAACATTAAAGGAAATAAATGTATATATACCATGTGTAGAAAGACTCATATCCATAAAGATCTGTTTCCTCCATAAATTTATCAAACCATTTAATAGATTCCAATAAACTTGAAGAACTTAATCGAAAATTTAAATCTAGGTGTGCCTAGATCTAGGTGTGGCTCAGTCGGTTAAACAGCTGACTCTTCAGCTCAGGTGATGACCTTATGGGTTCAAGAGTTTGAGCCCTGCATCAAGCACCATTATACGACAGTGAAAATGAATGAATTACTCTGAACTGACAGCACAGAGCCTGGCTTGAGATTCTGTCTCCGTTTCACTCTGCCCCTCCCCCGCTTGCTCACACACTCTCTCTTTCTCTCAAAATAAATAAAAATAAACTTAGACTAAAAAAATAAGATTTAAATCTAACTAAAATTTATATGGAAAAACAAAGTGGCCAACAATAAACAAAGTACCCCTGAGAAAAGTATAAGGCGGCTAGCCTTACCAGATATCAAAATTATTTATAAAGCTACAATAAGTACACAGAGTGGTAGTGGTCCTATAGATCCGAGGAACAGAAAAAAGAAAAAGAAAAGAAAAAAAAGAGAGACAGAGAAAACTCCCAAACAAAGCCATATATGTTTGGAAACTTGTGATAAGACAGAGTAACACTGAAGATCAATGGGGAAAGGCAGTAGTGTTTGTTGCTAGAAAATTAGCTACTCACTTGAAGAATAAAATTGAAAAGGGATCCCTAGCTCATACCTTCAAAAAACAAAAACAAAAACAAACTGATTTCAGGGGCACCTGGGTGGCTCAGTCAGTTAAGCATCCAACTCTTGGTTTAGGTTCAGGTCCTGATCTCATGTTTGGGGAGTTTGAGCTCCTTGCTGGGCTCTGTACTGCCGGTGTGGAACCTGCTTGGGATTCATTTTCTCTCTCTCTCTGCCCCTCCTTTGCTTGCTTTCTCTCTCTCTCTCTGTGTAAAATAAATAAACTTAAAAAAAAACTGACTATCTTCAAAAGGTATAAACTTCCAGTTAAAAGTCATGGTGTTGTAATGTGTAGCAGGGTGACTATAGTTGATAACACTGCACTGTGTACATTTACAAGTTGCTAAGAGTAGGTCTTAGAAGTTTTCATCACAAGTAAAATAAAATGTGTAAACACGTATGGTGATGGATATTAATTAGTCTTACTGTGATAATTTCACAATATATACATATATCCAATCATAATGCTGCATACCTGAAATTAATATAATATTATGTGTCTGACTGCCTTAGAATTTAAAAACCAACCACCTTAAAATTAATTAATGAAAGTAAAAAGAAAAGCTGTAAACTGGGGGTTGGGGGGGTAGGGAAATGTCAGGACTATATTTAAAAACAAACAAAACACACCTGCAAATCATTAAGATAAATACAAATAACCCAGTAGAAAAATGGCAAAATATTTGAACGGACCTAACACAGAAGAGGACACCTGAATGGCAAATCAACATATAAAATACGTCAACTATATGTGAACTGGAAATGCAAAATAAGACAGCAAGGAAACACTATTTCACAAAATCACTACATCACTGATCTGTGCTGTCCGGTAGGGCAGCAGTTAGCCACTTGTGGCTATTTAACACTTGAAATGTGACTAGTATGACTAAGGAACTGGACTGAAAATTTTAGGTTTTTTTTTTTTTAATGTTTATTTTTGAGAGAGACAGAACATGAGCAAGGAAGGGGCAGAGAGAGGGGGAGACAGAATCCGAAGTAGGCTCCAGGCTCTGAGCTGTCAGCACAGAGCCCAATGCGGGGCTCGAACCCGTGAACTGTGAGATCATGACCTGAACTGAAGTTAGACCCTCAATCAACTGAGCCACCCAGGCTCAGTTTCAATTAATTCAGATTTTGATAGTCACAGGTGGCCAAGTGGCTACCACACTGACCGGCACAGCTCTGGAGAAACATATGCACATACATAATAGAGCACGTCCTGGACCTATCAGCACCATTTATTATAGTTCAAGCATGCATCCACAAGAGAATGGACACATTTTAGTATCTCATAAAGCACTATGACAGTGAAAATGAATAAATTACAGCTATATATACATGAACACACACAAAACTGTTTCAATCACAGAAACAATTGGAGTGAAAAACCAAATTTACAGAAGATCACATACAGAATGAAATTGTTTTTATAAAGTTCAAATACAAGCAAGCTATTACACTGTTTATGAATATGTATATAGGTAGCCAAAACAAAAACAAACACAAACAACCCCCTCCCCCACACACGCAGAAACTACTAAAAGTAAAGAAAGGCAAAAACATGATAAACCAGACTTGGGAACATGGTGTGAGAGCAGCAAGGCAGAAAAGCAATGGAGAGGGAGCATAGAGGTGGACTCAATTTTGTTGATTATGTTCTAGGCACACACCGGGCACCAGACTTTCACAAGCATCAGAATCACCTGCGGAACTTTGAAAATCAGACTCCCAGACCTCACTTCAAACTTAATAAACCAGAATTAATGAAAGGCCTAGAAGCCACATTAACAAACTCCCAGGTGGTTCTAATAAACCCAGGGCTGGGTAGATTAGGAACTCCTGCCCCAGGAGACTAATTTATCATCTTGCCACAAAAAAACAATAATAATCGATGATCTAATAAAAGGTGATCTAAGGACTAAGGAAAAGAGATGGTTGTAACATCCATTCTGCTAGCAGCAAGACGCTGCTGAGAGGTATCTAACTGCCCACCTAGAGAGCCCTTTCTTGGTGAAGTCCAGTAAAACTGACCCAGGGCCAAATCCTGAAAGACACTGGGCAAGGCACGAAAGCTTATGTGAAAACTGGAAAGGAATAATTTATGGCTCAGGTAATTGGCCCTTTTCAGGTTACTGCTACTCCTCCCCTCCACCGCTAAACCATGACGACATTTTTAGACGTAAGCCATGTCCTAGGAACATCTGCAGCGGATAGATGGTGCACCAAACCACAAGAGTGCATCAATGCGCTCCCTTAAAAACATGTGGCTGGTTGCCTTACTGATTTTCCTAACAGACTGCATTTGAACTTAACATTATTTCGCCCATGGTATGGCTGGTCAAACTGAAATGACCGGATTTAATCACTGGTGCCATTTCAAGATTTAGAAAGGGAGGAGCAAACGTAAGACAGAACTTATCAAAACCTCCAGGCAGTGCTGCCACCCCACATCAGAACCCCAGCCAGGTCTATAATGCGGTCACAGCTTCCAGGGTCTCAAAGGCCACGGTGCCTTTGCAGCAGCTACTCCCGCTGCCCGAAATTTCTCCTCTCCTTCGTCCGTCAAAGCCCTACTTGTTCTATATAATCAACATCTCCCTCTAATGCTTTCCCTACCTTCCCCAACCTGAGCTCACATGCCCTCTCCAGTGAGTTATGTGTTTCCTCCTCCCTGCTCTCATTATACCCTACCCAAATCTTTTCACAGAACTCGCTCCCTCATTTGCCTAGAAATAGAGGCCCAAATATTGAACTCCATACCTCTGTTACTCTGTAACCTTGGACAAATGTTCTCAACCCATCAAACTTGTACTTCATAGACTTGTGTAAAGAGATCATTCCTGGAAAGCACTTAACACAATGCCTGGCACATGACAGGTGCCCAATGAAGAGTAGCTAGCGTTCTGTTGAATGAACAGTCCGAGAGACAAGGGTCAAAGGCTACAGAAGACACCAAATCTGGAGGGGGAGAGAGAGGTAAGGCTACTAAAGAAATATCACCAAGACTTCCGCTTAAGTATTTGCTCAGGCTACCATTACCAGTGGCATTTCAGAGTACACAGAGGGACATTTCAGTTGTGTGAGTGTTGGCTGACCTCTTATGTTTCACAGCTCCTGCCAACAGCTTCGCCTGGGAGAACTTGTTCTTGGTTTCTATGGATTTCAAAGCCACTTTCTTCTCCACCTCCTTCTTGTTTTCTGGAGAAAGTCCAACTTTGTTGAGATTACTGTGTTGTAGGTTAAGGGTCAAACTAAGCAAAAATAAGAGTAATGGCAGGACAGTGGTAAATCAAGAGAAGCCAGACTCGCATAATCCACTAGGACTTCAGCTCTGCCATGTAATGTTTGGCCTACTTATATTCAAAATAATGTCCTCTCCTCTTTATTCTGCCAGGAATATCCAGCTGATTTAAAGAGAGATAGATGAAGGTGACCACAGAGGGAGAAGACCCAATTTAATATACAGAAGCAAACTTTTTCCCTCTGACTCTCAGTGAAAATCTGAGTTACAGTCTGAAAACCTCCCTAAAGATATGGCCAACACCATGCTTGCTGGCAAAAACAAAAATCTTAATATAAATGCAACAGAAAAAAAACGTGGCTTCCCCCCAAATTTTTAAATATTTGCTTTCTTCCCCCAAGGGTAAAATCAAATCTTGCAGAATGTCCTACCACCAATGGCATTCAATCTTGGACACCACAGAGACTAACTCCTACTCTGCTGGTGCAAGACAACATTAGAATCACCTTAAGCCTCGTTAAAATACAAGAGTCCCTCCCCTGTCCCAAACCTACTGAATAAGGACCTCCAGAGGCCCGGGAAACTGTCTTAAATACTTTCTTCAAGGTGATTTTACCCAATGCACATGCAACACAAGAACCAAAATGTCTTTAAAAGCACAACCAGTTCACTTGTAACATCACTTCTTGCAGGCTTGACCTCAATCTCTGGCTGTCAAGCTTTGGCACTTTCTTTTGTTCTCTCTGCCAGCCCCTCCCCGTCCTTCCCTTTCACACTCTCACAAACCATTAGCAATAGATTTGGACTTGGTGCAATTCTTTATTTAAGAGGCAGCGATGCCTTAACGGAACAATAGTGACACCTAGCGACCAAAACATCTAAGAAGCAGGTAATATCAGCCCAAAGCAGAGGGGGTATATGTATATGGCCTTTGAATCCTGGAGAAAACTGGGTATCAGAAATAAGGAAATTCTAATTCTGATCACTCTTCAGGCACTCACTTTCTTACAAGCACCATTTACCTTAAATATTTGCAGTGTTCAATGGAGATTACACAAAACACTCTTATTATTCTGAGTTTCATCAATTTAAGGGTTTCAAAGTCAACATGGAAACTGATTGTACGTTAATATTATGTTTGGCCTTTTATTTTTTTTTTTTTTAATTTTTTTTTTCAACATTTATTTATTTTTGGGACAGAGAGAGACACAGCATGAACAGGGGAGGGGCAGAGAGAGGGAGACACAGAATCGGAAACAGGCTCCAGGCTCTGAGCCATCAGCCCAGAGCCTGATGCGGGGCTCGAACCCACGGACCGCGAGATCGTGACCTGGCTGAAGCCGGACGCTTAACCGACTGCGCCACCCAGGCGCCCCTGTTTGGCCTTTTAGAATAAAAAAGAATCAGATTTCATCTTTCTAGTACCAAATGCCAAAAACCACCAGCATGATGACTTTTACCTGCAACTCCTTCATTAAGGGATAAATTCTTTTGAGAGACAGAGAGAGAGAGAGAGAGAGAGACAGTGTGTGAGTGGGACAGGCAAAGAGGGAGACACAGAATTTGAAGCAGGCTCCAGGCTCTAAGCTGTCAGCACAGAGTCCGACGTGGGGCTCGAACGCACGGACCGTGAGATCATGACCTGAGCCGAAGTCAGATGCTCCACTGACTGAGCCACCCAGGCACCAAGGGATAAACTCTTAAGAGAAAACTCTTAATATTGAAAAATAAAAATGGAAAAACTTAACAAAACACACATATTTATAATACTAGGACACAGACAAAAAACACTTCACTTTTTATTCCTTTAAAGTGAAGAAAAACTGGGGCGCCTGGGTAGCTCAGTCGGTTTGAGTGTCCAACTCTTGATTTCGGTTCAGGTCATGATCTCACTCATGATCACGGGACTGAGCCCCACGTGGGCCTCCAAGCTGAGCGTGGAACCTGCTTGGGATTCTCTCTCTCCCCCTCAGTCCCTCTCCCCAGCTCATGCTCTTTGTCTCTAAAATAAAAAAATTTTAAAAATAGGTGAAAAAAAATGCTGCAACCTTTTTTTTGGGGGGTGGGGTAGAGAATAATATTACTTTTGATCCAGAGCCAAAGCATAAGCCATTTTTCCCCTTAAGTTCCTCTCTCCCTAAAATGCTCTATATACACAAGCACACCTCAAAAATCTCAAGGAATTCATTAAATGAGGCATTTTTTTTAATTACATGCTTTTTAACACATATAATATCGCTAAATACTGGTTTAATCGGAAGAAAACAAAAGTTCTATTGTTTATATGGCACAAACCACAGTTTATCATCTTTACAAGTATCACATTATAAAATGTCTCCTATTATAACAATCAAGCAAAGTCAAGAATCTGCTCCTGACTTAGAGCTTCAATAAACAAATGTCTAATCCTTCAGTTCCTATCTCAACATGTCTCTGACTGCATGCATGCCAGGGATCCGTGCATTACAGATCAGTGGGTTGGAAGGCTTGCTTTTCTACAGTTTTTCTAGACAGTTGGAACTTACCAAGTTTCCAACAAAAGCCACTACCCGTGGGGCCTCTCCAGTGTTGTCCTGTAATGTTAGCAGGGCAGGAAAGTTTCTTTTTGCCTTACTGCTGCCCTGTTCATTCTTCCCTTTGAACTGAAACCTGGAAGGCTTTGCACACTCATGCCAAACCAACACCACGCTCCAGAATGTTGCCTTGGGAGATGTTCTATGTCTTATTTGCTAGCCTACCAAATTAAGCACATAAAACAAGACATAATTCTAATGATCACTGTAACTGATGTACTTCCTTAGAGGAAAAAAGGCTGGTGCGTGACACAATGCAGTATGTACCACATCTGCCCATCTCTACAAACATGCACAGTATTCTTCTGGAGTCGCCAGGGAAGGCAGTGGAGGAGGGGAGCGCCAGAAGGGCCAGCTTCAATCCTACAGTTGGGATTGAGGTGTGACTCTCCATCATCTCCGATCTTATTTTTTTTTTTTCAACGTTTATTTATTTTTGGGACAGAGAGAGACAGAGCATGAACGGGGGAGGGGCAGAGAGAGAGAGGGAGACACAGAATCGGAAACAGGCTCCAGGCTCCGAGCCATCAGCCCAGAGCCCGACGCGGGGCTCGAACTCATGGACCGCGAGATCGTGACCTGGCTGAAGTCAGACGCTTAACTGACTGCGCCACCCAGGCGCCCCTCATCTCCGATCTTAAATGTTACACCAGAATCCCACTAGGAAAACCGGGACTGGAAGCCAGGGCTCTCACCACCAGTTCACAGTGGGTTTCACGGCACCAAGCTGCCACCTTATCTCAATTGTTGTCAGTCACCTTGATTTCAGCCAAATCCCTGGGAATCAGTCCACATTTGCTCCTACACAGCTCTTTAACGGAACCTACTGCACATTCCCTGCAAAAAAAACCAACTAGCACATACACACAGCCGTATCACTAACTTTAGAGGTAAAGCCTGCTCAATCACACCAGTGGGGTTATTCAATTTATAAGCTTGAAATATTCAAATAAGTCTTCTCATAGGAAAAAAGCTAGGGTGGCTCTCCTGTGAGTCATTCATTAATTTGTTCACACATACACTGAGAACCTACATGCCAGGAACCAGGGAAATCAGTGGTGACCAAATCTTTATTCTTATGGATCTTTATATTCCAGCAGTAAGAGAGGCACAGAAACTAAGAAGCAAATTAAATTAAGATTTTCTTAATTTTCTTACGAGAATTACTGTTAAAAAGTGACATCATACACACTGATGTGCTTTGGTGAAATTTTAGAGGGGGTGTGGAGGGAAGAGGGTCTCTATGAGGGAGACGAGAGCTGAGACCCAAGTGCCATGAAATGCCAGCCCTGTAAAATCTGAAGACAGAACATTCCAGGCTGAAAAACAACAAACACAAAGGCCTTGAAATGGAATCACAAAGCTCAGCCTGAGAGGAACATAAAGGAGGCCAGCAGGCTGGAGTGTAGTGAACACGAGGAAGCAGTTCAAGACGCAACAGGAAGATGGGTTGGCCTAAATCATGCAGGGCCTGGTAAGAACGCAGATTTTTAAGCCTAAAGGCCACAGGAAGCCACTAGTGTTTCAAACAGGAAAGTGACAGGATTTCATGTATGTTTTTAAATGTTCTTTTTGACCAAAGTGAGAATGGATTGTTGCAGATGAGAGCAGAAGCAGAGACTAATTTGGTGGTCACAGTGGTCCTGAGAAGCACAGAGAGTCGAACTGCACAGAGGTGGAGTCCATTTTGGAAAGTTTTTGGGCCAGGCCCGTGTGGGCACGGAAACACCGTTACGGAGATCTGAAAGAGCAGAAAAAGAAGAGATCGGGGGGCGAGGGCAGTGTGAGGAGTGGAGAGTAGGGGTGGTGAGGCACAGAACTGAGAATTCTGACTCAGCCAAGTTACACGTGGGATGCCTATTGACACATGCAGGGGATGACAAAAAGGCAACACTGAGCCAAAGCGAGGTCATCTTTGTTGTCTTCTCAGTTTTCCCCTCTGTGGAAACAGAACAGGCTACACCTCTAGGGAAGATCTTAAGGAGGACACAGGAGAGTCGCTAAACATTTCCTTTTGAAACTCAGAAGCCAATTTCTCCCCTGGATGAGTTTACTGCAGCGCCCATCTGTTTCAGAGTCTAATCCCACAAGGCAAAAATACTCTGGTACTGACTATTAGGATTTAGGCCTTTAGTTAATCCTAAAGGATCTGGACTTTTGATTGCAACAGACTCTTGCATGCGACCTAACTCCATAAATCACTGCCAGTTATTCAGTCACAGGAATGTCAGTGTTGAAAGGGAACTCAGAGGTCACGAGGTAGAAAACCTTATTCTCATTCTATTTGTGAAGAAACTTAAATCCACAGACGTTGACGAGGAAACAGACACCATACAGATTTGTCTCAAGGTACAAAGGATATTCTGTATTCCTTCAGTTCTTTCAGTTCTTCTTCTCTTCGTTGCTTTTCTAGTAGTTCCTGCTGCCGGGAAACCTCGTCGAGGAAGTTAGTCTCATCTTCGTCTAAGCCTCTTACCATGTTTTCTGAGGAAATAAATGAACAAGGAACACTTAGCAGGCTAAAGGGAAAACAGAGTCAAATAAGATTTTTCCTTCTCCTTATTTTTAATAAGCAGCAGATCCTTTAGAGGATTAGAAGAAAGAATTTGTAAACACCTCGCTTCTGGAGAGGGAACACAGCATAAAATCAAGGCATTTCTTCCATTACTAGACATTAGCACAGAATTAAAATGGGTATCTTGAGCTCAAAACAAAAATGTTCAATGTGGTCTGGAAGGCAGCAAGCTATCTCTTTTCCACCAAATGAACATCTAGAGACTAGATAATCAAGACAGTTCCGTGCCTAGTTAGACAAAGTGTTGCATGAGGCAAAAGTGCACCAAAAAGGCTGTGCGGAGTGTGCTGGACTGTTTCTGAAGCTTACTGAATTTGAACTGCTCCTCATACTCCTGCTGCTTCCTGTCTTTCTGTTCCTGTAGCCTTTCATACAGAGACCGAGGGTCATAAACCTCCTCTGGACATTCTGAAAGAAAGGGGGAGGGAAAGAAAGAGAGGGGGGAGAAAAGGTACATACTTTAGAATTGTTCACATTATTTTGGAATCACAAAGGATTTCAAAGATAAAGTCAAGTCTCTGCATGATCTGAGGGCAAGGATAACACAAAAATAGCACAAAGTCCACAGCTTCCCTCTGGACCTGAGAGAGGGGCCGGCAGTTCTCAAAGGCAACCACCAACGGCAAGAGGACCCACGGCCGAGACAGTTAACTGGAAGAGGGGCCAGCCCAACCCCCACAGAGCGGCAGCATTCTCAGTTGTTCAGATCCTGCATCCCCCTGTAAAGATGGAACAGACTTGCAGAATCTTCTAGAAGGCAGGATGGTGGCATGGACAATGCATACTGTGCTTCTGCTCCCGCCACGGGGGCCTTGCATTGGCTCCTGCCCCACTCTGAGTCTCAATCCCCCTACTCTAAAGTGAGGACGTTAGTGCCTCCTCTGAGGAATGCTGTGAAGATTAGAGATCGTTACGTTGAATACCGAACTGTAAGCCCACATACCTTCTGGATCTTCAGGTTTTCGAACTTTCTCCCATTCTTCTTGCCTCCTTTTGCGCCGTTCATCTAGTTCTGCCTCGGACACAAACCTCTTTTTGATAACAAGATTACCATCATCCCCTCCATCCATAATGGAACAACTGGTCTACAAAAAACATATGAAACATTTCAAGTGAGAACTGCAATTTAAATTCTAAGGTGAAACAAGGAGATTTAGCTCTGTCTCACCTAGCAACAGATTATAGATCACTGATGGAAGCACATGATTACATTTTTCCTACTGTATCAGGCAGTTTTATTCACATTTATGTTATCTACGAAGTCAGCGAGAGGACCTGGACTAATTCTTATTACCTGCTGTAATTACACGGAAGTCTTACACTGCAGATATTTCTTGGTCCCTCTAATCTAAACCAATTGGCTTCCTGGGCACCCTAACTTTTTCCCCAGTTTTCAACCTCTTTTATTTCGGTGACATCTGACATTGTTCCTTCTTGAAATACCTGTTTCAGGGACATTCCACTACCTCCATTTGCGTTATTGTTTCCAAGTAGGTTCAGAATGGAGAAACTCAGGTATTCAAGGAGCCCTGGAAACAAAGTCTAGTTTGTACAACAGGGAAGGGATGTGCCTAGAGGCACACAAGCCCCAAATGGAGAAAGTGAGACGAGAACCCAGATCTCCTAACTTCAGGTTTAATGTGCTGTGTGCCACACTGAGTGGGGTTCAGGTCTTTCCTGACCTTCCTTCCTGTAAGCTACAGATCTATGCCCCTAAAGAGTCTATCTTCAATCCTTCCCTTTTCTCACTCCCACAATGACCTCGCCCACTTTATGAATATCTTGATGTACAAGATTCCCAAATCCCAAATCCATATACCTCTACCTGAGCCTCTCTTCGGAAGGAAGGGACAAAGAAATATAGAGGAGTGTGCATTACTCCTTTTAAGCCTTTCTGCTTTTCTTTGCTAGTTTCTTTCTTTCTGTTCTTTCTTTCTTTCTTTCTTTCTGAAGAACCGTGGAATAACTCTCTACTCAGACATGTTGTATTATTCACAGAATTACACCCTAACAAGGAAGCAGATATTCTGCACTACTAAGACATCAACTCAATGTCCATTCCAAGATGATCCCGAATAACAAATGTAAGTCTCTACTGATAGCACAAAAATAAAGAAGCTGCCATTTATTGAACTCTTACCATGCACCAAATACATTTTTATGTATATTATCTCATTTATGCTTCCATTGACCCTATGAGAAATACTCTCTCCTCACAGATGAAGAAATGGAAGCCCAGGGAAGTTAGGTCACTCGTCCAAGGCGATAAAAGGTGGTGAATGGTAGAGCCGGTTTGACATCAAAAATTCATACTCTTACCCACTTCACCATCCCCTTCCCCAGAAACCTGGGATCCTGGTTAAAAAGAAGGACATGTCAATTTCAGTGTTCTTCCTGTACCAAATTCCAGGCTGAAACTGTTCATGTAAATATTTTAATAAAGATGAAAATGGAAGGTAAGAAAACAAATCCAAACATTCTTAACAAGAGACCAGTTTCAGCCTAAATCCTACTGTAGCTGAATTTTAGTTCAATATAACAACCATGAGAGAGAATTTTGAAATTTACTAGAAAGAAAACCAAATCAATTGGCAGAAGCTACTGTTCCCACCTAAAACCCACCACCTGCACACTTGTGATTTACCCTCAATGTCTCCAGCCAAAGGACTGTTACAGACACAGAATTATTCAGTCTCTGTTGACCATGCCAAAAATTTCTCAAGTTCTGCAGAATAACATCTTAGGAAACATGAGCCGACATATTCTTAAATGTCTTAAATTAGGACTCTAATGAATGGGAGAGATACACTGGATTCTCGATGTCCCCCCTTTCTTATCCTATTTGATGGCTGCGGCTCTCCTCTCTCACCCTAAATTGGCCACCTGGTTTCTTCACCTCACCCTTATTTCCTGGTAAATAATTCAGAGTGGCTCGGGTCCTTATGTCACACCTAACAGGATTCTCCACCCAACATACGAATCCACCATACATACCCAGGAGATTTTCATCCAACCCACACTCTAAAACTTCAACAGGGACCAATGCACTCATTCCCAGGCAGCTGACTCCCTCTCTGAGTAGATTTGACTGGTAGGATCGTTCTTCCTTAAACCAAACTGCAATCTGTCTCCCTATAAATTCCACACTCAGGTTTAATCCACTGGGACTACAGAAAAGGAGCCAAATCCTTTTTACAACATGACAATGCTTCCACTGTTTGAGGACAACTCCCACGGTCCTCCTAATCTGTCACTTTTCTGGACCAAACATCCCTAGTTCTTTTAATCTTATGAAGCAGAGAAAAATAATAGTTTCTCAAAGCAGTACACTTATCAGATTGCATAGGATTTCAACCTGGGAAATAAATATTAGGATGTGGCAATGCCCTGGCATTCCTACTGAATGCATCTCTCCACTCTCATTGTACGTTTTAAAAAAGGAAAGAAAATAACATATTAATACTGAAAAAAAGTGTTCCAATAGGCAAAAACAAAACAAAACAAAAGCTAGACTCGCAAATGGTTCCATCTAAATGAGAATTCAGTCTCTAAGATTTATTCTTATAAATCAAAATTAAGAAAGTAAAATCATTAATTTTCACAGCTTGTTGCATTTTTGGAAAAGGAGAACCTGTCTTCACTTAAACTTTAACCAAGATCCCTGAACTCAAGGGACAAAGCCTTCAAGATACATGTGTTAAAAGATTTGAATTTGAAACAGAAACTAGAGAATCTTCCAACACTTCTCTCTGGGGAAAAGACAAACTTATAGGATTCCAAGAAATCCTTATTCTCTTTCTCATCAATCTTTTTTCACTTAAGTGTTAGAATTCAACTTCTACCCAAAGGGTTGAGTCTGTGCCATTCACCATCTTTCACACCACAAGGACAAAACCAGGAACCGGAGATGGTTACCAAAACTCAAAGAAGATGAAGCAGCACGTTGAAAAAGGGAAATTTAAAGACAATGGCTTCAGAATTTGACAGAGAAACTACTGCTCTCAATGGGATGGTTTCCTGAAAACAGAGTCAAAACGAATGAACACTTAAAAAAGCCTGCTCTTTAAAGCTAATATTATAGTCCTGATATTCCCTTGTCTCAAAATAAATTTTAAAAAGCTAGATGGCCACACCTAATTATAATGAATTTCTGAGCATTAAAGGGATACAACTAAAGCACAGATTGCTCTATCCTTTCTAGCCTTTCTACATCTTCCGCGTGTCCTCATTCCCTGGCACTTCAACCATCATTCCCTCCTTGCCTTCAACCTTGCCAGTGGCCCTCCTGGCTACTGGTCATCTTCCTATGTTAGGAGAGGTCAAAGATAGGGACAGAAAATGCTCATGAACAAGTGGCCATACTCCTGAGTATTCAGATAATGGTCAGGATATTCCCTCTCCAGAAATACTCAGATTTTTTCAGGATTCAAAACTTCACTGTCAATACATACCGCCAAGAAGCAAGCTTAACTTCACACACCTTTCACCACAACTTGATCGAAGTTCCCCACTAGAAAACAAGTACCTTCTGTACCAGTCTCCTTACACAAGGCAGCACAGGTAACGATAAAGACTTTACACTCTGTCTGAAATCGAGACCTCAGTTCTGCCAGTTACAAGCTGTATGCCCTGGGCAAGTCACTTAAGTGCTCAGAGTCTTGGTTTCCTCATCCACAGGTTGCACTCACCAGTGGGGATTAAAATAGTCCTGCACAACAGAGAGTTTCTGTGAGGATAAACAAGGTAATTCGTGCAAAGCACTTAGCACACTGTTTGACACATGCCTAAAAAATGCTTTGAAAGGTCTGCCATTACTACAAAGCACTACGTTAAGCTCTGGACTGATTATAGGAGAGAAATACTGTCTGTACTCAAGGAGTGGGGAAGACACAGATCATTCACGTGAACAAAGGGATTACATCAAACAGAGAAATTAGGAAAAACTTACATGTATATATAATTTGGTAATTCTATATTTTCCCTTTAGTTGGGTTCTCCATTTTACTCTTTTATTAGGTTAATTTAAATAAACTTGACATTGTGCTTCCACTAGTCCAGCCAGATTCTATGAGGTGCATAGAAGAAATAAACTTTAAAAGAGTTAGTACCCTTAAGCTAGTTAATACCAGATAATAGTGTATATAATGAATTACTACAATGAATGGTACAAGTAAGGGGCAACAATGAAGGGCATAAATACGGATCAATCTAGTTTCCCTGGCTGAAAACCTGGACATGAACCTTTTCCCTCACTGCCTTACATCTCACCAGTCACCAAGTCTGGTGTTGCTACCTCATAATGACCTCTTTTTTATCCATCTTTCCTTTTTTTCAAGAGGAGAGTCCTTTCTTTCTTTTTTTTTTTTTTAGTTTATTTATTTGTTTTGAGAAAGAGAGAGCTGGGGAGGGGCAGAGGGAGGGAGAATGAATCTCAAGCAGGCTCCGCACCCCCAGCACAGAGCCCGACACCGGGCTTGAACCCATGAACCGTAAGACCATGACCTGAACCGCAATCAGGAATC
The DNA here is from genome assembly GCF_014898765.1 of Herpailurus yagouaroundi. NCBI lineage: Eukaryota > Metazoa > Chordata > Mammalia > Carnivora > Felidae > Herpailurus > Herpailurus yagouaroundi. Next base: position 10,327,374 of record NW_024412421.1, read on the forward strand.
AGAAGCTCAACTGACTGAGCCACCCCGGCCTCCTGAGTCCTTTCCTTTCTAATGTCTTCTTTTCAGGACCTCATCCCGGCAAGGGCTACTGCAATAGCCTTCCACTAGTCTCCCTGTTTCTACATCCACCCCTACTCGAGCCGTTTCTAACTCTAACACTACCCCAGCACTTACCCACTGTGTTTTACTGTTTGTGACTGTTCCAACGGCTCTTTGTATTCGTAGTGCTTCTTAGCACAGTGTCTGGCATATATTAGGCAGATAATAATAAATACTTATTGAATAAACCAACCATGAAGAGGATTTCAAGAATTTAAGCAGGGAAGAATGATCTCACATGAATATTCCAAGGTAATGTCCACATGAGTTACAGAAAATAGATGTTATGGAAGTATTTGCTCAAGCTCCTATGTCTCACAGGGAATTCTATTCAAACACAAAATTTGGGTGGCCAGAAACACACGACCAAAAATTAAATTGCTTTCCTATATTACATAATTGATATGTTCTTCAAGAATAACTCACTACTTTCCTTTAATTTCAACTGACTGAAAAATGCTGTTACACTGAAGAAAAAGTATTTCCCACAGAAAGCATTTTTCTTTGAAGAGTTCAATTTTCATTGGTTGTTTATTCTGCAAAAGAAGGTGATGAGAACCTGGAGCTCATTCACCTCCTTCTGGAAGTAAGCAAGAACTGGAAAATAAACTGTTTATTTCTAAATCCTACTGCCCTGCTAAATTTCCACAAGTCTCTTATTTTTCCCCTTTGCTAGAATAATTAAAAACAAAACACAAACAAAGCCCAGGGGCCTGGGACCGAACTATAAAGATTCATGTAGGAATGAAGAGTATTTACAACAGGAATATTCGTTTTCTTCAGTGTATTTAATTTTAGAAAGAATAAGTGCTGTCAACTTTCCTTTACTCACATTGCTTTTTTCCCCCGTAAGATGATTCAAGTTTAATTATCAAACTAAACATTGCATTACCTTAAAAAGGATTAAGTTCTTCAAACAGGGAATTCATGGAAAACCAAAACCATACCAAAATCACTTTGTCCAAAATTAAAAGTTACAAACTGACACTTAATAGTTTTCAAATTTGCTTGACAGCCAAAAAAACACAAAGTTCTTATATATCAGGCCAAAGTAACTGTTAAACATAGCACTTCTGTGTTTGTACTGGAGACTGTGGTATTTAATTTCCAGGTTGGAGGGACAAAATGGGCCCGGTGACACCACATGCTATACAAGATATAAAACTTCCACTGCTGCTGCCCCCAAAGTAATTCCTACTGCTGACTTGAAAAACTATTCCATTTAGCTAGTGCCATGATACAAGTTAATGAGATCTGGTTTCCTATGGAATTGAATTTTGTGATGGCAGACTACTTAAGTGTTTACATCACTGGCCACTACACCTTCCTAATTCTAACATTAGACTGTAGTGTAAAAATACACCAGGGGGAATCAGATTTCTTTGTTATGGTGTTCTGAGGCTTCTCTTTGGGAAGCAAAAACAATAGGCCAATCCACTTTCCTTTCGCCAGTAAATATACTTAAGTCCTGCTCTTCCAACATTTTTACCCTGATGTTCAAGTCACATGGGATTTCAAAATGCAGGACAGCAATTAAGAGGAATTTGCCATCTGGCAAACTCAACTGTATTCCAAATAGATAGCTTTCTGGCCAGAAGTCACTTCTACCAAGCCACAGTAATTCAGATCAAGATGACTTTCCCTATACATTATAAAACTTCAGAGCACAACTTCTAACAGAGAACAAGATGAGCGTTTGTTACCAAAGTAATCCTCAATCTAACATTAAGCCTTATTTAATGCACTCCAGTAGCAAAGGAGACTAAAGGAATCTAAAAATCAGGGTACAGCATACGCAATTTTATTCATATTTAAAATGTTTATTATAAAGAGCAATTGTCACAATCTTCTGGTTGTCCAGGCATCTAAAAAAACACATGCAATAAAAAAAAATTTTTTTTAAGCAAACGTATATATACATTTATCTTTTCATAGCACAAGAACAGTCTATCATATGTGCTTTTACCTTGAATTCATCTATATGCACTGAAAAGAAAAAGAGATCTTAAAATATTGATTTCTTTGACTGATCATCAGTTCCTTAGTTCATGTGTGCCTCTCAGAGTATAATCACTTTCCTCACTATGTATGATTCTAATATTAGCTGTATTTTTTATACATTGTGACTCCTAAATGCCAACCAACTAGTTCATCTGGGGTTCAAAGGAAGATAAACTTTGCATTACACAAACCATACAAGGCCAACTAACCCATTCAGTGGTATTGTTGAAGTAAATCTTTACAGGGGACCTACTGTGTGCAAGGCACAGAGTGCTCAGTGCTGAAATGGCACTCTACAATTTAGCAAATGAAGAAGTTGCATTCAGTAAAAGAGATAAGGTTGGCATAAGCAATTTTAGGAGAAGAATGAGGTTAAATGCTACAAGAGAATAAATAGAAGCTAAGCACTGTGGAGTTCAGAAAAGGAAGACTAAAAAAAAGTATCAGGGAAACTTCATGTTGACAGCAGCTGTGACACTACATAGGGAAAAGTGGTGGAAGTTTAAGGTATACGGAGAAAGATCTTTAAGATTGCCTGAAATCACAAATTTCACATTCCAAAATCAACATGAAAGGGGGCTTTCATTTCCAGAAATAGTGGGCTAGGTAATAAAGACCAATCCTCTACCTCTATGACTAAACAAACAAAAAACTGGAAGAAATTTTTTAAATGATTCTTAAACAGAAAACCTAACAAGGCAGTAAAAAAAACAAACAAAAAAAAACCAAACAAACAAAAAAGGCCCAAAGCCAAGAAAGGTGAAAGAAAATCAGAAATTAAACCCAACATTCAAACTGGTTTTCATCCTGAGGATTTCTCTGTCCTTGACCTTGAAAACTGCTGTTTTGATGCACTTACGAAGCAACAGAAACAAAAGTCAAAGCCAGGAGTCCACAAAAGGTGCAGAGTCTGATAACCAACTTCTTCATCTTAACCTAGTGTCCCAAAGAACTATACCATTAAGATAAAGGTGGGGGCGCCTGGGTGGCTCAGTCTGTTAAGTGTACGACTCGTGATTTCGGCTCAGGTCATGATCTTAGGTTAGTGAGTTTGAGACCCGCGTCAGTGCAGAGCCCTCTTGGGCTTCTGTCTGTCTCTGTCTCTCAAAAATAAACAAATTTTTTAAAAAGGTAAAGGTGAACTGGGAGGAAAAACAGCAGCAATAATGAGCAAAAGAAACAGACTCAAAGGGAACTGACAGTGGAATTAACACATATAGATTATAAAACAATGCTTACTGCGTTGAAAGAAACAAAAACCAAGCCTCTAAATTAACAGCAGACTGTGAAACAATGGCATGGCACATTTGAAAAAGGATGAAATAGAACCTCAGGAACTAAAAAACACAATAACTGAATTTAAGATGTCAATGGAAGGGTGTAATAACAGATTAGAAATAACTTGAGAATTAATGAAGAAAACATTATCCAGGATGTAGTACGGAAAAATAAAAGAGTAAGAGGCATAGACAATAAAGTGAAAGGATCTGTGTTAAATCAGCAAAGGAGATAAACAATGGGGCATAGCAATATAAAATGGCCAAGAATTTTACAGAATGAAAAGAAGTCTGACAAACACCAAATCCAACAAAAACACATCCATAGTTGGATATATCGCCAGGAAAATGCAGAAAACAAAAAACAGAAAACAACTTTTAAAATACATCCTACAATAAAGAAACAGATCACATTTAAGCATGCAGACAAAGCATTTTCAAAAGGTGATCAACAGTGAATATACCGAACTTGTTTAATGCAGCTGCCCAAAAGGCACGATTACAGTATGAGTGCATGAATGGCGGAACCACGCACTTTAATTACTTCACTTACCAGCTACGTGGATTTCAATTTCTGAGGCAGCAGCTTAACTCTAACCAAACATCAAGATTCTTAGAAGGTAAAAGGGAAGACTGCTAACCAGGTAAATGGTCTTGACATAATTCTTCCTGATTGTAAGGGATTAAGACACCAACACTTCAGCTGAGAAAAATAGGTGGCCAGCCTCTGCTTTCAGACCCCTATAAATTGTTAACAGCTCCTCTCATGCTCCATTTGAAAGACTGTAAAAGCTGCTTTTATCTCCGCTCAATTCCTGGTTATCAAAAGGGAGTATAAACACTGATTCTTTTCAAGGATTTCAGAAGTCGTGCCCTCCAAACTATTTCATGAGGTCCCTGTTTGATATCAAGTCAAACAGCCAACAATCAACAAATCTTACCTCACAGCTGGTATACACAAGAGGGCATTGGGGATTCTGACAACCAGGCCCGCACTTGGCTTCCCTGGGTCCCAACTGCAGACCTACTCAGTCAGACTATCTGGGGGGTAGGGTCCGAGAGTCTGCATTTAAACAGGCCACAGAAGATCTCGTTTTCTACTAGATTAAGAACCACTGCTATCAACAAGTAGGTCGCCACCTTTACACCTGTGCGCATTGACAACTCACGTGAGCAAACTCTCAATCAAGATCCTTCAACCCAACCCTCAGTCTTAGTTTGTTTTTTTTTTTTTGCGAAACGAGCACGGTGGATTGCTATCTATCAGAAGAAAACGCACTGAGCACAGCAAAAGGTGCATGGTACATAATAAATGTGTTTCCCATCCTACACTTGCACTCTGTGATTCAACCATGTCCAACCAGGCACTCCCACATCTCCTGAGTGGCCCGGAGCCTTTCCAAGACCCCTGGGAGAGAGCCCGCTCCTCACTTGGAACCTGGGTGGCCCCACTTAGCAGAAACGGTGGAAGAGATCCGGCAAGAGGTGCGAAGTCCCAAGACCGCTAGAAAGGGCCGGGATCCTTCCCCCCAGACGAGTTGGAGGCCTTCCCGCGGGTTCCCTCGGCTCCCCTCAGGCTGGCCCCCAGCAAGCCCCTGGCTCCGGTGACTCAGAATACTGGGCAAGTGCGCAGACTGAGAACGGGCTTGGCCCTAAACCTCACACCAGACGTAGCCCACCCCGCCCCCCCCCCAACACACCCCCATCTCCTCAGCGAAGAAGCTGGAGCCCGGGTCTCTCTGCCAGGGCCCAGGCCGCACTCACCTACCAGCGTGCAGGAGGCTAGACCCCCTCACCTCGGCGGCGCCCACCCCAAACCGCCACCACTAAGGCCACGCGCTCTTTAGGGGAAAAAAAAAAAAGGGAAAGAGAGAAAGAAAAAAAGAAATGAAGGAAAATAGCCTTTGCTTTTGTATTCCTTTTGACCCTTCAGGGCTTCCTCTTCCTCACCGCCACAACAAAGTTCCGCCCCGCTTCCGGTAGCGTAACCCAATCCGCACCTTTCTTCCTCCCCAGGAGACAGATGGAAATCCGGTACCAGGAAAGCTAGCCAGAGAGACTTGATTGGGCCATTCTCACCTCAGCAAGGGGATTGGCCAGCTCGTGCTTGGGGGGCGGGTCGGGCCGGGCGATCACGTGATACCACCCCTGAACTATGACTGGCTGTAAGGGAGAGGGCTTGCCACAGAGGAAGGGGCGTTTCCTAGGGGACTGAGGGAGGGCAGGGGCGGTACGAAGCGGGGGTGGGCCCAGCGCGTAATGGCAGCGCCGTGGCCTCGCGTCCATCTTTACCGCTCTCTCGGACCTGTCACAAAGGAGTCGCGCCGCCACCGCCGCCCCCTCCCTCGGGTGGGCCCTGGAGCTGGAGAAGTCAGTGCCGCAGCCCGGCCGCGCTGCTCTGGGAAACCACTGGGGACGCGGAGCTGGGGGGAGTCCGAGGGCTGGGGACGTCCGTGAGGGAGGGGAACAGCCGTCCGAGTCTGCGGTGGGGAGACCGGACTGGGGCTGAGGGAGACTCCGGGAAGGGGCCCGGGAGGGAGTGGCGTTGGGCAGAGCCCAGGAAACAGCCCGGAGGTTCTCCACTGAGGCCCGCGCTGAAGGCGCCTGAAGAGGTACCTGGAAGAGGGTGTTCCCCCTTTAGCGGATTCGTGACCGGAGGAGGTTGTTGGGGGTCGCCCTTCCGAGGAGGCCGTGGCTAAAAGGGCCCAGGTGAGAGGCAGGTAGCTCTTGGGAGGCTCCTGATGTTTAGGGGTGCTCCTCGGGGGTGTCCTGGACGGAAGGGGTAACGGGAGGAGGCTTTGGGAGGGTTTTCTTTTGTGGAGTTTAAGGTTTAGGTGGCACGGGTGGAAGTCGGACCTTCCCCTGGGAGACATAGAAATGCCTTGGGGTCGAGAGACACCTCAGGGAGAGGGGCTAGGAGTTGGGAGCCAGAGCTAGAGGATTCTTTTACTCCGGAGGCCCGATGTGGAAAATGGGTAAGGGCCCTAGAGAGAGGTTGTTGCTGAGCGGCTCTGGAGAGAAGAGACCACCCTCGGTAGGAAAGCCCGGCGGAGAATAGTGAGAGGGAAGCAGTAATGGCAAGGGTTTTCCTTTCTGGAGACCGAACCTGTGTCTCAAACACAGGATTCAGCTGCTTCTGGGCAAAGTGCAGGTGGGGTGGAGGGAAGTCCATCCTAACAGCACTGCTTGCGTGACTCTAGCTGTGGCTTTTGTTCCTACCTGGTGCCTCAGTTTCCCTGTCTTCGGGGAGGGAGAGCGAGGCAGAGATGGTTCACTGAAACTGTGCAGTTCCATGCCGTAGAGCTGTCTGAATGAGGCTGGCTGCTCCCCCTTGGAGTGTTGTACTTTGAACTTCAGGAGGTTGGAAGTGTCTACGAGTGACTGAGTAGGGTCCTGCAGACGTCCAGGCCCCTCACCTACCGTGGACCGTCCTTATTAACCTCCTCGGGTCCCTTCTGTAAAATAGGGCAGTACGTGAAGATACTTTAGAAACTACAAGCTGTGTGCGAGTCAAGTACTGCGATTCTACCACCAAAGGGGTTGGAGAAGAAAAGTGAAGGCACTTTCCAAACTGTAAAGCAGTATGTAGATGTAAGGGATTAGTATTAACACAATTGTTGATCACCTCTTGTACTGGGAGCCATATTGTATGAAAACCTCAAGGTTCAGAGCTTTCTAGGTCATATTATGATCTAAACCCATGGTTTCAGCCCCTGCTTAGATGGGAGTGGAGGGATTTCCGGTTTTTTGCTCCCAGAGTTTTAATTTACTCTGAAGTGCTGATGGTGCTGGCAGGAGGTAGCACTAGAATATAATCTTTTCCTTCAGAAAGTTTTTCTCTGACAGCTGAAATTTGATCTCAATATTATAAACCTCCTCCCCTTTTTCCATGTATATATTTATGGCCTTTGGATGTCTACATGTAGTGAATATCATGCTTCCTCTCTTGTGATTTTGTAAATGAGACCTCCTTTTTTCCCTCCACGAATATTACGCCTTTCTGCACTCTGCGGTGGCCTCAAACTAGATTATGAGGCACATAAGCAATTGCTTTTAAATTTCTCTTCCACAATGGTTCTTTTTATTTTTCCCCATATATAGAAGTTACATTTCCTCGAATGACATCTTGCTTTGTAGCTCCCCCTATGAAGCTATAAAATACTTGAGTCCATGTATGACATTTTCCTAATATTTGGTTAATGGCGTTTGTTAGCTGGTTTTCCAGATGTTGGATAATTTGTGATTTTTGAAGGTTTTTTTTTTGTTGTTTTTTAGCTAAAACCTGGCTTGAAATTCCTGTTTTTCTAATTTTATATTCCATGGGTCTTTAAAAAAAAAAAAAAAAGCACTGTGGTGATTTTATGAGCTTTCTGATTTCCCAGGATACATGTTGTCCTGACCTACTGCTTAATGTCTGTGGCCTGCTTTTGCTGTTTTCACAAACCCTTCATTATTTCTGTATTCCATGATTATTTTTAAGTTATTGATTATAGGAAATGTTCCAGCATGCTCTATGTGGACTTTTTCAGTTTGTCAACAAATGACTTTTCACCTTAGTAAATTGGCCAAGAAACAAGGGAAAATAAAAACTTAGCATTATGTATAAAAGTTTGTTATTCGATACAACTCTGAAGTGTGTTTTGGCAAGAGAATAACAAAAACATTGTTGTGTGTTCCTGAAGTGCATTTACTCATTTTGTTTCTACTCATCTTAATTCAGCCTATCAGGAATTACAAAAATAAATAATTTTTTTAATGAAGTGAGAAGTCATTTTGCATCCTTTAAAATACAACTCTCCTTGATACTCTAATATCTACATAGTTTGAGAAATTATTAGGAATTCTTAAGGATGGTAATCAGTATTACTACTTCAAATTGGAAGTTTTCTGTTTCGTGATCGGATGCTTGTAAAGTAGGTGCGATAGTCACAGGGCTTAAAAAGTAAATGGAAAATCATTAGGCACCACAGATGGGAATCACAATGGAACCAGCAGTCTATATCCAGAGTTATTTGGGAGCAGTAAACTATCAGTGTAGCTTCTCTTCAAATATTTGGCATCTTCGCGTTTACCATTGAGTTTGGATAGTTTTTCCTTGTGTACAATTTTGAAAATTGAAAAACAGAATAGGAAGTGGTGAATGATAAAACTTGGGCCAAAACCATTAGAAGGAGACTTACAATTTTAGTAGTGCAAAAGAATGTATATTTTCACTTTGGTTTATCTATTCGGTGGTCAGCTTTTGAAATAGCTTTTGCAATATGATTGGGAAAAAAGGTAAAATTGTTAAATTTTACTCTCCGTGCCCATTTCAAAAGAGAATGCTTGCTGGTTAAAGATGTAAGAGCATATTTAACTATAGAAAACTGTATATAACTGTGTGATATACACAAGGCTAAATGAAGCAAACATTTTATAGTGGTTGGCTGTAAGAGAATATTTTCCTTTCTCTCTTTCTGAGCTTTTGAAAATGAAGAATGTGTTTGAAAAATTAAAGAATTGATGCACTCCAGAAGTTTGTTAATGAATGAACCATGCATGTAACTTTCTTGTTGTTTGAAATTATTCCAGGCATAATATCATGGGTCCTATACACATCAAATAGAACGTTTGAAATACTTGACTTGGCAAGTTTATTATTACCTCGGTTTAACGTTGCAATGTAATTTTTTTCTTACCCCTTCTACCTCCGGAAGAGTTAAGTTTCTGCTCATGGGCTCCCCTAATGCGGTGACTTTCCAAGTACGGCTCCTACTCCACCGTTCTTTGTGAGAAGTGCAACTCCTTTTTTCAGTTCTTATTGCTTCATAGTTGTTCATACTTTCATATACCTAAGGGCTGCTTATTAATAACTTATGAAGTGAATTGTTAAGAATTACTAAAATGTGTATTCATAAGCCAAAACTAGTATAGCATTAGAGTTTACTGTTGTCCCTGAGTCTGTCCTGGGAAACTTGGCAACAGTGCAAAGCTTCTTACATGTCATATGCAGAATGGGGTTCTTGCCATATTCAGGAAGGGTGCTTATTTAGGATGTATCCTCAGTATGGTCTCAAATGGATCTTGGGTTTCCATTGTGCTTCCTCTTTTCTACCCCCCTCCCCCACCTGCCATTTAAATTACTATTAGCTTCATCTTTATCTATTTAATTTATGGGCTTTTGGTTAACTTTTCACTGTGTGGCTAGGCATAGTTGTACCAAAAATGCTTTGGCTTATAATTTAAAACATGAATGTGTTGCAGCACAGATAAATCTTCATTCCCCTTTTGCTAATTCTGGTATATATAGTCACCTAAAAACTTGGTTGTAAGAGATACTTGAAGGTCACTAAGTTCCTTTTCCACTGGAAAAACGGTCGAGGGAGAGGCCTCCTCCTAGTAGACCTAATGCTTTATCCGTAAGTTTCTATGGCATGTGCTGTGTTATGGGTCCGGCACTAGGTGTGTTGTCTGTTGCTGTCCTTTGTCCCTCTGCCAAAAACATGAGGACCTTTCTTTGGCTTTGCTTGGTGCATATAAGCATTGGGTTTATATTTATTGAGTGATGTTGTCTCAGTTTTTCAAAGTGATAACTCCTTTGGAAATATTTCATTTTTACAGATTTTAGAATAAATTCACTTAAATTACTTATTGACTGCCTATTAGTTTCTAATAGGTATCCAATTGAGTATGCAATTGACTATTTAAGTAGATCTCTTTAAGGAAAGTGTTGCTATACATGCTATTGACACATTTTGTTTTCTTAATAGCAGAGAGTTCTGTAACAGTAAAGTCCTTTTCCTTCAGATTTGTGGATGATATATGTGTTTGAGTAACAGATCTATATGACTTCCTGTTATTTGGTCTCCCAGGGGGGATAAATCCCCAATAGTGTGGCGTATTACGTGTGGTTTTCCCCTCCGTACTGTAGCCATCATTAGCGCTTACCTCAGTTCTTCCTTAGCATTTCCGTTTTGGATTCAAGGCAAATTTTTCAATTCTTGAGACCAGGCAAGTATTATTTACTTGTCCTTTTTTACTATTATTTGCTTCTGGAAATTCCTTACTCTATCCCAGCCCTACATTTTATTTCTTGTTACAATTTTTGAATATTAAAAGGATTTGACTCTTCTCCTTTGTACTGTTTCAGGTCAGGGCTATCTTCTATAATTTATTCTGCTAAAAAATCTCACCTGACCACAGCCACCACTGCTACTGAGTTAAAAAGTTCCCAACGTTTTAGAAGCTTTTTCCAGCTACTCCTTCTCTACCAATTCAACCAGAAAAATTAACTACTTTTCTTCCCAAAGTTGTACTTTCTCTAACTAACCTCTGTGCATAGCAGAAGTATGAAAATTACCCAATGCTTTTCTCGGACAATGTGAAGGTTAGTTATGATCTCTGGGATAATAGTACCCTATCTGGCTTAAACTTCAAGTGGCCAGCACTAATGCAGATAGTTTTGGACACCTGGGTGACATGTAAAACTATCTTACCAGAGCTGCTTTTTCTTTTGGGGGAAAAGTGAAGTTCCAACCAAATATTTCACAATCTTCCCCCCTCACCCCCACCCCCACCACAGAATATCAGATGCTTTTTAGTCTAGAGAAAAACACTCTTGTTAAAATGTCTTTAGGTGGTTTCTGTTTCAACTTGTAAGTATACTCTTGACATATAATACACTTTTCTTATCTACTTATTGTACAACTACATAACCTTGTTGACCTCCAACTTTTCCCCATTTAGACACAGTCTTCAGCAAAAAAAAAAAAAAAAAAAAAAAAAAAAGTTACGGTCTTTGGGCTGTTCTGTAGAATATTTTAAAAACAAAAATATTTGAGTAAGGTTGTCTACCTTTGAGTTACACAGGTGTATGCATTTGACAAAACTTGGCACATACATTCTTAAGACTTGTATCTTTCATTATGTGTAGATTTAACCTCTGAAAACATATTGAAGGCCAGTTAGTGATATACATGCTGAATTATTTAGGGAGGCAGTATACTAATACCTGTGATTTACTTTGAAATGCATCAAAAACAGATGGATTGAGGATAGGTGTGTGATAAAGCAAGTATAGTAAAATGTTATTGTTAGAATGTAGATGGTGGGTATGTAGGTGTTCACTGTAAAATTCAACTTTTCTGTATGTTTGAAGCTGTCCATAATAAAATGTCGAGGGCGCATTAAACATGACACTGGACGCTATCCCTGGTCCTATGCATATTCACTATCTTAGGATAAAATCCAAAACTTGATCTAATGAAAGAAAACCATTAAAATTTTCAATGTATTACATGTTGTTACTCTTCATGCTATAGGATTTAGTCTTTGAGAATTGGGGAGTGGCTTGGAAAAAATTACTGCATCCTGGAACACTGTTTTGGAATGATGAGGTGAAGATGACAGCAATGGTAATTTCATGCCCAAAGTGTGTTTTTTCTTCCTATAGCCATTCATTTAACCAGCTTCTCCTTTCTTGGCAGCATAATCCTGAAGTCTTATTTTCAGAGAAAAGAAAATATTCTTAATGTCACTGAGCTTTATTATGATTGAATGCAAGCAAATATTTGAAGAGATGAATCATTGATTCCTGGACCATCATCAGACAGGGTTAGATCAGTTGGCCAGATGTCTCTGTGGTGGATAGTTTATGATGGTAGAGGTCTGTGTTTTGAGTACCGGACCTCACTGCCTTAACACTGAACTTTCTGAGAGCCCAAGTTTGATTTCTTTTTCCCTTTCAGAGCAACGCTAAAGTAAATAAAATGTAAAAATCTAATAAATCGTAAATGACATAGAAATGGAAAGAATAGTTGTTACTTTATTTTGTAAAAGGAAATGTTTTATAATTATGCACTTGCAGCAAAATGGCTATGAACAGTATAATGATTTAAAACGCATTATCATTTAGATGGTAAAAAGTGTCTCTACTAAGCAATGGCATCCAGTGGCATCATTATAATTTAATCAGTTGGTGGTTGCCACGTCAGTTGATGACTGCTACAGCCACAGATCTAGTCCTTGTGTATATTTAAATTATGTGACTAGCTTTTTTTGTTCTCAAAATTGAGCCAACCATCTAATGCTAAGTAGTCATCAAAGTTCTGTGGAAGTATATAGGTATTTGAGATGTTTTGCCTTTACATAATCTCTATTCTTATTCATTTTCCATTTCATTCAGTCTGTCAACCATTGAATGATATTACCCATCAGCAGGGTACCATCTCGATTCATGATGCTTCATAGGGTGGGTCTGTTGGGAAAAATAGGGAGCTATTTTATTCATTATGTCAATATGTACTGTATATAATCATTAATGGATGTAACTGTACTCTAATGGCTTTTTTGGCTGCCTTCTCCAGAAGGCTAAGTTCAAAGATAGTATCAGTTCATTTTTCTGGAAAGGGAGATTAACTTTTTTGACCTCAGAAGAATCACTCTGTAGTGTTTCCATTTGTTCCTTCATCCAGTTAGTAGGTCCTACCTATTGTGACACATTTCTGTGTTAGGTTCTATAGCACAGTGATTTCCAAACCTGACCACCATCAGAATCAACTGGAGAATTTGAAGAAAATAGTTGCTTGGGTCACATCCTAGAAATTCTGATGCTGGTGATTTGGAGTGGAACCAGGAATTTGCATTTTAAGAAGTACTTAAGCAATTCTAATGGACATTGCCTTTGGGATGATTAAGCTACAATCCCTTCTAAGGTTCTTTGTCTAAAAGTATGGATAAGTAAAAATTATTTTAGTACAGGGTAGGTGATAACTATAAAAGATAACTTCTTTGGTTATCTTAGTGCTGTTTGTTTCTTTGTTTAAAGTTTATCTCGAAAGAGAGGGGAGGGCAGAGAAAGAGGATCCCAAGCAGGCTCTGCACTGTCAGCGCAGAGCCCCATGCCAGGCTTGAACCCACAAACTGTGATCATCACCTGAGCTGAAATCAAAAGTTGGATACTCAACTGACTGAACCACCCAAGTGCCCCACAGTTATCTTAGTGCTCTTTTTTTTTTTTTAATTTTTTAATGTTTATTTACTTTTGACAGAGAGAGAGAAAGACAGAGGGAGAGCAGGGGAGGGGCAGAAAGAGAGGGAGACACAGAACCTGAAGCAGACTCCAGGCTCTGAACTGTCCATGCAGAGCCCGACGCAGGGCTCAAACCCACGAACCGTGAGATTGTGACCTGAGCCGAAGTTGGACACTCAACTGACTGAGCCACCCAGGTGCCCTTCTTAGTGCTCTTAAATCAGGTCTTACTCCAGAGTCCCCACATCCCAGATTATTTAGTCACTCATTTTATAATAACATCTTGCATTTTTGGATCCAGTGTAAGTGTAAGGCTCTGTGCCACATGTTTTACATGCACTATTCCATTTAATCCTCACAGTAGTACTGTGTAAGAACTATTATTATCTCCATGTTTTAAAGTGTGTCAATAGGGTACTTAGAATGCATAGCTGTAAATATTGCAGAGCTGGGACCTGCGCCCAGTCTTTCTGACTGCAAAGCCCCGTACCCTGTACTGGAGGTGGCCTCTGGCATCCTGTATAAGATCTGTAGGCTGAGTGTTACTGTCTTAAAACAATGGTCCTTCAGAAGAGGACCACATAATGATTTTTGGAATGAGATAAAACGAAGCTGTGTAAAGTGTAATTGTTTAACTTCATTACCTAGTCTTTTGCCTAAAGTATTCACAATTTGTTCTGTGAGAGAAGTATAACAAGTGGCAATGATTTCCTGATAAAAGCTATACATTCTTTAGTACTGAATAAACTAAAAGATCATACCCTTTGTTCACTTATGTCCCCTGCCTTTAGATGTGACCCTTAAAGATTCTCTGTATGTTCATTTCAGAAGTTTTTTAAAGATACCAGCTCTTTTTTTTTCTTGTATGTTTCAGATTTCCCCCACCTAATTAGCCTCTTCTTTACACCTGGTCTTTAATTAAAGAGAAAGTCTTTAATTTTAAAATATTTGAAAACTTTATTTTTTTACTCCCATTTCCTCCTATGACAGATTTTGTAGTTGGCATCATTTTGGGGTCATTTAGGGAAAATGACTCCTTTGGAAGAACTTGACCTGAACTACACTTGAGTTCAGTATGAAAATAAGCAAAAGCTCACTGAATTCTTGTCATCTTCCTTCAAATTGAGTCAGATTTTTATAAATACCTATAGGTACTGGATATCTTCCCTTTAGAACAGTACTAAAAGGAAATCTGCATAGATTAATTATTCTATATCCAGTTTAGCAAAACATTTTTGGATAGAATGAAGTTTAAGACTTTGAGATTCAACAAGCTTTTTTTTTTTTTTTAACCCACTGTATTTCTCAGAAGCATTCCCATCATTTCTTGTTAATCTAAATAGCTTTACAAGTGATGGCATTAAACTGTAATTGTAGGATTCTCTGTTCTCTCCCAACACTTTTTCTGAGACTTAATCTCAACTGACATTCTCAAATCATTACCAGTTTTTTAAAATGCCTGATTGGTCTCCCTTCCGCAGTTATGCTTTCCCCAATTTAATGTGTCTGAGTGGACTGAATCTTATTTACATGACACGCCTATCCCAACTTCCATATTGATCATCTGGAAAGGCTCAGGAGCTTTAGAGAAGCCAGTAGAATTCCCTCTGCTCCAGTAACCCCAACACCACGGAGCAGTTCAGGGTAAGAGAGCACTTGGCCAGGAAATGAAGCATTACCAAATAGAGTTCCCTTGTATTGAATCCTGGACCACTCCCACTACCGTCCCCGAAGTATTAGTTGGCTTAGACACAGATTTTTATGGCCTAGTGGGTAAGAAACTATGACAATCCAGAGTATGGATTTTGATACAGACTTAACTGGGATGAGGAGTAGTTTTAGATATACTGGTATAGAAAGATGTGCTGTTGGTGTGCCTGGGTGGCTCAGTTGGTTAAGCATCCAACTCCTGATCTCAGCTCAGGTCATCTCCCCCATTCATGAGATCGAACCCTGCATCAGGCTCTGTGCTGACAGCATGGAGCCTCCTTGGGATTCTCTCTCCTCCTCTCTGCCCCTCCCCCACTCATGCTCTCTTTCTCAAATAAAAAAAAAATGTATTGTTAAGAAAAAAAGCAAACCTCAGATGTTTATGGCATCATCCTATTTTTTTTTTAATTTTTTTTTCAACGTTTATTTATTTTTGGGACAGAGAGAGACAGAGCATGAACGGGGGAGGAGCAGAGAGAGAGGGAGACACAGAATCGGAAACAGGCTCCAGGCTCTGAGCCATCAGCCCAGAGCCTGATGCGGGGCTCGAACTCACGGACCGTGAGATCGTGACCTGGCTGAAGTCGGACGCTTAACCGACTGCACCACCCAGGCGCCCCAGCATCATCCTATTTAAGTTTAAAAATTGGCGGGGGGGGGGGGGGTGCACCCGGGTGGCTCAGTTGGTTAAGCATCTGACTTCAGCTCACATCTTGATCTCATGTTTTCGAGTTCGAGCCCTGCTTTGGGTGAGCTAAAGCCCCACATCAAGTGAGCACGAGCCCCACTTCAGGTGAACCCCACTTCTCTTTCCCTTTCTCCTCTGCCCCTCATGGGATATTTTTTTCTCTCCCCCCCCCCGACCCCTATCCCAGCCCTTTTCTCACTTGCAGCCTCTCTCTTAAAAAATAGTTGTTGTTTTTAAGTATATTAGTGTGCAAACAGACACATGAAGCTTTTAGCAGGGGTTACCTCTGGGAAAGGAATGGGCTATGCAGAAGAGAGGCTTTCACTTTTCTGTAGATTGTATGCAGCATTTCAGTCTTAAAATAAAAGTGCATCCATCTTTTGTTTTAAAAAGTTAACAGATGGGGTGCCTGGATGGCTCAGTTGGTGAAGTGTCCAACTTCAGCTCAGGTCATGATCTCATGGTTCATGGGCTCGAGCCCCATATCGGGCTCTGCTGACAGCTCAGAGCCTGGAGCCTGCTTCAGATTCTGTCTCCGTCTCTCTGCCTCTCCCCCACTCCTGCTTGCTCGTGCTCGTGCTCTCTCTCTTTCTCTCTCTCAAAAATAAGTAAACATTAAAAAGTTAACAGATAAAAAACTTTTAATATAGTTCTTTGATATTTCATGGGAGTGCTCTAGTGGCATATCAACTGGGCAGACCTACCAGAAAACGTTGGGTTCTTTACCCGCTTCGTCTGAATTGTTCCAACAGTGTCTTCTCTGAAATTTCTGTGAGAAGGGCTGGAGCACTGCTTCTTAAATATGTTACTTTTTGGTCTTAGCAGCATAGTTTATAAGATCAAATTTATAGCAGGGACCCTTTTAAAGCCTTATTTCTGATTTCTGTCTCTTGTCCTTTTAAGCATTGAGAGCTCTTAATTATCTACTCTCTGAGGGGAATTGTATGTATACCATGGTCCCTGCAGTAATGGGAATGGTATTACTTCAACTCTTTGTTGATTCTCTTTTTATTAAAAAGCTGTTTCCGGGGCGCCTGGGTGGCGCAGTCGGTTAAGAGTCCGACTTCAGCCAGGTCACGATCTCGCACTCCGTGAGTTCGAGCCCCGCGTCGGGCTCTGGGCTGATGGCTCAGAGCCTGGAGCCTGTTTCCGATTCTGTGTCTCCCTCTCTCTCTGCCCCTCCCCCGTTCATGCTCTGTCTCTCTCTGTCCCAAAAATAAATAAACGTTGAAAACAAAAAATTTAAAAAAAAAAAAAAAAGCTGTTTCCAGCAGAGTCCTTGTCTTATGCTCCTACCTATACTTCAGTCACATCCTTTTAAGTATAACCTCCAAATTTTAAAGACAGCCTGACTGGGGAGAACCAAAATACCTATGGTATTACTTGGCTCAGCCATTGCTATCTTGCTTGTCTGGAGAGAGATACTGTCTGTTAACTCTCTTCTTTCTTCCCATCCCTCCCTCCTCTTCCTTCTGTTGTCCCTCCCCCTCCCTCTATGGGTTATATTAGATTATTATACATATGAGTAAAGGCTTTCTATCTCCATCTCCTTTCCTTTAGTTTTCCCCCATGAACAGTAATTAAACTAGGCAAATATTTAAAAGAATTTGCTGCAAATCTGTCCCAATAATGGAGTTAATTTTTCTCTTGCTTTTCTCTTGCTCCATTGAATTACACATTTTATTTATAGCTATTCCTGAGCCAGTGCTCAATATACACAGTTTAATTGTAAATAACCAAATGTTGAGAGTACACACTAGTCTCTATTCCTTATACGTCCATTTTGTCCTTATGGGTCTTGTCTCCGGGTCTTGGCATGATTTTTTACTTTCTATTGCCAACCCCCTCCCACTTCTGTTTTCTTCTTCCAAATCCTTTCTAGACCTAACCAGATTTTCTCAGTTTAATGAGGAGGTGGTTCTATCATTAGGTTTTTGTTGATGACCAGACTGTATGGGATGAGAATTGCCATCCATGAATTCCTAGAGGGCAGGGACTGTGCCTTGTTCATTTTTATTCTCCCAGTGCCAGCATGGTGTAGGCATAGGGTGCCTAGTCAGTATTTTTAGACAAAGATCATGGGTGTGCTCTTTCGTAACTTTGTAGCAGCAGACATATTGTACAAAAAACTCATCGTTGTGAAAATGTAACTTTGTAATGTATATTTGCCTCTCTCCAAACAGTCTTGCTGACATAACAGAAAAACTTTGTAACTGCTTGTATGATTTCTGTAAATTCTCAAGAGTGCCTCCAAATGGGAAACGTGTACAGTTTGGTGATTGCATTCAAGTGAAACACTCTACTCTTTATTCTCCTTGATATCAAGTGGGTGCTAGCATATTTGTATCATAACTTTTTTTTAACAATAAGCATCTGTAATTAGATAGTTTATTTGAAATATTAACTTTTCTCATACATTTAAATTTAAAAAGGAAACAGTTCTTTTTTCTCTTTTTAATCCATTAAAGGAGTCTTTGCAACAATGGTACATATTCTTCTAATGTATTTCTGCATAGGTAGAACCATGCATATGGATTTTGGGGGGGGGAAATCAGTGGTAATTTGTGTGGTTTACAAGGATATGGTTTAGCAATCAACTTCATGTTGTAGTGCTAAAAAGAAGTTCTTGATCGTAATTCCCTTATGTAAAGGTACCTCTTTGTGTCGGAAACCTATAAAAATAACCAGAGATGATTTCCCACTGTAATCCTATGCCTATAAAATCAAACTTAGAAACTGTGAGTAATTAAATGACCAAGAATCTTTGATGCATTTTTCTTTTGTTCTCTTTTAGAACTGCCACTGGATGACCTAGATTCCCTGGAATTGATAATGTTGGAGATCGGTTCTGCAACTTTCTTCCATATTCGTTTGTTAAAAACAAATAGAATGCAAGTTCCTCCACTCCAGATTATGAAAACAGTACTTGGAAAACTGAAAACTATCTAAATGATCGTCTTTGGTTGGGCCGTGTTCTTAGTGAGCAGAAGCCTTGGCCAGGGTCTGCTGTTGACTCTTGAGGAGCACATAGCCCACTTCCTGGGGACTAGAGGTGCCACTGCTACCATGGGTAATTCCTGTATCTGCCGAGATGACAGTGGAGTGGAAGATAGTGTTGACACCCAGCAGCAACAAGCCGAGAACAGTGCAGTACCCACTGCTGACATGAGGAGCCAACCCCGGGACCCTGTTCGGCCACCAAGGAGGGGCCGAGGACCACATGAGCCAAGGAGAAAGAAACAAAATGTAGATGGACTAGTGCTGGACACACTAGCAGTCATACGGACTCTTGTAGACAAGTAAGTATCTGACTCCTTGCCACCTCCTATGAGATGACAGCGTTCTATAGGAACCATAACCTTTGACTCCTTCACTTCATTAGGATCTCTTCACCAAGCCTTGAGCTCATAAGGCAAGGGAGAATATTTTATTTCTCCTCTGATGGCAGAGTAAATTATAAGCTTTGATATTTTTACTTGCTAACATCTACTCCTGTTTGGAAGTATCTAAACATTTCAATAGCAGAAAACACAAAGCTATGATCTTTATTAGGGAATGTAGTAAATAAGGAGCGAGTTTGTGTTGCAAGCTACATAGGAAATGGTTTCACAAAGACTGATTCTTATCTTGCTTGCCTATCTACGCCACAGACCAGAGATTCAAGATGAGTTATTTTTCCGAGAGCATGGCTGTGTGCACTTTCTGTTGGCGATGTAGGGACATAGATCAAGGAAAGCGTTCGTCCTCCTCTCTTTTTGTATCCCTTATTTGGCCATCTTAGATCCATTTGGGAAGCTTGTAAATTGAAACTGCAGGGCACACCTGTACGTGTTTTGTTTCTCCCCTGCTTTGTCTAACTATATGTATGAAATCCCAGGTTGAATAACAGTGAAATGAAAGAACATTGTTCAAGTTGAAAGAATATTTTAACTTAACTGCAGTTCAGTAGTTAGGAGCAAAAGTTTTAGAACTATGATCAACCAAGTTTCAAATTTCGGCCCAGCCCCTTGACTAGCTACATAATAGTGGGTGAATTAATTCTCTAAGCCTCAGGTTCCTCATCTATAAGAGGGAAATTATGTCTTACAGAGATTATCATAATATATGTAAAGCTTCTAGAATAGTGCCTTACACATAACAATCACTCAGTAGATGATAGTATTTTTTTTTTAATGCTTATTTATTTTGAGAGAGAGGGAGCACAAGCAGGGGGGAAGAGCAGAGAGAGAGAGAGAGAGAGAGAGAGAGAGAGAGAGAGAATCCCAAGCAGGCTCTACACTGTCAGCACAGAGCCTGACACAGGGCTCGATCCCATGAACTTCGAGATCATGAGCTGAGCTGAAATCAAGAGGAGCCAGACATTCAGCCGAGCCACCCAGGTGCCCCAACTTTTTTTTAAAGTTATATCTGGGTTCTTTTTGCCTCAGGCTCTGCTAGTAAATTTAAGTATCTAAATATTTGATAATCCCTTTTATAAAACCTAGTTTTAATTCCTCAAAATTATAGCGTTAAGCAAGGTATACCTGTGCATATTATTCTGAGGGGAATTTTTTCCCTCATAGAAATAAATTTATTTTGTACATCTTAATATCTGCTGTAGAACAGGCCGGGGAAAGGAGGTTCTTACAAATCTTCTCCATAACCAATTCAGAAAGGTCTTCCTAACGTTATTAATACCAGCCTTTGAAGCAGTTCTGGTATCTGACTCAATTTTGTTTATACTGTGGATAGACTCTTTTTATTTCTTTTTTTAAATTATTTATATTGTAGTTAATATACAGTACAACATTGGTTTCAGAGGTAGAATTCAGTGATTCATCATTTACATTCAACACCCCGTGCTCATCACAAGTGCCCTTCTTAATACTCACCATCCATCTAGCCCGTCTCCCACCCACCTCCCTTCATCAACCCTCAGTGTGTTCTCTGTCAGTTAAGAGTCTCTTGTAGTTTGTTTCCCTCTCTTCTCTTTCCCTGCCCTTCCTATATATCCATCTGTTTTATTTCTTATATTACACATATGAGTGAAATCATGTATTTTTCTTTCTCTGATTGACTTTCTTCACTTAGCATAATATATTCTAGCTCCATCCACGTCATTGCAAGTGGCAAGATTATTTTTTTTTTTGATGGCTGAGCAATATTCCATTGTATATATACATCTTTATTCATTCAACAGTCAAGGGACATTTGGGCTGTCTCCATAATTTGGCTATTGTTGATAATGCTGCTAGAAGCATTGGGTTGCACGTACCCCCTTGGAATCTGTATTTTTGTATCCTTTAGGTAAATACCTAATAGTGCAATTGCTGGGTCATAGTTCTGTTTTTAGTTTTTTGAGGAATCTCCACACTTCTTTCCAGAGCGGCTGCATCAGTTTGCATTCCCACCAGCAGTGCAAGAAGGTTTCCCTTTCTCTGCATCCTCACCAACACCTCTTGTTTTGTTGTTAATTTTATGAATTTTAATGCTCATATGTTTGTAGAAAATATTTATTGAATATAAATCTATGCCATTTACATCCCTCAAACTCAGTCAAGAAGCTAGAAACTTATTTAAAGTTTCTTCATGGTGCCTGTTTTTTTTTGTTTGTTTTGTGTTGTTTTTGAGAGACAGCACATGCAAGCGCGTGAGCAGGGCAGGAGCACAGGGAGAGAGAATCTTAAGTAGACCTGCACCTGGGGGGTGGGGGTGGGGTGCACACACACAAGGCTCCATCTCACAACCCTGTGAGGTCATGACTTGAGCTGAAATCAAGAGTCGACGCTTAACTGATTGAGCCACCCAGGTGCCTCTCTGCATGGTGACATTTAAAACATACTATAAAATTATAATGAAAAGTTTCCCTTCCCAAATAAGGAAACCACAAGCAGTGTTATTTAAGCCCATTCGAGAAGTACAGAATAGGCTTTGCCGTATTTTTTAAGAAAGTGATTAAGACAGTATGGAAGCAGAGTAGGAGATTTATCTCCAGTCTTTTAGAAAATATTACACATTATAAGTGAACTTGTTGATGAAGCAACTAATTCACTAACCTGAGGCAAATAGCGTACATTTGAGTAATAGGGTCATCTTTACCGTAAACCTGCTTATACCAAATTATAGCTATAACTCTTCTCAGAAGGAGCAAATAAGGCAGATGTAGAGCAAGTGTGACGGGACCTGTTCGAGAAGCTAATGGCCAAACAGCATTCAGACAGTTACAAACATAGTCACTGTAGCTTGTTTTTCAGAAACTACTAAAGGAGAAGAATTTCATACCTATAAAGTTTATAAGGCTGTTAAAACTAACCGTGGAAGATAGGACTGATGGACTTGGTAAGAATATACCTAAAAGGATGTATGCAGATGTCACAATTCTAGAATAATTGGTATTGATTGTTCCCCTCATTCTGCTTGTTACTTAGGAAAGGATGATGTTGATCTGAGAGAGGGGAGCAGTTTCTAAAGCTGTAGTGAGAGGCTTATATAGGAAACACACTTTAAATATACTTAAAGTCGTTTTGAAGTTCTCTTATTTGCATTTTTTTTTTTTTTGGTAGTGACTTTATCCTCAAATTGTCAGTGGTATTAATATTATTCTCATATAGTTTGGGACTTTAAGTTACAGACTCCTCCTGATGGAAGTTTTTTCCTCACTGTGTGTGTGTGTGTGTGTGTGTGTGTGTGTGTCTGCGTCTGCGTCTGTTCTGTCTTCCTCTCTGTCATCCTGTCTCTCTTCCTGTCATTTTTGCTGTTATCTCCATCTACCTTCAGTCTACGACTTAACCTAAAATTGGCAGGTCTGCGTTCCCATAGCCTGAGTCCTGCTACATGGCTTTCTTTGCCTTTTCTGTCACTAGAGACTTGCAGCTTGATATCAGTTGTAGGTCAGATTGTCATTCCTAACTTTCTTCCAACTTCTTTCACTGAGAGGGGAACCCCACCTGAGCTTCACTTCCTGAGTCTGTTCCATCCCTTGCACAGGTGTGGTTTTGGTCCCCATTACCTGCCCTGCAGGCATAGAGCTCCTGGTCACCTCTGTCTAGTTCCAGACAGTGAGCCCCATTGTCCTGCAGCTTTAGCTCCTGCATCCCACCAGGAATTTCTGTTGCATTTCTGTTCCACAGAGAAGTTTATCTTGTTTTTTGAATGTAAGGGTGTGTGTGTGTGTCCTTAAAGTGCATCTGTGTAGAATCGAGGTGTTGTAGTCCTCATTGGTCACTGACTCTACCACATTTTTATTATTCTTTCCTTTTTCCCTAATCCTGTTGTCTCCTTTGCCTGACCCACTAACTAAATATCAATGGGTAACCATTCTCGTGAATTTAAGGTTATTTTCTTCCAATCTGCCTGCCATATGTATGTTTGTGTCTCTATAGGAAGTTTATAATAGTATTTTGTGTGTGATTTTAAAAACTTACATAAGTGATACATAAATCTTTGTTTTTAACTTCTGTCAACATTATTTGAGACCTATGTTGCTGTGTGTCAAGCTACAACTGCTTCTGAGTCCTGCAGATTATTCCTTTGTATGTTTGAAAGTCTTATATTTTGTTATCCTGTTATCTGGTGATGGTCGCTTACATTGATTCCAAATTTTTGTTCCTACAAATAGCATTATGACAAATAATCTCCTACACATCTATTACCTATGTTAATAGTTTCTCTGGCATTGTTGGGACATTTAATTTCATTATTACCGGATTGCTCTCCAGAAATATTTGTAATTGGTCAGTTACATCATTTAAGACAAATCTTTTGAACGGTTATTTGTTATTTCTTCTGAGAGAGAGAAAGAGAGTGTGTGTGTGCGCATTCAGGGGAGGGGCAGAGAGAGGGGGAGAGAGAATCCCAAGCTCCATGCTGTCAGCTCAGAGCCCCATGCAGGGCTAGATCTCACAAACCATGAGATCATTACCTGAGCTGAAGTCAAGAGTCTGATGCTTAAGGAACTGAGCCACCCAGGTGCCGCTAAGGCAAATCTTTTAAATGATAATTTTCCCTTGTTATGGAAAGGTACAGGGTATGTCAGATAACCAGTACCTAATGAGTACCTGAAATTAACTTAATAATTTCCATATCATAAGAGTATTCTGAGGATTAAATGATTGAAAACAATAGTTTTTACAGGTTTCTTCATAGTAAAGCAGAGAGCCACGATATGTAAATAAACCTGAATTAGATCTAAGTAATTAGATTTATCATTGTTTGATGGAAAATATTTCGTTCATTAGTGAAGTTCCCCTAAAGCACTTCCTTAAGATTCCTGGGATCACAGATTGAAAACCCACTAAATTACAGTTTATAATGCCATTTTAGAGCATCATCTACACTATTAAATATCTCCTTGATTAAGTTTGGTTTCTTTTTCTTCTACTGCCATTTTATGAAACTTAAGCAAATAGTGTTATCTCCCAGAAGAACACTTAAAAATGAAGACGTTTATGTAGGCGCTTGCTTCCATAAATCCTCAGTTGAGATTGTAATCTCCCTTCCTGGTGTTTCTTTGAGGTAAGTTGGAGGAAGATAATTTTGGCCTCCCTAGCTCATCTTGGTTGGCATTGGGCCTCTAGAGGAAAGCTGAGTAGTTCTGTGGTCTCCAGTTCTAGTCCCATGCTTTTGCTCCAGGCCATGTGGTGGTCCGTGCCTATGCCTTCCCGCCCCTTTTATTTGTGGGCCATCACAGATGATGGTCTTGGTCTTGAAAATGAACACATGTGGTGTATATTTGTCCTCACAGCATGTATCTCCAGTTGTCTCTTCCATCTCTTTCTCCACAACCTTCCATGTTCATTTCTTCTTTCTCTTTCTATACCACACTGTCAGTTTGAATTTTTATTTGGAATTGTCATTTCTCATTTCTTCAAGTTTGATGTGTTAACTATTTGTTTTTCAGTGATCAGGAACCTCCCTATTCAATGATTACATTGCACGAAATGGCAGAAACAGGTATTTTTCAAATTTTTAAAAAAATATTTTCTAATGAATTCATAATTATGGAAAATATGACCACTTTTTTTAAATAAAAGATTCCAAAAGTACTTAATACACATGACCATTAAAAGCCTTACGTGTGCAGAAGTTTTCCTATCCAAAGGTAAAAATTAATAATCACTATATATTGCATCCTGAATATGTAGCTGCACCTCTCAGCAACGGTTTTATTTCACCTAAATTATTAAAAGAGAACTTGGGGGAGCATTGACAGATCTTTGACCAAAACTCTTCCAGAATGGGAAGGGTAGTTTTTTGGCCCTTAATTTCCTAAGTATCATTCTGAAAGTAGAGCCAACTGCTTCAGATATTTAATCTTCTCAGTACGCTCCTATGTTATAAACAAGATGCTGAAAACTGTTAATTATAATTTGAGAACCCAGGACCATAGCTTTAATTCTCTCCAAATAAAGATGCCCCCAAATCACGAGGCTCCTGCAAATTAAAAATCTTTGGTTCTACCGTGATGACTACAATTAATGACTGTCTATGCCAAATGTTAACTGCTTAAAAGCTACAAGATGAAAGCCAAAAGTGTTTCTATTTTAATATAAAGTCACCTTGTGTTATAAGTGATATATTTTCACATTTTAGAAATAGTGGCTCTACCATATAATCTTATTGATTTGCTCTTAGATGAAGGATGGTTGGATGTTGTCCAGTCTTTAATTAGAGTTATTCCATTGGAAGATCCACTGGGACCAGCTGTTATAACATTGTTACTAGATGAATGTCCATTGCCCACTAAAGTAAGTTAATACTTCTCTTTAATGAAACTGTCACCTATGCTTAAACACAGGATAAATGCCTACAAAGAACCTTTGATATAATGCATTTCCTCTTTATACATTTGTGGTCTGTTTCATTCAATATTGACTGAATATTGACTGAGGGGCATTATGTAAACTTTTTTATTTCTAATGAAGTGCTACATCCTCTTTCTATCACTAACTTTCTATAAAGCTTTGGTTTAAAATTTTAAAATGTTAAAAATTAAAACATTTATATTTGAAACAGCAATCTTCTTGAAGTTGGAAGACGATATTCAGTTGCTGAGCTGATTTTCTTACCTGTCTCTAAACAAATTTCCTCATAACAAAAGGTTTTCTTTAATGTTTCCTATTAAGAGAAAAAGCTATTATACTAAAAGCCCTTGTGAGTCTTAACTCTAACATATTAAAGATTGGTATGACCTTGATTTTCCCTTAAATAGAACAAAAGTATCAAACTTTCATTGCCTTAGTCCATATCTTCTATGGAATGGGTTTTTGTTTTTTTTTTTTAAATTTTGGGTGCTGGCATCTGTCATTTGGTTGAGCCTCAGACACTTGGGCACAACATGGAAAAACTTATGAACAGAAGAGAAAAGCCTTTGGCCCAGTCACTGATGAAATGACCTTTACCTAGGCTTATGAGAGGTTTCTGTTATAATTTGCCTCAAAAACTCTGGTGAGCTTTGTTCTTGCTTGATTTAAAAAAAAAAAAAAAAAAAAAAAATGTGAGTAACCTTTTACTTAAACATCACTAAGACCCTATTATTATCAATCATATTGGCATTTGGGTGGATTTAGTCTGTTTAATGATTCAGGAGTAAACAGCATATTTTTTTTAATACAACTGGTACTTTTTTTTTTAATGTTTATTTATTTTTGAGACAGAGAGAGACAGAGCATGAGCAGGGGAGGGGCAGAGAGAGAGAGGGAGGCACAGAAGCTGAAGCAGTCTCCAGGCTCTGAGCTGTCAGCACAGAGCCCAACGCGGGGCTCGAACTCACGAACTGTGAGATCGTGACCTGAGCCGAAGTCGGACGCTTAACCAACTGAGCCACCCAGGCGCCCCTACATTTTGAATGAAGTAGAATCTAGCAATTCATGTAAGAAAACTTCCAGGTTGATCAAATAACATTGATATCATTGGGTGCATTGTATCATTTTGTAGGTGCATTCTGAGTTAATTTCATAACTGGCTATAGCTTTTGTCTCAAATGATTCCCCTGGAGGAAAAAACCTAAGTGATGATATATTTACCAAATTCCCTTGTACATTTTTGTTTTTAGGATGCACTCCAGAAATTGACTGAAATTCTCAATTTAAATGGAGAAGTAGCTTGCCAGGACTCAGGTCATCCTGCTAAACACAGGAACACATCTGCAGTCCTAGGTTGCTTGGCTGAGAAACTGGCAGGTAACTCTGGAAACCTCTACCAAGAAAGATCTTCAGTTTTTTTGACATGATGGAGAAGATTGCAGGTCTTTAATCAAACCTGTATCAGAAAGGAGTGTCTCAAAAGAAATAAAATAAAAATTTAATTTAATTTAATTTAATTAATACTGAGGGACAAGAGCTAACTGGAAAAAAAGTACTCAAAGTCCAAAGAGATGAATGCAATCTAATTTAGCTTTGAGGATTTTCAGAGACATTTATTTATTTTTAAATGTTTATTTTTGAGAAAGAGAGAGAGAGAGAGCACAAGTGGGGTAGGGGCAGAGAGAGAGGGGGGCACAGAATCTGAAGCAGGCTCCAGGCTCCGAGCTGTCAGCACAGAGCCCGACATGGGGCTCAAACCCACGTACTGGGAGATCATCACCTGAGCCGAAGTTGGATGCTTAACTGACTGAGCCACCCAGGCGCCCCCAGAGAGACATTTAAAAGAAAAAGTTGTACTCATTTGCTTTAAAATTAAGAATAAAAGGTTACATTCAGTATAATAAATAAAGATTATGGAAGTATATATTTATGCATATAATAGATAATATACATTTATGCACTTTATAGAGTTTAGCTAGATAATAGAGACCTACAAGGTAGGAAAAGAAGAAAAGGAACTGTCATTGGAGCAGTTCCTGAGAAGAGAAGCAGATATTTAACTTATTTATGAACATTACCCACTTTAGGAAAGTTAGCATCAAAGTGCAGGTGAAGAGCTCAGCTAGTTAGGATCCTGTATGGTGGAAGAAACAATGGATTCCAAATCAGGACCCGTGGGTACTGCCTCCGATTCTGCCATGTGCACCCCAAATGCACCAGAATGAGTGACTTCACTGTGGGCTCCATTGCTCAGCTGTGAAATAGAAACAGTACTATTCCCTGCCTCAGAGCAGGAGGCTCGAATAAGACACTGTGCATGAGAGTACCTTGTCAAAGAGTTCTAAAAAACAATTTTACTGTTATTAGTTACTGATGAAAAAGAATATGGCCCATTTTATTGTATCTTGTGTTTGTTATGTTTGTCCAGGTCCTGCAAGTATAGGCTTACTTAGCCCAGGAATACTGGAATATTTGCTACAGTGTCTGGTAAGTGAGGCATCAAAGCCAGTTATTCTTAGTCATCTACAACTGTGCATTTTTCTAAAATTGCCAGCTTAACCACTGGCACAGAGAATGGAATCAGTTATAAATTTTATTTGCAGGTGTTTCCTGAGTGTTTATCTATTCCCTCCTATGTTCAAAAAAAAGAAAAAAAAATGAGGGCGGGATAGGAATTTATTGCAAGCAAAAGCAGCTGAGTTGGTCTGGTTTTAAATTTAGTCCTAAGATAGCTGCTATGATTGGCTTTTGTGTGTGTGTCCTTAGGGTCGGCCAAATGGTAGTAGGGACCTCTGCAGCGGAAACAAAATTACATGGCATTCCAAGCCAGGAAACTGTCAGGTCAGATTGCCAGTGCATCTAAATCTCCACTTCTTCCCTCCCCCTCTGGCTACTGCTCTTATAACTGTTGTCGTGGAGTACTTGATCTATTGTCTGTGAAGCTTGCGGTTTGCTGAGGTTGTGCTGTCAGATCTCTTACACTGCTGGACTGCAGACTTGACTGGTCTGTATTTGTTAAAGTTATTTTTGCAGGCCTCCTGAGCATTGGCCTTCTTCAAAATCTGAAAGACTTTATTTTTCAATACTTATATGATATGTACCTAAGACACACCCCACTATGCTAAGCAAGCCCTGTGGGGATACAAAAGTAGTATAACCAGTCCTTTGCCCTTAAGAAGTTTCCTGGTTAACGGGGGGAACAGAACTACTCGGACAAGACAGCCTCCATTTTATGACAGGGCATGATCAAGGGCAAAATCCCCTCTCTCAGACTAAGTGCCATAAGAGTACTGAGAAGGTGATGGGGAGGTGGAAGATGGTGGTGGTAAGGGCCAGGAGAGCCATGGGAGACAGGCTTCCAGATGAAGGTGGCATCTCAGCTAGGTCACATCATAGGTTAGGATTTGACTGTGCACACTGGAAGGAAAAATGGGTTTTGGCTAAGGGCCCATCACCAGCAGAAGCTCAGAGATAGAAATGACCATGCTCCTGGCATATTGCAGAGAATTGTCTGTTGAGGAGACAGTGTTTAGAGACAGGAGGACAGGCCTGAACATCCTGATGGGGAGGGCTCTGGGCCTGAAAAACCAGACTGAGGAATTGAGAGTGGATATGGCAGGAAGCAGGGTACTGAACAGGCTTTGCTGCAGGGCATGCTGGTGGTTGCATGAGAGTTGCAGAACCTTTGAGCCCCCGGGAAGTGAGTAGGAATCACCTGATGTTCTAGAGCTCCTTTGCAAGCTGCTAACGTAGCTACGGTAAAGGATGGCTCTGAGAAGGTTTGATGTTAAGCAGGTAGGTTTTTCTTTAAATGATGAACACATGTGATGTGAAGTTAAATGTAATTTAAAGAGTGCTGTCCCACCTACCATTAGCATTTGTGGATTTCCTTGCAGAGAACAGACTGAAAACTAAGCCATAAGGTATTCATTCCATCATTTATAATTTTGGAACCTGGTAGTAATGTGTGGTTCCTTTAAGGCTTCTGAATAAAAGTCATTCTTAGCTACAATTCTAGGTTTCTGTTTGGCTTGCTTAAATCAATGTAAGAATCCGCATGGTTTTCTTTCACAAAGCTCTAATATAAATGTTACTAAGTGGAATAACATAGTGCATTTAACAAAATACTTCTGAAATTTGCATATCTATAAATGAACCTGGTGGCTTCAAGAAAATAATATACAATTTTATGAGACTCTGTCTTGGTTCCTTATTACTAGCAGTATTAGCAAACAGAGGATTAAGGACTCAAATGAGTAAAACTCTTCTGATTGCTCCAAAAAAATCAAGCACATATTGGGTAAGAAGAAGAAATTGGTAACTCGCCGCCTCTGCAGGGAAATGATGTTTTTGCTTTATGTTTCTCTATCTTTTGTTGTCTTTCAGAAGCTACAGTCCCACCCCACAGTCATGCTCTTTGCACTTATTGCGCTGGAAAAGTTTGCACAGACAAGTAGGTATAGTGACTTCTTGCACTAATGATCTTCTGAACTGGCTGTTAAAAATCTTATTTTTATTACTTACTGGATGAGCTTATGCTTTGAGCCCCATCAAACAAGTACACGTTCCGTATTTGGGTAGACACTTCAAGGCCAGTGAGATATAACAGGGACAAAAGCCAAGAGTTTCTCACCTAAGAATCAAAGCTTAATGACCATGGTTACTGACTTTTTGTAGCTAAAAAGTTAATGATGAGGGGTGACTGGGTGAATCAGTCAGTTAAGTGTCCAACTTCTGCTCAGGTCATGATCTCACAATTCATGAGATTGAGCCCTGCATCAGACTCTGCTCTGACAGCACTGAGCCTGCTTGGGATTCTCTCTCCCTCTCTCTCTGCCCCTCCCCCACTTGCACTTTCTCTCTTTCTCTCTCTGACGCAAAATAAATAAACCTAAAAAAGAAAAAAAAAACATTAGTGATGAGATTGCTACTTCCCAGAAAGTAGTCAAGGCTCCTGGGCTATGTCCTTATTCTAGTTTCCAAGTTTTCTAATTGCCTGTCCTCACTCCTTCCCACCCCTTACCTGCCCAGCAAATCATCCTACCCTTTCATGGTTAATTCAAGGTTTATGTCTTCCCAAACAGGTGAAAATAAATTAACTATCTCTGAATCCAGTATTAGTGACCGGCTTGTCACATTGGAGTCCTGGGCTGATGATCCTGATTATCTGAAACGTCAAGTCGGGTTCTGTGCCCAGTGGAGCTTAGACAATCTCTGTAAGTAGCAATTGTCCTTCCAAAAAGGAAAAAGCCTGTTTCCCCTTCCAAACCCATTTCTTACACAGGACCACTATTCTGTAATTCACTATTTTGTAATAGTGAATGTGACACTTACCTTATAAGGTCCTATACTGTAGCTTGGCTGTATTCTAGCAGAAAAACATTCTAGGGACCCTCTAGATAAGAATTATATGGAATGCTTCTAATTCCAGCACTCTTTCTGTTCACAAACTTTTACTGATACCCTACTTCCTGCTGCATCAGGGCCATTAATCAAATGGCAGTGTCTAGGGGTGCCTGGGTGACTCAGTCAGTTAAGCGTCTAACTCTTGATTTCAGCTCAGGTCATGATCTCATGGTTCATGAGTTTGAGCCCAGCATCGGACTCTGCTCTCATAGCATGGAGCCTGCTTGGGATTCTCTGTCTCCCTCTTCCTCTCCACTCCTCCCCCACGTGCATGCGCCTGCTCAGACTCTGTTTCTCTTTCTTTCTCTCTCTCTCTCTCTCTCTCTCTTTCTCTTTCTCTTTCTCTCTCCCTCTTTCTCAAAAGTAAACATTAAAAAAAATAGCAGTGGGGCACCTGGGTGGCTCAGTCAGTTAAGCATCCAACTTCGGCTTAGGTCATGATCTTGCAGTTCATGAATTCAAGCCTCATGTTGGGCTCTGTGCTAACAGCTTGGAGCCTAGAACCTGCTTCAGATTCTGTGTCTCCCTCTCTCTCTGCCCCTCCCCTCTTCTCTCTGCCCCTCCCCTCTTCTCTCTGTCTCTGTCTCTCTCTCAAAAATAAATTTTAGAAAGGGGTGCCTGGGTGGCGCAGTCAGTTAAGCGTCCGACTTTGGCTCAGGTCATGATCTCACAGCTCGTGAGTTCGAGCCCCGCGTCAGGCTCTGGGCTGATGGCTCAGAGCCTGGAGCCTGTTTCCGATTCTGTGTCTCCCTCTCTCTCTGCCCCTCCCCCGTTCATGCTCTGTCTCTCTCTGTCGCAAAAATAAATAAACGTTGAAAAAAAATTTTTAAAAAATAAATAAATTTTAAAAAATAGCAGTGTCTAATCAACTCTTCTGACACAAACTATCTCCTCACTGTCCTATAAGCGGGCCCCAGTCATTCCTGCCTCTGGGCCTTTCCCTCACTGGGAGTTCTCTGTCTTTACTGTCCTCCTTATCCTAACTTGGCTCTTCAAAACTCAAGACTCGTCTTACCTATATGAGGAGGGTTGTTCCCAGCTTTTCTTGTTCCCTTTGAACAGCTGCTAGAACTAAAACTACCCCTACTACTAATCCTCACTCCCCCTCCAGAGTTAGCACTGTGCAGAAGCACGGCTGGACGTGTGCACCCCCTGCTCCTGCCACAGCACTGTGGGGAGTTGCTTTGTGCACGGCCTGTGTGGTGCCAGTGAAAGAATCGTTCTTAGAAAGTATAGTTTGGCTTTGGTTGCATGCAAAATAACAAATCCAGAGAGCAGAAGCATGAACCTCACAGTGCTGTCCTAACCTGTCCTAACTTTTGCTTAATTGATCCTCACGTGGTCGTGCAGCACCAGAGCCAAGGTCTTTAAGTCTCCCTACCAATTCTGCCATTTCTGAGCACCTCCCCTTAACTAGAATGGCAGCCAGTGATGACACTAGCTTTTTCCCCACAACAGCCTGCCTTAGAAACATGACCACTTTTTCTTTTGCAGTTTTAAAAGACAGTAGGCAGCTGACCTATGAGAAAGTGGACTTGAATAGCATTAGGGCCATGCTGAATAGCAACGATGTCAGCGAGTACCTGAAGATCTCGCCTCATGGCTTGGAGGTAAAGCTTTCATGGATGGAACATTCAGGGGGAAGAAATCTTGGTCTCATTTTCACACCCTGGTTCTGAACAAAAAAGCAATTTTTTGCAGAATAGATGGAAGTTCATTTCATACTCCAGGAGTGTTTAGAGGTAGAACTGGCAGACAGAAGGTGTTTGGGATATTACTTAGTCTTTTATATCCCACACGTGCTATACTCATAGTAAGTAAGCACTATAATATTTTTTGACAATTTGATTTTTTTTTTTTTTTTTTTGTAGTTTTAAGTTTTCTTTAAATTCCAGTTAACATACAGTGTAAAGATTAGTTTCGGGTGTATAATTTAGTGATGCATCACTTACATACAACGCCCAATGCTCATCACAACCAGTGCCCTCCTTAATGTCCATCACCCATTTAACCCATCCCTCCACCCACCTCCCCTCCAGCAATTGTTTGTTCTCTGTAGAAAATTTGATGTAAATATGTCTGTTTTCAATCTCTGCCATTTTATTTAGCTAAAGGTACAAAGACTAGTGTTTCCTAAAGAAGCCCTTCCTTTTTAAATCCCTGCATAACCAGTTGTATTCTGTCTAATGTTCCCCCTCTTCCCTGTGTGTTGGAAATGTTGCCGATTTTGCGGTGCACGTTGGTGAATGCTGCTTCTGTACAAGAAGGCACCATAAGGCACTAGACATGTCAAGATTAAAGAACTGTTTGAAGAGTGGCTGCAGACAGCTCTTTGATCTTGCGTATTGCCAAACGCCTCCGTAGTTTTCTGCTTTAGATTATCTTGGGGTATCCCGTCTTATACCCTTCAATGTCCTTCTCTGTCTCCATCCTAACAAGTGCAGGTTAAGGCCATGTTAATGCATCTGTAAAAGATTCCACTGTGAAGGTAAATACCTGTAAGTACTTCAAAAAGAAGCCAGTAGCCCTCGTTAATTCTTCCTGTGGCCATCTTTGAGGCCTTTCAACCCTGTTAGAACTCCTTGGGGATAAAACCATAAAACAGAGTGTGCTTCATTCTGTTTTGCACTTTTTGTACCTGGGGATGTACAGAGAAGGAAATGACCATCCACCAGAAGCTTCGATAAGGAAAAAGACTCCACCTCTGAGTGGTCACTTGTCTTTGGTAGTCTCCAGGCATTGATGGTAGACTATGACCCGCTTTGGTTTTGCCAGGCTCGCTGTGATGCTTCCTCTTTTGAAAGCGTGCGTTGCACCTTCTGCGTGGATGCTGGGGTGTGGTACTACGAAGTCACTGTGGTCACTTCTGGCGTCATGCAGATCGGCTGGGCCACGCGAGACAGCAAATTTCTCAATCACGTGAGTACCCTAGAGAACTGTGTGAACAGGGCCAACCGCAGACTTTTGGTGAGCGGGTGGAGGACACGGCTTTTTCAGGTAGGCTTGCAGTGTCATCGTGCCTCGGGGTGCACCGCGTGCTGCCAGATCCCTCACAGAGGGGGTGCCGAATGGATTCAGAAAAAGCGAAACACAAGTGAAACCGCCCGTCAGCTTTTTTCCCCCTCGAGTTTCAAGTTCACATTCGTTTTTACCTACAGGTTGGATGTGTCCTTTGTCTCTGTAGGGTGTCTCCGCCCCCAGCCACATTGCTGGCTTGGTTTTCATATTGGGACCCAGCATGACTTTTACCTTGCATTTAAGCTTTAAGAACCTTGTAGGAATTCTCTTCCTTTCATAAAATACTAAATATTGGCTTGACTTCTTTAACTTGACTTTTATCTTGTGATTGGTAGGCACATTTGTTTTCAATATTTAGTATTTATCTTTTGTTGTAGAAAGCTGGCAGGTAAGAGGGAAGATGAAATCCACTAGAAGAAGCAGGATTCAGCTACCGCTGCTCGAGTGTGAGGGCAGGGCTTCCTCTCTTTCCTATAGATATTAATTTCTTGCCAATTTATGCCCTTCTGATGCCCAGCCTGATCGACTTTCTTGTGTTTCTCCAATTTTAAGCTGTTTAGAATCAATCCAGTTTTGATCTGGAATCTTTTGTGTGGATGTATGATTTTTACCCTTTGAACTGGGAAAACACTTTGGATTATTTTGCTAATTTAAACAGTAGTCTCCCATCTGTAAGGTGCTAGGTTGGGTGTTAGAAGTGAACCAACAAAACCAAACTCTGCTTGCCTGCTATAGGTATAGTTTCGGGAGGACCATTTCAGCAAGGCTGTGTAGCATCTTAGAATTGTGCATGGCCTTTTACTAAACTCCTTGCTGGAGAGACAACTGGAGGAAGAGAGTCAGTGGAGAGGTCAGATTCTTGTCCAGGATAGAAAACTAGACCCCAGTCTGCTGTTGCTTTTGTCGGGACCTTTTTCTGATGAAGGGCCTCCTCAATGACAGCACCTTAATTAAGACCTGGATGCATGAGACTTTATTGTGGCACCATGTGGTCAGAAGTACACGGGTCTGGAGAACAGTGCTGGTTAGTCTCTTAGTTCCCACCTTGGGCACTGATTTAAAGCAGGTAGCATCAATTATCCTGACAATCTGACCCAAAGGAGGTCCCGAAGACAATTTTTTAGACCTTAGGGGGCAAAAAGGTTTGTTTCCAGAGCGTTGTCATTTTGGAGCCATTCCTCTGATTCCCACAGCAGTCTGTACTGCCACCACATCCATTTCACATATGACAATTGGAGACTGGGAGGACCTAAAGAATATTGGACTAGAATTCAGGCTCCTTCCTGTTCTATAAGAGTCATCTTCTTTGCATTTGAAAATGGAAAGAATCTCAGAGAATTAGCTAGGTTCCTCATTTGGGTGTAAAAAAAGTTGTTCCAGAACTAGAAGAAAGATGGAAATCTCTAGGGAGGAAGCTCTAGGACAATATTTGTTTCTTGTCATTTGGCAGCAGCACCACCACCGCACCCCCCCCCCCCCACCGCCCATGATTCTATGTGTAGTATATCTAATTCTCGATATTGTAAATTTTTTTTAATATTAAAATTTTTTTATTATTTACCAGTGAGGCTGCCACTAATTTCTGCCATATCATTGCAGAAACTTTGGCTCCTCAAATTAAGATCCTTAAAATGCTGTTTTCCTATCCTCTAAATTGCTTGACAGACTTTTAATTTCTTCCTTTAAAAATCAAAACCAGGGGTGCCGGGGTGGCTCAGTCTGTTAAGCATCCACCTCTTTGGTTTTGGCTCAGGTTATGATCTTATGGTTCATGAATTCGAGTCCTGTGTCTCGAGTTCTGTGCTGACAGTGCAGAACCTGCTTGGGATTCTCTGTCTCTCCCCATCTCTTTGCCCCTCCCCAGTGTGTGTGCTCTCTCTCCTTCTCTCAAAATAAATAAATTAAAAAAAATTTTTTTTAATCAAAAAACATTTTTTTCCTGATCTAAGTACTTGTTGATTCTCTGTTAGAAGTCAATGAAGTCTGATACCTCTTTTCCCAAACATAGGATTTTAATCATGTTGCCATACTTACAACTTTGCTTCAAACAGACGTTCTGGTAATTCTGATTTTTTTTTTTTTTTTTTTTTTTTTGCCTGTACAGACGGGGTGTGCTTTTATGAAATAAGTCATCCCTAGGATACACCCAGTCTCTAATGACTTGAAGTCAATCCACAGTGCCTCTTCTTTTAACTCTTACTGCTTGGGCTTCAGTTTTGAAAGGATGATAAAAGTGTTGGGCTCTCATTAAAATGAGAAGCTTAAGGACAGTTCTTGTTCAGGTCACCTACAGAATAGTTGGTCTTGTGTATTTTTATGGAGGTTTGGGTGAAACAAGTTTTTAAGGGTGCATTTTGAGTTATCTGAAATAACTTTTGCCTTTTCATGAGCATCTACCATACTTTCGCGTACTATCTCTAATCTTTTTGAGAGTTTGGGAAGGTATTATTCTCTCATTTAAAGATGAGAGTGAGGTTCAGACAAATGAATTTAGAAACTTACCCGAAGTCACCTGGCCTCCAAGTGCTAGAAGCACTCCAAGAAGAATCGAGACCCTGGTCAAGATAACCCATGCTCCTTCCCCTGGAGTAGCTTCGTCCCTTGGAGAAAATGAGTCTGCTTTCTGAAACAGAAAAGGGGAATAACTCTGAAGCCTATTGGGAACTCCCAGGCTGTTGAGGAGTTTGGGAACTAGACAGGCACCAAGGCAACATCAGAGAGCCAAGAGACAGGAAGTACAACAGCCAGTGTTTTAGGCGCTAAGGTGCCAACATTTCTGCCACAAACCAGTCCTAACCATTCCTCCGTGTGGGTCACTCCTACCACACTAGGTGTCTGCTGGACGGATCCAGCTGGCCAAGCCTAGGTTACATCCTACCCCTCCAACTCCTGAGCGGGAGGCAGGACATTGTATCTTCATTAAATTCCCTAAAACAGGAAGGGGTTGGGATGCTGGACAACAGAAAAAAAAGGGGAAAGAATTCAAAATATTTCCTGAATGGCAAGCTATGGATTAAACTTTTTGTTTTCAGTAATGTTTCCGTTACTAAAATATACATGACCATAAACAAGCATATCAAAATTATTACTCCAAGTACTAAGCTAGCTACCCTGTTCTCCCATTTATCTGTCTCAGCTGGAAACCACAGTCCTGCTGGGAATGTTTTCAGGTTGACAGAGGGTGTAGGGCATCTAGCTCGCTCTCAGAGATGTCAACTCAAAGGGATTTTTCCAAGTGATCTCTGCTTGGTAGAAGTACCTACTTCTTAGCCTGTAGATGTTGAGCTCTGGTTGAAATTATTACAGTTCCACCTTTGTCCCACAGTGCCACTCTCCAGTGAAATTCATCCTGGCATGGAAGACATTGCATGGTAAAAGTCTGATCTTAACCAACTCTTGTGGCTAGAAATCTTCTAGGAATGTCTTCACGTTGTTCGACAGAGGACTTGGTAGTACATTAGAAAGTGAATTGCTTGCCTTTTGCCTATGACTAACACGCGTAAAATAAAAAACCATTTTTCCTTGTTCAGGCTTGGAAAGGAGGGATAGCGAGGTATTCTTTCTAGTCAACTGATGAATTTCTTCTCTGCCTAAAGACAGGTAGATGAAAGTTCATTTGACTCTTGAATAATCTGAATAGTGCATTCAGAACAGCTGGTTCAGAAGCCTCACTTGGAGAACACTCATGAGAATTCAGTATATTGTAGTCCCAAGTAGTCAAGGAATATGTTCGAGCCTTTTCTCCCGTCGATCTCCTCACTGCATTGTTTATTCCAGAGAACAAGCAGAACATCACCAAGGACCTGAAATCTTACTTGGATTTGGCCCACTAAGAATCTTTCACCATGAACCTTTAAAGATAGCAGTTGTCTGATCTGCATGCTTCTTCTGTTTGTTCTATTTTTTCATAAGCACTTAAAATAATTTAAGATCCCATCCACCCTTTTAACAATAAAATAATTGTGAAATAATTAAAAGGCAATAAGAAATAAAAGAAGCTGCCGAGGACTTGTATGATGCTCGAGTTGAGCCCACCTCTGAATAGCTATTAGCTGACTGTCCACTATAACCTTTTTCTTGTGTCCAGTTTTGAAATCTCCGTGTATGTGGTTGTTTTGAAGTCTACTACATGCAAGAAAGTTGTTTTCCCAGCCACAGTGAAGTAGAAAGCACACCATTCTTAGGATAAGAAGAGTCCAAGGTCCAAACGTGGCTTTCTTAGTAATGATTTGTCTTTGGGTGATGTGGTTGACCTCTCTGAGCCTTTATCTCCTCTTAAAGTGGAGCAGGATGCCATCAGCCTTATGGTGGCTCATGAGAATTAAAAGAACTAACAAATTTGTTGGTGAGGTCATTATCCAGTCATGGAGAGCCAGGCTTCCGGGTCAGCATTTTGGTATCTTCTAAGAACCATAGGCTCCCTTCATCTGGAAAGCTTAGAATTCCAGCCACCAGGTCTATGGTTACAAAAGACACACCGTCTTTTCTCAGAACGCAGCAGGCAGAGCCTTGCTAATCTTCTGGCCCTATCTCCCTCCAGGAAGGCTATGGCATTGGGGACGATGAATACTCCTGTGCCTACGACGGCTGCCGGCAGCTGATTTGGTACAATGCCAGGAGTAAGCCTCATCTACACCCGTGCTGGAAAGAAGGTACCCGTTCCTCTCTGTCATGAATTTATCGACTGGGTCCAGACATCTGGTTATTATGAAGGCATCTATTATGTTGGGCCTAAAAATGTTTTAATGGAAGAAGATGTGATATGAAAAGGGATATGAGCCTTTGTATTCCCCCTCATGGATGTAAACAGCGTTCTGATAAGTTCACCTCTGGTAGAGCCCTTCCTTTTGCAAAAGCATTTCAGACTATAGAATTCTTAATTGAGTGGGGAAAATGATAAGATTAATATGAATTCTAGTTTTCTCTCTGGGTATATGCTTTTTTTTTTTTCTTTGTTGAGATTTTATTTTTAAGTAATCTCTATACACAACTGGGGCTTGAACTCACAACCCCAACATCAGGAGTCACTCGCTCCACCAACTGAGCCAGCCAGCCGCCCCTCTAGATACATGCTTTGAATCAAAGCATTCAAGGAGATATTGAGGACACTGATATTGTAATGCCAGCAAAATGAGGATATTTTTAGAGGCCAGGTGGCTATGGAATAGGCACTATTCAGTGGCCATATTCTGGGCCCCACTAGAGCAGCTTTTAAGGATGAGTTGAGGGCACCTGGGTGGCTCAGTCGGTTAAGCGTCTGACTTTTGATTTCGGCTCAGGTCATGATCTCACGGTTCGTGAGGTCGAGCCCCGTGCTGGGATCCATGCTAACAGCATGGAGCCTGCTTGGGATTCTGTCTCTCTGTCTCTCCCTCTCGGTCTCTGCCCCTCCCCTGCTCATGCTCTCTCTCAAAATAAATAAATAAAAACTTAAGAAAAAAAAAAAAAGAGGCACTGTCTGCAAAGACTGTCTCATTTTTGTTTTCTAATAATTTTAAAAAAGATTGAAGTAATATGTTTAGCATAAAAATTTGGGAAATAGGGGAAAGGAGTAAAATGAAAATCCCTTATAATTCCTCCATCCAGAGATTTTTTTTAAACACTTAAAATTTGGTGTATGTATTTTTTGTTATTGTCTCACTCCTATGCCTTGAACAGCTTTCCAGGTTATTAAATAACATGATTTTTTTGTGTGTGAAATTTATTCATTTTGAGAGAGAGAGAGTATGTGTGCCAGGGGGCAGAGAGGGAGAGAATCCGCGCTCTTTTTTGCCACCCAAGTGCCCCAGCAGCATTTTCTTCTTAATCGTAGTCTAAAATATTAGACCAGTTGCAGAAGAAGCAAGACTGGTGAATGTGTTGATACATAGCTACAGATGCAGACTTGACTTGATACAATGACTGAAACCCTTGAGACACTGAGCAGAATCCTGGTAGTAGTATATACCCTAACCCTTAGCATGTTTCACTTTCTCCTGTAGGAGACACAGTAGGATTTCTGTTAGACCTAAATGAAAAACAAATGATCTTCTTTTTAAATGGCAACCAGCTGCCTCCTGAGAAGCAAGTCTTTTCATCTACTGTGTAAGTAGCTTTCCTCAGTCAAAAATTTGAGTAGATGCATGGAATTCACTTTTCTCCAGAAAAAGACCTTGTCCATTTATGTAGTCAGTTGTGATGAGAAATCATTTTATTTAGAGTAATTAAGGACCCATTTGATCATATCTATAACCATCCTGAAGCTTAATATAAGAAGATGAGGTTAGGACATTGTCAGGGTCACAGTCCTGTCTAGGTTAGTAAACAGAATCCATTACCCTTCCTTTCTAGTAGGGGATAATGTCTAAAAACCACTTCCATGTATGAGCTTTACTTTGTTTTCATGAATTCTGTTGACCTCTGTACTCCTTTTTACTTGTAGATCTGGATTTTTTGCTGCAGCTAGTTTCATGTCATATCAACAATGTGAGTTCAATTTTGGAGCGAAACCATTCAAATATCCACCATCTATGAAATTTAGCACTTTTAATGACTACTCCTTCCTCACAGCTGAAGAGAAAATCATTTTGCCAAGGTAAGGAATCTGCTTAGACTACCTGTAGACTTTCACGTGCATCTCATAAGAAGCTGAAACAGTTCCTGAAAGACTTTTTACAAATAATTTTGAAGACCTGAAAAAAATGGATGACCTCCTAGGAAATATAAATTACTCAAACAAATCCCGGAAGAGATATAAACTAACCAGTTATTATCACAAAATTAATTGAAATGAAGTAAGAGATATGTCCCCCAAAACACACCAGACCTGGGTGATTTCACAGGAGATTTCCACCACATTTTTTTTTTTAATGTTTTTATTTATTTTGGGAGATGGAGACAGAGTACGAGTGGGGGAGGGGCAGAGAGAAAAGGAGACACAGAATCCGAAGCAGGCTCCAGGTTCTGAGCTGTCGGCACAGAACCCAGCACAGGGCTCAAACTCATGAACTTCGAGATCGTGA
Organism: Herpailurus yagouaroundi; assembly: GCF_014898765.1. NCBI lineage: Eukaryota > Metazoa > Chordata > Mammalia > Carnivora > Felidae > Herpailurus > Herpailurus yagouaroundi. The sequence continues at coordinate 10,368,365 of NW_024412421.1, forward strand.
CCTGAGCAGAAGTCGGACACTTAACTGACTGAGCCACTCAGGCACCCTTCACCACGTTTTTAAATAAAAGATAACTATTTAAATATCACTATTTAAAAAATGTTTCAGAACCAGAAAGAAAGAGCACTTCCAAATAATTTTTATGAGCTAAATAATATCGGTATAAAAACCAGGCAATATAACACATGCACAAACACACAAAAAAACTGCAAACTAACTTTACCTGAATGTCAATGAAAAATCTTAAATATTAGGAAATCAAGTACATTTTTTAGCAGATATGCTTTTAACTTTGGAGTTTGTTGACACATACTTCTCTCTCTCTCTCTTTTTTTTTTTTAAACATTTCTTTATTTTTGAGAGACAGAGAGCATGAAGCAGGGGACGGGCAGAAAGAGAGGGAGACACAGAATCTGAAGCAGGCTCCAGGCTCTGAGCTGTCAGCACAGAGCCCAATGCAGGGCTCAAACCCATGAGGCATGAGATTATGACCTGAGCCAAAGTTGGACGCTCAACCGACTGAGCCAACCAGGCGCTCCAGAAACATACTGTTGCACTGCTAGCACTGTTCTACAGCCATTAGGACAGTGAATGCCATCTTGCATAAAATTCCACAGCCCTTCTTTGCCGAAAAGTGTGATAGACATTAGTTATCTCCTTGGAAGAGTATCTGCTTTTCTTTCTTATGAGATGAACGTGGTCTGTTCCTTAAGCTGAGAAAGACTCAAGCTGCTTCCTGGTAATGATCTGAACTGGAAGCTTGTTTCACAATACGAACCAAAGCTTATCATTTTTTAACAGAGCAGTTTTCTAGATCCCTGTGGGGAAGGGGATTCTTGCCACATGGATTATATCAATGACAGAGATCACACTGGCCATGGTGCGGTCAGTGTTGGGCTGTCATGCCCCGGAAGGTATATGTAACATAATGTTATAATCCTAGCTCCTGTTTTGGCTCAAAAAGCAGGTCTATAAACAGCCCTTCTAGGCCATGCTTCACCTTGGACGTAGTGTCTCAAGCCTGAAGAGCGGCTCAACAATTTGCAAACGAACCAGAAAAGGTCACAGAGTGACCCAGCAGCATTGCCTGCTATGGCAGAACCTCCGTAACATCACAAGAACAGAAGGGCCCCTTACATACCAGCTCAGGGACCTGAGGTTCATTCCTAGAACTTCCCTTCAACTTGTGTTGGTGCCTGACAGAGATTATGAACTTTAAATTCCTCTTGAATTTAGTGAAAGTCTGAAGTAATACCTCTCTTGTCTGTCATACCTCATTCCTTTTTAATTTAGCCTGTCTCACTGGAAGCGGCCCATCACTAAGCCTGCCTTGTGACGTATACCCTGAAAAGTGAGGGCAGGCTTCAGGAGTTCCCCTGGAGGCTGGCCTTAGTTAAAACGGCAACAGCATTTAGAGGACCACCCCCTGCAGAATTAAGCTTTGTGAAAGTCAGATGGCAATAGGTGCCAGCTGTTCAAAAGTCTCCTTTTACGGGCAGCTTCCAAGTACTCAGCACCCTGTCAGGTCAGCACCCAGATGCAGCCTGCCTTGAGTAAGAGCAGAGTTCCAGGTTAGGGCATCTTACGTCGCACTGTCTCTGACAGTGACACCAACACGGGAGTTGCTGGAGGCTCATTGAGTGGCGTCCTCCATGGCACAGAAACCTCTTTAACATCTCAGGTGCACCTCATTGTGACATTAGGTGTGAATGTGCCTGAGACCATTTCCTATGCTGTTAATATTTTCAGCCTGTGTTCCAAAAGCTTATATTCGGCTTGTGTTTGTTTATTCACTGGAATATATTCCTTTCTGGCTTCATGGTAGGAGATCATGGCCCTGTTACTATCTGGGATTTTGTAAATTGCTCTATATACTCTCTGTCTCTAATTCTCATTCATTTATTCACTCTTTTTTTTTTTTTTTCTCCTTCTTAACCTTTTTATTATCTGGGAACTTCAAATACACACAAAAGAAAAACAGACTATATGGCGAACCTAGTCACATACAGGGTTGGAGGGGAACTACTGTCTTCCTTTGTCTGAGCCCCGTTGTCATTCCAGGTCCCCTGGCCATAATCCTAGAGGTTCTTTGACACCTTACTTTCCACCATTCCTACATCCTACTCAGAAAATACTGTGGGCTGTGCCTTCGGAATATATCCCACATGCAACTACAGCTTGTCACCCTCACTCCTGCTACCATCGTCCAAGCTGCCTTTTTTTTTTTTTCCTTTAGCTAGTCTCCCTGTTCCTACCTAGACCCCCTTCAGTCTATTCAACACAGCCTCCAGAATGATTTTGTTACAACTTAAATCAGATCATGCCCTTCTCTGCTCACAAGACTCTAGTAGCTTCTCGTTTCACTTAAGATAAAAGCTTAAATCCTTACAGTGACCTTCCAGGTTCTACATGATTTGTACCCTTCCTTCCTTTATTACTTCTCTGACTTTACCTCCTACTTACCCTCTCCCACTTGTTCATGCTCCTTATGCAGCCACCCTGGCCTCCTTGCTGCTCCTGAAACATACCAGATCTATTATAGCCTCAGGGCCTTTGCACTTGCTGTTCTTGCTGCTAGAATGGGCCAGTGTGTGTTTTCCAACACCACCAAGCAATTAACTCAATTCCGACACTACCTGACTGGAGACAGTCAGTGTCAGGTGCCACAAGTTAAGGTCTCATTCCTACAAGGCTGCCCTCTACCCCGACTTTAAATGCCAGTCGCAAGTTCAGGTTTCTATATTTGCTTCTGGCTGACTGGCTGTAAATTGAAGGTTCCCATGATCCCCCTCATCAGGTTTGAATAACCTGCTAGAGTGGCTCACAGAATTTAGGAAAGTAGTTTCTTTGCTAGACTGACTACCAGTTTATTATAAAAGGATTTAATCCAGGGACAGGTGGAAGCAGTGCAGAGGACAGGCATGTGGGAAGCAGCCTCCATGACCTGTGAGTGTACCATCTCCCCAAACCTCCACATGTTCACCAACCTTGAAGATTTTCAAACGGTCCCCTTAGGGGTTTCTCTGGTGGCTTATTACAGAGGCATAGTTGATGAGAACATTGGTCATTAGTGAGTACATTCAATCTCCAGCCCCTCTGCCCCCCTGGGAGGTGAGGGGAGGAATGAAAGTTCCAGCTCACTGATTACAGTGTTGGTTCCCCTGGCAGCCAGCCCCAAACTTAGGTTACCTAGGGGCTTTTCAAAGCTGCCTAATTAACATAGCAAAAGACATCTATTGCTCTCATCTCTTAGAGAATTCCCAGGGTTTTAGGACCTCTGTGCCAGGAACCCAGACGAAGACCAAATATGTATTTATTATAAATCGTAATATCACAAATGGTGTCTCTCCAGATATCCACAAGACTCAATCCCTCGCTCCCTTCATATCTTAAATGTCACCTTAGTGAGATCTTCCTTGGCTGTCATATTTAAAGTTGTACCTCCCTGCTCCTCGTATACACACTGCCTTTACTCTTCTCCCTGCTTTATTTTTCTTCATACTGCTTATCAGCGCTTAAAATTCTATATATTTTTTTACCTGGTTTCTTTCTGTCTCTCTTCACTGGAGTGTAAGCTCTCTGAAGGCAGGCATGTATGTTTTTAGTCCTCTCTTCACTGCTGAGTCTCCAGGCTCAGGCCAGTGTCTGTCACATGGTAAGGCCTGAAGTGAATAGAATGAATGTTTCATGTTTCTCTTGCCCCCTGGCTGTCAGGGCTGCACTTTTAGCAAAGCAGTTCTGCCTGTCCACTTTTCCGTTTCAAACTGAGTGGAAGTGTCATGCAAGGATTCTAACCTGAGGTGTGTGGACTTCCAGAAGAGTCTGTGCTGGCCTATCATAAGCACCTGAGACTGTATAGAAACTTGTGTGTGTGCATTTTCCTTGGGAAAGACTCCGCTGCTTTTCATCAGACTCTCAGAGCTGTGTGACTCAAAGGTGAAAATTTGCTGGTAAAACAAAGAGTACTAGTCTGAGAACCAAAAGGTTGGCATTGGATTCCTGAATCTGTTTCCCATGTGTTGACCTTATGCAGATCACTTCCATGAACTGGTTCTTTGCCTATAAAATGGGATTGATCACATCTGTGTCATTCTCTACTGTAGAAAATCACTGTCAGGTTGAAATGAGATGCGTGTGTGCAAACCTTCCTAAACAAAGCTTAAGGAGTGCGTAGCATACTTCACACGGACAGAGCATTTTCACAGCATTTCATATGCATCACTGCTCATAGGCCCATTGATTTGTTGACCAAATAAGTTGTAAACTACACTTTCTCCTCAGGCACCGGCGTCTTGCTCTGTTGAAGCAAGTCAGCATCCGGGAAAACTGCTGCTCCCTGTGTTGTGACGAAGTAGCAGACACACAGTTGAAGCCATGTGGACACAGGTAAGAGGGTTTGCTCATTTCTTCTTTTTTGTATTACATTAGGCAGTCATCCTATTCTTGAATTATTTTATGGTTATCAGAGAGGAAGAAACTTTCCTCTGTCCAGGGTTCTTCTAACTGGACTAAGAATTAAATATATATGATACAGATTAACAGGAGAGAATCAAATGTAGTTACGTGCACATGGGGAATCCACACAGACATGAAATTCCAAAGACAGGCAAAATGAGGTATGCATGTCGTCCTCAGTTAAGGAAGGGGGTAGGGGTCTGGGGGTAAAAAGGGAAGGAAAGCCCTTAGCAGGAAGCAGAGGGGATGTTTGGAAAACAAAGGTTGCCCCGTTGTGCAGATATGTTTCTTAGGTAAAGAGGAATCTCTTATTAATAACTCTCTTCCTGGTAACAGGTCCTCTATTTAAATTCTTTTCAGGCAGTTGCAGGGAGGTCAAAGTTTCTTCCTGAGTCTTTTGGACCTTGATTGTTTTCAGCTCAGAATAATCTGTGTGTCTTTGCAGCCCGTCTTGGGCTGTCTACCCTTGTACCCCACACAATGTTACCAGTTCCATAGCTGTTCTTTAAGGTTTATTATATACAAAGTGGGCTGGGAAATTTGAGTTTGCCAGACAGTTCATGGCTGTCTTCCAGAAAGTACCTGAAATAGAAGAAGCTGTTTGATGGAAGGCCTCTGTTTTTATCTTGTTTACTCAGTACTATATTTTAATACAGTTTTACAAAATGTAAAAGGCCTAATACTACTTACGATCCTCTTGGGAAATCCCTTTTAGTTTTATTTTTAGGGCCTCCTCATTTACTAGCTACTTAACCCTCTAACCATTGAGAAGGCAGCACCTCCCTCCCATGCAGCCAAGTTGAACTAGAAGGCAGCCTGGATCCTGTAAAACAGTGTCTAAACATCAGCAAGAGCAGCAAGTATGACGCCCCCAAGAAGGTCTCCCAACCGAGTTTGGAAGCAGAGAGAGATGGGGCACCTGGGTGGCTCCGTCGGTTAGGCCCTGCATTGGGCTCCACGCTGGGCACAGAGTCTACTTAAATAAATTTTAGAAAGGAAACAGAAAGAGGAGCTGGGCAGTGGGCTGGCCCTGACCTGGCCCAGGCATGTGTGCTGACTGTGGGTGAGCAGTGCCCGGGCCAGTCTTCCAGGCCAGCTCCCTGTAACTCAGCACATCCTCTCTCCTGCCCTGCTCTTATTTTTGACAGAGCTTTAGCCACCAGAGCTCCTGAGGGTCCAGAGTCTGAGTGATGGACCCCAAGTGTCACCTCCAGGTGTGGCTTAGTCTAGGCCCTTCACTCTACCTTGCCAACTTTTGCAGTGGGTTGTTATCTAATTGGCTGATAAGGGAGGTGCATGCTGTGTATCTTATGTCACTGCTCACTGTACCAGTTTCTCTTCGAAAAGAAAGGCACGGTGACTCCAGCGGTAGCTATTTCCTTGGTATTGACTCTGCAGCCTAGAATTCTCAGTTTGAGCACCTTTGAAGATTTTAGTTATTAGGGCCTCACAGGCAGATGCAAAGTTTAAAGGATGGATATCTCGATACCCCTTTTGATCTTTGTTTGTGGGAGGATCTTAAGATCCCAAAGAGCAGTATCTGGTCTTACCTCGTCTTCGGGCTCTCTGGCCTTCTCAGTGGGTTTGCTCACAATGAGCACTTGTAAATCAGGGCTGAAATCTAAAAACTTAGAACCATTATAAGAAAAGTTAGCTCAACTTTCAGCAGCAACAACAATTTTAAAGGGTTAAGAAAGGAAATCCGGATAAACTGAATGTCGTGAGCTGACCCTGGGAAGAAATGGACAACCTAGGCATTTCTATTACCGTAGAAGAAAATTGAAATGATTATCAAAGGTGTATTTGCCCTCCATTCCCTCCGCCCCAAGCACTAAGCCCAGATGGTTTCACTGATAATTCTTTCAAACTTTGAGGGGCTGGGTAGATTCTATTTAAACCTCTCCAGGCCAGGAGCACCCGGCTGGCTCACTCAGGGAAGCATGCAACTCTTGATCTCGGGATTGTGAGTTCGTGCCCCACTTTGGGTATAGAGATTACTTAAACAAGTACATAAAAAAAATAAACAAGGGCTGTCTAAGAATACGTACCAAGAAATATGTGGTGCCTATGAGAAGAAAACTTTTAAACTACTAAAGAATGCAAGATAAGATTTGAATAAATGGGTCTGTTCTTGGATAGGAAGTCCTGTTGGTGTTTTAAAGGTGACACTTTTCTCTAAACCATAAGTTTAATCTGGGTTAACTTTTTTTTTTTCTTCTGAAAATAGAAATGCTAGTTTAAAAGCTTGCTTGTGTGCTGGGACACCTGGGTGGCTCAGTCGGTTAAGCATCCGACTCTTGATTTCAGCTCAGGTCACGATCTCATGATTCGTGCGTTGGAGCCCCGTGTCAGACTCCACACTGTCAGCGTGGAGCCTGCTTGGGATTCTCTCTCTCCTTCTCTGCCCCTTCCCTGCTTGCCAGCTCACTCTCTTAAAATAAGTTAAAAACTTTAATTAAAAAAAATAAGTAAAAACTTACATGCTATAAATAAGACAAGAAAATTCTGAAAGAGAAGAGTTACAGTGGGGACCAAACTACCTACCACATCTTAAGATATATTAAAATAAATGCTAATAGTTCGCTCCCCATATATAAAAAGAATGGCAGAACTGTGGAGAACAGAATAGAAACCCAGAAATAGAACTAACCACAAGTGAAAATTTCACATATAAAAGCCTCGTGTCAAATCTGCAGTGCAAGATGGACTGTTTGATATTGGGATAAGTGGCTAGCTGTCTGGGAAACAAAGCGTGTTGTGTCTCGACCTACCATACACGTCTGTAAGTTTTTTTCGTGTACATACAGACTTTGTGGAAGAATATACTTGAACTTTTTACTTACTCCTCACAAGAGGATGAGGGAGGATCAGAAATGAGAGAGAGACTTGTTTGTTCATATATTTGCTTCGTTTTTTAACCATGTGTAATGATTACCCTTTCAATTAGCCAGCTTGTTAATATTTTAGACTGAGTTGGCACATTGTCAGTTTGACCTCCTGAAGCATTAACCTAACTGGCACTTGTATCTTTCTCCTTAGTGACCTGTGCATGGATTGTGCCTTGCAACTGGAGACCTGCCCATTGTGTCGCAAAGAAATAGTGTCTAGAGTCAGACAGATTTCTCATATTTCATGACACATGTGAAGAGGCATCATGGACTTATTTCTACTCAATTCCAGCCAATGTTGAAGAGAAAAAACAAAGAAAAAAAAAAAACATCTCTAATCAGTTGTGCGCACATTGAAACTTATAGCCATGGCCAGATTTTATGCTAAAAATGGTAGTTTGTCAAAGACAAAATTCTCTTAGAATCTAACCCAACTTGCCAGCCCTGAGAAATTCCTTTTAAGGCCAAGGAAAGCTGAGTGCTAACAGCTAGGCCTGTGGTACTTCCATGGAACACGCTAGGAGACAGTGCCCTCCCAAGTGCTGAAACCACACCGGAATTCTCCCATGTTGGGTTCATGTGAATGTCTAACAGGATGTTTTCTCTCCTATTCTAAAGTTTTTATTTGGGGCAGAAGTCATTATCGAGAAGTAAATGACAGCGGTTCTGGGTTAAGCATAACTTCCAACCGGTCAGAGAGGCCCCGGTGTGTTAAGCGTGGATCTTGCCCTGCAAAACTTGAATCTATAAACCAGAACCACACAGGTCAATACTACAAGCAACATGGAGGGCCCGAAAGAAGGTGCACAGACTGTGGAGAAAACCCAATTTTTGATATTTCCGTGATTCCAAAGAACATTGTAGTTTTTTTTTAACTGCAGAAAACTGGTGTATTTTCACATTCATGGTGTTTCTATCCAGTTTCAGTATCCGCATTTTGTGAGGAAAAAATGTTTTAACAATGCGGGAGGAATTCTTAAATTAATTGCAATGTTAGACTGGAGAATATTTGGTATTTAGGGTATTTTTAAGGTACCATCAAATCAGGTTTTTTGTTTTTTGTTAAAAGTTTTTTTTAATCAGTATTGTTTCTGGAAGTAATATACTTTGAAACTCTTGAACTAACAGTCTCAAAAACTCTTAGAGGACAGTCTGAGAGCACGTATTCCTGTTGTTTTAAATAAATACCTGTTTTTGAATAGTATATTCAATCATGGATTGCTGACTATGTCTTCATCAAAAGTGTTAATCCCTCTCAGGGTCTCTGGTGAAGACCTTCAAGAGTTTGGTTTTTTCTCCCAGAAAATTGGAAGGTAGAATTGTAAATTCATAGAACTTATTTTATAATGGTGTACCTCAGCAGCTGCCTTTCAATTTATGCCAAGTCCTTACTGAGTTTATACTTGAATAGTAAATACGTCTTCTGAGTTTTACAGTGTCTTAAACTCAATGCACATCTTTCTTTCCTCCTTTCCTACCCTTTCTTGTTTGTAATTCATTAAACTGTCCTATTATAGAGATGATTTCCTTCCTGGCCGTACTTGTTGGGGTGCTGGATTTTTTCCATGTCTTTAGTCTTCCATAAATTCAAATATATATATAAATATATATATATATATATATATATATATGTTCTCTTCTTTAGCTTGTGGTGAATACAGTAATTTGCATTGAAGAAATAAAACATTTGTTGCCTTTTTTGAGTAAGATTTCACAACTTTCATTGGTGCCTGCTGCCAAGGTCCCAAGACCTCACCCTCTCCGATTTCAGGGCTACTTTCCAGGGCAGGAGAGAATCAAGTATTAGATTTTAAGAAGCAAAGGTAATCACTTACTCATCCCACAGATCTTTACTGAGCACATAATATGCTCTGGGTACTGTGCCTAAGTGGTATACAAAACAGATCTATTCATGGAGCTGCTGGTAGTGGGGAGAAGACAATATATTTGTTTGTTAATGCCTTACAAGATTAGGGTGCTATGAGAGAATGAGGGGGATTTAATTTAGATGGGTGGGAGGGGCAGAAGAAACCTCCCTGAGGAAGTAATATTAGTAAAACTCCTTTTTTTTTTTAATGGTTACTTATTTTTGACAGAGACAGAATGCGAGTGGGTTAGGGGCAGAGAGAGAGGGAGACACAGAAGCAGAAGCAGGCTCCAGGTTCTGAGCTGTCAGTATAGAGCTCGACGTGGGGCTCGAATTCACGAGCTGTGAGATCATGACCTGAGCCGAAGTCGGACGCTCAACCGACTGAGCCACCCAGGCGCCCCAAAACTCCCAAGGAAAAAGTAGGACATGGCCAGGCAGAGAGACTGAGTGAGGACAAGCTTCCAGGACTATGTAGCTATGGGAGCACAGCATTACAGGTGAAGGCCTAACTAAGGAGAAAAGGAGCTCAGCCTCAGGATCTGATGGACGACCCCTGTAACTAACAAGGGGGTAGAATAGTATGCTCCCATGTTGGAGAGGTGAGGAGATTGCTCATGAAGCCATGTTAAACATTTATTATTTTATCCCAAGTGCAATAGAAAGCGAAAGAGTTTAAGCTTTGTTAAAGTGCTTTGTTACATCGTTTTAAAAGATAGCTCTGGCATCTTTGTGGAGAATGGAAAAGAGAGGTGTGGGGTGGGGGTACAAGACAGGACAAAGCAAAATATGGAACTAGTAAGACCAGTAGAGAGACTCTGAAGTCCAGCAGAGAGGTGAAGGTGGTCTATAAATTTAGTGGAGATAAAGTAGACAGAATTAATAGGTAATCTGTCACAAATCAGAGGAATGCAGGATTCCGTTAGCTTTCTAGAAATCTACCCTTGGATTTTGTTCCTAAGATGGTCTATTCCAATTCTTCACTGCTAGACCATATGACAAAAGGACTTCAATATTGATAAAGGTATTCAGGATGGAAGCAAAGTTATAATCTTGGAGCTGCTTCAAAGGGAAAGACCACATAGAAAAAAAAACAGGGAACAGCAAGCAATGTGGAAGAGAATAAACAGCTTTATATTCTGCACTGCATGTAAACATTTTAAGAGACATTGAAAGCTAGGCTGGGGCAGGGAGGGGGATTAAGTAATGGCATTTCTCCAATGATTCATTGGGGTAATGCTACTAGGGTTCCAGACAAAAAAAAAAAGGTTTTAGTGAATTGCCGTCTTTTTGGAATGAGATTGATAAAGCAAAGTAAATTTGGTGCCATTTGCACACCAGGAAACAGGATTCAATCACAGAAATCAATTTCATTTGCAGAAAATGACTTTTGCATGAATTTCAAACATCTTGAATATGTATCCATGAAACAAACTATCCAACTAAGATCAGCTCTTTCCAAGATTGTCCATTATTCACTTAAAACCATTTTTAATGTCAGGGCGCCTGGGTGGCTTAGTCCGACTCTTGATTTCAGTTCAGATCATGATCTTGCAGTGGTGAGATCAAGCCCTGTGTTGGGCTCCGTGCTGAGCACAGAGCCTGCTTAAGATTCTCTCTCTCTCTCTCTCTCTCTCTCTCTCTCTCTCTCTCTCCCTCTGCCCCTCTCCCCTGCTCATGCTCGCTCTCTAAAATAAAACAACTTTTTAAATGTATTTATTTGAGAGAGAGAGAGAGAGAGAGAGAGAAGGAACAAGGGGGGAGGGGCAGAGAGAGAGACCAAGAATCTCAAGCAGGAACGTTTATTTTTGAGAAAGAGAGTGAGCAGGGGAGGGGCAGAGAGAGAGACAGAATCTGAAGCAGGCTCCAGGCTCTGAGCTGTCAGCACAGAGCCCAATGCAGGGCTCAAACACAAACTACAAGATGATGCCCTGAGCTGAAGTCAGACACTTAACCGACTGAGCACCCCAGACCCAAGCGCCCCTAAAATAAAATAATTTTTAATGCTAACCCACAAATATTTAAGAAATGATTATTAATGAAAAATATTTAATATATTTAAATTTTCATTTTTTTTCTTTAAAGGCCACTTCTGTTTTCAGCAGAAAAACTTCACATTCTGATTTCCAGGAGTATTTGACAACTCAGGAATTGCAGCTATTTATAGCATGATGGTTAAAACATGCCCTTGGGTGTGAGCTTGGACCCAGTTCCAGCTCGTTTAGCCTTTCTTTCTTTTTTTTAATTTACATCCAAGTTAGTTAGCATATAGTGCAACCATGATTTCAGGAATAGATTCCTTAATGCCCCTTACCCATTTAGCCCATCCCCCCTCCCACAACCCCTCCACTAACCCTCTGTTCTCCATATTTCAGAGTCTCTTATGTTTTGTCCCCCTCCCTGTTTTTATATTATTTTTGTTTCCCTTCACTTATGTTCATCTGTTCTGTGTCTTGAAGTCCTCATATGAGTGAAGTCATGTGATACTTGTCTTTCTCTAATTTCGCTTAGCCTTTCTTAATCTCTAAAATGAAGATACCTCACAGGAATTGTGGGGTGTTGTTGTTGTTTTCTCCTAGAGTTTCAAGTATTTCAAAAAGAGACAATGTATTTATAAGTTTTTAGCAGGGGGTGCCTGCGTGGTTCAGTTGGTTGAGCCTCCAACTCTTATTTCAGCTCTGATCATGATCTCAAGATTCATGGGATTGAGCCCTGAGTCGGGCTCTACACTGAGAATGCAGAGCCTGCTTGGGATTCTCAATCTCTCTCTTTCTCTCTCTCCCCCTCTTCGCTCACGTGCATGCTCTCTCTCTCAAAATAAATATTTAATTTTTTTTTGAACGTTTATTTATTTGTGGGACAGAGAGAGACAGAGCATGAACGAGGGAGGGGCAGAGAGAGAGGGAGACACAGAATCGGAAACAGGCTCCAGGCTCCGAGCCATCAGCCCAGAGCCCGACGCGGGGCTCGAACTCACAGACCGCGAGATCGTGACCTGGCTGAAGTCAGACGCTTAACCGACTGCGCCACCCAGGCGCCCCTCAAAATAAATATTTAAAAAAATGTTTAGCACAGTAACTAGCACATGCCTGAGTATATGGGTACCTATTATTATCTTTATGCCCATTTGTTCTTAAGGCCAGACATGATGAAGTGGATTAAAAATAGCCACAAATTCTTTGATAGCCCTCTCATCCACAAATGAAGTTTATGCCCCTCCCCTAAAACCTGGGTGGATTCTGTGTCTGTTTGACCAATAGAACTCATTGGAAGTGATACTGTGCCAGTTCCCAGTCTTTAAGTGGCTGGTAGCTTCCACTTCCTGTCTCTTGATATATTTGCCCTTAGCCCCAGCAACCATAGTGTGAGAAAACCCACGCATCTCTGGGAAGACCTACATGGAAAGAAACTGAGGACCCCGTCCCCTCCAACCACCAGCCATCTGGCCAACATCCACAGCTGAGCCCCCAGACAAGAGTCAACAGTTATTTGCCAGCCATGTGAGTGAGCATGTCAGAAGAGGCTCCTCTAGCCCCATTCCAGCTGCCCCAACTGATGACAAGTAGAACAGAGACTAGCTGTCACTAACAAATCTTGCCCAAACTGAAGATTAGTGGGCACAATAATTGTTTTCGGCTACTCAATTTTTGGATGGTTTGTAACAGCAGTAGATAATAACCAGCAACAGATGAAATCACAAAGTTTTCTCCTCTACTCTGATTCCATATATGATTTAGAAGTAGGAAAAGGGTGGGAAGTTCATTTAGTCCAGAAGAAATAAGTAGTTTATAGAGAAAATAGGTCATGAGGAAATTTGCTGAGTTTGCTTTGAGCTGCAAAATGGGTACTTGACTTAAATATAACTCAGTCCAGGTAATCAGCAAACCTTTACAGATACCTGTCCTCTACTTGGTGCTGAATATATATATATATATATATATAGTATAGATATAGATATACAGATAGTATATATCTCTGAGAACTGATCTCACCCTGGGTACAACTATGTCTTGGTAACCATTTTTAGTTGCAGACCCCACCGATATCTATTTTATGTCCATTCAAAATGTCCATTCAGGCTGGCCATCTGACCCTCAGATCAAACCGAAGTCAGACCTTAAACCACTCTAGACAGGTAACACACATTTGGCCCAAAGGTATAATGCAACCGAACAGCCATGCCTAGCGATCCAATAAAGAGAAATCAGCTCTAGGGAATCCTTTTACAAAATCTGGCAGTTTGGGAGGGGAGTTTTTCTGAAAGTTATCTGATTTCTGGTTGCGTTGTCCAAAGTGAGTGTCAACTTTTATCTTGCCCAACTAGCCAAGAAACTAAGAAGTGCCAGATAACGTTTATGATGTGTGTGTGTGTGTGTGACAGAGAGAGAGAGGGAAAGGGAGAGAGAGAGAATACTGTATGATGTAAGTTATGTCTACTTCTTGCAGTGGGGCTTTCCTCCCATGAAAAGGAGTAACTATCTTGAGAGCCCCAACAGGCATCTGGCAATCAGGCAGGCCAGAGGTCTGCATTATCCGATTCAAAGGCTGAGGGACTGGTTCTCAAGAAGTCTGCAGTTCATAGTGCTCTTACAACCCTCTTTAAACTATTTACTCTTCTTAAATCCTGTAATTTACCGACAAGTTGCAAGTGAGAAAACTGAGGCTCTTAACTTCGATTCCTTCCTCCTTAAAATGGGGGCGATGTGAGACTTAACCCCACACACCGAGAGAACACCCAGTAACCCCTAGGCTTGCCTCTTGAAGCCCAAGGAGCTTCCCTTCGCGTCTCTCTTTCCTGGCTTCCTCTCCCTATCTTTGCCCCGCCCCCGGCGTCGAGCAGCGCGCGCCTGTGATTGGCTCTTGGGAGCCACGGGGCAGCGGATGGGGTTGTGGTGGCCATGGTGACGGGAGGCGGGGCGCGGCGGTTGTGGGTAACTGACGCCTGTACTTCACGGTGGCTGCGGCGCGCGTGGAGAGGCCTGGCCCCGCGTGGGGCCGAGCCGGCGCGAGGCTGTCGCCGGTGAGCCTGAAGCACGGGCCACGCACGCAGGGCCCAATCTTTTGGGCCGTGAGCGGCCGCGGCGTTGGCGGCGAGACCTCCCAGATGCCGGTTGGGGCTCTTAGGAGCGGAGCGCAGGCTGGGCCCGGGCCGCGGGCAGGATAAGAGTCCGACGGGCCTGCTCGCCCCGCGCGTGGATGCGGCGGCGGCGGCGGCGGCGATGGACGCCCTAGAGGAAGAGAGCTTCGCACTGTCCTTGTGAGTGACGCCGTCGGGCCGGGGAGGCCTCGGCTTCCGCCCTGGGGAAAGGGTGTCCTCGAGGGGTGGAGTGGGGGTGAGGGACCGCCAAGGTTCCTCCCTAGTTCCCGCTGTTGATTGTGCGGCTGCTGTGACCTCCGGGTTCAAGCCCTGAGGACGGGAGTGCGGGGCGAGTGTCTCGCGATGATCAACGCCTCCATCACAATTCCCCAGGCTTTGGCCCTGGTTTGAGCTGCCAAGGTCCGACCACGGGTCAGAGGACCCTCCACCACCTCCACCTCCAGGGACTTCCAATCCAATTGTCCCCTGGCCAGTATCTCGCTCGCGCCAGTTTCACGCTCACAAGCTGATAGGTGGGGGGTGATAGCGAAGATGCGGTGAATAAACCCGAAAGAAATACATAAATACGAGGAGCCTTTAGATGTGCCATGTGAGCCTTTGCTCCCTTTATATGTCCCTTTTGTAGTTCCTTGTGTCATACAGGTTTTCTGAAAATGGAGCCCTTGAACCCTAATGTCACAAAAGTACGTTTTCTTGTTGAAGTTGGGTGATGGGAAGTTCATTTTTCTGCCCTCTTTTGCACCTGTGTGAAAGTGTCTCTAATACAGTTGTTTAAAGCGAATTATTTGAAACAGCACCTAATCCAGGTATATTTTTCAGCTCTTCCGCCTCCGATGCAGAATTTGATGCTGTGGTTGGATATTTAGAGGACATTATCATGGGTAAGCTTCCTTACCACAGTCTCACCTGTGCTCTCTCTAGTTCTTAGACCTTTGCAGCTTGGAGGGTTAATTTTGAGAGAAAACAGCAAGCTGCATATAATTTTTAATGTAGCACAGACTCATGTTAAGTGAGATTAAGTGGTTTTAGAGGCAAACGTTCTCCTTGTTTTAACAATAATCATAATTATTATAGCTGTCTTGTAAGGCAGCTATCCAGGTAGTGGGGCCCTAGACGTTACGGACCTCTTGGCAAAACTTTAGGAGGGACTTCTTTCAAAGAGTAAGAGGAATTCCATTTTTTTTTGGTTTTGAGTTTTAACATTTTTGTGCCATAAACCACAGCATAGTGCCATAATCACAGCGCGCGTGTCCGTGAAGAAAATAAAATGCCATATTTCCGCTGGTTCTGTATTTTCCTGGGTTCTGAGTTCCTATTCGTGCATTCATTTTTTGGTGTGCACAGACCTGCTAAGTAACGAGCGGTAACAGGCACCTGAGGTTTAAGACAAATGTATGGGAAGGGGAAACTCTGAGAAAATTTTTGTCTGAGTTTTCTGAGAATTAGGCGAAAAAGAAACCTTTACTGTGGTGGTGCTAGTGATGTTTCTTAGTCTAGTTTAGTCTGAAAATCACTGACCCACACGTTTGTAATCTTCAGGTCCCAAGAAAGTTCATGCCCTTAATGCCTAAATACAGGTGTTTCACCATTAAGCCCTTGTCCTGTGTGGAGGTGAAGATTTCTGGGGAATACTGAGGAATACCTTGAATTCTTTTGTCCTTTGCTTACCCTGTGTGCCATGGGAAAATGAGCCTTTTTTGACCTCAGGGTGTTTACCCTAAAGTCTAGGTCATTTGTGAAGCTTTCCTTTTATTTTTAGAAGTAATTATTGTATGCACTTGTTAAAATTCCCTGTTCTCTCACGTTCAGGTGTTGGCTATAAGCCAGTCTTTCTACCAACCCTCATCTGAATTCCACCTGGCAATCCTATGCGATAGGTACTAGGATCATTCTCATTTTCTAGTTGACAAAACCGGGGCTTAGAGAAACTAAGAAATGTGCCCAAGGTCACACAATTGACGTGGCTGAGCTAGGATCAGAGCCCGTGTGCTTGATCACTACGCTGTTCCCACCACAGCTGCTGAAATCATATTCAAGTAAGAGATCCATTTCATTCCGTTGTGGGAAAGGAATGTGATGGAGTTCCCAGGCCACCCTGTATGGGTGTGTTTAAAATGGACTCAAGGATGGTGGTAATGGCTGTACAACAATGGGAGTGTACATAATGCCACCAAACCACACTTAGGGTCGCCTGGGTGGTCTGACTCTTGATTTCAGCTCAGGGCACGGTCTCACAGTCGGGGGCTCCCCACTGGGCATGAAGCCTGCTTGGGGTTCTCTCTGTCCCTCTGCACCCCCCTCCCCCACCTCCGTGCCCTCTCAAAAAAAAGTGAATTCATGGGAATGCAAACTGGTACAGCCACTCTGGAAAACAGTGTGGAGGTTCCTCAAAAGGTTAAAAATAGAACTACCCTGACCCAGCAATTGCACTACTAGGTATTTATCCAGGGGATACAGGTGTGCTGTTTCAAAGGGACACGTGCACCCCAGTGTTTATAGCAGCACTATCAACAATAGCCAAAGTATGGAAAGAGCCCAAATGTCCATAGACAGATTGAATGGATAAAGATGTGGTATATAGAGACAATGGAGTATTACTCAGCCATCAAAAAGAATGAAATCTTGCCATTTGCAACTATATTGATGGCCTAGAGGGTATTATGCTAAAAGCAAAGTTAGAGAAAGACAAATATCATGTGACTTCACTCATGTGGGATTTAAGATACAAAACAGATGAACATAAGAGACGGGAAGCAAAAATAATATAAAAACAGGGAGGGGGACAAAACCTAAGAGACTCTTGTGGGTGGGGGGATGGGCTAAATGGGTAAGGGGCGTTAAGGAAGACACTTGTTGGGATGAGAACAGGGTGTTATACACGGGATGAATCACTGGGATCTACTTCTGAAATCATTATGGCACTATATGCTAACTTTTGGATGTAAATAAGATAAATAGTAAAATACTTAATGTGTTTCAAACTATCAGGAACCACAGAGGTATGAGAGTAAGGATGTAGCTAGACTCTTAATAGAAGGCTTCACCTCCCCTGCCTTTCCTCGAAGACTCATTGATGTGGAATACTAAATACAGGACTTAGAAAAATGTGATATTATGTGACTGTTGGTTTTTTAGCATACTGCATTTGATATGTTTCTTAAACTTTATGTGACATGTTAGAAGGGCTTGCAACAAAAAAATAATGAATTTAATGTTAGGTATATTTTACCACTATTTTTAAAATATTAATATTTATTAATAAAAAGACTGGGTTTTAAAAATATTAATATTTTTAAATTTAAATATTTTAAATTACTATTTTTAAAATATTAATATTTATTAATAAAAAGACTGGGCTACTTGAACATCGGCGTCCTATTGAACACTTCCCTAAAACACTGTTAGCTTTCCCTCTCCTAGAGACTGACCATTAGGAAGCAGTTCTGCTGACATAGAATTTGGCCTATTTATAAATCAATGGTTTTTAATCTCCATTGAAAAGAATAAAATTTTCCTGTTGTTCAGATGACGAGTTCCAGTTATTACAGAGGAATTTCATGGACAAGTACTACCAGGAGTTTGAAGACACAGAAGAGAATAAACTCACCTACACACCTATTTTTAATGAATATGTAAGTGGTTTTCTGTTTCTTTTCCCAGAGATTAGAATTTCTTTAAAATGTGAATTCAGAATCCAAATATGTTGACATTTCGGGCACCTAGGTGGCTCCGTCAGTTAAGTGTCCAACTTCGCTTGGGTCATGATCTCACGGCTTGTGGGTTTGAGCCCCACGTGGGGCTTTTTACTGACAGCTCAGAGCCCAGCACCTGCTTCGGATTCTGTGTCTCCCCCTCTCTCTGCCCCTCACTCGCTTGTGTTCTTTCTCTCTATTAAAACAAGAAACATTTAAAAATTTTTTTTAAGATGTTGACATTTGGAGGACTTTAGAAGCTGCCACCAGTAACTGCCAGGAATTGTAGTTAGAATCTCCCATTGCTGGGGCGCCTGGGTGGCTCAGTCGGTTAAGCGTCCGACTTCGGCTCAGGTCATGATCTCACGGTCCGTGGGTTTGAGCCCCGCGTCGGGCTCTGTGCTGACTGCTCAGAGCCTGGAGCCTGTTTCAGATTCTGTGTCTCCCTCTTTTTCTGACCCTCCCCTGTTCATGCTCTCTCTCTCTCGGTCTCAAAAATAAATAAATGTTAAAAAAAAAAAAAGAATCCCCCATTGCTTTCTTCTGCAGTTCTTGAGGGTGTTTGATGATTTTTGTCCAGCTCCTATTTTTATTTCTTTCTTTTGAGGGAAGGAGAGAGAGTGAGTAGGGAAGGGACAGAGAGAGTCCCAAGCAGGCTCCACACTGTCGACTGTGAGATCATGACCTGAGCCAAAATCAAGAATGGATTCTTAACTGACTGAGCCACCCAGAGGCTCCTCCAGCTTCTGTTTTAGAAAATGCTTGGCTTGATCAAAATCCCGTTTTCAGTTACAATATATGGGTTCGCTAAACCTTGCATTCATATACTCTGTGTGTGTGTATGTATATACATGTGTATATATATGTATACATATATAGTATACCATATGTATATTGTATTCATATACAATATATTGACCTTTTGACTTGCACACAATACAGTTAAACAACATGGGGACTAGGGGTGCCCACACCTGCACAATTGAAAATCCATGTATAAGGGTGCCTGGGTGGCTCAGTCAGTTAAGCATCTGACTTCAGCTTAGGTCATGATCTCACAGTTAACAGGTTTGAGCCCTGCGTCGGTCTGTGTGCTGACAGCTCAGAGCCTGGAGCCTGCTTTGGATTCTGTCTCCCTTTCTCTCTGCCCCTACCCCGCTCACACTCTGTCTCTCTTAGTCTCTCAAAAATGAATAAACGTTACAAACAAGCAAAAAAAAAAAAAAAAAAAAACCTGTGTATAACCTTTGACTCCTGAAAAACATAACTACTAATAGCCTATTGTTGACTGGAAGCCTTACGGATAATGGAGATAGTTGATAAACACGTATTTTATGTAGATACTCTGTACTACTGTATCCTTACAATAAAGGAAGCTAAGGAAAATGTTACTAAAATCATAAAGAAGAGAACATACATTTATGGTATTGTGCTGTACTTATCAATACAAATAAGTGGAACCGTGCAGTTCAAACACTTACTGTTCAAGTGACATCTGCGGTTTTTTTTTTTTTTTCTACTGTGTAATCTAATCAGGTGCCCATGACCGTTAGGTAGAAGCGAAAACCAAGGCTAGATCCCCAGGAGTTTCAACTCTGGACCCTTGGGCCTTCCCATTGTGCTGAGGCCTCCGGTAGCCTCCTAGAACAGTCTCATCTGAGAAGAGGTTTGAGCCTCGAGAACTTTCTTAACCTTAGAAGCATGGCATACCTGATGGTTTCCCCAAGTCAAGCCTCAGCTTACAATGAGGAACCTGTGATTACCTCCAACAGTATGCTTCTTTATATATTCCTTTTTAAACCCTTTTTTAAATGTTTATTTTTGAGAGAGGGAGGACCCAGAACCCCAAGCAGACTCTGAGCTGTCAGAACAGAGCCCGACACGGGGTCCAAAGACACAAACTGCGAGATCGTGACCTGAGCCGAAGTCAGACGCTTAACCAACCAGGGGCACCTGTACGCTCTTTTTGCACAGATTCCATCTACCCAAGAAAAAAGGCCCTGCTTCGTTCCTTACTTCCTGCCGTGGGGGGTGGGAGCCCTGCTGTTCACAGTCTCTTCCTACGTTAGCGCATTCATCTTGTCACAGGGTAATTACCTGCAGATGCCTCCCTCCCGTGGTGTGCCAGGGCACATGCTCACTGAGGACAGGAGCTGTATTTTGGTTCTCGTTAGTATCCCCTGTGCTCAACATGGAGCTTGGCACATAAAATAGGCCCTCAGGAAATGTTTGCGAACGTTGGAGGCCAGGCTTTCTGAAAAGCCGCCTTGTTTTCCTAAAACCAAGATCCTGTCCACTCTTACAGATTTCTTTGGTAGAAAAGTATATTGAAGAACAGCTCCTGGAACGGATTCCTGGATTTAACATGGCAGCTTTCACGACAACGTTGCAGTGAGTTGAACTTGACTCTGCATTTTTGCCTGTTTTCCCTTTCTCCTTTACTCTGAAAAAAGACCTTTTTTTTCATTGCTTGCTCATGAAGGTTTACAGCCCTTGGCGGTCAGGTCCTGGGTGGGAAGGCCCTTAAAATCTGCAAATGGAATCTTGGAGGGACAGAATCTGTTGCAGTCTTCCATGAAACAGCCATCCTTTTCTTTTGCAGGCATCATAAAGATGAAGTGGCTGGTGACATATTTGACATGCTGCTCACGTTCACAGATTTTCTGGCTTTTAAGGAAATGTTTCTGGACTACAGAGCAGTAAGTCCCTCTTGCTTGTGTCATTAGCCACATGGAACCATGGAGATAGTTCCAGATAGTTCCTAGTAGACCAGCTGCCATGTTTCTCCCCATGACTGGCCAATATCAGTCTGGCAGCTAGCAAGGTGTCCAGAGTGAGCAGCTGCCTTCCGGGCAGGACCCAGGTTCCTCTTAAAGTAATCCCTAAATAATCAGAGGGACAAAACCAAAAAGCAGGTCTAACTGCCTTGCCTTTCTTATAAGGCAGACTCTTAGTAGGAAAAAGAGGTATTTTTCAGTGAAGAGAGGTATACTTTTTATGAGTGACCGGGCCAGTGCTGAACAAGAATGCAAAATAACCCCCTTCCACCCTCCCTCCCCCTGTGCCACAGGCAGGGTTTGGAGCTAGGAAAGGACTCGTGTTTTTTTCCCTCTTCCTTGCCGCTTGGGATTCTTTTTCTCATGCAGGAAAAAGAAGGCCGGGGACTGGATTTAAGCAGTGGTTTAGTGGTGACTTCATTGTGTAAATCATCCCCTGTGCCAGCTTCCCAGAATGATCTGCGACACTAGGCCCTGCCACCAGGCAGAGATATCTTCCTGGACGTCGCCAGCCCCATAGACTGGAAGAGGCTTTGGCTATGTGACAGAATACATCTTGGAAAGACGGGCTCTGTTCCACAACTCTTTGCTGACGTTAAGTATTGATGGGTCAGAAGACAGTCCATCTGACCCTCCTAGGCCCCTGAATCACCTTGTGTTCAGTAATCCTAGCACTCCTCCCCAAGTAGACCCCTCTCTCAGGCCTGAGTCAGGCTCCTCTGGAGCAAGCCTGAGGCCAGCATCCCCCCGGGGACCCCATCCCCAGCATAAACGTTGGTAGGTCAACAGCATTTGGAAGAACCCACCAGCTCCACCCCTCTTTGGCCCCGCCTGTCCATCAGGCTTTTTGTGTGCTGACAGCTTCCTGTATGTATCAGTTTCAGTCCTGCAGCCTCAGAGGGGTTTCTACCCATGTGGGAACATTTCTCTAGGCTGTTCCTTGAGACAGCTGCCCTCTGCAGCAGCTCCCATCCCAGCTGGTCCTGGCTGTAGGAATAACAGAGATGCCCCTTACCTGAAGCTACCTGTGAAAATCACTTCCTTGTCTTACAGTCGGCAGTCCCTGCATCACTCTGTCTTCTGCTGGTCCTGATGTAGTCTGTTTCTAGAATTCTTTTAAGCATTTATAGGTAACTATTTTTATAGATGAATACTCAGGCTAACCTAGTGGCTATAATCTTGGAGCTTCCATGATTACCCACTTAAAGATCAAAGTATTATATACTGTGTGCTTTTTAGCTATTAGTGCTATGAAAGCAAAGATGCTTTCTACGTTGGTGCACCTAGTTTACTGGGCACCAGTGAGTGTGTGCTTATGCTGGAAGTAGGCTAAAAGGTCTCCCTTTCTTACAGCATGTTAAGTGTTCGTACAGGTTTGCTAAAACTTTACCCTTCTGTGTAAATCAGTTTGTTAGGTTTTCTGTTGGAGTAGGGCCTCTGCAGTTCCTTCCTGTCCAGATCTCCCCACCAAGGCGGTGTTCCGCTGGGTTGGCTCAGCATGAGGAGAGCACAAACAGCTTCACTAGTCGTATGTATGCCTTGATTTAGCAGTGTTTCATAGAAATCACCAGAAAACATGGATGTCACATCTCTAGAAAGACAAGACATAGTATTTCAATTCTCAATGTGTACCTTCCATATATTTTTTTTTTTCTTTTTTTTAAGTAAAAATAAGACTATACTTATAAACTTCGGTTGGCTGTTCTGGTCTTAAAGTGTGAGCTGTAGACTCTTTCTGTACTGATGCGTGGCACTTATTAAATACTTTTGTACCATGAATATACTCGGAGGTGCATTGCAAGAGCCGTCATTCTCCACGAGTCCCTCCCCTTCCTTGGCTATCACCCCTGCCCTCGGGGTCACTGCTGCTTTGGTCCTTCAAAGCCAGAGGCCCTCGCAGAGCCAGCTTTTTCCATTGCTGCCCCTCCTGGCCTTGCTTTCCCTTCTTGCCCTTTCTCTATAAAGGGCTACTCACTGTAGGCTGGGCATGTCCGAAGTACTTGATGAAGACCTGGTTGAGAAAACCCATGTATGTGGACTTAACGAAAAATGAACAACAGCAGAGGTAAACAGTTCTTTTCCACTCAGAAAAAAAAAAAAAAAAAAAAAAAAAGCCTGTTGCTTACTATTAGCAGATAGGCTTTCTGATTTTATAAAACCAGAAACCTGTCTCTGTCCACACAGGGACTTCCGTCATCGTGTGCCACCTTTGATGGGGCTCAGGGCTGGCTGGGATGAGAAAGCCCGCCATCCTGCCCAGTCTCCGTGACAGCTGCCCTGTCATATTGCTCAGACCTCCTCGCCCATGGGAAGCGCAGACCCTTCAACTGCAGGGTCTGAGGATGGGGGAGGCATCGGCCTCACCAAAAGGTAGTTGTTTGAGGAAGCATGTTAATATCCGCAGTGCAGTGGGCTGTGTGTTAGCAGGTTAGAAACTGGTAAGACCTTGCCTAGGACTTTGTTTCCTCTTAAGCCAAAAGAAAATGAGTTGATCTTAACACTAAACTCCCTCCTTATGGCTGAATCATGGAATGACTCCCGTTTATCATATTCTGAGCCACTTGAGAGTAAAAAGCGATCCTGTTAGTATCCACACCAGGACAACAGGCAGGCCGTGGGCCTGTCCCAGGCTAACCAGGACATGGGTGTCTGACTTAACCCCGTCCCTCTGTTCTGGAGCAGGTCCCCCACAACTGTTGGACTCAACAGTAGCCCCCACCTGCAGGGGATCTGCCCCGAGACACCCCCTCCCCGTGGATGCCTGAGATCCCAGATAATACTGAACCCTCTTCACACTGTTTCTCCCTGTACGTCTACACCTGTGACAGAGTTCAATTTAGAAAGGCATGGTAAGAGGTTAACACCAAGAAAATAGAACAATTACAACAATATACTGTAATAAGAGTTACGTGACGGTGGGCTCTCTCAAAATATCCTACTTCCTGTACTCTTGTGATGATGGGAGGTGAGGTCTGGCCCCCAGGCTGAGATGAAGTGAGGTGACTGGCGCAGCTTGACCCTGCTGGTAGCCTCAGGAGGAGGACCGCGTGCTCCCAGGCTACTAGCTGACCGCGAGTAACTGAAAACGCAGAAAGCGAGAACGTGGATAAGGGGAGCCTACGGGCTACTGGAGTTACATCCTAATTATCCCTGGGTTTTTGCAAAAGGACCAAGGGGTGCCCAGAAATGCCCTCCCCTCAGCCTACTTACTATCCAAAGCATGTTACTCTGTGGCAGCAGAAACATAAGCTCGGTCAGGAGGACTTCCTCTCTGTGGTCTGCCGCCGGCCCCCCGGATCCAGCCTGTTATTCGCGTTGATGACTTGATCTCTGAACTGCGCACTTTCAAGGCAGGGGACAGGATGGCAGTCTCGCCTTCAGCAAGGTGACCTTGATGTGCCTAAAGCTGGGATGACTGACTGGCTTAGTGTTAAAAGGACACCATTCTGAGAATGGGGCGGGGGGTGGGGATCTATTATATCTGTCAGGACAGCTGGCATGAAGGGGAACTGTCCCTGGCAAAGAAAGCAAGCAGGAAGGTACTCAGGTGGCCTCAGGTCAGAGTAGCAGCTGGGGGTGCTAAGTCCAGAACCGGATTTTGAACCTCCCAGTACATTTAGCTGCGGCTTCCTGGGCTGTATAAGCGTCTACAACCATGATTACCCAACATCTTTTCCAAATAGGTTCTTCCAGCTTTATTTTTGTAAAAAACAACAAAAAAAAAACCCAAAGAGAACCAAGTCACCAAGCACGGGACAACTTACCAGGCAAGGTCTTGAGTCCCTCCCTCCTCCATGTCCCATGTGCCATGTGCCTAATCAACAGCGTCCGGGAAGCAGGTGGCACGGTTAGCTTTTCCCAGAGGGGATACTACAAACAAGGGCTTGGGTACCGGACGGAAACCTGGCCAGGTTTTTAATCGCTGAGAAGTTGCTTAAGACCGATTGCTTTAAATAACTGGTATGTTTGAAATGCAGGAAAAGGATGACCATGCTGTCAGAAATCCTAACCCTCTTTCCACAGATGACTCCCTAGAAGCCACCTGTTGGCTTGAGGGAGGGAGGGTCAGGTCAGAATTGCGGTTGAAGGAATGAGGCCGGTTTCAGAGAGCTCGCTCTGCAGTCCCAGGGCAAAAACTAAGGTAAATACGCGCGGCTTGTTAGGCTTATTCTACGGTGGGCCAGCGGCTGCAGGTCTGGAGTCCTCGTTAGTGTATTTAGTGTTGGTGAGAAGACTGGGCTCCAGCCTTGGACACTGGAGTCTCTAAAGACAAAGCGGAGAGCCCCGCGTCCCCCGTCACCTTCCACTAAATACGGGGGACGGGCAGGTGGTGTCAGCCATGGGCCTCTCTCCAGCCCAGGCGCTTGCCGACTTCGGCCAAACCAGAGGAAGGATCCCGATTCCGAAGGAGCGCTGGGTGAGCCCGGGTCTGAGGAGCAGTGCGGAACAGGCGTAGTCCCTCCCAGGCCGACTCCACAAAGGGCTCAGGCCTCGGGCTTGCAGGCCGCCCCGCGCTGTGACCCAGCTGTGACCCAGCTGCAGCCTTCAGCCCCAAGGTGGGCCATGGCACAGGTGGCCTAGGCGTAGCCACCAGCCATCTGACTGGTGGCTGCGTTGCTGCCCACGCCCCGCCAGGCCTGGAAGCTGAAGAAAGCGCTCACTCCGTAGGCAATCATCACTAAACATGCAAAGAACTGAAAGGAAGAAGACACCAAAGCTGAGTTGGTGTGCGCTGTGGCACTGGGGGGTAGGGTGACAGGGATCCGAGTGCCAGACAGACCACCTCAGACCCACAGACTGCAAAACCTTGAGCAACACCCCTCCATTAACCAGAAC
Source organism: Herpailurus yagouaroundi (assembly GCF_014898765.1). Taxonomy (NCBI): domain Eukaryota; kingdom Metazoa; phylum Chordata; class Mammalia; order Carnivora; family Felidae; genus Herpailurus; species Herpailurus yagouaroundi. Next base: position 10,393,978 of record NW_024412421.1, read on the forward strand.
AAGTTGCTCTGGCACCCACACCAACTCCAACTTAGCCATACTTTCCTATAGCAAGTGTCTGGGGGTGCCGATGGGTGCCAGGTTCTGGGGCTGCCGCCATTACATTCTCACGGGGGTATCTATTAAGAACCACGCAGGCAAGGTATGTCAGACTGTGATGAGGGCGACTGGATGATGTGCTAAGAGTGACCGAGGGGTAGGAGCTAGTTCACACACACATCAGGGATTTCATTTTAAAAAGACAACATTGTGATTCCAGGGAATCTTCTGGAATCGGTTCATAGGTGCCCTACGCTACCACCGGTGGCCATTTTCAGAAGCTCCGTGTCTCTACCACAGATTTCAAAACCATCTTCTTCCTGGTCTAGCTCCTGCCCTACCCTGGACTTCCCCTAGGTGTGCTCACCTCTCTGAGCCTCAGTTTCCTTGTCTGTCCACAGGGACTACCAGTCCCTGTCCTCCTCACTGTGGGAGTCAAAGGGTCCTGTGAGGAGAGGTCTGTGTGGGGCCCCTTGGAGTCAGGCAGGACAGGTGTGGCAGGGGTCACTGGTATTTCACTGGCTACCTCACGGGGAGCCCGAGTTTGGCCTTTCTGAGAGACCCTGTAAATCCCCCCAAATGATTTAAGCCAAAAGGTTTTGCAAATGCCCCTTTCAAGAAGGGCTGACAGTTTTTAATAGGTCCTCCCAGGGGGCATATGACTGTCAATCAGTATGGAACACCCGGGTTAACAACAAAGTTCAACGGTTAACCCAGAACTTCATTTACTACCACAAAGTACTTCCCAAGCATTCTGGTTCCTCAAGGTTTTACTGTTAATTATGGAAGACTGAAAGCTCAGCTTCCCTGAAACCCTGAGATGATGATAACTCTAGCGGTGGCGGGTGCTGGCCTCAGTCCAGAGAGTGGTGGGAGTCCCGGGGCATAGACTTGGTCTGGCTGGCCCGTCTCCCCTGTAACTAACTGCCAAGGGCGCCCTGGGGAACCATACTCACAGAGGCAGCCGCACGCTGGTTATACGGCCGGGTGCCCTTCAGGGACGTCAGCTCGACGGCGGCAGAGCAGGTGATGAAGGCCGTGATGTAGAGAACGGTGGCGCCCACGTTAAATATCATTAACTGGGGGGAGGGGAGAACAGGCTTAAGACAGCAGACTCTTCCAGGAAGCGTGGAACCTCTTGGTTCCCAACGGCACCTGCCTTTAGTAGCCAGGACCGGGGCTGGGGCTCAAGGAAGGGGAGGGAGACCTGGGTCTTTGCCACTAGAAGGGAAGTTCACATGGGGTCAGGCCGGTGGCCATCTGAGCTGGGAACGTAAACACACCTAAGGCTCAGCGGGGAGGGGACACGATGGGGGAGGCCCGAAGTGATCTGGTCAGGAGCAGCGGTGGTCCCAAGAGGCAAAACCCATTGCCAATGGCAGGAGATTGAACCAAGGCCTGCTAAAGAGCACCAGCTAAAGAACTCCAGGGCCACGCTCTTCCATGTTGGCTCAGCACAAGCTCGGCCCTCCCTCTTGGCACCGCAGGCCTTGGTCCTGAGGCTGGACCTGGGAGCACCTCACATCCCTCTCTACCCCAGTGGGAGGAATCTATGTCTGCCTTTTGGCCACATCTTCAGCTCAAGGCCCCCCATGTCAAATGCCAGGGTCAGGACCCCGCAGGGTTCTGGACCAGACTGACAGGGAGGACCCTCAGCTGACATTCAGGCTGAGTCCCATTTCCCCAGTGCTTGGCCCCTGGAGCCAGTAAACAGTCTTAGCAGACACTGCAAACTGGGGGCCCTCAGGCATGTCTGGTTCAACCTAGAGATTTTTTTTTTTTTTTTTAAACTACCAACATTCTAAGAGCACCTGGGTGGCTCAGCCGGTTAAGTGTCCGACTCTTGATTTTGCTCAGGTCATGATCTCACACATGGGGCTCTGTGTTGACAGATCAGAGCCTACTTGGTATTCTCTCTCTCTCTCTGCTCCCCCCACCCCCTCGCTTGCTGGCTCATTTGCTCGCTCACTCTCAAGATAATAAACATTTAGAAAAAATAAAGGTTATTTTCAATAAATAAAAATCCCCAACATTCTAAAATTAGATTTCATATGAAAACCTGAAGATTTCATATAAAACTTTCGATCCTAACATATCAAGAGTTGGCACCAGGGGGCCTGCACTCCCGCTAACAGTAGGAACTAGGAGAGGTGGCTCCCTATGGACAGGTGGATGCGGGGTCTCCGGAACCCCTCCTGATCTACTTCACTCCCTCATCTTGCCCGGGCCCTGTAGGGTGCTGGTGGCCCCCGTCCCAGACAATGACCCTCTGGCGATCCCAATCCAATCTTCTCTGGATGCAGTCAAGCCTTCCCTGCCCTATCTGCTAACGGGCCCAGGAAAGGAGCCTCCTTCCATCAACAGCTGGGGCTAGAGCCCCAATCAGGGACACTGAGGCCTCGCCATCTCGGGAGATCTCTTTCTTCAAGGCTCCTGGGACACAGAGCAAGGGCTGGATCCCAGCCAGGAAGTCCGGCCACCCCTCCTCATCCCAGGATCTTCCCTCCAAGCCCAGCGCCCGCCACGAACACCGCCTGGCTCCTGCCAGTGATGTCAAGATCTAACAAACCCGGTCTGTCTTGAGGATGACTCACGTTTCCTCGGTTTAAAAAGTCATTGAATTCCAAACAATGCCGCCTAGTCCCAGCCTCGCTTGTCTTACAATCATGTGCCTCTCTTGCCTCGCTGCAGAGCTGAAAGCCTCAGACCCCAGCTGCAGGGGTTTTCCGGGTCAGAGAAAAAAGCCCAGCAGCTCTCTGTGTGTCTGGCCGGGGTCCTTCCTATGGACGCTCTCAGCTCTGTGTCCCGAGGAGACTGGCCCGGACGAACCTGGGACACCACCCTCTCCCAGGCTGTGAGGGCCTCGTCCCGGGTAATTCCGGACAGCTCAGCCCAGCCTCCAGACACAGGGCTGCCAGAGTCCGACAGACCCTTGGCAACACGGGAATCCCCACTGCCCCCCAAAAAGGAAAAATACTTTCAAGATCCCAAATGGCCTCTGGGCTCTCCAAGAGCTCCTCACTTCTACTCCCTCCCACGGAGAAAGCCAAACCTGTGTCCTCCCTGGTTTGTGGCCATCAATCTTCCCTCCCCCACTCGGCCCTGCAGGCTGGCTGAGGGCCAGCCCCCACGAGCCACTCCTCACGGAGGGAGAGGGGTCAGCCTGGAAGCCCCCCCCCCCCCCCCCCCCCGGCTCCCACCCAGACTCACCACCAGCGGCCAGGGCACCATGTACAACTTCATGTGCAGCTGAAACAGGTAGAGGATGAAGAAGACAATTGTCACCAGCCAGAGGAAGACAGCAACGAACATGACCCAGCCGTAGGCTGGGTACAGGTGGTACGGGGTATCGGCAATCAGGGCCCACACCAGCAGCCCCAGCACCTGGAGGGACGAGACAGGGCCAGAGTCCCCCAGAACCCCCACCGCTCTGGCTGGAGGCCACAGGGCTCCCTCTGCAGGACACATTTCTCATTTAGTCGAGAAAAATATTTATCTGGCTCCTACTGTATACCACCATGTACCAAATCCTCAGGTGAAATGTTACATACCGTGGGACACCGTCCCTGCTCCTCCAGTCTGGGTTCTAGAACGTTCTTTTGTGCTCGCATGGCCCCCCCTAGGCACCTACCACCCAGGACTGGGATACTGTTTCCTTCCCAGCCTTTGAGTTCCCTGGGGGCAGGCCAATGACTGTCTCACCCATAGCTGCACCCTGGCAGCCAGTACCTGGGCTCAGTAAAAGCTGCTGAAAGGTGAAGTCGCCATCCTTGAGGGATGGACACAGTCCAACTTCCAGAGGTGGGAAAACCCACAGCCTGTGCTGTCCTCCCACCCAGGGCCTCAGGGTGACTTCCACGTGACACCCTACCAAGCCCTTCCCACCTTCTCTGACTCTCCTAACTGCCTCTCTATACAGGTGCTACCATCCCCAGTTTCTCAGGGAGAAACCGAGTCTCACACCATTCCCACATGGCAGGGTGGGCTCCAATATCCCTGCAGTGTGTGAAGCAGCTAACGGCATGGACCTTGCAGCCCACTGCCTGGTTTTAAACCCTGCTCCCTTCCCAGCTGTGTGACCTTGGGCAAGTTCACGACCTCTCTGTGCTTTGGTCACCCGATCTGTAAAATGAGTATAGTGACCATACCTACCTCACAGGGCTATATTAAGGACCTGTAAGTTCACGTATATAAATGGGTACAACAGACGTTTGCTTTTATTATTCCCCGCTGGATACACTGCCCTCTGGGCCACGGGGAATTCTGCGCAGATAGGCTGATACCGGCTTGGGGAACTTGGCAGTGTGGGACTGAGCAACGGGCTTGCTCTGAGGCACGGCCCAGGAGAGCCCACAAGCAACCTCACATGTAGCCATCCCCGCCTCCTCCATACCTCTCCTACCCTCTTCCTTGCTGCCCAAGACCCCTAGGCTGAGGCGTCCTCCCTTGTCCCCAAGGGCATTCTTTGGAATCTCTGGAGCTAGGCATGACTCAGGTCTGGCTGCTGAGGCAGGGAGGGTCTACCATGGGGCTTTGGAGAAAGGCTCCTTTGCTGATGAAGATGCACAGAGAGAGCTGCCCTCTTCTTCCTCGAGGGGCATCCAGGCACGTGGCAGCAGGCCTCGCAGTGACCTTGCCACAGCCTGAGAATGAGCAGACCGTCGGCTGGATCCCAGAGAAGCGCCTCAGAAGGAAGATCCACCTCTAGCCACTGGTCTCAGAGACAAAAAGTGCCCCCCTCCCGCCCCCCAGGCCAAAAGCTCCTCTGCCGGCCAGTGCTGGGCACCTGCTAGGCACCCCCACCGAAGCACCCCTGCCAAGGACCAAAAGGGAGGTTTCAGTACCCATCCCCCTACACTTGGGGGGCAGGGCAGGAACGGACTTAGGTGAGTGGGCCCGGAGTCCGGCAACCCCTAGAGCGACCTGCGACGTTCCCTTCTCGTCCTCCTGCCGCTCAGGCACAAGAGGCTGGGGAAGGGTGTGGTTGATTGGCGTCCCTCCCACAGCACCGCTGGAAAGTGGGAGGTGGAGCCCCAGGCCTGGGAGCCAACAGCTGGGGGTCAATCCTGCCCGTGCTGTGGGACACCGGGCGAGCACCTTTCCCCCTCTGTGCGGCTCCCGGGGCAACTCCGGTCCGTCCACCAGAATGCAGGCCCCGTGAGGAATCCAGGTCTGGTCACTGCTGCATCTCCGGTGCTCAACAGTGCCTGGCATATACCTGCTCAATACCTATGTGCTCGGAGCTAACAGGCCTCAGTTTCCTTATCCATGAAGTAGGAGTCAGACACCTGCCCTGCACAGGTGCTGTGTACTAAAAGAGGAAGCAGGTGTGAGTCAGTGGATGTGCTGTGGGCCTTGCCCCCCCCCCCCCCCCCCCCGGGGAAAGATCTCAGCCCAGGGCGGGAGGCGGGAAAGGCATCCACTCCTCTCCAGAGCCCTGCGCCTGTTCCCCATCACCCAGTGGGGTGGGTCCGCAGGGACACCACCCATACTGCACCACGCCAGCCTCAGCTGCCCCATCGGAGATGGGCAGGCCCACTTTGCAGGTGAGGAAGGTGGGACAGGTGGCAGGGCTTTGCCCACAGGCACACAAACTGGGCACAGAGCCGTTCCCAGTGAGGCCCGTGAGCCAGGTTGTCTCAGCCCATCGCCCCCACCTTCTACCACCCATCCTCAGCATACCCTGCTCAAAACAGACACGTCAGGGGGGCAGAGACACCCCCCCTCCCCCCAGAGCTGGGTGAGCTCCCTGCTCCGAAGGAGAACCAACCCTCCTAAAGCAGCAGGACCCTCCCAGGTGAGAACTCGGCACATCAGGGACAAAGAATGATCTTAAAGTAGGGTCCTTACAGGCCTGCATGCCATTGTGCTGCAGGTTCCAACTACCTAAAAGGAAGTTGAAAACGCAGTGCAATGAAAATCAAGAAAAGAGCAATTCGGGGGCGCTCGGGTGGCTCAGTCGGTTAAGCGTCCAACCTCGGCTCAGGTCACGATCTCACGGTCTGTGAGTTCAAGCGATGCACTGGGCTCTCTGTCACCGCAGAGCCTGCTTTGGATCCTGTCTCCCTCTCTCTCTCCCTCTCAAAAGTAAGGAAATACTAAAAAGGAAGGAAGGAAGGAAGGAAGGAAGGAAGGAAGGAAGGAAGGAAGGAAGGAAGGAAGGAAGG
>NW_024412421.1:10400193-10469099 GCF_014898765.1 Herpailurus yagouaroundi
AGGAAGGAAGGAAGGAAGGAAGGAAGGAAGGAAGGAAGGAAGGAAGGGAGGGAGGGAGGGAGGGAGGGAGGGAGGGAGGGAGGAAGACGGACCAATTCGGTCTACCCTCATGTACACCTATGAATTATCAGTATTATTACTCCTAGATTTGGTCGCAATAACCACTTAATGCTCTCCAGCTCGGTGCCGCACAGGCCTCTGGAAAGCACCTCCCCTTTTATTTCACCGTTTCCCTGTAACCCCCGTCACCAGTTGGTACTATTTATTTTCCCCACTTTCCAAACAGAAGCTCAGAGGGAAATGAGCCTGTGGTCACCCATGATCACCCGTGGGTAAAGGGCAGGGCAGAAGTTGCACCCAGATCTGTCCTTCTCTGGAACCCAGGCTGCTGATGGTTACTTAGTGTTGTGTGAAAAATGAGGACACTTGAGCTGTCTCCTGGCTCTGCCCTGCCCTCCAGCCCTGGTTTCCAGACCAGCAAGCGCAGCCTCGGAGAGATGAGCTGCTAGATAAGCAGCAGGAATTTCTGGTGTCCCTCCTGGCTGCGCCCCGCTGGCCCCGTGCCCTGGGAGCCGCCGCCTCGGTTTCTGCCTCAGACAAGGAAAAGTCCACTTCTCCATCTGAACCAGACAGACCGGTTTTTCCCGTCCGCTCTCCCCCAAGAATCCCAACGGGGCACCCCAGGCCAGGGCCTCAGGGAGACCCCACTCAGGACGGGGCAGCCCCACATCTGCCGACCCCTCTGCCAGCCTGAGCAGCCCTCCTGCTGTGGACCCACACTTTAGCGGGAAGAAGGAGTCGGAGGGCTTGTCCCATGGTCCACTCTAGGAGAGTAAACACCACTTTTCAGAAGGAGGGGGACAGCGGTAGGTAGCTGAGGGCAGAGAGCAGGAAGCCGCCTGTCTCCAGGGCCTTACCCGGGCCCCTCTGTCCGCGACAGTCACCTTGCAGCTCTGGTGCCCTGAGCACAGGCCTCGGCACATGCGCTGAGATCATTCATTCAACCAATATCGAAGTGGCCTTTACCTCCGGGTCCCTGTCTCTTGCCTACACATTCATCATCTGCCCCCGTGTTTCTCTGTGAGAAACAGACACACAAACACAGAACCAAACCTTATCCCCTCGCTCCTTTAATGCATCCCTTGCAACATCTCCTTCGGGCAAGCACTATAGATAAAGAGAACTGTCTGGAAATCTTGAAGGTGCAGGCCTTTTTTTTTTTTTTTTTTATCCCCCTGAGAAAAAATCTAAAGACGTCAGATCCGAGATTTTTCTCTTTAAATGAGGACTGTCAAAAAGGACACATTCACGCATTCCCCAGGACCTTTGCACCTACAAAAGAATTTCTAAACAATTGAAGAACAGCGATATTTTTGTTAAAATCACCTGCAAAGAGGAGAGATTCATCACAAATGCCAGACAGAAAGGCATTCCTTGATTAGGATGGGCCCTGATCCAGTGACTGGTGTCCTTATAAAACGAAGGAAAACGGACAGAGATACACAGAAGTAGAAAGCCATGTGAAGATGGAGACAGAGACCAGAGTGATATGTCCCCAAGCCAAGGAACACGACTGCTGGCAACCACCAGAAAGTAGGAGACAGGCAGGGAACAGGTTCTCCTTCAGAGCCTCCAAAAGGAACCCACTATGCCCAACACATTGATTTTGGACATCTAGCCTCCAGAACTGCGAGACAATAAATTTGTTTGAAGCCACCCAGTTTATCGGTATTTTCTTATGACAGCCCTAGGAAACCAGTATGTCTTTCTGAGCAACTTTTGACTGCAGATGAATGTCATGATCTGATCTGTGTGACACTGGCATCAGTTTTGACGGAAGGCTGGCCTATTAATTCACTGGGTTCGAGCTCTGGCCCTGCCAACTTCCTAGCTGCGTGACCTAGGGCAAGTTGCTGAACCTCTCTGTGCCGCAGTGTCCTCACCTTCAAAAGGTGCCTACCTCATAGGGTAGTTCTGAGATTAAATAAATATCTGCAAGGTACTCAGATCAGTACCCAACATGGGTTTACCACTCAATACATGTTCTACTGTAATTATCAGTCTGAGAGGTTGGAATATGGGTTTTCCAATCCATTCTCTGCCTGGGTTCCTGACGTAGTCCCCCCCCCCCCCCCCCCCCCCCCCCCCCCCCCGCCCTCGGGAGGCGGGGAGGCCTCCCTCAGACAAAGAATGTATCTAACCTTAAGCACCAGGCACCGTGTATTAAGTGATAAGCGTGTGCCCCACCCGTCTTTCAGATAAGGCAGCTGGGCTTATCTGGAGAGGAGGCCCCAGAACGTCAGGCAGCCCAGCTCAGCTCTAGAACACCTCCTGGAAGTGTACTCTCTGTTCCTCACAGGTTGAAGGGCCCTGGGCAGAACCCTGCAGCCCTTAGACCTCGGTCTTCCCCTTAGTACAACAGGAACAGGAAGGTCTGCTTATGTTCCCCAAGGCTCCCTTCAGTCTGGGCCTGGCACTCCTCAATGCACACCCCCTCCCCCCCCGGGGGGCCCACCGGGCCCCCCCCCCCCCCCCCCGGTACGGGAGGGACTCCAGCAGCCCAGCCCTAAGCTAAGTCCTCTCCCACCCAGGGACAGTCACCCCGACTCTCCTAACCCTCTCCACTTCCTGGGCCAGGTCAGACCCTTGTGGATTTGCTGTGTAGCCTTGGGAGAGTCACCTAACCTTTCTGGTCTATTTCCTCATTTGACATGTGAGACAGCTGGGCAGGCACACCTATCCTGATCACCTTGCAGGCGTGTCATTGCAGGTAAAGGAAAAAGTTAACAGCTGTAGGAGTCCGGAGTGACTTCGGGGGCTGTCAGACTGTCCCATCCCCCAGAGTGAGGGAGCCACGAGGAGGGACAGCACCTCAGAGCCTGGAGTCTGACACCGGGGACTCAAAGTCAGCCAAGGCAGGCAGGTCACAGAAATGGCCAAGGTGGGTCAGGTGGGGACTGCGGAGCTGAGAGCAGCCTGCTGGCACCTGGGGAAATGCAGCCCAGGGTTCCAGGACTTCCAATTTTCCAAGAGACACTAAACATCTGAATTTCTATGTGAAATTTTCAGCTTCTTAAACGTTGACAATGAATCCAAAGGTTTTGGAGACGATATGAGGATGGGGCCCACCCAAGAGCCCCCAGGACTCCCTTCTCCCCACTGCACCATCCAGGAAACTGAGGTCCAGGGGCGACATGAGCCCTTCCGGGGTTCCCCCTCACAGGGACACATCTGGGCAGCTGAGGACACTCAGAACTTGGCCTGGCCAGGCCCAGTCTCCACCCCCGCCCTGGCCCTTCTCCCTACAGTGAAAGGGACTTTATGGGGACAAAAAGCCACCCATTGTGTCACAGGAGACAAAGGCGCAGGGGACAGAGGCTCCGGGTGCCTGAACTGGCCACAACAACCCCACGCACCACCCCCTCCCGGTGCAGAGGAGGCGGGCTTGGGGGTTAGGCTCCGCGGAATTCCCGCTCTGTGTACTCCGAGCGCTCGCTGTATACGCTGTATACCTGAGCACTCAGGGGGCCCTGGGGCCACCTCCCGGCTCCACCAGGCCTGGCACCGTGTTCACCTCCTCTCGGCCTCCCTTTCACTGGAAAGCGGGCACGGGAGCGCCATTCGGTCATTGAACAAAGTCTCCCGAAGGCCGGCTGTGCGCCAGGCTCCCTTACGGACCCTGGGAAAGAAACACAGAGCCTGCCACCAGAATCTGCGCATGCAGCACGTGGCTCCCACCCCGGGCTGTGGCAGGGAGCACGGGGACGGGAATACTGGCCCAGGGTCCGGCTCACCCAGAGGCAAGGCTTTCCAAATGCGGCTCTTGTCACATTACTTGTTATTCTTCAGTCTTGAGTCTCGGAACTGAAAATTTTAAATCCCGGAGGTGGAAGAGATTTCTGCACACCCACCCCAGCGGCCCAGCGGCCCAGCTGCCCCTAGAGCCCCCTACCTCCAGTGCCTGTCAAGGAGCCCACTCTGCTTGCACTCTGCGTGTCAAGGAGCCCGCTGCTACCCTGTTACTTTGTGGTCTCCCTCAGGGTTTTAGAAAAATCTTCCCCACGGACTGCCTCCTGCTTCTCCCCGGGCCAGTTCCCATTCTCCACTCCGGGGCCAGACAGCCCATTTCACAGATGAAGAAACCAAGCCCTTAGAAGATCTGGCCCTGGCCCAAGGTCTTACACAGTAAGGGGTGGGGCCTGGACAGTTCTGCGGCCCAGCAGCTGGAGACGCCCAGAGGAGGACGGGTCTCTATATTACGGGGCGGGGGGGGGGGGCGGGGGCCAAGACCAGGGCAGAGAAGGGGCAGGGCAGACCTCGAACCCTGGGGCAGAAGGGATGACAGAAGCTTATGTACTTAGCACCCTGGGGGGCCTGGCACCACAAACAGGTCCCAGTCCCGCCAGTGACCCTCCAGAGAGAGCTGGCTGTCGGGAGCATATGGAACTCCATTAAACCCATGCAGCCTGGCCCCACCTGATGGGGAACGGGGTGGTACAGAGAGCCTGAACTGAAGGTCATCCGTACTCCCTGGCCCTCCTTCCTCAGACACTGGCTCTGGTCCTGACTCTAGAAGCGTTGTGGGTGACAACCCACAAGCCCTGCCCCATCTTAACTTCAAGGAGGGACAGGTGACCCCATCTGGCCAGCCTCATATAGGGTGGCAGATCGTCTGATGTGTGACTCCCTCACCCCCAAATGAAAGCTAGAATGACCTAGAACAGGCCCAGGTCTATCGCCTAGCAGCTTGAATGCTGAGCCCTACATGACCTTCGGCCCTTGCCTTCGTGCTCTCATCTCCCTATGAGACCCTGGGGTGCCACCCTGGCCTCTCCCCCTTGGGCAAACAGGACAGGCCAACCCAGACCAACAGCAAAGGGCTTGTTAGTATCGAGGGCTGAGCTCACTGGGCTACCAAGAAAAATAGTTCCACCCCTCCCTGCCCACCATACAGGTTCCTGGTGGCCATGGGGACCAGGGCGGCACCCCGGTGGCTCCCCTAGACTCTCTATGAACAGGAGATCAGGGCCCGGTCCTCACTGAATCCCGCCACACAAACAACTCACCAGCTCTCAAGGGCTGACCAACACCTGACCCTGCCACACAGAAACAGCAACCATCCACCAGAGTGGACGGCTTTGCAGGCTCCTTCCATTTATACCTGGTTAAGGAGACCACCCCAGGTCACCCAGCCAGTAACCCGGAATTCAGGGCAACTGCTTGCTGCTGTGTGTTCGTGGGAAATTGTCTTCCCCAATCTGGGCCTGAGGGGCCTTCAGGTGCCACCTTTGTAGTTTTTGCCATACCCACAAACTACCTGTACTACTTTTGTACTCTGTATCTTCATTGAAAGGTTTTTCAATACGTTATTTCATTTATTTTTTAAGTACATAATCTGATTTTTTAAATCCTAATCTGTAGGACACGGGAGGCAGTAAAAGGGTGTTTTTGACCTGTCTCCCTCCTCCCCTGAGACTCCATTTCTTCCCCAGGGGCCAGAGAGAGTGGTTTCTTATGCATCTCTCCAGAGATCATGTGCACGAGCACGCACACACTCTTTGGACAGGTGCCTGGCTACAGTCTCCCTATTTCTCCCATACAAACGACAGTATTTTCTTAAAATGTTTTTATCTTTGAGAGAGACAGAGACAGAGCACAAGTGGGGGAAGAATAAAGAGAGATGGGGAGACGCAGAATCCAGAGCAGGCTCCAGGCTCTGAGTTGTCAGCACAGAGCCCGACGCGGGGCTCGAACTCACGGACTGTGAGATCGTGACCTGAGCCGAAGTTGAATGCTTAACCGACTGAGCCACCCAGGCGCCCCAAATGGTGGTATTCTACACACAAAGTTTTGCACCTTGCTTTTTTCACTTAACCGTACAGCCTGGAGACTGTTGGCCATCACATACAGAGCTGCCTTATTGTTTTCTCCAAGAGGTAAGACATTATCTTTTTACTAGCTGCATAGTACGCCATTGTACAAATGTATAACAATTTACTGTAATAGCGTCCAATGCATTTCAATCAAAAATAAACTGGAGGGGTGGCGCCTGGGTGGCTCAGTCGGTTGAGCGACTGACCCTTGACTTCGGCTCAGTTCGTGAGATCAAGCCCCATAGTGGGCTCTGTGTTGACAATGCAGAGCCTGCTTGGGATTCTCTCACTGCCCCTCCCCTGCTGGCTCACTCTCTCTCTCTCTCAAAAACAAACATTATTTTTTTTAAATGCTTATTTGAGACAGAGACAGAGCATGAACGGGGGAGGGGCAGAGAGAGAGGGAGACACAAAATCCGAACCAGGTTCCAGGCTCCGAGCTGTCAGCACAGAGCCCGACGCAGGGCTCGAACTCACGGACTACGAGGTCATGACCTGAGCCGAAGTCGGCCGCTCAACCGACTGAGCCACCCAGGCACCCCACAAAATAAACATTTATAAAAATATATATATAGAAGTCTGTGTGGCATAAAAAAAAACAAAAAACAAAAAAAACACACCATGACCAAAATCAAAAACAAAGCTAGGAAAAAGATGTTTGCAAGTCATCTGAAGCTCCTAGCAATTGAAAGACAGACTTACAACTTTATAGAACAGAGGAAGAATACAAACAGACAACGATATATAAACAACTCTTAAACATGCTTTTAGGGGCGCCTGGGTGGCTCGGTCAGTTGAGCGTCCAACGTCAGCTCAGGTCACGATCTCACAGTTTGTGAGTTCGAGCACCGCGTCGGGCTTGGAGCCTGGAGCCTGCTTCCGATTCTGTGTCTCCCTCTCTCTCTCCGCCCCTCCCCCGCTCACACTGTCTCTGTCTCTCTCTCACAAATAAACATTAAAAAAAAATTTAAAAAGCAAACCATGTTTTTTAAAGGTCAACCTCACTCATAAGAGAAATGCAAACGCTACTTACTGCCCGTGATACCCTGACCTATCAGACAGGAGCAGGTGCTAATTCACCAGGCTGGTGACCCCTACGGAGGGCGTGTGGCACTCTCTCTCAAAATCACACACACATACCCTGAGCCAGCAGTCCTACTTCTGGAAATGTACTGTACAGACGCGCTCAGGGGCTCGCGTGAGATCGTTCCTTGCGACAGCGTGTGCAGCAGCAAGAGTGGAAACGCCACGTGTCTGTCCACAAAGGAACGGGGCCGCTCAAGTCACACAATGGAACGCTGCAAAGCCCGAAGACCAATGTGACCGTGCTCCACACGCGGAGACAAAAAGACTGCCAAGACACATCTTTGAGTGGAAAAGGCGAAGTGCGGAAGGATGTGGAGAGACCGTATCCCTTGGGTAATGTGGGGAGAGGTGTGCCACATGTGCGTTTCTCTCCTTAAAGAAAAAGTCTGAGAAACAAAGGCAGCTGGGAAACAAGAGTGGGGGGTGGACAGGGCAACTCGAAACCAGGAAGGGACAGAGATTTGTCACCGCGCTCTGGCCCAGGCTATTTTACTCTGAACTGCAGTAAATATATTACCTATTAAAGAAATGAAGAGCATAAAGGATCCGAAAAAGAAACACAGTGCAGTGTGTGCTGACATAGAACATCCCCAAGGGGGTTGCCAGGCGGGGTGGGCACACACACCCAGCATTCCCATCTGTGGTTTTTAAGCGAGAACACGGTTATGTGTAGAAGGCTTCGACTCAGCGGGGACTACGCCTTCGCGCAGGTGGCTGCCTCGGGGGACACGTCCGGGATGAGAGAGACGAGGCTTTCATTAATTACCCGTTGCGTTGTTTGAATGTTTTGCCATATGCCTGTATAATTTCCTCAATACAACAGTTTTGAAAGAAATACTACTTTTTAGAGAACGTGTGAGCAGGGGAGAAGGGCAGAAGGTGAGAGAGAATCTTAAGCAGGTTCCACGCTCAGTGCAGAGCCGGACGTGGGGCTTGATCCCAAGACCCTGGCATCACGAATGAGCTGAAATCAACAGTCCGAGGCTTAACCGACTGGGCCACCCCTTAAATGGGCCCCTCAACAGAGAAACAGTGACACTAGGGCAGACCCTGAAACAGTTAACAGGGAGGGACACAGCCCGGTATGACAGAAAGGATCTCAGGTGCCTGGCGTGTAAGAAAAGCAAAGTGCTGAACAAAGGATACAGAATAAAAGCATCCATGTTTTTTTACAATGTACAGGAAAAAGAACCAGAAACACCCAACAGTGGTCCCCTTGAGGAGAGGGGCAGGTGATCCAAGAATAACTTTGGCCTTCTGTGTTATAAGTTTTGACATTTTAAGGAGAGTGTGCTCACATATTTATTGCGAATACTCAACTCCCTCCTGGCAGGACCAAATGGACGTGTGGGTGGAGCTAACAATACAAAGCGAGGGTTTCCTCTGGACACAGGAGGCAGAAGATGAGCTCGGGGACGCTGCACCAAGGAGGCTAAACCCCCAAGTCTCAGTGCTCAGGAAAGAGGAAAGCCCTGGGAGGCCCCAGCACTACAATTCCAATGTGGCTGACCTCTGCACGCACTTCTGAGACCCCAATCACCTCACCCGGGCAGCCTCCTCCCCTCTTCCTGGAGGAGAGAGGTAACTTGCCCTGCCCCCCACCTGGAGAGGAACGAAGTGCCTGCGGGGGGGCTGGGGACAGAGCCAAGATCACCTTAAGGAAGAACTTTCTAACACTCCCAAATACACAAGGATGGAGCAGGCAGTCTTGAGAGGAACTGAGCTCCCCGTCCCTGGAAGCATGCAAGCTCAAGGGACCTCTGGAAGCAAGCATAAGAACCCTAGGATTCTATGGCTCTGTGAATCCTAACTGCCCTTCATTCCAAAACACGCTGCACCAAGCCCTTTACAGCATCATCTTCCATATTCCTCGCTATCTCACCATCACTCTTTTACCGACAAGGACACGAAGGCTCGCTCCCCCCAGTACTCTGCAAGACCCATGGATCACAGTGATCTAGTGACAGGTGAAGCTTCTGAGAGCTGTTCATTCACCTGCAAAAAGGGAAGGACAGAAGGTACCAAATACTGACAGCCCTGTTGCCACAGTCTATTTATCTGGGCTTCTGCGCCTGAGGCCTCAGGGATGCCTTCTGACTGCTGGACTTTTACACAACCTGTTCTGAGGTTCATCTGTTCGGAACCTCCTTCTTACTACTCCCTTCCTTGTAACTAAACCCTTCAGGGCCCACTTCTGTCAGGAAGCCTTCCCTAGTGGCCCTGGCCCCTGACGAGTCTCCCTTGCTGAAGTTCCTTTCCTTCTCCTCCAAAGCACCCCAGAAACCTCCACCCCCCACCAAAAAAAAAAAAAAAAAAAAAAAAACCCAAACACAAAACAGGAGGCTAGAGCCAAGCTTTGGATTCCCAGATCTGAGTGCAAATTCTGACTGTGACACTCTACCAGATGTGACCTTATACAAGTTCCTCACCAGTAAACCCAGGCAGGATCATCTTTTCCCCCAGGGCCATAAGTATCAGTTGACCACACCTTGCACAACTTTCCTGCCACATCCTAGCCACACAAAGATTTGCAGCATCAAAGCCTCCAGTTTTTTCTGGAAGTCTTTATGACCAAGAGTTATCTCTAGATCAAACTCGTCTGCTTGCTTTTTAGACGCTACCTTCATAAATGCATCATGTTTCCCTCTTTGCCTAGGCCGCTAGGAAACTCAACAAAGAATCAACAGCCTTCAGGGCATGACCTTGTGGTTCCTGAGTTTGAGCCCTGTGTAGGATTCAGCGGCTTCCCACTCTCTCCTCTCTCTGCTCCTCCCCCACTCGCCCATTCTCTCTCTCTCAAAATAAACTTAAAAAAAAATTTTTTTTTAAAGAATCAACAACCTTAAACTTGCTATAGATTCCTAGTACAGTGATCTCTTTTTAGCTCTCTTTAAATCAACCCTTCCCCCTCCAACACAAACACACACACACCAACTTTAAGAAATATATTACTTTAGAGGTGCCTGGGTGGCTCAGTTGGTTGGGCGAGCTACTCCTGATTTTGGCTCAGGTCATGACCTCATGGTTCGTGAATTCAAGCCCTGTATCGGGCTTCTCACTGACAGTGTAGAGTCTGCTTGGGATTCTCTCATTCTCTCCCTCTCTCTAAATAAACAAACAAGCTTTAAAAAAAAAAAAGCAATGTATTACTTTAACTTTTCTGCTGTACATGGCTTAATACCACATTCCATTTAAATTCTTTCTGGACTCAGCTGTGGGGGTGATAAATCAGTGAACACTGAGGTTCTTCAGGACACATTTAATACCAAAAAGCACATCTCCTTCCCAAGGAGCTGGGGCCTTTCTGCCCACCCCTCCTCCCTCCTCCCACCATTTCTAGAAAACGTCACCAAATCCTTTGGGAAATAAGGGAGAATTAGCTTTCATCTCCCACTTACTATCTCCTCCATGCAGCCCTCCCTGATCCGTGCACAAAACGTTCATCCTCTGGGCACCTCCCTCACAGACTAAGAGCTCCTGGAGAGCAGGCAGGTGTCAGGGATGACCTCCATCACTCCCTCAAAAGCACCACACCTGCGACCTGTGGGAGCACAGCTGACCGTGGTAGTTCAGAACATGAGCCAGAAAAGTCTGACCACCCAGGGCTTAGATCCCAGCTCTCTCACTCTGGGAGATCTTGGACAAATAACTAACCTCTGAGCCTCAGCTTACTCACCTGTAAAATGGGGAGAATAAGAGGACAGAATGCCCTTGCCAAAGAACCTGGAGCATGGCTCGCACCTGACTGGTGGGAGCTTTCATGGCTTCCCAGCAGATGGCGGTGCCTGTTGGGTGGAACCAGGAAGCCATCCATTGAAACTGTCTTTTGTGGCCAAAGAAACAGCTCAGGAAACAGCTTCTCCCACAAGTAGATTGGTTAAGGCACTAAAAGGTGCAGGTCTTCAGAATTCTGATGAGAGACCCTCATCCCCCCACCTCCAGGGGCAAAGGCACTTCTTCAGGGAGGGCAAAGGAAGGCCACCCCACTCACACCCAGTCCCTAGGAGTCCGGAGACCTAAGTACCAAGCTTCCCTACAGGCCTCGTGGCAAGTCCTACACTCTACGTAGACCTCAGTGTTGATATCTGTGCAAGGGGCCCAGATGCTCGGGGCGGGGCTGCTGGGCCCACAGGGACCCCCAAATCAGAAACAGCCTCCTGCAGAGGAATCGACCGGGGATCTGGCAGGGACAGCAGGGCCCTCTTATTTGCTCAACCCCAGCTCTCAGTGTTCAAATGCAAATGATGCCAGACTACCAGGATCGCAGCCTAGGGTTCCACCCCACCATCCTCTGCAGAGCCCAGTAGAGATCTCCCGTTGTTGCAAACCCCGCTGGGGCTGCCAGCTGAACCGGGTTCCCATCTCCCACGGTGGTCCTCGAGGCCCTCAGCTTCCGACCTCCTCAGAAAAAGGGCTTCAACTCCAGCTTCACCAACCGGACTCCTACTCCCCCCAACTTCCTCTCCACTCACCCATCCCCAAGCCCTGTTCACACAGCACCCCACACTCTGAACCCCCTTTCCTTCGCTCTGCCACAGAGTTCAGTGAAGTCCCACTCAAAAGCTCCCTCTCCGAATTCATCCCCCCTCTCCTCTGCCCCCAGGGCCGGACGGAGGCTCCCACCCAGGAGGAGCATGTCTCCTGAGAGGTGCTTTCTACCAGCAGACTTCAATCAGCCCCCAACCCGACCTCCTACCCACCTTCCAGAATCTCCCAAACAACTGAGAGAAGATTACAAATGTAGATTTCTGGGCTGCACTTCCTGAGATTCAAATTCCAATTCCACATTTCTTCTGGGGTGGGGATCCAGAATCTACATTTCAAACAAACCCCTCCAAGAGTCTGAGACCGGGATGGAGGAGGGGGCCCCAGGGAGAGATTTGTGAAGTTCTAAAACAGAGCTAGCACTGACCCAGGTGCAGATGGAGGCGGGCAGACACCTGGGCGGGGGGGTGGCGGAAATCTCCGACCACCTAGACTTCCAGCCTGGCAGTCAAGCTAGGACCCAGCAGGAGGGGACGGCGGGAGATGCCCTAAAAGAAAATGGATCCTGGCCCACCTCCAGTTCCACCCTAGTCCTCTGAAAACGGACCTCAGTTGGTGGGGAAGCTTCCCACAGGGGCAGCCACCCGGCTTCCTGACTGCCACCTGAGGGTACTATGGGCCTGAACTGATGTGTGGCGAAGTGGGGCGTCCCCACCGGTCTGCCTCTCCCGGGGTGTGCACAGGGTCGGGGAGGCATCCGAGCCTAGCCTCTAGCTTCCCACAAATCCTTCCCGCCTGCATCGGGCGGGGTATCTCAGCCCCACGGGACCGGCCAAACCGGCTGGAACCTGGTTGGGCACCCAGTGGAAGCCAGAAAAGCCCGGCTCTCGCGCGGGAGCCCCCAGGGCCGTGTCTAAATGTACGCGCCGGAACTGATGTGCCCTCTCGATTAGACAAGGAGTGTTCTGGGGAGTGACTACGCGGAGCCACTCGGAGGGGACTTTGCCTCACTCCAGCCGGGTGCCCTGGAGGGCTGGGGCCACGTCCTGGCAAAGGCAGAGACTGAGAATGAGACAGTTGTGCGCGGCGATTGTGCGTCTGTGAGCGCTCCTTTGGTTGGCCTCCAGTGACCACCTCAGGGCTCGACGGGCGTGCGAGAGCGGGCCCCCGAACGCGGGTGCTTGCAGGGTCTGCAACGGGGAGGTCTCGAGGCGAGAGGCCTCCAGGGTGGTCTCGGGGGCGTGCGTCCCGGAGGCGCCCCGGGATAGGCACCGTGCGTCGCGGCCCACGGGAGCCGAAGGTGACAGTGTACTAGGAGCAAACCAGGCAGCCCCCGGAGCCCCGACTCCTCCCGTCCCGGCCGCCCCCGACCCCGCGGGCCCGCGCGCGCTCACCAGCTGCAGCAGCATGAGCGCACCGAGGCTGGAGCGCACGAAGCCCAGGTCCGGGCGCAGCGCGGAGACCGAGGTGCCGGCGCCCTGCGCGGGGCTGCTGGTCCGCGTGCTCACTTTCGACGGGAACTCGGCCATGGCGGCTCCGCTAGCCTCCTGACGTCCCTCCGGCCGCCGCCGCCGCCCCTCCCGCCGCGAGTGCCCGCAGCCGCGCCGCTCTCCCCGAGGGCTCCGGCTACGGCGCTCCGCGCAGTGCAGGGGCGGGGAGCCGCGAGCCCTCAGGTGCTGCCGAGCTGCGGCCCCGCCCCCGCCGCGGGACCCGCCCCTTTAACGCTTCGCTCCCCGCTGGCCGCCCCCACCCACCCCGAGCTGTTCCAGGCCGCGTCCCACTTTCCAGACGGGGACACCGAGACCGCGGCCGATGAGATGGGTCTCTGCCACAACCAGCCTGGACGGCGGCTCCGTTCTCTAGCGAGGAAAGCCGCCTGCCGGGACTCGCCCTCACCCTCGCCGCAGCCTTGACCGCTGCTCCGCGCCCTCCTAGCCCGTCACTTCCAAGCCCAGGGTAAACTCGGCTGGCAGAGCGCAGTGCTACAGGCCCTCTCCTGGATGCCTCTAGGGCGCTGGGTGCCCTTCTCTCTGAGCTCTCTCCTTAAGGCGAGGTCCGCCCCTCTGTGCAGCGCCGGCTAAGGAGTCCGGGAGACCTAGCACCCAGGAGGTGAGGGGCTGAGTAAACTGTGGCTGCACCTGACTCCACTGATGTGGTTTTCACTTCCGAACGCGCTAAGCAGTAACTTAGAAGATCGTTGAGCCTCGGTTTCCTCGTCTGTAATAGAGGGACTGTTGTGTAAAATAAATGAAGCCCCTGACATACCGTGATGGGGGGAAGCCACTCACAAGGTGGGAGACGATGTTGGAGTTAGGGTTTCATTGTTCCACCTGCACCCCGAAACACACGCGCGCGCATGCGCATACATACACACACCCTTCAGGCCTTGGAAGCTTGTACAGATTATTTATTTACCAAGCAGTGTTTACAGAACCCCTACTATATGTCAGGCCCTATCCCAGGCCCTGGGGATACAGCAGGTGCAAGCCAGGCGAGGCTTCTCAGATCCCACTTTCTACTGGGGATGACAAGTAATGAACTGGGAAGAAAAAATGACTTCAGTGACAAACGCTGTAAAATAAAATAGGAGGATGTGACAGAGATGGCCAGGAGTCAATTTTTAGATAAACTAGGCACAGAAGACCTCTCAGAGAAGTGACATTTATGCAGAGAACTGAATCATCAGTACGGTCTGCCTTAGGGAAGATCTGGGAGAACAACTTCGTTAGTGCAAAGGCCCTGGGGCTGGAGGAAGCTAGTTAGTTTGAAGAACAGAAAGATCCTTGGTGGGGCTGTGTGCAAAGTGAGCAAGGGGGAGATTTGACAGGTGGGCAGAGACCAGGTCCCATAGGGCTATTTAGATTATCAGAATAGCTTCCTGTGGCTGCCACCTGAACATGGTGGCTTAAAAAACAAACACAAAAACAAAACAAAAACAAAAACAAAACAAAACAGAAATGTATTCCCTTACAGTTCTGGAGGCCAGAAATCCGAAATCAGTTTCAGTGAGTCAAAATCAAGGTATCAGTAGGACAGCTGTTCCTCTGAAGGCTCTAGAAGACTATCTTCCTTGTTCTTCTAGCTCTGGGTGGTGGCCTTGACCTTGACCTGTGACCTCATCTCCCCAATCTCTGCCCACCCAGGTAATCCAGATTACCTCCCATATCAAGAATCTAATCTGCAAAGACTCTTTTTCTTTAGACAGTAAATTTACAGATTCCAGGGATAGGATCTGCTATCTTTGGGTGGCCATTTATTCAGCCTAGGCAATAATGGAGGGGAGAGGTTAACATTTTATTCTGAGGACTGGTGGGTTTCAGACAGGAGGGTGACAAGATCTGATGGCTAATATCTGATGGAAAATATCACTGGTGGATGATGACGGAACCACTGGGTGTCCAACCCCTTCTGCCACAATGCACCTGAGCCCCTCCTGCCCACCCCACACACACTCAGGAGATGAGGAGAGCTTCTTGGTAGCCGCAGACTCAGAGACCAGCCTCTCTGCACACTGTAGGAGCCCAAGTGCAGAACACAGCTCTTGGGTAAACCCTTAATTTTACTATGACACGGGAAACAGTAAGATGATTGTTTCTGAGGCAGATTCTAGAACAGTAGAGTGTTTGGGTTTTGGTTTGGGTTTAGATTTTGCTTTTTTGGTTAATCCCACTTTCATTCCTTTCAAATGGCAACAAGCAAGACTCAATCACTGCATTGTTTTTTACTTCGACATTTTCTTCCAAACCAACTTCACTCGCCGTCCTCCCACCCCTCCGTCAGAAAAAGTGGGAAGGAAACTGCCACCCACCCAGAGTCTCCACTGGCGCCTTAGAAGGTCTGGGAAGGGGTGGGGGAATGAGAGCCAGGGATGAGGCCCAGAATGCCTGTCCTTTCCAAGGGTAGTCTCCGTCCCTGGGGTCTGAGCAGGCCATCTCCACACAGATCACCAGCAGCGCATGCCTTGTCTGAGTCCTCAGTTTTATAAAGACTCTCTACTCTGGCCAAGCACCTACTATGTGCTGGGCCTCCCTCCCTTGGGGTGGGATGAGGGCATGCTGGAGAGGCAGTGGAGATTCAGGCCCTGGGCAGATGTTTAAGGAGTACCTTGCATGGGCTGGGCACTGAGGACAGAGCTGTGAGCCATCCAACCAGAAACCCTGCCCTCAGGAAGTCTGACGGGGGAGACAGACAATCTAGATATACAAACCCACAGATAAATTGATAGTTACCAATTGTGATAACATTACTACAGGAAAAGAGCAGGACCCCATGGGAGAGAATAATTGAGGGTTGGAGAGTGTCAGGGAAAGTATAAACATTTAAGCAGAGACCTGAAGGATGAATAGGAATCAGGCAGAAAAAGAACATTCCAGGCAGAGAAAACCACCATATGTGCAAAGGCCCTGGGGCAGGAAAGACTTTGGGGTCTTTGAGGCGGGACAAAAGATTATGAGCTGAAAGGATTGGGGAGAGATGATGTTTAAGAGGCAGCCAGGGGCCAGACCACCTGTTTATTAAGCCCTCGGTAATAGAGTGGGTTTTATTATTTTAAAAAATAACACCCTTTGGAAGGTAGTTATATCTTTCAATTTGCAATTTTTAAAAATTCGCAGAAAGGTTCCCCTGGCGCTCATCCAGCAGCTTCCAGAAGCCAACTCTGGGAAGTTGCTGATTATGATCAGCAACTATTAATTGAACACTTTTCCATCCGACTCTATGCTTAGTGCAGTAGGGTTGGTTCGATTTCTTTATTTTTGATCACACAACTAATTCATTCATTGATCTTGTTGCACGGCACACACATGTCTCCAAAGCTGCACCTTCACCTCCAGTTAATCACTGAGAAGACTTTGAGTATCTGGCATACCTTTTGTCTTCTTCTCTTGCTACCACATCGATGTGAGGGAAAAAGGCAAAACGGAAATGTAGATAAAATTAAATTTCCTTCTGGGGTGTCTGGGTGGCTCAGTCGGTGAGTGTCTGACTTCAGCTCAGGTCATGCTCTCACAGTGTGTGAGTTCAAGCCCTTGGAGCCTGGAACCTGCTTCGGATTCTGTGTCTCCTCTCTCTGCCCCTCCCTTGCTCACGCTCTCTCTCTTTCTCTCTCAAAAATAAATAAACATTAAAAAAAATTGAAATTAAATTTCCTTATAACCCGCAGCCCACTATAACATTCCTCCAGGAACTCCTGCCAACCTTGGCTGGACTATAGCTAGGCCTCCAGGATCCTGTAGCAAATGAGAACGCTTTTGGAAACTTCCCCAGGTCTTTACCTTCACCACCCCCGCCCCCCAATATAATCAATACCCCCGCAATCACCACCCCCGCATATAATCAATAGCTCTTCAGGATCCCAGGGCAGCACCTCTTTCTGCCCCTGAGTCCTATCCCTGTGCTGTAATAAAACCACCTTTTTCCACGGAAGACGTCTCAAGAATTCTTTCTTGGCGGTTGGCTCCGAACCCCAACATTTTCCACATTAACATAACGTGTAGAAATGTGAAGACTTGCTTTGAGTGTCATTTAAAAAAATTAAAAAAAAATTTTTTTTTAAACATTTATTCATCCTTCAGAGACAGAGAGAGGCAGAGCATGAGCAGGGGAGGGGGAGAGAGAGAGAGACACACACAGAATCCGAAGGAGGCTCCAGACTCTGAGCTGTTTGTCAGCACAGAGCCCGATGTGGGGCTTGAACTCCCGAACGGCGAGACCATGACCTGAGCCGAAGTTGGACGCTCAACCGACCGAGCCACCCAGGCGCCCCTAAAAAGTTTTTTTACCAAAAAATAAGTTTCTAGTATATATATTGAAACTTGACTTGCACTTAACATCTTGGAAATTTCAATTTCACACGAAGACTGACCTTTTTACATGTCATGTAATATTGATAAAGTGCCTACTAATTCCCTGTCCCTTCCCCCCAACTGATAGGTGATTTCCAATAGCTCCTCATTACAAGAAATATTATATAAGCCTCCTCATTTATACACCTTTCCTCACATGTGAGATTTTCTATGGATCCAGTCTTCAAAGCAAAACCACTAGATTGAGGGTGTTTACATTTTTTGATAGATACTGCCAAATTTTTGTAGATTCTACCAAAGACCATATTTGTTGACGCCCCTGTTATGAGTGAGCTTATGTGCCCAATGTGATGAGCATTAAAAAAAAAAAAAAAAAGTCTCTCGTTTCCATTGGCATTTTCTAATACTTGGCTAGTGGGGCTGGGTTCCTACTTAAGCCTACTGGCCATTCATATTTCTTTTTCCTTGAATTTAAGGTTTGAACCATATGCCCTTGTGTGGTAAGGAATTTAAAATTTCCCGGGGGCACCTGGGTGGCTCAGATGATTAAGCTTTCCACTCTTGATTTCTGCTCAGGTCAGGATCTCAGGGTTCTGAGATCGAGTCCCGCATCGGGGGAGCTTGGAGTGTGCTTTGGATTCTCTCTCCCTTCCCCTTTGCCCATCCCCCCTCAAAAAAAAATAAAAATAAAAAATAAATAAAATAAATTTGCCCAAAGAGAGGTCTGGTCTTTGCTCTTGGCTTCTGGGAGGTAATCTCTAAACCTCTGGAATGTCATGCCTGATAGAAATGTCCTTCTGTGTTTAGGGTGGGGTCTGGCCACACCAGATATTCTAACAGTGTGGTTTAGGGTCAGGGAACTGGATATCAGCTCATTTAGCTCTACCTGGAAGAGCTGGAAACTGAGATCAGCTATGCGGGAAGCCAGCCAACTGTGGCTCCATGATGAAGGGCCCACAAAGATTTGGGACACCGAGGTGGTGAGTGTACCTGATTGGTAATAGTTACACATCAGTGCTGAGAAAACAGCGCATGGAATCCATGATTCCCTGGGGAGAGAGTAAAGCACCCTTTTAAAAATTATACAAGTCATGGGTTTCAGTACATTCACTGTAATGAACCATTACTGCTCTTTCCTGTGTGCCGTCCCCTTGACTGATTCTAACCTGTATCCTTTAGCGGCAACAAACCGTAACTGAGCCTAGCTGTTTTCCCTGCTTTCATTGCCTTCTAACTAATGAATTATTGAACCTGAGGGACGCTTAGGGAAGCCCCTGAGCTCTGCCGTTGTGTCCGAAGTGACCGTGGAGATTACTGTGCTCCCCTCTGACACCGCAGCCCTGTTTGTGCTTTCAAATGCTCTGAGCTCTTTTTATATTCTGAATGCTCATTGTTTGTCACTTTTATGTGTTGCTACTGTTTTCTCCCACTTCGATTCTCCCACTCTGTAGCATTTTGGCAAATGTGTACAGTCATGGAATCACCACAGAGATTAGAGTATAGATCACCCCAGAAACTGCCTTTATGACCTCCGCCCTGGCCCCAAACAACCACTGATCTGTTTTCTGTCACTGTTTTTTTGAGCCTTCTAGAATGTCATATAAATGAAGTCTTACATTATACAGTTGTGGCAGGTTGAATAATGCCTCCCCTGCCAAGGTGTTCAATTTTGATCCCCAGAACCTGTGAATGTTACCCTGTATAGCAAAAAGGGACTCTGCAGGTGTGATTAAGGATTTTGAGATGAGATTATCCTAGATTATCTGGGTGGGTGATAAATGTAACCACTGTATACTGATAAGGAGGAGGTAGCGTCACCTGCCTAGCTCAGTCTGTGGAGCAGGTGACTCTTGATCTCCAGGTCATGAGTTCGACGCCCCATGTTGGGCATAGATTACTTAAAAAGGCGGGGTGGGGGGGTGCCTGGGTGGCGCAGTCGGTTGAGCGTCCGACTTCAGCCAGGTCACGATCTCGCGGTCCGTGAGTTCGAGCCCCACGTCAGGCTCTGGGCTGATGGCTCAGAGCCTGGAGCCTGTTTCCGATTCTGTGTCTCCCTCTCTCTGCCCCCCGCCCCCCGTTCATGCTCTGTCTCTCTCTGTCCCAAAAATAAATAAACATTGAAAAAAAATTAAAAAAAAAAAAGGCGGGGTGGGGGTGGGGGGTGGTGAGTGGGCACCTGGGTGGCTCAGTCAGTTAAGGGTCCAATTTTGGCTCAGGTCATGATCTCACAGTTCGTGAGTTCGAGCCCTGCATTGGGTTCTCTACTGTCAGCACAGAGCCTGCTTCAGATCCTCTGTCTCCCTCTCTCTCTCTCCCCTTTC
The DNA here is from genome assembly GCF_014898765.1 of Herpailurus yagouaroundi. Classification (NCBI taxonomy): domain Eukaryota; kingdom Metazoa; phylum Chordata; class Mammalia; order Carnivora; family Felidae; genus Herpailurus; species Herpailurus yagouaroundi. The sequence continues at coordinate 10,419,763 of NW_024412421.1, forward strand.
CCCCACCCTCAAAAATAAATAAACTTAAAAGAAGAAGAAGAAAACAGTGGTGGCAGAAGGGACATGTGATAACAATAGAAGAGAAAGCAACACGAGCAAAGAAAGAGAGACCACTGTGGTGCAGCCAGGAGCTGCCAAGAAAGGCAGGCAGGTGGCTTTTAGGAATGCAAGAGGCAAAGAATGGATCCCTGCAGCCTCCAGAAGAAACCAGTCCTGCTGACGCTTTGATCTAGCCTCTTAAGATACATTTTGGACTCCAGAACTGTAATAGAATACCTTTGTGTGTGTGTGTGTGTGTGTGTGTGTGTGTGTGTTTGATTTGTGGGTTTTTAAATGTCTTTTAATGTTTGTTTGTTCTGAGAGAGAGAGAGCAAGTTGGGGAGGGGCAGAGAGAGAGGGAGAGAGAAATCTGAAGCAGGCTCTGCACTGACCGTGCACAGCCCGACATGGGGCTCAAACTCAAACTATGGGATCATGAACTGAGACAAAACCGAGAGTTGGATGCTTAGACTGAGCCACGCAGGCGCCTCTTAATTTCTCTCTGTGTGTGTTTTTAAGCCATTAAGTTTGTGACAATTTGTTACAGCAGCCAGAGGAAGCTGATACAGGAGTCCTTGGTGAAAAGCTCTGTCCCGTTAACATAAAGCTTTTGAAATTCATCTGTGCTGTTGAGCATAGGTTAAGTAGATTGTTTCTTTTTTTTTTTTTTAATTTTTTTTTCAACGTTTATTTATTTTTGGGACAGAGAGAGACAGAGCATGAACGGGGGAGGGGCAGAGAGAGAGGGAGACACAGAATGGGAAACAGGCTCCAGGCTCTGAGCCATCAGCCCAGAGCCCGACGCGGGGCTCAAACTCACGGACCGCGAGATCGTGACCTGGCTAAAGTCGGACGCTTAACCGACTGCGCCACCCAGGCGCCCCAGATTGTTTCTTTTTAATGCTGAATGTATTCACTTGTATTGATATACCACAACATCTTTATCCATTCACTAGTTGTTGGACATTTGGGGTTTTTTCCAGCTTGGGCAGCTATGAATAAAACTGCTGTGAACATGTGCATGCGTGCAAGCTGTGTTTGTTTGTTTGTTTGTTTGGTTTTAAGATTTTATTTTTAAGTAATCTCTACACCCAACATGGGGCTCGAACTCACAACTCCAAGATCAAGAGCGCCATGTTCCACTGACTGAGCCAGCCACAGGCCCCCGGGGTTTCTTTGTGAGAACAAATGTTTTCATTCCTCTTGGGTAAATACCTAGGACTAGAATTGTTGGAGCATATGTTATGTGTTATTATTAACTTTACAAGACATTTGCGAAACTGTTTTCCAAAGTGGCTGGTCATCATTGGTTTTACAGATGAGTACACCAGCTGGAAAAAGGGCAGAAACTTGCCCGGGGTCACCGGTTGAATTAGAGACATCAGCAGAACTAGAATCAATGTCTAAGGCTTCTCATCACCAGCAGGGATCCTGAGGGGCAATGGTCCAGGGCAGTCATCAAACATCTATGATGCTTCATTACATGCACTTTGTTTTTAACTTTGCTATCAATCTGATTACGCCGAGGAGAAAACCTCCTTTGGTGCTGATAGGTCTTCAACACCTCATTCTGTTCATTCTTTTCAGTGAATAAATATTCTGGCTAGAATTTAATGACAGTGGTTTGGTTCCCATTGTGCTTATTTTTACTGTAACCTTCCATTTCTGGGTAATGAGGTGGGTTTTCTATTCTAGCCGTATTATAAGTTTCTTCCCATAACACATTTATTAGTTTTAAAATGAGGCCATTCCAAGAAAATATTTAGTTTTTAAAAAGTGCACAGGCGCCTGGGTGGCGCAGTCGGTTAAGCGTCCGACTTCAGCCAGGTCACGATCTCGCGGTCCGTGGGTTCGAGCCCCGCGTCAGGCTCTGGGCTGACGGCTCAGAGCCTGGAGCCTGTTTCCGATTCTGTGTCTCCCTCTCTCTCTGCCCCTCCCCCGTTCATGCTCTGTCTCTCTCTGTCCCAAAAATAAATAAACGTTGAAAAAAATTAAAAAAAAAAAAGTGCACAAAAACCCTTGCATAGACGGTCAAATGGTTTTGCCAAGGGTGTCGAGACCATTCACTGGGAAAAGGGCAGTCTTTCAACAAATGTTGCTGGGAAAAGTATACACACACAAAACAATGAAGTTAGACCCTTACCTTACACCATCTATGAAAATTAACTCCAGTGAATCAAAGACCTAAAAATTAACTCTAAAACTATAGAAGAAAACATAGGGGGGGAATCTTCATGACATTGGATTTGGCAATGATTTCTAGGGAACCATGCCAAAAAGCACAGGCAACAAAAGTAAAAAAAAAACAAACACCGGACTATATCAAAATTAAATTTTCTGTGCATCAAAGGACACAATATGTGAAAAGGTGACCAACGTATAGATTGGGAGAAAATATTTGCCAACCATATATCTGACTCAAGGGGTTAATTAACTCAGTATACAAAGAACCCCCTACAACTCAATCTCAACAATGAACTAAAAAAAACCAAAAAACAAAAACTGGACAAAGGACTTGAACAGACATTTCTCCAAAGAAGATATACGCATGGCCAACAAGCGGATGAAAAGATGCCCCGGGGCGCCTGGGTGGCTCAGTCGGTTAAGCCTCTAACTTCTGCTCAGGTCATGATCTCACGGTTCATGGGTTCAAGCCCCAAGTCGAGCTCTGTGCTGACAGCTCAGAGCCTAGAGCCTGCTTTGGATTCTGTGACTCTGTCTCTCTCTGCCCCTCCCCCACTCATGCTCTGTCTCTCTCTCTCTCTCAAAAATAAATAAGCATTTAAAAAATAAAAAAGAAAGATGCTCAACACCACTAATCATTAAGGAAATGCAAATCAAAACCACAATGAGATATCACCTCACATTCATTAGAATGACTGCTATTAAAAACAAACAAGCAATCAAGAGAGAACACAAGGGTTGGCCAGGATGTGGGGAATTAGAACCACCGTGCCCTGGTGGTAGGAATGCAAAAATGATGAAGCTGTTGTGGGAAACAGTAGGATGGTTTCTCAAAAAATTAAAAACAGAAGTACTGGGAGGTGCCTGGGTGGCTCAGTCAGTTAAGTGCCCTCTTGATTTCCGCTCAGGTCATGCGCTCACGGTTCGTGAGTTTGAGCCCTGCGTCAAGGCTCTTTGCTGACAGCAAGGAACCTGCTCGGGATTCTCTCCGTCCCCTCTCTCTCTGCCCCTCTTCCACGTGCACCCTCTCTATCTCTCTCTCGCTCTCAAAATTAAATTAGCGTCAAAAAAACAAAACCCAGAATGACCATATGATTCAGCAATTCCACTTGTGGGTATACGCCCAAAAAAACCGAAAGCAGGGTCTGGACGAGATATTCGTACACCCATGCTCACAGCAGCATGAGTCACAACCACCAAAGGAAGAAGCCTCCCAAGTGTCCGCCGATGGATGGATGCACAAACAAATGTGGTATGTCCATACAGCGGAATGTTATTCAGCCTGAAAACCGAGTAACATTCTGACCCATGTTATAGCATGAACTTCGAAGACATTATCCTCAGTGACACAAGCCAGTCACAGGGACATCTACTGTTTGATTCCACTTCTATGCGGAGTCACAGTCACAGGAACAGAAAGTGGGACAGCGGTGGCAAAGAGGTGCAGAAAGTGAGGATTGGGAGTTAATGTTTAATGGGGACAGAGTCTCACTTGGGGCAGACAAAAAAGTTCTGGAAATGGAATGGGGTGAGAGTTGCAATAGAATGTGAATGCCACAGAACCATATACTTCAAATAGTAAGAATGGTAAATCTTATGTTTATTTGTGTCTTTAAAAATAGTATTACTATTTTTAACATTTATGTATTTATTTTGAGAGGGGGGAAACATGAGCAGGGGAGGGGCAGAGAGAGAGGGAGAGAGAGAATCCCAAGCAGGCTCCACACGGTCAGCACAGAGCCCAACGTGGGGCTTGATCTCATGAACTGTGAGATCAGGACCTGAGCTGAAATCAAGTCTGATGCTTATCTGACTGAGCCACCCAGGCGCCCCTATATGTATCTAACTACAATGAAAATGTTTTTGTTGGGGTGCCTGGGTGTTTCAGTCAGTTAAGTGTCCAACTTCATCTCAGGTAACGGTCTCATGGTTCGTGAGTTTGAGCCCCACGTTGGGCTCTGTGCTGACGGTGCAGAGCCTGTTTGGGATCCTCTGTCTTCCTCTCTCTCTCAAAAATAAATAAACATTAAAAAAAAAAAAAAGGTTTTGTTAACGTGCACAAATGGTATACAGATAAGGAAAAAGCGGGTAATAAATGCCTAAAGTTTGGGAAGTGCAGTGATCCAAACTCCTCCCATCGCCACTGGGACATCTGTCCATTTCAGGGTGGGACAGGAGTTACCTCAAGTTGCACAGTAAGCTGATGTGACCAGGGGCCAGATGGTTCCTCCTATCACTCTCCAATCTCCTAACCTCTTTGGGTACATCCAAGGGGCAGGCTGGAAGTGGGGTGAGCTGGAAAATCAGAGCCAACAGCGTTGGTGGGCTCTACGAATTCGAAGCAAAGACCCATTTCCATGAAATGCCACCAGGCTTGAATTTCCTGGTACAGAGAGAAGATGTGGGGCCTTCAGGGTGGAGGTGCCATTTGAACAGAGCCTTGAAAAGAGCAATTTGAGAAGGAGGCGTTCCAGGAGGATGATACAAGAGCAAAGAGCAGACATCAGGACGCTGAGTGGTTTGGGCTGATGCCCGTTGTGTGCGTGTCTCTGTTGAAGGACACAGTCAAGGCGCGGACGCAGTGGGTGGGGTGCTGGCATGGCCCTGCCAACCTCTGGGCCAGTTACTGATTGGCTCAGACGGAGGCAAAGGTCAGACTGGAGGTTTGGTTACTTTCCCTGCCCGGGCCCTTCTGCCTACTGGGATTGGAACAGGGGTTGTTCGGGATGGGAGGTCCAGAGCTCCAGAGAGAGGGTGTTGGATTAACTATTTGTTCAAGGATGCATGGCTTCTATTCCTGGGCGATGGGGGCAGTCCAGGGCTCTGGCAGAGTGACCCCATTCTGTCCAGGCGCCAGCTGCCCGAGGAGGTCTGGGGTGGCATTTCCAGGACTTCCTGCCTGGGCACACCCCTATCCTGTTGTCTCATTCGTTATTCAGTTGGCACTCATTTATCTCCCTCTCCACGTTTTTGTGTCCTAGGCCCCAGGGTTTCAGTGGCAAAGACTCTTGCAATCCCTGCCCTTTTGAAGAGCTCAGTGTTAGAAACAGGAGAAGGCACACATACCTAGACAGGCCATTCCGATTCCATTGTTGGGAGGGGTTTGCCTAAGAGCTTGCGGGAACACAGAGGAAGCCAAAAAGCCTCAGTAAGAGAAAGGAGCATCAAGGAAGGCTTCCTGGAGGAGGTGACATAGGAGAAGCCACCGAGGGGAGGAAAGCTCTGCTAATCTCCTTCAGCCTCCCTTTAGATGGTGGAAGATCCAGCTCCAGCCATGGGAGGGGAGGTGTCCCTCTCCTGACTCTGGCCCTGGGCACTGCTGCTGGGAACTGTCCCTATCCTTTCATCCTTGTCAACCAAGCCTGCATGCAGTTCCAGGACCATTCCCAAGACCTCTTCTCCAGGACAGGGGGCTTCACCATCTCCGTTATCTCCCAAATGTCCTTTTTTTCTTCTTCTGCCCAATGGTAAATTGGCACTTCTACAGCAGTCTGTAGATGCCACAGTAGCACCCATCTGTAGATAAATAACCTTATTTTCCCACTGGATGTGGAGTACATTTTGTTAAGGGATAAATTTTTAATTATTTCTTATTTTAAAGTTTATTTATTTTGAGACAGAGAGAAAGGGAGCACATGGAAGGGCTAGAGAGAGAGGGAGGGAGAGAGAGAGAGAGAGAGAGAGAGAGAGAATCCCAAGCAGGCTCTGCACCAGCAGAGTGGAGCCCTATACAGAGCTTTTCCACCAAGTGGATGTCCAGCCTTGTCTTGATTGCCTCCACTGACGGGGTTATCACTATCTACACAGACAGCCTGTTTCCTTTCCAGCAAGCTCTTTCTTCTATGAAAAGCTTCCTCTCTAACTACCTACCCCCTGCTTGCCCCCTCTTGGAGCAAGGAGAGACGGACACAATCCCAATCCCTCGTACACATCAGGCTTTTGTAGACAGATAAATCGTCTCCTCTCCAAGTTTAACAGCCTCCGGCTTTTCCCTTGTTCAGTTTATTAAAAAGGTATAAAAGCCAAATTTCTCTGGCTGTGGCTCCAGTTAAACACGAGTGGAATGGGATTCCACGGCTTCCAATCCTGAGGAGCTCAAGGCAAAGTTCTTCGCAGAGCACCTCCCTTCCAAAAAGAATCGTCTAAATCCCCTCCCCACTACCCTCAGGGGCCCAACAATAGTCCTGACCCTGGCGACCGATAGTTATCAGTCGTTAAATACACGTCACATTTTCAGGTTCCGAGCATTGGCGAATGGCTAGAATTTAACAATATAGTTTTGTTTCCATTGTGTTTATTTTTATGGATATTTTCTAGGGATGGCAAGGGAAACTGACTTCCCAGGCTACACAGTTTCCATACGTAGAAAAAAGACGGAAGAAATTGAAAGATAACAGCGAGTCTCGGCAACAAGGGTGGGTTTTGGGGGTTTTTTGGGGTTTTTTGTTTTTTGTTTTTTGTTTTTTTACCTGTGGACGCCTGGAGCAGTGCGGCAGGACCTGGGGCTGCCAGCTACCCTAAAACAACTTGCGGGTTCTCGAACCACGTGGCACGGAAATGGCAACTACTATGAATCTTTGTAGAACACTGGCAGGAAGTCAGGATGGCCGAGCGGTCTAAGGCGCTGCGTTCAGGTCGCAGTCTCCCCTGGAGGCGTGGGTTCGAATCCCACTTCTGACAATTCCCACCCTTTTGCCGTTCTCTTTCTGCAACGTTAGACAACGTTAGAGAAAGGTGCATCTGACCACACTAAAAAGGGCTCTGCGGCACGCGTCGGGGCTTTCTTTTTACAATCCAAAGCCAAATGAATGTCACTAAGAAGAAAATGCCTGTTAGGAAGGAAATACTTGTTTTGTAAAGAGATGAAAAGAATACCCAAAGGTGTAACGTATTCCCTAGTTGATTTGCGGCTGTTCGTGGAAAACAAAACTGACTTGCAGCTGTTGGTGAAAAAAACAAAACAGCACTTGTCAGGAGTGGGATTCGAACCCACGCCTCCAGGGGAGACTGCGACCTGAACGCAGCGCCTTAGACCGCTCGGCCATCCTGACTGCTCAGACGCTGCTTTGCAAGCAAACCTCTTCGGAATAGTTCTACTGTGCGCATGCGTAGCGAACAACCGGCCGGGGCTTTGTTTTACGCCGGGTGCCGGGAAGACCTGGAAAGAAAAGCGCTCTGGCTCAAAGGGGAGGGACGAAATGGGACGAGAAAGGGCGGAGCGAGGCGCGTTGGTGGCAGCAGAGGGCGCGCGCAGCGTGCTGGAGAATCGAGGACTGTCACTTTGGCCCCCAGGCATTCGTGTCTCGGACACGTATTCATTATGCATGCGTGCATTCATTTACGATTCGTGTCGGCTTTGATACTTGCATATCTTCGAGCACCTTTGCATTTCTGCATACACTCCCTGCGCATTTCCTGCTCGAGGCAGTCAAGCCCACATTCCCGAACTGGCTTATGTAGATCTCTGCTGGCGCCCCTACCAGGTGAAACCCGGGTATTTCAAGGTCTAATCGCAAGCACCTCGCGTTCTCCTTGCAAACGTTTGTTGGAACCGCAACTTCACATTTATATGCGTGTTAAAGCCATTTATTCAGGCTCGGGGTTAGACCGCGTCCTGCAGCGGCACAACCGGATACGCTCTGTTCCCTGACCGTGTCCTTAGAGCCCAAACCGTGTTTGGCACACAGTGGACGCGCAGGGAATGTCCGTGGGTTCATCCTTACCTCGCCTCCTCCTTCCTGCATTCTGTCATTTTGTGATTCACTTTTCCTCCCCAGCAGCCGCCTCTCACCCGCATCCTCACCCCGCCTCTGCGGGAAGCAGAGCCGGACTCCTCCCCACCCGCCCCCGCAGCACCTTCCGCCCCCTCCTGCCATAACCCCAGATTTAGGCACGCACCCGCCTCTGTCCCGGGATCAGAAGATTTATGCGCCTCGAAGGCGCCTTTCTCCGCGGGATTTCCGGGAGGCAAAAAGGCACCTCCACTCTCGCAGGATCTCATACGCCCCCATTTCCAGGCTCCCCAGAGGCCCTGGAGAAGATGCATCTCCTAAAGAAAGACGGGCAGAATGAGGGCACAGGAGACAGAGGTTCTGGCGTGGCTGGGCCACTGACTTGCTGTGTAAACGCGGGTCTGAAAGAGAGCGCCTGAGGGCGACTTCTGGGGGTCGACCCTAGAGTCCAGGAGACAGACCCTAATGTGTGGTGGAGTCACATTCGCCCCTCAGTGCCCTCTGACTTACCTGACATGGTATCACAGAACAGCCTCAGCCAGAGAACTTTCCCTACCAACTCCGGGTCAGGTCCCTTTGGGGACGCTCAGGGCTTGGGCTGCCAAGAGGTGCCGAGGCTTCTGGGTGCGCGGAGGTCTTGGTTATTTAACGGGTGATGAACCTGCCGGCGCCCTTTCCTTCCCACAAATGCCCCCTCCTCCTTGGCTGTCAGAATTTATTTCTTTAGGCTCAGCAATGACCTCTTTTGTATCTTCTCCTGAAATACAAATTACCCTGGACACTGGAAAGGGCTTGCAGATGGTGTTACAAAACACAGTTTCTGCCCTCAAGTTGAATTGCAAACGGCAAAGAAGGTCAGGTGCTGGTAAGTGCTAGAAAGTCAGGAAACCTGTAAGATAACCAAATAACTCTCTGGAGCACCAATCCTGGCCATCTGATTCTATAGGCGCCTGCACCTTTCATTACCTTTCGTTACTTGAATCTCATCCATAGAAACGCAAGTGGATTTTGTTGGGGTGGAATGTAATTAAATATTGCCCGCTGGATATTGGCCATTTATCCATTTATTGATTTATTTACTTATTCTGAAACAGAGAGACAGAATGCAAGGATGAGTGAGGCGGGGGACGGGGTGGGGGGGGGAGAGAATACCAAGCGGGCTCCCCGTTGTCAGCACAGAGCTCAACATGGGGTTCAATCTCACGAAACGAGAAATCATGCCCCAAGTTGAGATCAAGAGCCGGATGCTTAGCCAATTGGGCCACCCAGGTGCCCCTATGCATCTCTTTATAAATTCATTTCATCATTCCTGATTGCCAATATACACGTGTCTTTGAATTCTCCTTAGAACCAGTTCTAACACCTTCTGGTTTTCTCATAAATTAATGCATTCCATGACATCTGACTTGTGTTCATTTTATATTTCTTTTTTTTAATATAACGTTTATTTATTTGTTTTTGAAAGAAAGAGAGCGAGTGGGGGAAGGGCAGAGAGAGAGGGAGAGAGAGAACACCCCAAGAAGGCTCCACACTGGCAGCTTTGAGCCTGATATGGGGCTCAAACTCACAAACCATGAGATCATGACCCGAGCCCAAACCAAGAATTGGCTGCTTAACTGACTGAGCCACTCAGGTGTCCCCCATTTTACATTTCTAGGAGAATCACAGAAATCCCTTTAAGAAGTCCCCTTTAAGAAGTCCCCTTTAACAATGATCAAGAATGCCCAGGGGCTCTCATAGGAAGAGTGGTCAGGGAGGACCTCTCTGAGGAGGTGACACAGTTCAAAAGGGAGAGACAAGCAAAATCAAAGCTGGTGGCCTTCTAGGTGGCACGCATAGCCAGTGCAAAGGCCCCGAGGCAGGGAGAAGTGTGGTCTGTTGGAGAGGCAGCGAGCCAGTGGGGCAGGGATAAGGGTGGGAGGAGGCTGAAGTCCATATCACACAGGGCTGGACGCCGGGGAGGGGAATTTGGATTTTCTTCTGTGTGTGATAGCATCGTTGTCACTGGAGTACTTTAAGCAGGGGAGTAGGTGACTGGATCCAGTTAGCCTTTGAAAACGATCCCTTTGGCAGCTATGTGGCGGGTGGATGTGAGAGGCCAAGAGAAACATCAGAGCCCAAGGCCGTGAGAGATGGGGATGGCTAGACCGGGGAAGTGGCGATTGCAAAAGGTGGCTGAATTCAAGACTCAAGATGTGTTTTGGTAATAAAAAAGGACAAGCCCCACTGGCTGGCTGGTGTGTGCACTGGGTGCAGATGTGGAGAGAGGGGATGCTGGGATGGGACAGAAAGTCACTAAGGCCATAGAGGGGCCAGGTTACCAGCCACTCACAACTTCTCTTTAAGGCAAGTGCTGCTGACTCCCCACTCCTGCTCCATTTTGCAAGGAGTTAAGGCTCAGACATTCTGAGTGACTTGCTAAGGTGCTCTGGAACCTTCCCCTCATGCCTTATACATCATTTTAGAGATAAGAAACCAGGCAGGCCAGAGCTACAGCCCAAGCCAGCCCCGCTCTGCCTGCTGCCCTCCTGACCTGGCTGGAGGAGAGTGCTGGCTCGATGGGGGTCAGTACTGGAGCTCCACTCAGCACTGTCTCCTGGGTTGAGCTGGATGGTCGGCCCTCCTCCCTCGACACCTTTCGGGTACGAGACTGCTGGCCTGGAGGAAGCTTCTCAGGATCCCATTCCAGCCTCAGGCCCCCAAGACCAAAAATGGGAAGGGAGAGTTCCTGTTTTTCTCGTTTTCCACTTATCACCAGTCTTGGCATCAACAGTGGACCCTAAAGGGACAGGCCTCCCCTCTGGGCATTTGTCCAGCTTGGAAGAGGAAAGTCCCCTGACCTCAGCCTGGAAAGTCTACCGGTGGTGGGGACGCCCCAGCATGGCTCCCCCTGTGCCCAGCCCAAAAGTGCGGATGAAGTCAGACCGCCAAGTGACAAGCTGGTGCTCAGCCAGCTGAGGGGCCCGAAACGGGGATCCTAACATCCCTGTGACCTTGGCACCCATCACCACCTCTGCGTGGAGAAAGGGTGGCAGGAAGCTGAGTTTTAGCGAATGCCTTTTTTACTTCCATTATTTCACTTGGTGTTCATAACAACACCACGACACAGGCTGTCTTTGCTCCCATTTTACAGATAAGGAAAATGAGGCTCAGAGAGGCCAAGTAACTTACTCAGAGTCTCACAGCTGGTAAGTAGAGCCTGATTCTTCTGGATCAATACCCCTTTCTTGAGAACCATCCTGGGCCCGGGACTGTGATAGGTGCTTTCTCTACATTGTCTCCTTTAGGAAACAAAACCAAAAAACAAAACAAAACAAAACAAAAACCATGAAGTTTGGCCAGCTGGACTTTGTGATGTTATTTTTACTCCTGTTTTTATTATTGGAAGAGACTTAGAAGAAAGGGTAGGATTTTCCCAGCAAGCCAGTCTCAGCAGCGTGGCCAAGTTTTTGTGTCCAGGCTCTGGTTTCCTTGGCCAAGGTGGGGAGACAGAAATCACCAGGCGCCAGCACTGAAGCCCTGCCAAGGCCCTGGGTTGGGCATCTTGGCTTATGGAGTGGGAAACCCAGGGGTGCAGTGGATGAAGCAGGCGTGGATCTTTGATGGAATGGGATGGGAAAAGCTCGGTCCACCCAGGTCCACCCGTGACATGGAGAGAGGCGGTTGGCCCAGTTCCCCAATTTTGAATGGGGCGCGTGGACGGTGGTGACCAGAATGGACCGAAGGCCACAAGCTCACTTCCAAGTTCTCTGGACTACATATCATGCCCCCAAAGCCTTTGGTCACCCTAGAAAGAGAACCCCATGAAGGAAGGAGGCCCTGTAGCTGACCATAAGCAAGGGGTACAGAGCCAATTTTAACTCGAGGCAGCATGGCCGAGTGTGTGTATGCGTTTGGACTCTAGAACCATCTGAACCCAAATCCTGCTTCTGCCTTTTGCCAGCTCTGTGACCATAGGGGAGTTACTTAGCTTCTCTGTTCCTCTCAGTTCCTCAATTTCCCTGTGCGTAAAATGGATTTAGGAAGAGTATCTGCCTCAAAGGGCTGTTGGAAAGCTGAGCGGGGAGAGTGCTTGGAATAGAATACACGCTTTGTGTGTTAGCCCAGGAAGAGAAAGTCCTGTACCCTTTCTTGCCCCTGGTGAATACTGTGGGGCAACTTTTCAGCTGCCAAACTTGACTTTGAGGCAAGACGGTCCGCAGTGCCCTCCCCACAAGCACAGCAGCCCCTGACTGCCCCATATGAGCCAGCCTTGCTCTCCTCTCCAACCCCACCTGCCACCTCCAACCCCTACCCCATCTTTCTCTTTCTCTAACACACAAAGCCTGTGCCCTCCTGGGGCCTTTGCCCTGGTATTTCCTCTGTGTGGAGTCATTTCCCTCCAGCGTATGCAGGACTGGTTCCTTCTGTCTGTCCCATGTCAGCTCTGCTGTATCCTGGCTGAAGTGGCCCCACGCCTTATCTCCCACTCGCTTTCCATCTGGCCTCCGCCTTACAGATGCAAAGCCACTGGGCTCACTCGCTGGCTTATTTGATGATCGGGCTTCTCTCCTACCAGGGTCTGTGCTCTGCAAAGGCAGTAACCTTGGCCATCTTGTTCACCAGTTATTCCCAGCAGGAGCTTGATAAGGAAGCACTGCATGAGTGGATGAATGGACAAATGGATGGACGGATGGATGGACGGAGGAGTAAATTCCCTGGGTGCCTCAAACCAGTTTTCTGTCCCTCTCAGGTGGAGCCCGGGATGCCTCCCCAGGTGAGGCCATCCACGACCCTTGCCTGATCCTGCAGCCTTCATCTCTGACCAGTATGTCCGGCCCTCTGCATGGGCACATCAGCTCCTTTGGCCCATCTGGTACTCAGGGACCTCCAGGCCCCCTCACAGGCCCCATCTGCTCTGCCTCTTTCAGATAAAAGATTTCGTATTCTGCTTACCTCCCCGCCCTCACCCCCAGCCCAGGGCTTTCTCTCAGGACTGGCTGAGTGCTTAGTTTAGTGGTGAGGGGACACGCAGTGTGTGAGGTCTAGACCACTGGCTAGTCTGCTGTATACTCCCCATGCCCACATCCGCATGATGGAGTAAGCTACTGCGGTACTGGTCGGTTAACAGGGCTGCCCTGTGTCCTCACCACCTCCTCGGCCCCTCCTCACTCCTGATTCCCACAGTTGACCAACCCCGGCCCGGCCCGCTGCAGCACAAAGGCTGTTATCTGTCCTCATTGGCAGGTGCCATCCTAGTCATTAAATCTTTTGAATCTCTCCGCAGGACTAGATTCTGGCTTTCTTGTTCTACCTGATGCTCCAGTACTCTCTGGGAGCCCCTTGGAATTCAATCCAACCCCCACTCTGGCTACTTCCTCCTCCCCCTGCCCGCCCCTCTTCCTCTCCACTCCAGTCTTCTGCTACCAACCTGGATCTAGCTGTGCCTGAAGCCGTCCATGCCTGGCCTTTTCAGTTGCATGAGCTAATGCCTCTTTTCACTTAAGCCACTTCAATGTCAACTTTTGCCACGCGTAACCCAAAGATGAATACAGCCTATATCTCTCTTCTGGCCAATATGGTGGTCACAAGCTCGTTACTGAGCATTGGGAATGTGGCCACACTGGATTGAGATGGGTCATAAATGTAATCTACAAACTGGATTTCAAAGAAAGGAGGAGAAGAAGTGGAAATGATTTTATTATTGATTTATAATATTGATGACTTGTAGAAGAGAATGTTTTGGCTGTGTTTTACTAAATAAAAAACACTATTAAAATTTATTTCAACAGTTTGCGTTTACTTTTTCAGTGTTGCTACTGGGAAAATTTAATTGTCTATGCATCTCGTGTTGTATTTCTATCATACGGGGCTGGCCTCGTGACTCACCAGCAAAACCTCAGGAAGCAGGAGATCAGAGCCTACCCAAGGAAACTATGCAGTGTTGGAAAAGCTCCAAAGGTGTCAAAGAGAAGATAGGCAAAGAAGGACAGGTCTGACCTGCAGGGATGGAGGGGAAGGGGAGGACGTCCCAGGCAGGGGGCACAGCATGAGGAAAGGCCTGAAAGTTGGACGCAGATGAGATGGGTCTGAGGAGAACCGAGGGTTAAGACGGGCCACGGGTTCCTCCAGGGAAGCAGGGGATCTTGGGGAGAGGGCAGTACAAAGGGACGAACATTCCACTTTCCCTCCAGCCACCATGCATTTTTTCTGTGCGTCATGAGGACCCAGGGCTTGTGCTGCCGTGTCCCCAGCTGTGCAGAGTCGGTTGGCCCCGAAATGCTGGGACCCAGAATTGCAGGCTATATCCGATGCCCATGCCCATCCAGGGAGGGGAAGAGGGGCCCCCACTTCTGGGCAGGGGTGGAGGGGAGACAGAAACCAGCAGCTGCAAGCCTTTCCCATCAGCGTGGAGCCAGTCAGAGTTTTAACATTTCTTCCAGAAATTCGTTCATCCTCAAATAGTTGGCAGGTTTTCCTGAGCTATTACTGTGCCTCACAATTTCTGTTTTATCTAGGAAATAGAAACACTGTGTTTTTTTTCCTGGTTCCTGCAGTGCTTTTCTTTGCTGGCATCCAGATTCTAGAAAAAATACTCTAGTCCTGGAGACCTCAACAGATGATGTGCCAGCCAGCAGGGGCCTGGGCAAGTGCCAGATGGACTCTCGGGGTCCCAGGAGTCATTATGGAGTAGTGCAAAATCAGGGTGCCCCGTCCTCTAGCCAGAGGCTCCTTGGAGGAGCCATGTCCCCCCAATTCACTGCTTTTGCCATGCAAGAGAAAAAAGTCGTGACAATTACTTCTCATTCTAAAACAACAACAACAAAAACGAAAAGACGTATTACTGACCCCTCTTGTGTTCTCCAAAGGTTTCAGCAGGTACATACAGCAAGTGTCTTGGTTTATGAAGCTCCCAATAAAAAAGAGGCGGGGCCTGATGCAATATTTTTCCAGGTCAGGCGTTCTGAAAAGGATTCAGCGCTGTTGAGGAGCTCAGTGCCTCCACCTGGTCCTCAGCTCCCCAATGGACGTCCCCTCCCCCTGGGAAGCTGAGCTCCAGCCTGGGTCAGCTCCCCTGTCTGCACCAGAACCACAGCAGGGTGTATAGTTATGTACGAGTGTGTGTGTGTGTGTGTGTGTGTGTGTGTGTGTGTGTGTGTGTGTGAACCTCAGGCCGCATGCGTCCCCACCAGACCCCCACACTGCATATGGGCAGGGCCTGTCTGGGCTCTTCATCCCCCACTCATCCCCAGCACCCAGCACCTTGTAAGTCCTCCAGAAATATTTATTAATTGAGCAAATGAATGGATAAATCCTACATTCAGAGTCTTTTCCCCAGATATTTACAGCACCCCCACTGAAGACCTCAGTCCTTGGGTTCTAATCCCCGAGATCATATTATGGAGGAAGCGATTCTCTCCTAATATCTGGAACATTCCTTTCTCCACCTAGTTGGTGCCCCGGTTGAGTACCCACTCTGCGCCAGCCCTGGGGGTCCCAAATAGGTGTGGGGGCAGGAGTGTGTGTTTCCATGAAGTCTATCTATTTCATGTCCCTGTTGCGTTAGACTGTGCAGGTTTCTACCCTTTGAGAACTACTGAGGGAAACTGAGGCAAGGGATTCAGAAACATTCTGTGACACCGGGCAGCGGGAGAAGACAAAGATCACCAGGCTTGGGCTTCTACCTCCAGCCTGGGATTTGTGTCTTTCAGCCAAGGTCCCCTTCAAGATATCTGTGCCCATAAACCCCAGGAGGTAGAAACTCCACGAGCTAGAAACTCCGTGAGCTACCGGGGCTGAGGGGTGAGGACAAGAGCCGTAGAATCTTGGCCAGAAGGGAAGGGGTAGGGTGCCCAGCTCTGGCTGCGGACGGGAGGCATCCGCTGGCATGAGAGCTGGTCTAGAAGACAGCAACTGGAATTTGATGGGACAGAAGGTAGAACCTTTGAAGGCAGCTTGGCCAGGAGGGGAATGTGGCCTCTCTAGGGTGGGGTCTGGACCGGCTCTAGGAGTCTGGTGCCGATGGGGTTGTGCCAGCGTCTGTGACTGTGGGTGCGTAGAAGTGTGTGTCTCTGGGAGTGAGAACATGTGTGTCAGTGTTTATGCAATGTGCACATGTGTGATTAAGTGTGTTTAGAGACGGATGTGTGTCTGTGGGGGTGAGGGCACCCTGCTGGGCCAGTATGTGTGTGGGAGGCATTTTTGTGCGGCGGGCTGAGTCGCTGGGTGTGCCAGGGTGAGGATTTGCCTGTATGTGTGGGACAAGGCATGGTGCAAAGAAGCACTATAAACCTGGGATGGAGCCATTCGGGGCTTACACGTCTGATAGACTCATGGCAATTTGGAGACTTGAGGGCAGGAGAGTCAAGTTCAAATCCCAACTTTGCCACTTTTCAGCTGTGTGGCCTCAACGGTTTCTTCTCCCCTTCAAGCCTCAGTTTCCTCATCTATAGGATGGGATCATTACCCTTATTGCCCCCCAGGGGTGGCTGACAGACGACTCTGGGGGGATGCCAAGAAACCTGGTAGCTCAGGCTTGCTCTGGGGAGAGTTGATGAGAAAGGGGTGCCCATTCTCTGTGCCCCCGGACTTTCTAACCATGAGCGTGAATTCGTTTTGTCATAAAAAAAGATCTGGGGAAAAGGCATTTGTGCTCTGGAGACCCTCACTACCTTTTTCAGTCTGGCCAGGAAGATGCTTGTGGTTCTGATGAGAGATGACCATGGTGGCCACAGCCAGGGAGAGAAGTTATTTGCCAGGGGACAGGACCTGACGCTGGGCAGGCCCTAGGTGGCCTCCCTTTCGCCAGGAGCCAGCTGGGGATGTCACGGTCTAACTTTTGGAAGACAGGAATGTTGCTTCCAGGAGGCCTCCTGGCTTGCATTCCTGGCCAAGGAGAATGGAGACCAGGACTTGCCGAAACAGGTCCTATAAGACATAAGGGGTTAAATGAAACGGGAACTTGGGTTCACAAGCCAGTTTTCTATTTCTTCCTTTCATAATTGTTTTTGTTTTCATCTCCCGCATGTTCCCCCCCCCCCCCAAAGCAATGAATCACAGAAAGCTATTATCAGAGATTACCTCTGGGCAGGAAGAAAGCTTTCACTATCCTTTTCGTACCTTTCCTGATAAGGATTGAATTTTCCAACCATATATGTTTTTCTTTCTGTCTCCTCCTCTTCTTCCTGCAGACATCAGGAAGTCTCTGGCCAGACATCCTACCCTTTGGGGGTTTTCTTCTTTGAACCTCAGTGTGTTACAAGGAAATTCAAACTGCAGTCACTGTTATATTATTAAAACTTTTTTTTAACATTTATTCATTTTTGAGAGACAGAGTGTGAGTGGGGGAGGGGTGGAGAGCGAGGGAGACACAGAATCCGAAGCAGGCTCCAGGCTCTGAGCTGTCAGCACAGAACGCGACGCAGGGCTCAAGCTCATGACCTGAGCCAAAGTCGGATACTTAACCGACTAAGCCACCCAGGCGCCCCTTTATCATTGTAAAAATGCCAGAATGATGAATTTCAATACTTCACACATTTTTTTTACATTTTACACATTAAAATATTTTTAATGTTTTTATTTTTGAGAGAGAGGTGGGAGGAGGGGCAGAGAGAAGGGGAAACAGAGGATCTGAAGCAGACTCCATCCGTACTGCCGGCACAGAGCCCCAGGTGGTACTCAAATCCACGAACCGTGAGATCATGACCTGAGCTGAAGTCAGATGCTTAACTGGCTGAGCCACCCAAGCTCCCCTCATTATACATATTTTTAAAAAATTTAGGGGCGCCTGGGTGGCGCAGTCGGTTGAGCGTCCGACTTCAGCCAGGTCACGATCTCACGGTCCGTGAGTTCGAGCCCCGCGTCGGGCTCTGGGCTGATGGCTCAGAGCCTGGAGCCTGTTTCCGATTCTGTGTCTCCCTCTCTCTCTGCCCCTCCCCCGTTCATGCTCTGTCTTTCTCTGTCCCAAAAAATAAAAAAAATAAAAAAATAAAAATTTAACAGGCATTACATTTACAAAATGCGAGAATTTGAAAAAATACAATGCCCCTTTGTGATTAAAAAAAAAAAGCACACACACACACACCAACTCAACACAAGAATACACGGGAACTTCCTTAGCTTGATAAAGGGCATCTATGAGAAGCCCACAGCTAACATCACACTTAATGATGAAAGACTGGATATTTTCCCCCGCTGATCAAGAACAAGACAAGGATTTCTGCTCTGTCCTCCTTTATTTGACAATGGGTTAGAGGTGCTAGCCTGAAAATTAAGCAACAGAGAGAAATAAAAGGTATCCAGATTGGAAAGGAAGAAGTAAATTACCCCCATTTGTAGATGACACGATTATATACACAGAAAAATTTCAGGGAACTATCAAAAAACAAGCAAACAAAAAACCCAAACAAGCAAGCAAACAAACAAACAACCCCCACGAGAAACCCTACTAGAAACAAAAGTAATGCTGTCAGATTGTAGACTGGAAGATTAATATGTAAAAATCAACTATATTTCTATATACTACTCATGAATAATCCAATAATAAAATTAGGAACACAATTCCATTCACAACAGTATCAAATAGAATAAAGTACTTTGAAATAAATTTAACACCACAGTGTAAGAAGATTTGTACAGTGAATATTATAAGTCTTTGCCAAGAGAAATTAAAGAAATCTACATAAATAGACATTCTATGTCTATGGATTGGAAGACATATTCAATAGGCAATTTCTCTTCTATTTGACCTATAGATCCAACTCAATTCTTACTAAATTCAAATTCTTTTTCTTTCCTTTCCTCCTTTTTTTTTTTTTTGGCAGAAATTGAATAGCTGTTTCTAAAATGTATATTAAAAGACAAATGGCCTAGATTAGTGAAAGCAATCTTGAAAAAGAATAATAAAGTCAGAGGGCATAACTTCCCAATTTCTAAACTTTCTGTAAATCAACAGTAATAAAGAAGAGTGTGGGACTGAGTAAGGAGAGACATGTAGATCAATGGAATAGAAGTGAGAGCCCAGAAATAAACACTTAAAATTTATGGTCAATTGGGGCGCCTGGGTGGCGCAGTCGGTTAAGTGTCCGACTTCAGCCAGGTCACGATCTCGCGGTCCGTGAGTTCGAGCCCCGCGTCGGGCTCTGGGCTGATGGCTCAGAGCCTGGAGCCTGTTTCCGATTCTGTGTCTCCCCCTCTCTCTTCTCCTCCCCCGTTCATGCTCTGTCTCTCTCTGTCCCAAAAATAAATAAACGTTGAAAAAAAAATTAAAAAAAAAAATTTATGGTCAATTGATTTTCAACTAAGGAGCCAAGGTAATTCAATGGAAAAAGATTAGTCTGTTCAGCAAGTGGAGTTGGGACAACTGGATACACACATGCAAAAGAATGATATTGGGCCCCCTGTAGCAAACCAGTCACAAAATTTAACCCCAAATGGATCAGAGACCAAAATGTAGAGTTAAAACTGTAAAGCATTTAGGAGAAAATCTCTGTGGCCTTGGGTTAGGCAAAGGTTTCTTAGATGTGACAGCAAAAGCACAATTCATAAAATTAAAAAATTAATTAACTGGATTTCATCAAAATGTAATACTTTACGAGTCACCATTAAGAAAATCTAATCACTAGAAGAAAACATTCACAAATTCTGTATGTGCTTAAAGGTGTATAGAATACTTTGTAGAACACTTATGACTCTGAAACAGAAAGACAAGTAACCCAATTTAAAAACAGGCAAAACTGGGGCGCCTGGGTGGCTCAGTCAGTTGAGCGGCCGACTTCGGCTCAGGTCACGATCTCGCGGTCCGTGAGTTTGAGCCCCGCGTCGGGCTCTGTGCTGACCGCTCAGAGCCTGGAGCCTGTTTCAGATTCTGTGTCTCCCTCTCTCTGACCCTCCCCTGTTCATGCTCTGTCTCTCTCTGTCTCAAAAATAAATAAACATTAAAAAAAAATTAAAAAAAAAAAACAGGCAAAACAGGGGCTCCTGTCTGGCTCAGTCAGCAGACCATGGGAGTCTTGATCTTGAGGTTGTGGGTTTGAATGCCACCTTGGGTGTAGAGATTACTTAAAATGAAAATCTTTTTAAAAATTAGGGAAAATATGGGAATGCAAGCTGGTGCAGCCACTCTGGAAAACAGTATCGAGGTTCCTCAAAAAACTGAAAAGAGAACTACCCTACGACTCAGCAATTGCACTACTAGGCATTTATCCACGGGATACAGGGGTGCTGTTTCGAAGGGACACGTGCACCCCCATGTTTCTAGCAGCACTATCAACAACAGCCGAAGTATGGAAAGAGCCCAAATGTCCCTCGATGGCTGAATGGATAAAGAAGATGTGGTATATACATACAATGGAGTATTACTCAGCAATCAAAAAGAATGAAATCTTGTCATTTACAACTACATGGATGGAACTGGAGGGTATTATGCTCAGCGAAATTAGTCAGAGAAAGACAAAAATCATATGACTTCACTCATACGAGGACTTGAAGAGACAAAACAGATGAATATAAGGGAAGGGAAACAAAAATAATATAGAAACAGGGAGGGGGACAAAACAGAAGAGATTCATAAATATGGAGAACAAACCGAGGGTTACTGGAGGGGTTGTGGGAGGGGGGATGGGCTCAATGGGTAAGAGGCACTAAGGAATCTACTCCTGAAATCATTGTTGCACTATATGCTAACTAATTTGGATGTAAATTTTAAAAAATAAAAAATAAAATTAAAAAATAAAAATAAAAAAAAATCAGGGAAAATAACTGAATAGATATTCCTCTAAGAAGCCAGTAAGCATATGATAAGGTGTTCAACACCTTTAGTCATTAGTTCAATATAAACCACAATGAGATACCAATTTGTACCTCAAGAATTACCGTAATAAAAAAAGATAGTAACAAGTGTTAGCAAGAAACTAGAACCCTCATAAATTGATGGTGGAAATGCAAAATGATAACATTCAGTTTGGAGAAGTTTGGCAGTTTCTTAAGAAGTTAAAGAAAAACGTTCTGTGTGATGTTTCTAACGTTTACCAAAGAGAAATAAAAACGTAGGTCTATACAAACACTTAAATATAAATGTTCAGGGGCTCCCGGGGGGCCCATTCAGTTAAGCGTCCGACTCTCTATTTAGGCTCAGGGTATCACCTCACAGTTCCGTGGGTTCGAGCCCTGCGTTGGCTTGTGCTGATCCGCTTGGAGCCTGCTTGGGATTCTCCCTCGTTCCCTGCCCCTCCCCCGCTCACGACTTTCTCTCTCTCCAAATAAATAAATAAACTTAAAAAAAAATCTATATAGGGGCGCCTGGGTGGCGCAGTCGGCTAAGCGTCCGACTTCAGCCAGGTCACGATCTCGCGGTCCGTGAGTTCGAGCCCCGCGTCGGGCTCTGGGCTGATGGCTCAGAGCCTGGAGCCTGTTTCCGATTCTGTGTCTCCCTCTCTCTCTGCCCCTCCCCCATTCATGCTCTGTCTCTCTCTGTCCCAAAAATAAATAAATGTTGAAAAAAAAATTAAAAAAAAAATCTATATAAAAATAAATATCAATGTTCAAAGCAGCATTATTCATAATAGCCCCAAAATGGAAACAACCCAAGTGTCCATCGATGGATGAACAAAGAAACAAAATATAGTATACACGTGTGATGGAACGCTGTAATCCAGCCACAAATAGGCATGATGTACCGATACATGCTAAAACATGGATGAACCTCCAACACACTATGCTAAGTGAAGGTAGCTAGACAGGATGATTCCATGTCTGTGCGTTGTCCAGAAAAGGCAAATCTGTAGAGAAAATAATTAGTTTAGTCGTTGACGGGGGTTGGGGAAATAGAAAGGGAAATGACCACAGACAAGCGTGAGGGCCCTTTCAAGGTTTAATGGAACGTGCTAAAGATTTGTGGTCATGGTTGCACAACTCAGTACATTTAGCAAAAGTCATTGAATCGAGGGTGCCTGGGTGGCTCAATCGGTTGAGCCTCCGACCTCCGCTCAGGTCATGATCTCCTGGTTGGGTTCGTGAATTTGAGCCCCAGGTCGGGCTTGCTGCTTGTCAGCCCAGAGCCCGCTTCAGATCCTCTGCCCGCCCCCCGCCCCCCTCCCCCCCCTGCTTGTGCTCTCTCTCTCAAAAATAAATAAAACATTGGGGCGCCTGGGTGGCTCAGTCAGTTAAGTGTCAGGCTCGGGTCATGATCTCACGGTCCGTGAGTTCGAGCCCCGCGTCCGGCTCTGTGCTGACCGCTCAGAGCCTGGAGCCTGTTTCAGATTCTGTGTCTCCCTCTCTCTGCCCCTCCCCAACTCATGTTCTGTCTCCCTCTGTCTCAAAAATAAATAAAAATTGGGGCGCCTGGGTGGCGCAGTCGGTTAAGCGTCCGACTTCAACCAGGTCACGATCTCACAGTCCGTGAGTTCGAGCCCCGCGTCGGGCTCTGGGCTGATGGCTCAGAGCCTGGAGCCTGTTTCCGATTCTGTGTCTCCCTCTCTCTCTGCCCCTCGCCCGTTCATGCTCTGTCTCTCTCTGTCCCAAAAATAAATAAACGTTGAAAAAAAAATTAAAAAAAAAATAATAAATAAATAAAAATTTAAAAAAATTAAAAAAAAACATTAAAAATAAATAAGAATCATTGAATTGTACACTTAAAAACAAAATAAAAAGATCTGGTCCAAAACAAAACAGCCACAACCCAAAGAACATACAACTTATTTATCTATTCTACTGCTGATAGACATTTGGGTAGTTTCCAGTTTGGAGCGATTATAGATTCTGCTAATGTGGACATTCTTGTATATGTCACTTGGTGGGCATCTGCACACATTTCTCTTAGGTGTATATCTAACAGTGGAATTATGCATACATTCGCCTTTGGTAAATACTGCCAAGGAATTTTCCTGGGTCTTCCCCAATTACATCTCTATCAGCAGTGCTCTGCATCCTCGCTGACACTTGGATTGTCTGTCATTTTATTTCCAGCTTTTTTGATGGGTAGGTAATGGTGCCTCATTATGGTTTTAATTTGCATGTCCCTGATGACTAATAAAATTGGACACGATTTCAAATTTGCTTTGTTTTTTGGCCATTTGGAAATCCTCTTTGGGAAATGCTGGTTCAAGCATTTCCGCCCCTTTTCCCCCTTAACTAGTTTGTCATTTTCTTATTGATTTTTGTAGGACTTCTTTGTATATTCTAGATAGGAGGTTTTTTTTTATCCCACCTTTTGACTTTTCACTTTTTTTTAACAGTATTTTCTGATAAACACACATCTTTGGGTTTTTTTGTTTTTTTTTAATTTTTTTTAACGTTTTTATTTATTTTTGAGACAGAGAGAGACAGAGCATGAACGGGGGAGGGGCAGAGAGAGAGGGAGACACAGAATCAGAAGCAGGCTGCAGGCTCTGAGCCATCAGCCCAGAGCCCCACGCGGGGCTCGAACCCACGGACTGCAAGATCGTGACCTGAGCTGAAGTCGGCCGCTTAACCAACTGAGCCACCCAGGCGCCCCACACATCTTTGTTTTAATGTAGTCTAATTTATCAGGGTTTTTTTCCCCCTTTATGGTTAGTACTTTAAAAAAAAACTTTTTTTAACATTTATTTATTTTTGAGAGATAGAGGCAGAGCATGCGTGGGGCTGGGGGAGGGGGAGAGAGAAAGAGAGAGAGATACAGGATCCAAAGCAGGCTCCAGGCTCTGAGCTGTTTGTTAGCACAGAGCCGGACTGGGGCTCGAGCTCACAAACTGCGAGACCGTAACCTGAGCTGAAGTCGGACGCGCAACTGACCGAGCCACCCAGGTGCCCCTAGTTAGTACTTTTTAACATTGCCAATTAAGAGGACTTCTACTTCATCATCAGGAAGATATTTCCTGTTTTTTATTCTATTTTTTAAATGTTTGTTTGCTTGTTTATTTAGTTTGAGACAGAGAGAGGGAACAGGGAAGGGAAGAGACATGAGGGAGACAGACGATCCAAAGTGAGCTCTGAGCTGACAACAGGGAGCCCGATGTAGGGCTCGAACTTACCAACCACGAGATGGTGACCTGAGCTGAAATCAAGAGTCTGACACTTAACCAACTGAGCCATCCAGGTGCCCTCCTTCTCCTCCTCCTTCTCCTTCTCCTCCTCCTCCTCCTGTTCCTCCTTCCCCTTCCCTTTCCCCTCCCCTTCCTCCTCCCCTTCCCTTCTCCTCCTCCCCCTCCTCCTCCTCTTCCCCCTCTTCCTCTTCCTGCTCGTCCTCCCCCTCCTCCTTTTTCTTGAATCTAATGGGTATGTCCTCCAACTTTGTTTTTCTTCCTCAAATTGCTGTGGCCATTTTAGGTCTTCTGCCTCTCCATTTATATTTTAGAATCTGTATGTAATAAAAAACCACCTTGGGGCGCCTGGGTGGCGCAGTCGGTTAAGCGTCCGACTTCAGCCAGGTCACGATCTCGCGGTCCGTGAGTTCGAGCCCCGCGTCAGGCTCTGGGCTGATGGCTCGGAACTTGGAGCCTGTTTCCGATGCTGTATCTCCCTCTCTCTCTGCCCCTCCCCCGTTCATGCTCTGTTTCTCTCTGTCCCAAAAATAAATAAAAAACGTTGAAAAAAAAAATTTAAAAAACCACCTTGTGATTTTTTTTGCTGGAATTGCATTAAATCTATAGACCAATTTGAAGAAGTCAGAAGTGGACTTCTTTACAATATTAAATCTTCCCATCCATGGTCATGGTTTATTCCTCTATTCATTTAGCTTTTCTTTAATTTTATTTTCCAAAACATTCTGCAGTTTTCAGTGTTGAGCTCTTGTATAATTTTTATTAGATTTATCTCTAGGTTTTCAATTATCTCTGGTATTGTATAACATTTGAAAATATCAGTTACAATTTTTAGTTTCCATTTTTAAATTCAAGTATATATTTGTATGTTGCTTGTTTATAGAAATATAATTAACTTTTGGGGTGCTTGGGTGGCTCAGTCGGTTAAGCGTCTGACTTCGGCTCAGGTCACTCACTGTCTGTGAGTCTGAGCCCCGTGTTGGGCTCTGTGCTGACAGCTCAGAGCCTGGAGCCTGATACGGATTCTGTGTCTCCCTCTCTCTCTCTCTGCGTCTCCCCAACTTGCGCTGTCTCTCTCTCTCTCTCAAAAATAAACAGACATTAAAAAAAAACATAAATTAAAAAAAGAAATAGAATTAACGTTTGATTATTGACCTTGGATGCAGCAACCATGCTAAACAATACATTCAGTATTTATGTATTTTAGAATAAACAAATCAATTAGATATTAAATCATCAGTCAGCTGAAAGGACAATTCTTGGGAAAGCACCCCTCTTGAAGAGTGTCAGCCCCAAACCCACTGTGCTTCGGACACGAAGAGAGTGGCACAGAAGCCGAGACCACCGGAGGGAAAGCAGTGAGTAGGGGCTGTGCACAGTGAGGGATGTGAGGAGGTGGGAGCCACGGCTGGCCTAGGCAGACTGCAGCAGCAGCCACAGAAAAAGATCCAGACCCGAGGAGAAGCCACGGCACCAAGATACCAAGATGGCAGAGTGCCCGGCACAGGAAGCAGGAGGTCCCATTCCTGAGGGCGGGGGACCCCGCAATAGGGTCCTTAGAGACCATCCCATCTCCTTAAGTCCTGTTTCCTGTGTGTCCCTATGACATGTCCCCATCCCAGAAGTCGTGAGCACGTCCTGTTCCTCAATGACACTGGCTCCGATGGGGCTCTTCTACTGACCCTCAAGTCGGCTTAGGAAGGCGGCTGCCTCCTCTGGTTCCATACCCCCAGGCTGGGCGAGGTAGGCTGGTGACTGGAGACCTCCTGCCTTCCCCAGACCAAGCGAGGGGACTCAGCTGCTCAAGGGAGCCCCAGGGTCTCCCTGCCCTTGCCCACTGTTCCCCACCCCGGTTGCCTGTGAGTATTCCATGTCCCTGCCTGGGAGGCCCAGGAAATTCTTTCTGTGTTACAGATGGCCATGAATCTGTCTGTGACCTCCCTCTCCAGCTGACCTGTTCTGCAAGAGTCTTCCAGAGCTCTTAGGCCAGAGGGCCACTGCATGAGGTAGACCCCTCTGTTCCGTCCGTTCCTATATTCCCATCTTCCTTAGAGAATCTCCTCTCTCTGGTCCTAACCTCCAGGGTGGGAGCCCGATCCTGCAGCTGGCATTTTCCCGAAACTCCACTAGTCCTTTCCCCAGAAGCTCCCTCTCCCCACCCCATGCTTCAGGGGGTCTTGGACATCGGGTGACGTGGGGAAAGGTTTCGTGGAGCCCCAAAAGAGCAAGATAGAGCTGAGCTCAGAGGACAGAGCACCGGCCGGCACTGAAACTCTCCCCGAGCCCAATTTCCATGTGAATAGTAGCCATTGTTAACTCTGCCCCGCTCCCTTCTCCTGTGGATGCATTTATTTCATCTTCACAAAAGTCCTCTGAGCTGGGTACTCTTGTTTTCCCCATTTTGCAGAGAAGGAAACAGGCGCCAAAGGGTTAGGTTGCTTGCCGAGGTCCACAGCTGTAAGCGGTAGAGCCAGGATTCAAGCCGAAGTAGTGTGATTCCAAAATGCGGGCTCTTGTCGCACACGTTCCGCTCCGCTGCCTCCTGCAGTCCTTGGGCGAGATCCCACCTCTGAGCTTTATGTCATGCTGTTCCCTCCTACTGGAATGCCCTTCCTCCCTTCTCCACCTTACAAAATGCATCCTTCCAGGTGGATACGAGCGCTTCCCCTCTATGCTCCCGTCCCCGCACCAGGCAGAGTTCCATGGCATCCTTCTCTGGGCCACCAGGCTGGCCCTTCTTTCCACCTTGGCATGGACACGCCATGCTGTCTTTGCCCACTGAGGACGTCACTCTACATCGAGCCGCGAACGTTTCCAAGCAGGCCCTGGGCCTCGTCCAGCATGGTGTCGCCAGCCTCAAGCACACAGCAGACTTATGCCAGAGCTGTTCGGTGCTCCAGATGAGGGTTGCCTCAGCCTCTGACTTTCTGTGGGACTCTGGATAAATCACTGCTCTTCCCTCACCTCAGTTTCCCCGACTCGGCCATTCCCAGGAGTGAAAGTTTTCCCTAATTGTTCCTCAGCTGCTGAAAGCCCCATCTCTCCCTGCCAGGGAAATCACCTAGGGACTTACCCTCCACAGACCACTCCCTGGGGAAAGACTGGTTGCTGCTGGTTGGGCCAGCCTGACGTGCTGGGATTTCAAGCTGGACTGGGAATGTCCTGAAGGAACATCTGAGTCACCTCCCTGTCTGAGGAAGGGGTTTGGCTGCTCTCCCTGGGATGGCGAAGGGCCAGGAATGATCCTGAGCCCTCCGTCCAAACTCTACTCTTCTTGCCCAGGCCCGGGGAGGAGGGTCGGCCAGTGACAACACCCCACTGAAAATCATAATTGTTATGAAGTGTTATATGCGGCCCCCGCCCCCATTCATTCACAGTGCTGCGCGTTCCCAAGCCAGGGCAGCAGGGCGGCGGGGTGGTCAGGACAGTAGGTTGGGATCAGGCCAGAGCTCCAGCTCCAGGGCTGCCCTTCCTTCACCCCTCCGAGCCTCAGTCTCCCCATCTGTCAAGTGGGACAAGAGCGCCTTTCCTCATGGGTCGCTGTGAAGAATACACATGTAAGGCACACGGTGCCTGAACTGTACTTATTGCTTGGTACCTGGCTTCGACGGTGGCATAGATGAGATCTGTGAGCAACTTGGAGGCAACCAGCAGGCGTTCTATTTACCTCCGTGTCCCCAACATCCAGCACAGGACAAATACCCAAAAGGCCTAAGGAAATGGTTCACTTTCGGCTCTCCCCCAGTGGCTGTGTGTTTTTGGACAATCTGCTTTCCCTCTCTGGGCTCAGCCTCTTCGGGGTTTGATGTGAAGTAGCCTAAGCTTACACCTTAATATCAAGGCCCAAGGGAGCGATAGGTCACCTTAGGGACCCGAAGTCGGCAGAGCTGGCCAGGTATGATTTCTGTCCCCAACACTAACTAGCTGTGTGACACAAGGGAAGTTTTTTGATCTCTTGAAACCTCAGTTTCTTTATCTGTAAAATGTGTCCAGATTCTCCCTTCTCCTCAGTATTGTTCTGAGACTTTGTCACATGAAGGATGCTTGGCATAGACCCAGAACACTGTGAGTACTCAAATTAATTAAAGACGGTTTGAGAGCAAGGGGGAAAGTGGGGGCAGAGGGAGGGTGGTTGTAAAGCATGTGTGTGGGAGCCTAGAAGAGGGAGAAACACACTCTGGCTGTTGAGGCATAGAGAGGAGCTCCTTGGAGAAGATTGGCCTGGAGGCCCAGAGAGGGAAGGTGACTTGCTCAACGCCACACAGCTATTGCGACATAGCTGAAACAGGCTCAGCAGATTTGGCCCCAGTTTGGGCCGGAAGATTAGCAATCCATGAGGGGTGCAGGCACTGGCTCTCAGATGACCCCCTGGGGAAAGCAGGGGGTTTCTCTTTTCCATTTTGTACTTGAGAAGCTCTGATTTCCTCTCCCCCTTCTGAGACACCACGGTCTCCTAAAACAAACAAATAAATCTTGGTCTGTCTTATCTCATTTGATGAATGATTTGTTTTAAATAATATGTCTGAGCAGGGACGGTTTTTTCCTGCCGATTTCACCCTCTAACTTGAGGAATGAGCTTCAGAATGTGAGATAAGACTGGGTTCTAGACCTCTCTGGGCCTCAGTTTCCCCTTGTGTCAAATGACCTGGTCTACAGGTATTCCTGTAGTACTTGTAAACCATGTACTCTTGGGGAGTCTGGCTGGCTTAATCGGTGGAGCACGTGACTCTTGATCTTGGGGTTGTGAGTTCAAGCCCACGTTGGGTGTAGAGATTACTTAAAAGTAAATTCTTTGAAAACAAAACCAAAACCCAAAACCCAAAACCATGCACTCTTCCAGGCCACTGAAATCTATTGTAAAATGGGGGGCTAAAAGGAACAGAGCAGTGTGCAGAGGAGACTGCAGCATTAGGAAGGGCAGGAGAAATTACCTATATATATCTGCTTACGTACGCAGAAAATTCCCTCGGGGCTGCATGAGGAATTAGTCATAGCAGTTGCTTCTAGGGAAGGAAATGGGTCAGGGATGGAGGAGAATTGTTCACTGTTTATTTTTTTTTTGGTTTGTTTTGAGAGAGAGAGAGAGAGAGAACCAGCGGGGGAGAGGCAGAGACAGAAAAGAGCCTGATGCAAGGCTCAGATTCATGAACTGCGAGATCATGACCTGAGCGAAGTTGCACACTTAACTGACAGAGCCACCCAGGCACCCTTCACTGTTTATTCTTTTGTACCTTTTTTTCCTAAAGTTTCTTTCTTTCTTCTTTCTTTCTTTCTTTCTTTCCTCCTTCCTCCCTCCCTTCTTTCTTTCTCTTTCTTTCTTTTTCTTTCTTTCTTTCTTTTCTTTCTTTCCTCCTTCCTCCCTCCCTCCCTCCTTCCTTCCTTCCTTCCTTTCTTTCTTTCTTTCTTCTTTCTTTCTTTCTTTCTTTCTTTCTTTCTTTCTTTCTTTCTTCTCTAGAGAGCCCCCGGGATCAGGAGAGGGGCAGAGAGACAGAATCCCAAGCAGGCTCCATGCCAACAGTGCAGCTCGATCCCACAAGCTGTGAGACCATGACCTGAGCCGAGATCAAGAGTCGGATGCTTAACCGACCAAGCCACCTGGGCGCGCCCCTCTTTTGTACCTTTTAAAATAAGGTCGGCCACTTTGGCTGCACCATTGCCCAGGCTTTCTTGTTACATTTGTGGCTAGTCTGTGGGTCTATGGCTTTACCCAACCAGTAACAAGACCTCAGACTAGCTGTGATATCTGCCTCCCCCATGGTATGACAAAGATCACCATTGTTTTTGACAATGTCTCAGGGCATGGAATTTTCTGCATTTGCTCCAAATAATGGCACCCCTTTCCCACCGCTTTGATAGACCTTCTACACCATCGGGCTGAGGGGAGGAGAGACAGGGCTGCAGACTCAGACTGAACACTATAGACTCATGGTTCAAGAGATTTTCTTGAGTAAACATTTCTCAATTTTTTTTTTTTTTAGTTTATTTATTTTGAGAGGGGGAGGGCAGAGAGAAAGGGAGAGAGAGAGACTCCCCAGCAGGCTCTGTGCTGTCAGCACAGAGCCCGACACAGGGCTCAATCCCAGGAACCGCGAGATCCCGACTGAGCCGAGATCAGGAATTAGACGCTTAACCGACGGCGCCACCCAAGCACCTCTCTCAATTTCTTGAGTGTTGTATTAGTTTTCTATTGCTGGTGTAAGAAATAATCACCAACTTAGGGCTGAAAATAATACAAATTGATTGTCTTCCGGTGCTATGGGTCAGAAATCCAAAATGGGTCTCACTGGGCTAAAATCAAGGTGCTGTAGGGCTGGATTCCTTCTGGAGGCTCTAGAGGAGGATGTTTGCTTGCCTCTTCCAGCTCCTAGAGGCTTCCCGAATTCCTTGGCTAGAGTCTCCCTTCCATCTTCAAAGCCAGCCATGACCAGTCAAATCTGTCTCACACTGCCTCCCTCTTGCACAGTTAAGGAACCCTTGTGATTACCCTGGGTCCATCCAGTTAACGCAGGATAATCTCTTTATTGTCTGGCTGTCTGATTAACACCCTTATTCTCATCTGTGACCTTAATTCCCCCTTGCGTGGAACAGCATCCTCACCGGGTCCAGGGATTAGGATGTGGCATCTCTGGGAGGTCATTAATCTGCCTACTGCAGATGGTTTGGATCAGCTTCCAGTCTGCAAATGGTTCTTTAAAAAAAAAAAAAACAAACAATTTTTTTTAATGTTTATTTTTGAGAGAGACAGAGGGCAAATGGGGGAGGGGCAGAGAGAGAGGGAGACACGGAATCCGAAGCAGGCTCCAGGCTCTGAGCTGTCAGCACAGAGCCCGGACGCGGGGCTTAAACCCACAAACTGCAAGCTCATGACCTGAGTTGAAGTCGGACACTTAACCAACTGAGTCACCCGGGTGCCCCAACCATTTTGCCCAGTTTTATCATTGTTGTTTGGTAGGGAGTGTTTTCAGAGAAGTCCCAGCCGTATATAAATTCTTATAATGAAATACCATATAGGAATCAGAAAAATGAACGGAGTCTCTTCCCTTGAGAGACTAGGGTTGGAAGAGGTCATGAGGGGGCTTCTAGGTGCTAATAGTCTTCTAATTTATCTGTTACCTTTTGTTTTGAAGTGATTTCAAATTCACGGCAATCCCACAAAAATAGTATGATGAAGTCGTGGCTTCCCAGCACCCTGAGTCACTGTTAACATTTTGTCACATTTCTTTTTTTGATCATTCTCTCTTTCCAGATAAGGGGTCCAGGCCCATGTAGCAAAGACAGCATCCCGGGAGCAGCCACGCCCTGGAGCTCAGAATAGAAGAAATGCAAGGAGAGTGTCCCTTTTCTTCGTGGGTGGTCCTGGAGGATCCTTTCCTCAAGAGATATTCTTCTCGGTGGTCCTCCTGCCCGAAGGCTCCTGGAGATTCCAGGTGCCCTTAGCTCCTCCTACATCTCTGTTGTCCTCCCTCTGTACCCAGATCACTGGGCATCAGGGCAAACAAGTGACATGCAAATGAAGGTTAAGAGCCACTATGGAAAGAACCTTGAATTTGGGGATGTACTTCCATGGATTTTCTCCTCTCCTCCTTCCACATCATTCCTCACCCTCTTCTACTTTGTTCCCTGGAAGGTATCATCTCCTCTTTTCGTTCCAGCCACCACCTCTTTAAAAAAAATTTTATTTTTAAACCTTTTATTTTTGAGAAAGAGAGAGAGAGAGAGAGAGAGAGAGAGAGAGAGAGGCAGAGGAACAGAGGGAAAGGGAGACACAGAATCCAAAGCAGGCTCCAGGTTCTGAGCTGTCAGCACAGAGCCCGAAGCGGGGCTCGAACCCACAACCTGTGAGATCATGACCTGAGTTGAAGTCGGACGCTTAACCGACTGAGCCGCCCAGGCAGCCCACCAGCTGCCACCACTTGTTTGGGGATCGCAAACTGGGATTTCCCTGGGCCAGGCATGTCGCCTCTCCAGCTCAGCCTTTCCCCGTCTGTGAAATGGGCAATGGCCACCCATTTCAACCCCAAAGGGCTATGGTGAGGATCATAGGGAGCAGAGA
Organism: Herpailurus yagouaroundi; assembly: GCF_014898765.1. Lineage (NCBI taxonomy): Eukaryota > Metazoa > Chordata > Mammalia > Carnivora > Felidae > Herpailurus > Herpailurus yagouaroundi. The sequence goes on from NW_024412421.1 coordinate 10,451,769, forward strand.
ATGAACAAGTAAGTCTTTGGTCTTGAAACAATCTGGCATCGCGAGCATTACTAATCCCCATTTCATAGGACTTGAACCTGAGCCCAAGGGGCATGAGGCTTTTTCAGCCAAGCTCTCACTGCCAGGCGGTGGCAGAGCTGAGTCAGAGTCGGGATCTCTGAAACTTTAGGGTGTAGGCACAGTAGACACGTTCTACAAGTTTTAAGGTGTCTCTTGTTTTATGGAATACTGAAAGCCCAAACCGGATGCCCCAAAACATATCAAAATGGCAGAAGGGATAGACAGAATGTGCAGGACTGCTGGCTTTTCTAAGAGGAAGAAAGCAATTGCGGTTTTACAAGGGGGTTTGCTCTCTGATTCCAGGCCAGAGCCAGTGCTCGGCTCAGAATAAAGTGCTGGAGGATAAATCACCTTCTCCTTGCCCGGCCACTGCTCCTTGCGGGACTTTGATAGCTCATTATTTGCAAAGACTGGTTGGCTCATCCTCAAACCTGTTTCCTTTTCTTCTTGGGCACTCAGCCAGATTTTGTTTCCCAGCCTCCCTTGAGGTCAGGTGTGGCCACCTGACCGGGTCTAAATTCTGGTCAGTGGGATGTGAACAGAGCCGATGTGCCAGCCCTCAGGCCTGGACTGGAAAAGCTCTCCTGCTTCACGTTCTATTCCATCTGCCCATCCTTGGCTTCATGTGGATGAACGCAGTGACTTGCTAACAAGAGCAGAGCCACAGATGGAAGGGCCCTGGGCCCTTGAATCACCACTTGCAGAAAAGCTGCCCACCAATCGGGAACACCCATTTTGGACCCTATGTGGTGGGAAATAAACATCTATCACGACTGAGCCCTTATTTAGTTGGAGTCTTATTTGTTACAGCATCTGGTGTTACATTTTCTAGCACGTTAGCTTACCTGCTTCCAATGGTCTTTTTTTTTTTTAAGCTACAACAGAACGTATATCCTTCGTGTGTTTAACAATTTCTCCATCTCACATTAACTAAAAATATTTTCTTAAACCTCTCTCTGTACCTTAGAAATACAATGGCGCCAATGTTTCATCCCCCATCCTTCTCCCTGGGGTGGGTCTTCCTTTCATGAATCTGTCATCACAGAGAATTCCCAGGGGATCTTCAGAATCAGGATTGGGATGCAGAGATTGGAGGAGGGGAACTGGAGGTAGCAGGTGTAGACTCTGCTTCTGAGTTTTGCTGTAAATTGCAGTGTCTGAACGTGACGTTGGGTCAAGACACTGTTTTCTTAAGACAGGAGAAATAACAGTATGGTACATGTCTATGAGATGCTCCAGAAGAGAGGGGAAACTGATGCTGCCGGGAAGAAATGGGAAAATGGACAGTAATGTCCTTGAGTAGGAGAGGGGATTAGTCAAGCAAGGGAGATGCATGTCTGTGGGCAGATGCCGCGGCTGATAACTTCTGATAACTTTTCTTGGGGAAATCAGAATCAGGGTCATCAGCTGAGAGTGAAGACCAAGGAGGAAGGGTTGAAGGTTTGAGTGGAGGGAAGAGAGAATGAAATGATTCGGGGGCAGAGGGAGGGTGAAGGAGCCAGGGAAATGTGGTAGGACTATTGGGCAGCACCAAAGGACCACGGCAGACTGGCGATCTTGAATGGACAGGTGGAATGACTTCGTACTTCTCTCCAGCCATGTCCATCTGCACTGGTGCAGGTGCACTGAATGGAGCGCTGGGTTTCACTCCAGTCGTAGTTGTGCCAGGAGGCAGCAAGGAGATTGGGAGTTGAAGTTATTTGGGCAAGAGAGCTGAGGGCATAGGCAAACGATGTTTGCAGTGAAAGACTGTGGAAGTTGAACTCAGTAAGGAGAGAAGTAAGGACCTGAGCAGGGAGCAAGAGACAAGGAAAGGGGACAGGATTGGTCTGGGAGGGGTTGAAGGATTGTTGGAACTGGATACTCAAAGTCAGTAAACTGGACTGATAGACGGTGGTGGTTGGTGAGAAGTGTCTGAAATCGAGATCACGCCCAGTGCAGTTATGGGTACTGATGTGGTCAAGGGTATGACCTTGGGAGTGAGGGGCTGAGGTGGGTGGAAGATAAGTTCATCGGAGTAGAGGAGATCATGGAGCCGAGAAGGTGGTTGTCGAAATCACCAGTATTGGGACAGAATCACACTGGAGAGAATGACTACGATCCGGGAGCTACAACTGTCAGCAAGTGGGGGCGGAGAGGGCTGCGACCAGAAATGGTAAGGGGCGGTAAAGTCTGGCGACATCCATTTCAAAGAATCTAGGGGCTTCAAGGAGGAGAGAAGAAGAATGGCTAGCTTGGAAGTCGATTTGGAGAGCAAGGAGGATGCTTACCCCAGCCTTGGCCCCATGGTGAGAACAGCCACTGCTAAGAAGCCTGCAGGGGAAGCAGGTTCCTCAGAGGAGAACCAAGTTTGGGGGAAAAAAAAAAAGCAAAAAGATGAAGGGAACCGGAAGACCCAGACAAGGATGTCCATTCATTACAGAACTCTTAGTATTAGTGATCATCTGGAAACAACCTAAATGTCCATTGCCAGGGGAGCGGATAAATAAATAATAGATCCATCCAAAATAAAATTTGCTACACACAACAGTGAAAGCGAATGTGCTAGATCCATGTGGATCAAAATGGAAAAGAAGTTTACAAACATGAACTTGAGTGAAATAAGCAAGTTGCGAAAGGTTACTTATGTAAGGCACACAAAACAATACCATCTTTACTTATAAAGCTATAAAAGGATACTGACATCCTTGGGAGGGCCCCCCAGCAGCTTCAGTGTGGCGGTTTGTGGTTACACTTGGAAAGCAAGGGAGGGGAGATGGATGGGCGTAGGGGTAAGGTAGCTTTGGTTGTATTGCAAATATTTTACTTCTTCATGAAGAAAGAGAGAGAAATGAACCAAAATACAAACCAAAAGATAGCAAAGTATCAACTCCCATTAAATCTAGATTGTGGGTCCCAAGATTTATTTTATTTTTCTGTATGTTTGAAAGATCTCATGTGAAAATTTAAAAGATTAAAAAAAAAAGAGGCTGTAAGGGCGGTAGGGTGGTAATCGCGGGCGGTAATCAAGACGGTGTAGTACTGGCCTAAGGATAGATAGGAAGTTCAATAGACTAGAACTGAGAGTCCAGAAATTACTGCATACAAGTGACTTTTGACAAGGTGCCAAGACAATTACAAGAGGGGGAGAGAGAATCCCAAGCGGGCTTCACGCAGTCGGCTCGGAGCCCGACGCAAGGCTCAATCCCGTGAACTGCAAGATGATGCCCTGAGCTGAAATCAAGAGATGCTCAATCAACCGATCCACCCAGGTGCCCCAAAGGTGCCAAGACAATAAAGTGGGGGAAACCGTAGTCTTTTCAACCAGTGACGCTGGCACAGCTGCAAAAGAATGAAGTTGGACCCCTACCTCCCATCATATACAAAGGTTAACTCAAAATAGATCTAAGACCAAAATGAAAGAGGTAAGAATATAAACTCTTAGAAGAAAACATAAGGATAAGTCTTCATGCCCTTGGATACAGCAATGGTTTCTTAGAGATGACGCCTAAAGCACAAATAATCCAAGAAACAGTAGATACATTGGATGTCATCACAATTACACACTTTGGTGCTCCAAAGGACCCTATCAGTGAAGTGAAAAGACAAGCCAAAGAATGGGAGACAATAAGGATCTAGGATCAGGAAACACGAAGAACGGTTACAACCCAACACCAAAAAGACAAACGACCCAATTTAAACATCAGTAAAGGACGGGGGCACTTGGCTGGCTCGGTCAGAAGAGAATGTGACTCCTTGGTCCCGGGGTCGTGAGCGTGAGCCCCATGTTGGGGGTGGAGTTCACTTGAAAATAAAATACTAAAAAAAAGAAAAGGGCAAAGGACATGAATAGACATTCCAGAGAAGACATTCAAATGGCGAACACGCACATGATAAGACGCTCAGCATCATTAGTCATTAGGAAAACATACATCAAAACCACGACGACGTATCACTGCACACCCACTAGGGGGGCTGTAGGGTTGGCATGGGAGTGGAATAACTGGAGCCTCAGGCATTGCCGGAAGGAATCTAATACGGAGGAGCCTCCTTGGAAACCGTCTGGCAGGTCCTCTAAGAGTTAAACGTAGAATTATCACATGACACCCCAATTCCACTCCTCCTTACACAGCCCCAAGAGCTGAAAATACACACTCACGCGAAAGCTCGGACACAACGTTCACAGCAGCATGGTTCACGATAGCCAAGACGTGGGAACAGCCCAAACGTCCGCTAATGGATGAATGGATGAACAGAAGATGGTAGGTCCGCAAGAAGATATTATTCAGTCATAAAAAAGAATGAGGTAGCAATACAAGCGACAGCACGGGTGAACCTTGAGAAGTCAGGCTAAGAAAGAAGCCGGACACAAAATGCCACGTGTTTCGAGGTTTCCTCTCTGTGAAGTGCCCTCAAAAGACAAACGCGTAGAGACAGAGAATAAGTGAGTGGCTATCAGGCGTTGGGGACAGGGGACATTGGAGAGTGACTGCTCATGGATTCAGTGCTTCTTTCTGGGGTAATGAAGACGTTTTGGAATTAAATAGTGAAGGTGGTTACACACCTTGTGAATATCTTTAGAGCCACGGAAGTAGAGGCCCTTTTAAAGGGTGACCTTTACAGTATGTGAAGAGCATCTTAACAAAAACACCAAACCTAGGATCGAATCCAGACTCCCTCATGTGGCCCCAGCAGATGGCTTCCGGTCTCTGAGCCTCGGTTCCTCATCCGAGGCGTTGGTAACTCAGGCTGCACCCGGCTGAGACAAACTCCACGCGCGGCTTGCGACGGTCCCTGGTGCTTCTGTGCCTAATCCGACCACGGCTGCAGACGGTGAGCGGTTAGAGTGCAGCTGGGCTCTGGTGTCAGACCCGAGCGCAAATACAAGCCCCACCACTCGCTGGCTCTGACTGTCTCTGTCCTTATGTGACCTTAATCTCCGTTTCCTTAACTGAGAAGGGGGGATGCCAACAGTGGCCCCTTCTAAGTGTGGTTGAAGGGAGACGGGGAGACAGTGAATGTAAGGTACAAGACCCGGTACACCTGGGACTCAGAAAGCAACATTCGGGGGGTGGGGGGGCCAACATCGTCACCATCTTAGCGGCCCCAAGTCTTTTACTTCTTCCTCCCCACCCCTCTCTGTCCATATCAGGACTTCCCACTTGCCTCATCGTCTGTTTGTCTGGCCCAGGTGGTGGCCTGGACCTTCAAAGACCCTGCCTCCTGGTTGGGCTCTTGACTGACTCTCTTTGCCCACAAGCGCCCAGAACTGCCAGCGCGCTGCCCCGTGCCTCAGTTAGACGTGCCCATCCTTCCTTCCGGCTCCGGGGAAAACTGAGGCGCCGATCTTCACCCAGCCAAGTTGGGGGGATGGCAGGATGCCCCCCACGAGGCTTCAGGGCGGGGTGGGGCCCACAGCCACTCCAAAATCAGGGACCTGGTGATTTCTCACAGCCCCACGTGGAGCCCCCTCCTGGGCCACCCCCCACTCCCGCCTTTGCTAGAAAGGGGAAGCTCCCAGGCAGCGGTTCGAGGCAGGGACTTTCTCTTCGCATCTCAGTGGAAACCAAAGCCCGGTCAGTCTACTTCTAGGAATCCATCCGCCAGATGCATTCCCCTTTGTAAGCTTTGTAAGCCAAAATTTATTTTGGCTTTTTTTTTTTTTTATGTAAGTGAAAAAGACTGGAAAAACCCAAAATGTCCATCAATAGAAGACTGGCCATATACATTTTGGTATATCCATACAGTGGGAAAGCACACAGCCATTGGAAAGAACGATGTACCTGATGCACTGCAGGGCACTGCTTCCAAGATGCATTTCGGGTGCCAAAGACACGGTGCAGAACAGTCTTTTCGTATTTACTGTACCCGCCTGCCCTCCCGCCCTCCTTCCCTCTCTTCCGTTACTTTCAAAGAAATGCTTTTATATGTGTGCTTGCATATACATGCAGTATTTCCTTTTTTTTTTTTAATTTTTGTTTTGAATGTTTATTTTTGAAGGAGAGAAAGACAGAGTGTGAGCAGGGGAGGAACAGAGAGAAAGGGAGATACAGAGTCCAAAGTGGGCTCCAGGCTCTGAGCTGTCAACACAGAGGCCGACCTGGGACTCAGGCTCACAAGCCGTGAGATCATGACCTGAGTGAGCCGAAGTCTGATGCTTAACTGACTGAGCCCCCCAGGCACCCCACATGCAGTATTTCTGAGGGGCCAACAGGAAATCATTCAATGTGTTTTTCTCTGAGGGAAACAAATAAAACCCAGAGAGGGGGTGGTAGGCAGAGGTGGGAGAATTACTTCTGAGTCTATCTGTTTTGTGCTGCATAAATTAAAAATGGTCTCTTTTTTAAAAGTATCTTTTAAGTTTATTTTTTTTTTATTTTTTATTTATTTATTTATTTATTTTCAATGTTTTTATTTATTTTTGGGACAGAGAGAGACAGAGCATGAACGGGGGAGGGGCAGAGAGAGAGGGAGACACAGAATCGGAAACAGGCTCCAGGCTCTGAGCCATCAGCCCAGAGCCCGACGCGGGGCTCGAACTCACGGACCGCGAGATCGTGACCTGGCTGAAGTCGGACGCTTAACCGACTGCGCCACCCAGGCGCCCCTCTTTTAAGTTTATTAAAAAAATTTTTTTAATGTTTATTTATTTTTGAGAAAGAGAGAGACACAGAGTGTGAGCAGGCAAGGGGCAGAGAGAGAGGGAGACACAGAATCCAAAGCAGGCTGCAGGCTCTGAGCTATCAGCACAGTTTATTTCTTTATTTATTTAGGAAGAGAGAGAGAGAGAGAGAGAGAGAGAGAGAGAACGAGCAGGGGGAGGGGCAGAGAAAGAAGGAGGCAGAGGATCTGAGTGGGCTCTGTGTTGACAGCACAGAGCCTGACGTGGGGCTTGAACTCACCAACTGTGAGATCATGACCCGAGCTGAAGTCAGAGGCTTAACTGACTGAGCCACTCAGGCACCCCCCAAAATGGTATCTTTTTGAGTAACTCAATCATGTACATGGAAAAAAAATTTCCAATCCTACAAAAGGATATTTGGTGGAAAGTTAAGTCTCCCCTCCGTTGAACACCCACCCATACATACCCAATACCCCGCTCTTGCCCCAGGGGCCAACCCATGGGGTCTAAACTAGGTATTTATGCAAATGCACATTTGTATGTAATCACATAAACCTTTATTGTGGTAAAATAAGCATAACATAAAAGTTCCCATTTTAACCATTTCAGGTGCACAGTTCCGTGACACTAAGTACACTCACGTGGTTGTGCCATCACAGCCACCATCCATCTCCAGAACTTCTCTGTCTCCCCACCAGCGCTGTCCTATCAAACATCCCATCCCCGCCCCTCCACAGCCCCTGGCACCCACCATGCCACTTTCTGTCTCTGTGAACTTGACTACCTCTCGGTACCTCATACAAGTAGAATCATCACAGCATTTGTCTTTTTTTTTTTTTTTTTAATTTTTATTTATTTCTAGGCAGAGTGCAAATGGGGGAGGGGCAGAGAGTGGGAGACACAGAATCCGAAGCAGGCTCCAGGCTCTGAGCTGGCAGCACAGAGCCCGAAGCGGGGCTCCAACTCACAAACCATGAGATCGTGACCTGAGCCGAAGCCGGGTGCTTAACTGACTGAGCCACCCAGGCGCCCCATCTCCTTCCTTTTTTTTAAAAAAAATATTTATTTATTTATTTTGAGAGGAAGAGAGAGAGCGCGTGCGCGATCTCGAATGGAGGAGGGGCAGAGAGAGAGAGACAATGCCAAGCAGGCTCCGTGCTACCAGTGCAGAGCTGGACTCCGGACTCGATCTCACGAACCGTGAGATCGTGACTGGAGTCAAAATCAAGAGTTGGACACTTAACTGACGGAGCCAGTCAGGTGCCCCAGAATTTCCTTCCTTTTTAAGGCTGAATGAGATTCTGTTATGTGTACATACCACACTTTGTTTATCCGTTCGCTTGTCAGTGGACATTTGAGTTGTTTCCACCTTCATGTATTTTTTAATAACCAAAAATTAACTTAAACGAAGGAAGTTTAGCGAGAGGATCTGATCTGGGAGCTTTTCAGAGCCAGCTCAGAAGGCTAGGGGCAGCATCAGCCGCCCCCTAGGAGGAGAGAAAATGTCCCCTTCATGGGCAACCGCTGGTGATTCCCACCTTCAGCCCTGAGAGGAACTCCCCTTTCCTTTCTTTGAAAGTTGGTCCCCTGAGCCCTGCCTGGGAACTCAGGGCTCCTTGAACGCTGTACCTGCCTCGGCTCCTGCTCCAGGGAGGCCAAGGGCACTGGGGGAGCAGAGGCTGGCTGGCTGCCGGTGTGGCTCACCTTCCTTCCCAGCCACAGGCAAAGGGGGTGATGGGGTGGCAGAGGCTGAGCCAGCAGGAAGGGCTTGAGGCCCTGCTGAGTCCCTGGGGATGCAGGTGCTCTCCAGGGGGAGCCCCTGTGCCCACCCATGGAGGGGCCTCAGTGCTGGAGGGCCCCATGTCAGAAAACCCCGGGTTCAGATGAAGAACCACCAGACCGGTTCTCTGCCTGTTACTTGCAATTTTCCAATGACGGCTAAGTTTTCACGGGATGACTGCCACATTTAAAAAACGTTTCTTCTTTTCTCCTCACGTTTTTAAAGGGACACTTACATGCTTGGGAATTTTGTAGTTCAATGATCACTAGCCCATCCACTACCTAGCTGCAACGTTGTTAATATTGTGCTATACTCACTTTGTCTCTCTCTTTCTATCTCTGGGATATCAATATGCATATATAAATACATAGACATACACAATCATATATATGTGTACACACACACATATACATACACATACATATATAAACATATACACATGTACCCTTATACACATACATCTGCATATACAAACACACATATATGCATACATACAACACGCATATATGCAATATGCATACACACACACATGTATTGCACATGCACATGCAAATATACACACGTATACTCATATATCTATATATACACCCACATCTATATATACACATAAACATACACACACACACATATATTTCCCCTGAACAAGAACTCTTCAAAAGTAAGGTCATCACGATCTTCACCCCCAAATACTTTAGTGTGCATCTCTTAAGAACAAGAACACCCTCCTACATATTCTTAAAGTCTTTATTCCACTTAAGAAGGTCAACAATAAAACCCTAATATAATCTAATATTTAATTTTCCCCATTTGTCCCTAAAAGGTCTTTTTCATGTTTATTTTATTTTATTTTATTTTATTTTATTGAATATTTATTTTATTTGTGAGAAAGAGCACACTTGAGTGGGGGAGGAGCAGAGAAAGAGGGGGACAGAGAATCCGAAGCGGGCTCTGCGTTGACAGCAGTGAGCCCGATGCGGGCTCGAAGTCACAAATGGTGAGATCATGATCTGAGCTGAAGTCAGGCGATCAACTGACTGAGCCACTCAGGTGCTCCTTTAATGTTTATTTTTGAGAGAGAGAGAGAGAGAGAGAGCAAGAGCATGTGTACAGGAATGGGGGTTGGGCAGAGAGAGGGCAACCGAGGATCCAAAGCGAGCTCTGTGCTGACAGCAGTGAGCCTGATGCAGGCTCAGTGAGATGATGACCTGAGCCAAAGTCAGAAGCTTAACCTCCTGAGCCAGCTGGTCACCCCCAGAAGGTCTTTTATAGCTGTTTTTCCAAAACTAGAATTCAGTCAAAGTCTACATATTGCACATATTCGGCTATGTCTCTTAAATCTCTTTAACCTTAAATGTCTCTATCCGCTTTTTTTTAAAAAACAGCATTGACTTTTTGTTGATCCCAGGATAGTTATCTTGTAGAGGGTCTGGAAGTTTCCACCTTCCAGACATGTCTGTCTTCTCATGGGGCTATTTATCGTGCTCTAGCCTCTGTACTTCTTATAAACTGGGAGTTAGGATTAGAAACTTGATGGGATTCTTTTCTTTTTTTTGAAGACTTTTTTAGAGCTCATTTTTAAGTTCACAGCAAAATTGAGAGGAAGGTATAGAGAATTCCCATACACCTTCTGCCCCCACACATGCCTAGCTCCCCGGGTTATCAACATCCCGCACCAGAGTGGTCCATTTGTTACCACAGGTAAACCTATCCTGACACGTCGTTAGCACATAGTTTACATTACGGTTTACTCTTGGCTTTGTGTTTTCTATGGCTTTGGATAAAAATATGCTAATGACACATATCCATCGATGCAGTATCATGCACGGTATTTCCACTGCCCTAAATGTCCTCTGTGCTCTATTTCCCTATTCTCTATTCTCCTCCCTAACCCTAACCCTCTGGCAAACGCTGGTCTTGTAACTGTGCCCATAGTTTGTCTTTCCCAGATTGTCATATAGTTGGAATCATACAGCATGCAGCATTTTCAAACTGGCTTCTCTCACTTCGTAACATTTAAGTAAATTTAAGACTCCTCCATGTCTTTTCATGGCCTGAGATCTCATTGTAACTCATTTCTTTTTAGCACTGAATAATATTCCATTGTTTTGATATGCCACACTTTATCCATTCCCCTACTGAAAGACATCTTGGTTACTTCTTTTTTTTTTTAATATTTTAATGTTTTAAAGATTTTTTTAATGTCTATTTCCTTATTTTGAGGGAGAGAGAGAGAGTGCTTGTGCACAAGTGGGGAAGGGGCAAAGAAGAAGGGGGGGAGTCCCAAGCAGGCTCCGTGCTGTCCGCGCAGAGCCCTCCGTGGGGCTCTGTCCCATGAACCGTGAGATCACGACCTGAGCTGAAATCAAGAGAGCGACACTTGACTGACTGAGCCACCCAGGTACCCCCATCTTGCTTACTTCTAAGTTTTGGCATTTATGAATAAAACCGCGATACCGTAGGCCTTTCTGCAGACAGAAGTAACTTGTCTTGGTATTTACCCATACTGAGGAGCGCGCTCACTGGATCCTATGGTAAGAGTGTGTTTAGTTTTGTGAGGAATTGCCAAACTGCATTCCAGAGTGGCTGTGCCATTTTGCATCCTCGCCAGCGATGAATGGGAGTTCTCATTGTTCCGCATTCTCGCCTGCATTTGGTGTTGCCAGTGTGCGGTCTGGATTTTGGCCATTCCAATCGGTACGTAGGAGTATCGCATTGTTGTTTTAATTAGTATGTCCCTGACGACGTATGATGTGGAGCATCTTTTCACATGCTTTTGTTTTCTTTAAGAGTTATTTATTGGGGTGCCTGGGTGGCTCAGTCAGTTAAGCATCCATCCGCCTTCTGCTCAGGTCATGATCTCATAGTTCGTGAGTTCGAGCCCCGTGTCGGGCTCTGTGCTGACAGCTCAGAGCCTGGAGCCTGCTTCGGATTCCGTGTCTCCGTCTCTCTCTGCCCCTGCCCCACTCGCGCTCTCTCTCTAAAATAAATAAACATTAAAAAAAAAAAAGTTGCACACTCCTCTGACCTAGCCAGCTAGGTGCCCCTGTTCTCTCTTTTTTTTAATTGGTAAAATATATACCACATAAAACATACCATTTTAACCATTTTTGAGTGGCATTAAGTACATTCACATAGTTGTGCAACCATCACCACCGTCCTTCTCCAGGACTTTCTCATCTTCCCAGACTGAAACTCTGGACTCATTAAGCACTAACCAATCCCTCCTCCCTCCAGTCCCTGGCGACCAGCATTCTAGTGTCCGTTTCTGTGAATTTGACTACGAGCAACCTCATCGGAGTGGGATCATACAGTATCTGTCCTTCTGTGGCCGGCTTTGGGTGACATCTTTTGCCAAGAGGTCTTCCCAGGCGATGCCGTGCACTGAAGGTGCATCTCCGTTAGGAGGCTCATAGGAATAGCCGCTGCCAGGCTCTGCCCGCCCCTGCCCACCTCTCCCACCTGGCCACCACCTGCTCCCCAACCTCTCTGCCCCAGCTGCTCAGCCCTCTCTCACCCTGCCACGGCCTTAGCACTTGCCTTCTCCTCCCTGGCAGGCTCCTTGGTATCTTCTAGATGTCAGCTCGAATGTCACCTTTTCATAGAGGCCCAAACGTTTCCCTGTAGTCATGGTCTCTTGTTCTCTGTTTGATTTTCTTCCTGGCGCTCCCCATAGCCTGATATTATACCCCGTTTGGTGTGTGCCTGCTTACCATCAGCCTCCAGGGTAAGATCTACAATAGTAGGGACCTGTTCCCTGGCGTGTCCCAGATCCTGGCAATGCACTTGGCACACGACAGGGGCTTGCATTAGTTCCCTCTTGCTGCTGGAAGACATGACCACAAACTTAGTGGCTTCAAACTACACAAACTTATGATCTTACGGTTCGGGAAGCCCGAAGTCCTAAATTAGTTTCAGTGGATGGAAATGAAGGCGTTGGAAGGACTGTGTTCCTTCTGGAAGCTCTAGGAGGGAATCTGTTTCCTTGCCTTTTCCTGCATCCAGAGACTGCCGGCACTCCTGGGCTCACAGTCCTGTGTCGCCCAGACTTCTGCTTCTGTCACTCCGTCTCCTGCTGAGTCTGACCCACTCTTATAATGACTCTGTGATTACGCTGGGCCTACCCAGAGAATCCAGGAAGTCTCCCTATTTTACCCTCTTTAACTGAAACACATCTGCAAAGTCGTCTTTACCCTGTAAGGTCACATATTCACAGGTTTCAGAATTAAGATGTGGGCACATTGGGAGAACCATTATTTTATCCACCACAGGGCTCATTAAATACATGCTGAATGAATGGATAAATGAATGGATGGGCTCCTTTGCAAATGGAGTGGTGAGTCCTGAATTCCAAGGCTGGCTCAGCCACTTACTGGCTGTGTGACCTTGGGTAAATCCCCTCTTTCTCTGAGCTGCAGTTTCCTCCTTCATTAGATGTGTTCTGGGCACCCACAGTGTATCCCACTCTCAGTGGACCCTGGGAATACCAACACAAATAACAATAGACCCTCGCCTTCCGAGAGGTAGAGTTTGGCTTCTGGGAAGGGGTATGAGAAGGACAAAACCTGACATAATCTGCTCAGGCCCATGTTCCAAGTCACCCCACTGAACTTTCAAGTCCTGAGGGGGTGTGCTTACCTAGAAGGTGACATTTCAAATGATGCACGAGTAGGAGTTCGTGTGGTAGGGAAGCAGAAAGGGCACTGATGGCCAGGGACAGTCTGTAGACCTCTTTGAGGAACTATGGGGAGTGTGGTGTGATCTCTTAGGGGAGGGAGACCGGTGTGGAAGGGAGCATGTCTGGAAAGGAGGCCTTGAGGGCCACAGTCAGGAGCTTGGGCTCTGTCCTCAGGCCAAAGAGCCAGAGCTGGGTTTTGAAACAGGAGAGAGGCCTGCGCACTGAATCTGGGCCACACTCTGGCCACTGTGGTGTGGAGAGGGGATTGGGGGCCAGCATCTGAGCCCAAGGTGGAGGTGGCCTGGACTGGGCAGTGACAATGGGGACGGAAGTAAGGGGACAGATCCAAGAGACACGTAGGAAGTAGAATCAGTGGGATATGGTGAGAGATGGAGAAGGGAATGGGTGAGGAAGAGCTTGGAGACCACCGGGAAGAAAGAACAGGCAAGATGGAAACGTGTGGAAGCTCTCTGAAACTGTTGAGGGGATCACGCATTGGGCCAAGTTGGGATTTGGGGAGAAGCGGCGGAAGACGCTAGTAATGGCCACAGAAACCAGCCCAGGGGATTCTCACGCCTCTCCTTTTGAAGACAGATCAGTGATGAAGTTCATCAAGGGTACAGATGGGCCTCTGTTCCAGGTGAGGGTTAAGGTCTGGGCAGCTCCTGTCCACATTCTCACTTGCCCTACAAACAACCACTGGGGTAAATAGGTAGGCTTGTGAAACCATCTCCCCCATTTCCAGATGGGTGAACTGATCCCGGAGATATCCAGCGACATGGTGAAGGCCCTACAGTGTGAGGACTCTGGGGAGCACAGGCCTCTAAGAGGCCCAGCTCAAGGGGGATTTTGCAAGTCTCTTGAGACCCAGAGGGAAGGACAAGGTGGGGGTCCCCTCTGAGCTGTTCCAAGCCACAGAGAATTTCCTTTTATTTGGAGGAAGCGGGAGTTCTTCTTTCGTAATGTGAATGTCAGAGATTCTGGACCCACCGGTGACTAAGAGTGTCTGGGGCTCGTGGGTGTCGCGAAGTGCTTAAATACTCGGCCCTCCTGTCATCCGGTGATTACAGACACCTGAGCTGGGACACATAGGACAAGAGCATGGCCAGCCTGAAGATTCTGTTCCTGGCTGTGCTTGTCCTCCTTGCTATGACACTTCAGGCAACTGAGGCAGGTGAGGCTGGGGAGAGGGAGGACTTCCCGTAGAGGCCAGGGTCAGACACTGGGGTATCTTCCTCATGTAGCGGAAAGAGGAGCGGACTGAGAGCAGATGACCCCGGTCTGCCGCTGGCTCCGGACTAGTCATGTGGCTTCTCTGGGCCTCGGTTTACACATCTGTTAAATGGGTAGTCTTTTATTTTTTAGTTTATTATTTATCTTGACAGAGAGAGAGAGAGAGGGAGCATGAGCACAAGTGCTGTGCCAACAGCACAGAGCCTGATGCGGGGCTCGAACTCACAAACCTTGAGACTGTGACCTGAGTCGAGATCAAGAGTCGGATGTTTAACCGACTGCCACCCAGGCGCCCTAAATGGGTAGTCTTGAAGGCCTGGAGTCTAGGATCTGTCTCGGCTGGGTGGGGGGCTGTGGTGGACATGGCCTGCTGTCCTTCTACTCCAGAGAACTCAAGCATAGGTTGCTTGGGGTGTGGAGAAGGAGCCACCAGAAGGAGCCATGTGGGATGGGACAAGGAAGGAGCTGGCATGAGGGATGTCCCCTTGGAAAACTGGTCCTGCTCTTCTACCACTACATTTTTGCTCCAGAACCTGCCCTCAACACCGAGGCCTTCCCTTCCCTTCTCCATCTCAGTGTAAATCCTCCTGCCCTGTGTTGGATAAGGGCACGAGCACTGGGCTGGGAGACGGGCAGCCGTCTTTGGGTTTCCTGAGGGCTTTTCCTGCATCGAAGGCCCCATAACTTGGTGCCATTATCACCCCTTCCACCGGAGGAGGAAACTGGGCCTCGGAGACGTTAAATGACTTGCCCAGGAAGGCCTGGTGACTCAGGGCAGAGCAGGCCCCGTACCCAGGTCTGCATGACTGGACTCTGCCCGAGTCCTTATCCTGACTCTCCAGAGTCCCGCTGTGTGACTCTGGGCAAATCGTCTCCCTCTCTGGATCTCAGCCTCCCCGCGTGCACCGTGAAGGTCACGGGAGGCGTGAGCCGCAGCAGACTTCTTGGATTGCCCGGGGACTCGTCAAGACGCGCGTGGGACTCAGCAGGGCCGGGGCTGGGCGCCGAGCATTTCTGACAAGCTCCAGGTGACACTGATAGCGCTGGCCCACGGACCTCGCCTGCAGTAGCCAGGGCTTCGTCCTGTGCAGAGTCTCTGGGTCCCGCCTAGAGGTCCCGGGCATCGTTGAATCTCAGTGGTTGTGAATCCCCCTGCCTCCACCTGACCGACCCGGATCGGAGACACTGGGCCCTCAGTGTCCCTCAGAGACCCCGAGAATGGGGACTCCGGGGACTCGGAGTCCTCCGGGCACCGGCCTGCCACACGGGAACAGAAATGCCGGCTCAGAGGCTGGGGCTGAGAGCCACCCGTCTGTGCCCCGCCGGTGAGTCTTCTGCACGTCTCCCTCCTCCAGGCCCCTACGGCGCCAACGTGGAAGACAGCGTCTGCTGCCGAGACTACTTCCGCCACCCCCTGCCTTCTCGCATGCTGAAGTATTTCTACTGGACTTCAGACTCCTGCCGGAGGCCCGGCGTGGTGTGAGTACGGAGCTGGGGACGCAGGGGCTTGGAGAGCCTGCCGGGCTGGCTCAGGAGGGCCCAGGAGCAGGTGGGTGGGCAGACCCTAGGACGGGAGGAGTGCAGCTGGTCTCCGTCCTTGAAACGGCTCGGCCCAGCCTGGGGGTGTACCGAGAAAAAAAAAAAAAAATCATGCGATCATTCAACAAATTATTTTGGACGCCTACTGCCTGCCAGGCGGCCTGCCGGGTTCCGGGATGCAGAGCTGAATGAGCAGGGCACCAGCTGGCGGTTTACACAATCCAGTGCCTAGTGCGTGGAGGCAGCGCAGAGCCGTAGCGCGGGGTGCTCCCATCAGAAGCATCTGGGGCCCATCCTCCCCAGCACCCTGGGAGTTGGCGGAGGCAGCCTATTCTTACCAGAAGAAGGCTGAGGTGACAGAGAGCGCGTCCTACGGCCAGGCGTGGTTCTGGGGTGACCGTGCTAACTCGGGTAACCCTCCCCGCAGAACTACTAGGAGCGCGATTATTTCTGTTTTTTTTTTTTTTCTAAGTTTATTTCTTTGAGAAAGAGACCGAGAAAGAGTGTCAGTGGGGGAGGGGCAGAGAGCGAGGGAGAGAGAGAGAGAACCCCAAGCAGGCCCTGCGCTGTCAGCAGGGAGCCCGAGGAGGGGCTCGATCTCACAAACCGGGAGATCACGACCGGAGCCGAAATCAAGAGTCAGACGCTCAACCGGCTGAGCGCCTCTGTTTCCGTTTTACGAATGGACAAAGAGGTGCAGGGAGGGGAAGTGATTTGCTCCAGGCTGCCCTGTTGGAACCAGGACTCCTGGGTCCTTGTCCAGGGCTTTCTCCTGGGGTTCTTTTTCTCCTTTGCCTCTTTTCCTCCATTTCTTTACTTCCCTTTCCTTAGCCTGGAGCCCGGGCCTGTGCCTGCCACTGGCCAAGTGACGGGGCCTGTCCCTGGGGCTCCAGCTCCTCCAGACTGCGGCCTGCCAAGCCCCTCACCAGGGTGTCTGGGCTTAGGGGCTCATGACCCCCTTCGGGGCTCCTTCATTATGTCTTCATTTGCTCCTCCTTACTTCTTGACCATCCCTCACGGTGGGCGGGGGGGGGGGGGGGGCTGCAGGTGAATAACAAAGAAGGCTGAAGTGGGTTTTTGTCACTTTGACTCTGAGCCTCCGTTTCCCCATCAGTGTAACAGAAGTGATCACCTTCATTTATTTTTATTTATCAGACATGTAGAGAGTGCTTGCTAAGTGCAGGCACTGTTACAACCACTTTATTAATATGAACTCATTTAATCCTTGAAACAGCCTTATGTTGTAGGTAGTGTTATGATCCCCTTTTTGCAGGTGAGGAAATGGGCCCAGAGAGGTTTTGGGGCCTCTTGAGTGTCACAGGGCACAGTAATAGTAAGTGGAGGGTGTGATGCTCGATGCCTGACATAGCCAGAGCTTCTAGCTTCATGGACAAGCTCTTCAGAGGCAGGAAGGGAGCAGGGCTGGGGGGGGGGGGGGGGGGG
>NW_024412421.1:10469199-10485904 GCF_014898765.1 Herpailurus yagouaroundi
GAGGGGGAATGTTTCTGACCACTGGCCAGCTTTAAGTCCACTCCTGCCCACAACAGCTGAGAGCCCCAAGGGCCTGGCCTGGTACTTACTGCACCTTGGGCAAAGTGGGAGACTTCGCCCGCAATTGCTAAGTGATCTTGGGCCAGTGCCTAGTCCTCTGCTTTGTGCTTTGCGCCCCCAGGGGGCACAGTGAATCAGATCTGACCAGCTCAGGCACTCAGGCAAGCTGCTTTACCCCTTCAGGCCCCACTTTCCTCACCTGTGAAATGGATAGAATGATAGGGCCTCATAGGGTTGTCGTAAGGACTTATTAAGAAAATCAACGTTAAGGGGCACCTGAGTGGCTCAACCGGTTGAGTGGCGTCTCACTCGTGGTTTCGGCTAAGGTCATGACCTCGCAGTTTCCTGAGTTTGAGCCCCGCTTCAGACCCTGTGCTGGCAGCTCGGAGCCTGGAGCCTGCTTTGGATCCTGTGTCTGTGTCTACCCCTCTCCTTCTGCCCCTCCCCTGCTCACATTCTGTTTCTCTCAAAAATAAATAAACATTGAAGTAACCTTTAAAAAGACAAGACAAGGAAAAGAAGAGAAAATCAATGTTAAAAGTCCAGGCCAGCTCCTGGCAGTTACGGGGTTCCAGAGCACCTACTATCTACTGCTCTGAACACTTCCGTTTATATTAACTCATCTAATCTTCATTCAGCTCCTGTGAGGACCACGATTATTATCCTCATTTCACAGATGTGGAAACTAAGGGACGTGCTAACAATGGCAGAGCTGGGCCAGAGGATCTGGCTCCAAAGTTCGTGCTCTTGGCTCTCTTCCAAGGCAATATCAGCCATGATCACGAGACTCTTGGGCATTCTATTTCTTGGCCTGACCTGGCCCTCAAGCCTAGACGAAGAGTCCAGGAAATTCTAGCTGCTCTTCCCCCCTCTCCCCGCTTAAGAAGTAAGTTTACATACAACAGAGGCCTCGTAACCTTTGAACCGCTCTAGATAGCAGGTACCCCCGCATAGGGTGGGTGCCTCATAAATGTGAAGTGACTCTGTCTAGTGGGCATCTCTGCATACAGTAAGTGACTCATAAATGTTAAGCTTCCAGAGAAGGGATGTGGCATTCTTGCTGCATGCTAATTAATGCTCCCTCATTGCCTTCCTGGTGTCTCCTTCCAGCTTCCTTACGGTCAGGGACCGGGAGATCTGTGCTGACCCCAGGCTGCCCTGGGTGAAGAAGATTCTGCAGAAGATGAACCCATGAGAAAGGGCCCTGCCCTGATGACCGTGGCTTTGGCTCCTCCAGGAAGGCTCACAGAGCCCCACCTCTCGGCCGTTACAGCCGCCCCTCAACACAAGCCTGTGCCGATGGATCTCTCCGCAATCTCTTATCTCTGTGCCTGTAGCTGTCACCCTCAGAGGAGCCTCCACACTGTCACTCATCTCCCCTCTTGTCCCTCTAACCCATTCTCTGCCTCACCGCAGCCAGAGGGGCCGCAATCCTGGTCAGTTACTCTCCTGCTCAAAACTCTTCCATGGCTCCCCATTGCCCCAAGCTGAGGTGAGAGCTCCTGAGCCTGGCACCCCTGTCCCCAGCCCTGCCTCATTTCCCTTCACACATGTTGGACTCCAGCTCCCTGTTCTCCAAATCCGTGCCATACATGTCCACTTCCAAGTCTTTTTCCAGGCTGCACCTGACGCCCAGGATGCCTCCCCACCACCTGTGTGTGTCCACCCCTACCGGCCCTCCGAGGCACTGCTCAACCCACGCAGCCAGCAATTGAGTTTTATTTTTCAGATGTCCCCTGGCCCTCTGTCCCCTCTTAACAGCCTTGATCACAGTCTACCCAGAATTCTCAGGACTTGGGGAACTCGTCCTACCGCCCCACTGGCTGGATCAAGGTCCCACACCTGTTACTTTGTCCATTGGCCTTCAACGCAGAGCACAGGGCCTGGCTCAGAATCAGGGCTCAATGAACGGCTACAGACTGAATCAATAAAAATAATGTTCCTCTGCCATGGCCCATCCCCCAAACGTCCTCACACATCAGTACAGAGACTCAAGTTGATCTAGAAAGCAGCCAGTTGAGTCAATTGTGAAACCTCAAATTTACCCAGATTCACCTCTCTTCCCCATTTTACCTCTGTGTTGGGCTTTTTGACTCTTTCTTGTTTCCCTCTTGCTCCTCTAACCTCTGACACCCAGGCTTGACCTCTTCAGAGTTCCCCACTTTCCCTTTCTCCTTCCCCAAATAACTGATAACCAACTTTATGCTATGGTGTGAATGACTACCCTTGGCTTGATATTGCAAGCTCTAAATATATTTCTATAAGAAAAGAGGGCAAATGCGTAAGAGGCCAAAGGGTTGAATGGAAAAGTTTTAGGAACTGTTTGGGAGGGGGACGAGGTGGAACTTTCCTGTCCCTGGGAGTGTGTAGGGTATAGTTAAGGGAAAGAGCCTTGGGTGGAGATTGTTCTCAGCTGGGAGGGGCCAGGATAAGGCCTGGGACTTGGGGCTTTTCTGCACTTCCTTGGGGACAATAGATTCCCCAGGTCAAGGAAATAAACTTTACACGTGCTCGTTTCTCTCCAAGGGAGCGTGGTGCAGTTTAGCAGGGTGGTTGATGCTGTGTGAATCTTAGGAGACCACTGACCCTCTCTGAGCCTCGCTTGAGAATGAGAAGACCCATATTATGGGGTTGCTGTGGGGTTCAGGTCCAAGACATGGGGAGCAAAACTCAGTGTCTTCCAGGGCCCGGAGCCCACGGTCACCTGCCCACCGTGAACACTGAAAGTGTTAACCTGCCCACTGCCCGCGCATAGGGCCCTCAAGCGCCCTGGGATTGCTCTGCCCTCCTGTCCTGCCCCGGTCCCTCGGGCCTTCTGAAAAATAAACCCTCTACCACAGTGTCTGCTTTGTGCCTTGGCATTTGCTGTCCCTGGGAGGTGGGGCAGGGGGCACGATCGCCGCCTCTCCCACGGGGAAGCCCTTAACATTACTGGCCTGTGAGCTGGCCTGCCCAAGGTCACCCTGTGAGTCGGTGGGAAGCCAGGATTAGACGTCAGACCTGGGGAGCAGCTGTGCGGGTGCCGAGAGAAAGCTCCAGACATTCGTCCACCGGGCCTCACCTTCATCCCCCACCCCCCATCCTCCTCCCCCACCCTCTTGTTAGGAGGATCTGATGAAATCACTCATTCAGGGCCTAAGTCTAGAGCTTTAACCAGCATATTCAGCCAGCCAGTCAGTCAGTCGTTTAGTCACTGATTTCAATAACCCAACCTCAGCCTTCCCCCTTCAAGCGTCACCGCCGAGGAGGAGGAGGAAGGTGTATTAGTCAGGAAAGGCTGTTTCCTGCAACAAACTGCTCCAAAATCTCAGTGGCTCAATTGCACAGAAGCTTTTTTCTTCGCGTGTGACACCTGATGCTGGTCTGTGGGCTCCTACCTTCCACGGGGTCATTCAGGGACGCAGGCTCTTTCCTCCTCACGGCCCCACCCTCCTCCGGGACCCAGACGGCTCCCCAACCTCCCGCGGATGGGGAAAGAGAACTTAAACTTGTGCGAGGACTTCACGAGCCAGGCCAGGAAGCGCGGCTCCTCGCCTCTGTTCGCCTGCCATTGGCGCAACTCAGTCACGTGGCCACCCTGCCTGCAAGGGATGCTGGGAAGCACAAACAAGCTGTGCGCGGGGAGAAAGCGGCAGTGGGTATGGGAAGCGTCTCCTTCGTGTGCTCCTCAACTCCTCTGGACCTGCTTTCCTGGAGTTCTACCCTCAGCTCATTCTGCCCAAACAACAAAAAAGGACCCTGCCGTCCCTGGGACAGCTTCATTATTTTCTCAGTGGACATCTTGGCACAAGTGGCCTTTGCTCCCCTTCAGATCTGGCTCTCACGGTGGGATTTCCAGGGCAGTGGGTTCAGACACCCAAGAGCACTTGTCTGGGAGGCAGGGAGAAGCATCGAGAAGAGCATATGCCATGCATTCAGATAAGCACAGGAACTCTCACTGACTGGGAGTCTGGAGCAAGTTCCCTGGTCTCTGAGCCTCAATTTCTCCCTCTGTGAACGGAGGCAATAAAAGCAGTTATCACGAGGTTAGCAAGAGTAGGTGAGATTGTGAGAGTCCAGTAGATAAGAAGGTATAGCCTAAGATAAGCCTAAGCCAGTGAGATAAGACAGCCTAATACACAAAATGGGCAAAGCTTGAATATATATTTCGCCAAACAAGGTGTATTCAAATGACCAATAAACACATGAAAAGATTCTCAACATCACTAGTCATCAAGAAAATGCAAATCAAAACCAGATGGCTATACCACTCACACTCGTCAGGATGTTTGTTTTAAAAAAGGAAAAAACAGAGCATGCAACTCTGGATCTCAGGGTTGTAAGCTCTAGTCCCACCTTAGGTGTAGAAATTACTTAAAAATAAAATCTTGGGGTGCCTGGGTGGCTCAGTCGGTTAAGCACCTGACTCTGGATTTTGGCTCAGGTCATGAGCTCATGGTTTGCGGGATCGAGCCCTGTGTTGGGCTCTGTGCTGACAGTGCGGAGCCTGCTTGGGATTCTCTCTCCCACTCTCTCCCTCTGCCCCTCACCCCACCCATGAGCTCTGGCTCTCTGTCTCTCTGTCTCTCTCTCTCTCTCTCAAAATAAATAAATAAATAAACGTTAAAAAAATAAAATAAGTCTTTTTTTTTTAATTTTTTTTTTCAACGTTTATTTATTTTTGGGACAGAGAGAGACAGAGCATGAACGGGGGAGGGGCAGAGAGAGAGGGAGACACAGAATTGGAAACAGGCTCCAGGCTCTGAGCCATCAGCCCAGAGCCCGACGCGGGGCTCGAACTCAGGGACCGTGAGATCGTGACCTGGCTGAAGTCGGACGCTTAACCGACTGCGCCACCCAGGCGCCCCAAAATAAGTCTTTAAAAAATCAAGATAAAATCTTAGGAAAGAAAAAAGATCGGTGAGCGTCTAGAGAAATTGCAACCTTGTGCATTGGTGGTGGGACTGTAAAGTAGGGTGGTCATGGGGGAAAATAGTATCGTGGGTCCTCAAAAAATCAAACGTAGAATTATCATCTCTTCCAGTAATCTCATTTCTGGGGATGTACACAAAAGAATCGAAAGCAGGGGCTGGAACAGCTATTTGGACACCCATGTTCATAGCAGCGTCCTCCCCAATAGCCAAAAGGTGGGCAGGGCCCCAGTGTCTGACAGGTGAATGGAGAAGCAGAACGTGGTACACACACACAATGGAATATGACTCAGCCTTAAAAAGGAAGGAAATTCCAGGGGGCGCCTGGGTGGCTCAGTCGGTTAAGCATCCGACTTCGGCTCAGGTTACGATCTCAGGGTCCGTGAGTTCGAGCCCCGCGTTGGGCTCTGTGCTGACAGCTCAGAGCCTGGAGCCTGCTTCAGATTCTGTGTCTCCCTCTCTCTGACCCTCCCCTGTTCATGCTCTGTCTCTCTCTGTCTCAAAAATAAATAAACATTAAAAAAAACAAAACAAAATAAAAAGGAAGGAAATTCTGAGCCCTGCTGCAGCATGGCTGAACTTCTGAAGACATTCTGCTAAGTGGAACAAGCCAGTCACAAAAGGACGAACACGCTATCACACCTAAAGTAGTCAAAGTCATGGAGACAGAGAATAGGCTGGGGGGTTGTGGGGGCCAGGGGAGGAGTAAGTGGGAGTTACTGTTTAATGGGCCCCGCGGTTCTGTTTCGCAAGGTAACCAAATTCTCAAGATGGATGGTGGTGATGGTTACACAGACATGTGAATGTCACTGAACACTCAGAAATGGTGCAAAAGGTGAATTTTACGATATGTGTATCTTGCCACAGTATAAAAGAAGGTATGGCCAGGGCTGTGCACAGACAGAGGAAGGGCCAAGTGCATGTGAACAACTCTTCTCGTGGACCAAAAGAGGTGAGCTGAGCAGAGCTGGGTGAGGTGGGGAGGAACTAGGCAGGACTGTCCCCCAGGGGCCCTGGAGATGGCCATCTCACTGGCCACCCTGTCCCTCCTACCATCCTGGGCCCCCACAGGAGTGTCCCTGGCACCCTGCTCTGCTGTTTCTGTTCTGCTCTGGGGGCTCGGGGAGTCCAGCCCATCCCACAAGAACACTCAGGCTGCCTGCTGCCTGGGACACCCAGGCGGGCTCCTAGAAGGCCTGAGGAAGGTGTGGGGAGGATGCCCCCTCCCCCTCCTCTCCACCGACCCCCGAGAACCCTTTCTCCTGCCACCCAGCGCTGTTCTAATTGTTGCTTTAGTTATTCCTCAGCTCAAAACCTCCCCAGCTCCCCTCTGCCCCTGAACAGAACTCTCACTCCTCACACCAGCTTTAAGGTGTCCAAAGCAGCCTCCCTGCCCACTTCGTCCTCAGAGCCAATGGCATGGGACCGTTCCCTATCCCCTTTTTCCCTTGGTTAGCTTTTCCCTCTGCCAGGAATGGTATGTCAAAATCCTGCCTATCTGCCCAGTGCGGGTTACTTACAGATCACCAAGGGGACAGGGGCGCCTGGGTGGCCCCATTGGTTGAGCATCTGACTCTTAATTTTGGCTCAGGTCATGATCCCAGAGTTGTGAGATCGAGCCCCACATTGAGCCTTGCGTAGGGCTCTGTGCTGAGCGTAGAGCCTGCTTGGGATTCTCTCTCCTTCCCTCTCACCCTCTCTCTCTCTCAAATAAAAAACAAAATGAACAAACAAAAAAACAAAAAACAAAAATCACAACGGGGATAACCCTTCTCCAGCAGAGAGACCGAGGGTAGGTGCCCATCAATCAGTCCACCAAGGGCAGCGGAACAACCTGTGTGCCATGATGGATATAACAGGTGTAATGTGAAAGATACAGCATTATTCATAACAGAGTCTTGCCAAGAACATGTAGCTGGGGTCTAATAGAGCCTGTAGATCTGACTGCAATTTACAGGAAGTGAATAGGTTAGGGGAATGAATTAGATGACATCACAAAGAAACCATTAGACAAATTATGAGATCAGTGCGTAAGACAATAGTTTTGAAACTCTTCAGAAAGTGGATGTGCAGGGGATCTTTTGTAGACTAAAAATAAATGCCAGTTGCAAGGCAGAAACCTAGATTGAACCCTGGTTCAAAAATAAAAGAGAGAAGGAGGGGAGGGAGGGAAGGAGGAATGGAGGGAGGAAGAAGGAAAGAAAAAAGGGGGGGGGAAGAAGGAAAGAGAAAGGAAGGTGAAGCTATAAGATACATTTTGGGGACAATGGAGAAATTTGAGTATTAACCAAATATTACATGACATATAGGAATTATTGTTAATTTTGTTAGGTGGGGTAATAGTATATTTATGTAAGACAGTGTCTTTATACTGTGGACATGCGTGCTGAAGGATTTAGGGGCAAAGTTTCAGACATCCATAATTTACTTTGAAATGGCTTGGCAGGAAAAAAAAAAAAAGCAAATGTGGGAAAATGCTAATCATTGAATTTAGGTGCCGAAGATATGAAAGATCTTTGTTCCCTTCCTTCTTCTTTATTGTTTAGAATTTTTCAAAACAACACTGTAAAAGAAACAAAGCAAAATTCTGCCCATCTTCTGATTGAAACATGATCTCTCTCTCCTGCTCACCCCTGCTTTCCTTGATTCCTGGACAAGAATAAAGCCTCTCTCCCTGTCCCAGGTCCACAGCCTTAGAGTCTGTGGTAGGACTTCTCTTTCCTACCAAGCGAGGGCTGCCTTTGAGTCCCCGTGCCACCACAGGGCCAGGCACACACCAGGGCTCAATAGCAAACGTTCACGGCTCCTGCGTGCCTGGCCCTGTGAAAGTCGTTAGTTTTATGAACTCCCCCAGTGAGTGATTTGGTGAAGTCGCTGTTAGCATCCCATTCTACAGATGGGGAAGCTGAGGCTTGGAGAGATTAAGTAACTTGCTGGAGGTGATTCTTTTCATAAGTGGTGGAGTCATGTTTGGCTTCAGGTCTTGGCTGACTTGCAAGTTTAGTTACTGTGTCCAAACTGAATTATCTAAACTCAGTCCTTAACACCTTGATAAGTGGGGAGTCATGACCAGTCTGATATTGCAGGGGGGGGGGGGGGGGGGGGGAGGAGTTGGGCCGGAAGAGGGTAGAGATGTCCCCAGGGGCTGAACAAGGAAAAGCTGAGCCGTACTTGGTGTTTGAACACCTTATGGGTGTAAACTCAATCCTCAGCAGTCCTCACAGTGGGGATAGAGAGAGGTTGTGTGGCCTGGTGGTCATGAGCTCAGACTCCAGGGCCAGCTGGCTGAGGCAAATCCAGTCTCCCTCACTTCTTGGCTGGTGATCCTCAGAAAAATTACTTAACGCTTGCATTCCTCAGTTTCCCCATCCATAAAACGGACCGTGATAGTGTTTTGCTTACACGCTGGGTCACGGTGACCCAAGTTACTCATACAAAGTGCTTGACACAGTGCCTGTCTCAGAGTTAAGCGTGAACTCAGAGAGGTAGGAAAGCTGCCCAAGATCACACAGAAGTAGTACTGCGCCAGGGCCAACTGATTCCAAATACTTTCCATTCCAAATGCTTTCTAAATACTTCTTTGGAGCAAAGTCTGGGGCCAGGGGAACAAGTGTCTTAACGCCCCAAACACCTGGCCCAACCTGGTTCTTGTCCTTTGCGAAGTGGAGGGCTTCCTAGGACTTGTCCCTTGCCTCCCCCCTTCCCCTTCCTTCCCTTGCCCCTCCTCCTTCCACTTCTCCCCCTCCCCCTGCCCTGCCCTGCCCTTCCTCCCTCTCTTCTTCCTCCCCCTCCCCCTGCCCCCTTCTTCATCTGCTCCTACCTCCATGGGCAGAGTAGAAACAACCTTGGACTTCAGTTGTTACACTGCTTGTCCCTCTCTGCACCTCCGTTTTCCCAGTCTTAAGATGAGGGGCTGGACGACGGAAAAGTGAAGGTCACTGGCTTTATATCTGCTTGGGCTGGGACGGGTTCTCCAAGCCTGGTGCAATGGGCCCGAGCCAGGGGCGCTCCTCCCCATCGAGAAGGGGCGTCCAGCCTCCTACCTCCACGCCCCAGAAGCCTCACTGTGCTTGGGGGAGCGAGGGGGTCTCTGGCAATAGGGGCTGTGACTTCTCTGCCCAGCCCAGCCTAGACCAACTGGCTCTGTAGCCTGGGGCAGTGGCTCAGGGACAAACTGGTTCCCAGTTGGCTGGTAGCCAAAGACACCTAGATAGGAGTGGGGTTCATTGATAACTCCTGGCATCAGGCTGGGCTAGGCGACCGTTGAACTCTTCCAGGGTGTCAGGAATTGTTGCCACTGCCTTTAGGGAGGGCCGCCCTCAAAGCGGGCTGTGCTGCACCCACACGCCTCCATGCATTTCCACCAGCGTGGTGGGAGCTGGCTGGCCGGCCGTCACGTGACGGAGGGAGAACCTGGAAAGTCAGAGCTGCAAAGCCCCCCTCCCCCGTGGGTGAGCCCAGCTCCCTCCTGTGCGGGGGGGGGGGGGGGGGGGGCACCCCCCGCCGCCCCCCCCCCCCCCCCAGGGGGGGGAGGCCTTGTTCAGGGCACCTACCAAGGTGCAGGCAAGGACTGCACCCAGGGTGAGACCAGCAGCCACGCTGTTCCCTGCGAGGCCAGAGCTGGGCGTGGCGGCGGGTGTAAAGGAGGAAAGGAGAGGTCGAGCAGCTGGAGGCAGGGAGGCCAGGGCTCTTTCCTGCGGCCTAAACTACACGCGCCCCTGTGCATGTCTGGTCTGTTCTCCACCCTAGTGCTCTGAATGACCTGAGGTGATTCCACCCCTTCTCTGGGGCTCAGTTTCACCATCTGTCCCCATGAAGTTGGGCCAGATCATTCTTCCAGCAAGCGTGTACTGTACCGAGGCCCTATTGTTTGCCAGGCTCCATGCGGGGCTCGGGGATACATTGCTGAACGAGATCCCCCGGGGAAGTGGGGCTTCGAGGGGGAAAGGTTGGGGGGTCTTTCATGAGGTGGGAGGGATGTGTCTCCCAGATCAAAGGAGAGCTTGTCCGATCCAAACTGTAGGGTCCCGAGGCCCTCCTGGCCTGCTGGCAGCCGGCACTCTGTTCTTCCGTCCTTTTGTTTATTGCTTACTTAGGGCTGGGGTCCCAGGCCAGAATCCAGGGCGGGCGGACGTGGGGAGCCCCGCAGATGGGGGGTTGAGGATGCCCTTTGAATGCTCTCAAGCCCGGTCCAGCTTCCCAGGCAGGTCTGATGTGAGGAACCCTAGTGAGCCGCCAGCCCGGTGCCCCCCTCCCCTGCTGCAGGCCCGAGCCAGCTCTGTTCCTTGGCAACGTCCTGAGGAATCCAGCGGCTGCACGCTGGCTCCCTTCCTTTCCCCTCCCACCGACTGCCTGCGGGGGCTGGAGGCGGAGGCAGAGGCAGAGGCAGCAAGCCCCATTATAAAAAGCGACAGAGCTCAGGCGGCGAGGGCACGGCACTGAGCTCAGACACCCAGACACCGGCCCTGCCCGGACCCCCGCCCGGACCCCCGCCCGCCCTCGGCCATGGCTTCACCACCTGTCTCGTGGCTGCTCCGCTTGGCCGCCCTCTGCCATCTGACTGCGCTTCTAGCCGGTGAGTGTGGGGGAGACTGCAGCCCCACTCGTGCCCTTCAGGCCTGACATGGGGTGGGGGGCAGACCCCGCCTGGGTAAGGTCCATAGCAGCTCCTTCCAAAGGGTGTGGTACAGGGGGCTGGGCTCCTCCCTGACCCCAGATTCAGGGCTGTCCCTCCCGCTAGAAAGATTTCCAGGCTCAGAGACTGTGCCCGCCTGGCCCAGCGAGCAAGGTAGCTACTGCTCTGGCAGTGCCGAGAGGTGGTGTGGACCGCACAAGGGCGCCAGGCACAAAGGGGGTCTTAGGAGGGAGGGGGGCAGGGAAGCCTGAGGAAGTTCCTGCCGGGCGTCTGGGTGGGGGGCCCTGGCTGACAGCGGGCTGGGTCTCTCCCCCCGGGGTTAATGTGTAACTGGCAGCCCCGATTCCTGAGTCGCAGCCGTGGCCGCGGCCCAGGCCATGGTTAGGATTTTCTCCTGCCCTGGTTTTGAGTAGGGGGCCCAGGAACCGTGGAGACCAAGGTCATTGCAGATCAGGGACTGGGCTTGTTGCTGTTGCTCTGCTCTGTAGTCCCTCTGCCCGTCTCTCGACCATGATAGCATCCTCCTCTTCCAAGCATAGCTTAGAAAATGCTTTCACCTCCAAATACTTGCTTTCTGGAGTGTAGGACGTGGTCGGGCATGAGGTATGCATCCCACCGACATGACGAAGATGGAGACCCAGGGAGGTCAGACCATCTGGCAGGTTGAGGCTCAGAGAGGCTAGGAGTCTGCCTTGGGACACACAGCAAGTCTGAGGGAATGAGAGCCGTCTCAAGCTGCCAGGACACCTCCATGGAGCAAACTGCCTTTCGAGTCTTTCTATGTGGGGGAAACCAAGAGCAGACCAGGGAGCAGGTGGTGGTGATGGGGGGCATGAGAGGCCAAGTGCTGCTGGCTTCCTGGGCTTGAACCCTAAAGCCAGAGGTGTTTGGAGGCAGTGAGCACTAGACGACAGGGAATCAGATGGAAGTTGCTTTGCCATGGCCGTGACCCCAAGTGGGGTCTCGCCTTCTTTGGTCCCAGCGATTACACCCTCGAATATAGCTATTGCCTCCTGTGCGGTGAGGCCCAAAGCCTAGGAAGGCATTTTGGAAGCGGGAGGAGCACGGGTGCTGGAGTGAAGGGTTCGTATGGTAAGATAAAGAGGGATCCCAGGTTGGGGTTGGGGGGGACCCTGGACACTCTGTTTATTTCTGCCCTGATCTTGGTCACTGACTTTGCCGGAAGATACACTAATTCAACCCTTCTGAGCCTCAATTTCACGTCCTCCTCCTGGTATTGGGCTAGACTCACCTTGGAGGTCTTCACCCACACTGACGTTCGTGGCTCTGAGAGACCCCCCGGGAGGCCCCGCAGGACGAAGGAGTGTATGGCGTGGTCCAGAAGCCAGAGACACCCCACGGGGTGCTGGGAGCTTTGTGGCTGCAGCTCTGGCTGGTGCGGGGGGCAGGTGCGTCAGTCCCCAAATGTGGGTTTGCGGGGCTGTGGCAGGAGGGAGGCTCCTCTGCTTTATATAACAAACCTGCAGATACAAGTCAGAGCAGAGAATTTTCTCCCCGAGCACTGACGCATTCACTCCTACTCAAACCCTGACAAGAAAGAGGCGGAGAAAAAAACCTGTTTTAAGCTGCCGTAGTCTGCCCCCCGATTAGCTGTGGAGGTGGATGGGGAAGGCACGGGAAGATAAATTCAGACTGTCAGATCCAGGCCCCGGTCGAATTTAAATAAAAATTCCTCTATTTCTTCGTTGGTTCAAATTGCATGTGCCACAGAGTGCTTTCTTGTGAATTTTGTTCATTCATTGAACAAATATTCGTTGGGCATCGACTGGGTGCCAGCCACCGTTGTAGGTGCTGGGGCCACATCAGCGAATAAAACGGCCAAAGATCCCAGTCCTCAGAGTGCTGAACACTCACCGGAGAAGACAGATGATACAAAAAAATAAATCAGTAAACCATTTGGTCTGTTAGAAAGAAAAACATGCTGTGATTTATTCACATTAAAAAAATTTTTTTAAATGTTTATTTATTGTGAGAGAGAGCGAGAGGGGGAGGGGGAGAGAGAGAGAGGGAGAGAGAGAGAGAGAATTCTTTTGCACTGCCAGAGCAGAGCCCTACGTGGGGCTCAAACTCAAGAACCATAAGATCATGACCTGAGTTGAAATCGAGTGGACGCTTAACCGACTGAGCCACTCAGGTGCCCCAACAAGCTGTGATTTAAAAAAACATGGAGGGGGGCTGCGGGGGGCGGGGAGGAGGTGTTGAAATTTTAAGTAGGGGTCAGGAGGGACTCCCGGAGAAGTAGCCATCAAGGGAGGTGAGGGAAGATCTTCATGGGTATCTCTTTCAGGCAGTGGTTCTCAATGGGTGATTTGGCACCCCCCCCCAGGGGCATTTGGCAATTTCTGAAGACATTTTTGTTATTACAAATGTCCCCAAATTTCTGGTTGGGGGATGCTCAGAAATCTAGTGGGTAGAGGGCAGGGATGATGCTGAATATCTTACAGTGCACAAGACAGTTCCCACAACAAAGAATTATCTGGTCCAAAATGTCAATGGTGTTGCTGTTGAGTAAACCCCCGGTCCAGATATTTAAAAATCTTCATTCTCATAACCACCCTGTGAAGCAGATATTACCACGCCCATTTTACAGGTAAGGGTACTGAGGCTCAGACAGCCCAAGTGCCTTGTCCAGGACACACACCTGAGCAACGGCTCAAGCCCTGTCTCTATCGCCTCACCCAGAGACCCACAACATTCTTGTCTCCTCCTGCCCATAAGCCTCTTAGCAGTCCTTGAGGTCCAGCCTACAGGATACCTCCTCCAAGAAGCCTCCCTTGATTACTTGCAGTGGGAAGTGGTCTCTCCCTCATGCAAATCTCAGCACATTTAGGGTATATTCTGGAACATGGTGTTTCCACCTGGTGTTTAAGGCTGTTTAGAACAGGGGGAGGTCCAGAGGTTGGGAGGAAAACAAGATCTGCCACTAAGCAGCTGTGTGGCCTCGGGCAAGTCACTTAACCTCCCTGATTATCAGCTTCGGAGTCAATTAAATTGAGGTAACAATACTCCCTTTGCAGGGGTGCTGGGAATTAATAAGAGCAGATGTGCCCGTGCTAAGCACAGGGTCCAGTACAGAGTAGAATAAGTCATGATACTTTGTGGGCATGTCTTGGCTGCCCTTCAGGCTGAGACCTCCTGAGGACAGAGACAGGCCTTCAACTCACTGTGCCTCACAGCACCCAGCACTGGGCCTGGCAAGAGGGAAAATCAGCATTTGACTGAGAAAATACCACGAGCTAATAGTGTGGGGTTGAGGCACTCTCTCTAAGCTCAGCACCAGCACCAATGGGAGGAAGGAAGGGCTCAGGGTTAAGAACAAGAGGGCCCAGGTCTTTGTAGATGCTCAAAAGTAATTCAGTAAGTGTTGGCTGAATCAGGAAACGGATGGATAGATGGATGGATGGAAGGATGGATGGATGGACGGATGGACAGATGGGGAGGTAGGCGGAGGGGTAAGTAAACTGAGACATGATTTCATTCAATTACTATTTTTTGAATGTCTACTTTGTGCTGGGAAGCACTGTGACACCAAGACTGGCAAGGTCCCTGCCTTCTCAAAACTCATATGACAGTAAATGGCTGGCTGGTTGGAAGAATTATCTCCAATGACAGGACAGAAAATTTCAGTTCCGAGAAGAAAAGCCTCCTTAGGTTAGTTATACAACCCTTCCCCAGGAACAGAACCTGGCCAAGGGCATTTAGGCACTGTGACAGAAGGTGGGGACTTTGGGGACAGGCTGACTTTGTGGCTCTTTAAAGCCCCAGGAGTAAGCAGGGGCCTGCCCCATCCTGGGACACAGAGTCGAGGACACAGACTCACAAAACCTAGCATATCCCTCCTGCCCACTGGCAGCCTCCCCGTGGCTCTAGGTCACCTGAGGGCACTGTTCCGGGGGCTTTTCAGAGAAGGGCACCTACCAGACCAATCCAGGGGATTGCCTTCCCAGCTCTGTTCAACAGGGTCTATGGAGTATGCAGCCGAGTCATTCCAAAGGCAGGTGATAAGGCAGCGAAGTCGCTTTCACATCCTGGTTCCTCAGAGAGAAAGGGCAGCCTGTGGCTTAGGGACCGGCCACTGGAGTGCTTCCTGCCCACCTCAGGAGCTGCTAGTGTCGCCCCTTGATGGCCCAGGCTAGCGCAGCCCTGCAGATCCTGAACCACCCTTCCACAGTTGGGGTGGGCTGAGGCTACGGGGGAGCGATGGGAGAGGAGGTGGCACATTCTAGAAGGGGTGCATGTGCGTGTGCTTGCACCTGTATTTGGGAAGGCAGAGCCTGTTTGCACATCCATGTCTGTGTAAATACTTGTGCATGAGTAAGGATCAGCTGGGTCCTCCCTGGTTCTGCTGGGCTCTCATTCAGCTCTCCAGACTCCACTGCCCTGGAAGTCCTGGCCTCTAGAATTTTGCAAGACCCTCTGGGGTCTTGCTTCTGCTGCATATGACTTTGACCCAGCTCTGAAACTCAGGCTCTTCCTTATTTTTTACATACCCTTCTTGAGAAGACACCAAGCAGAATAAATGTTGCTGGCGATTTTAGGGCAAGGAGGAAGGAAGAAAGGAAAAGCCATGCAAACAGCTTTTCAAATGTTTACATAAAATATTTGAGCTCTCAACTCTGTTGAGTCACCCTCACCCTGTCCTGGGGTTTCTCTCTGGCTAGATGCCATCAGCAGGCCATTAGCCATCCCACTGTGCCCCTACCCCACGCACAGCCCCCACCTTCCACCCCTTCTCCTTACTCCTGCTCCCCTGTCTTGCCCAGGGGGCTCCAAACGGCCCCTCGGTTCCCCTTAGCAACTACTCCCACACTCCTCTTGGGTCTTAATGGCAGAACAAAGGATCCCCTACCCCCTACTCAGCAGACCCAGCTCCCAGCTTCCTTAGAAAGTGGTTGTACTTGCACATTTAAAATTTTTTATCTATTACACGTGCCTGATCGTATGTATGCCTTTATGTGTTTTTTGGGGGGGGTATGTGTGTGCATTCTGTTTGTTGGTGTGTGTGTGTACGTGTGTGTATGTGTCATAGGGTGGGCACATGAGATGTGGTGGAGAGAGGTCTGGGTGTATCTCAGAGGTCATGGAAATCCACGAATATGAATCAGCCTGTGAGGGAGGAGTGGGGTGTGTATGCAGGGGGTGGAGGGTCGGGGGGTTGATAGTTGAGCTGGTGACTTACTGGGGGAAAGGGGGGGTGCGTAGACCCATGGGCCCAGAAAAGATCAGAGCCTGGCCTCACAGGAGAGCCTGTCCCATCACTTGCTGGCTGTGTGACCTCAGGCAGGTCCCTGTCACTCTCCAATTTGTCTCCCCTTCTGTATACTGACCAACGACAGTGACTTAATTTCATTTAAAAAAATTTTTATAGCTTTTAAAAAAGCTTTTATTTATTTATTTTGAAAGAGAGAGAGCATGTGGGGGAGGGGCAGAGAGAGAGAGAGAGAGAGAGAGAGAGAATCCCAAGCAGGCTCCACACCATTAGTGCAGAGCCAGATGTGGGGCTTAAACTCATGAACCATGAGATCATGACCTGAGCCAAAACCAAGAGATGCTTACCAATTGAGCCACCCAGGCACCCTAGCTGGCAACTTGATTTTTATTTATTTATTTTTTAACATTTATTTTTGAGAGACAGAGCACGAGTGGGGGAGAGGCAGAGAGAGAGGGAGACATAGAATCCAAAGCAGGCTCCAGGCTCTGAGCTGTCAGCACAGAGCCCAACACGGGGCCTGAGCTCAGGGACTGCGAGATCATGACCTGGGCCGAAGTGGGCCACCCAACTGACTGAGCCGCCCAGGCGCTCCACAACTTGATTTTTATTTTTTTATTTTTATTTATTTATTAAAAAAAATTTTATTGGGGCGCCTGGGTGGCGCAGTCGGTTAGGCGTCCGACTTCAGCCAGGTCACGATCTCACGGTCCGTGAGTTCGAGCCCCACGTCGGGCTCTGGGCTGATGGCTCAGAGCCTGGAGCCTGTTTCCGATTCTGTGTCTCCCTCTCTCTCTGCCCCTCCCCCGTTCATGCTCTGTCCCTCTCTGTCCCAAAAATAAATAAACGTTGAAAAAAAAATTAAAAAAA
>NW_024412421.1:10486304-10511380 GCF_014898765.1 Herpailurus yagouaroundi
CAGAGCCTGACGCGGGGCTCGAACTCACGAGCTGTGAGATCATGACCTGAGCCAAAGTCGGACGCTTAACCAACTGAGCCACCCAGGCGCCCTGCAACTTGATTTTTAAAATGAACCCTTACTACATGCCAGGCACTAAGAGCTTCATAAGTGAGACTACATCTTCATTAGTTTATATAACATCCCTATGAGGTAGATACTATCACTCTCCCTATTGCACAGGTAGGGAAACTGAGGCATAGAGAAGTTTGGCCGGGGATGGGGGACTGAGGTCAAGGGCCTGGAAGACCAGGGTGTGCAGGGCATTGGCTGTGTCCTGGGACTGGGAAGCCAGATGCCCTTGGACAGTCCTGCTGACTGGGGGGCCTCTGTGGGCTCAGGACAGCACCTCGGTGTGAAGAAATGCAACGTCACCTGCAGCAAGATGACCTCGGAGATCCCTGTGGCTTTACTAGTCCACTACCAACGAAATCAAGAATCCTGCGGCAAGCATGCCATCATGTAGGTACTCGGGCTCTTGGCCTCTACTAATCCCTGTCCACATTCTTCCTCCTCAACCTGGGCTCCCGCCAAGGGCCTCAGCAAATGCTCTTCCTGCTCCTGGCTCCCTGACTCCTCGATGACCTTGATATCTGTGTCCCAAGATAAAAGTGGGGAGCGGCTTCCTGAAAGGCCTTTGGTCTGGAGCAGCCACAAAGGGGTGGTATGTTTTAGGCAGCCCTTGAACCTGCTGGGCAGGTAAAGCACTGTGGTCTCAAGGGCAGGCTCCAGACTCCAACAGATGTGGTGCAAATCCTGGCTTCACCACTGACAGGTTGCGTGGCCCTGCTCACACTCCCTACCCTCTGCGCTTTAGTTTCCTTATCTATAAAACGGGGTAGTTGGGAGGATGAGAGGCGATCATGTAAATAAGCAGCTTGGCAGGGTGCCCAAAAGCCACCGATGGGAAAGGCAGAGATTATTATCTGCACTTGACAGATGAGGAAACAGGATTCCAGTGAGATTTGGGGCAGGGGCCAACCTGAACCAGCCCCCCCATTGGCCCCCCGCCCATCCCGACCGTCGGGGACCCTTGGCTGTCTTGGCCGCTTGCTCTCCTGGGGTCCCTCTTGGGTCCTGCCCAGTCACCCAGCCCCAAGACCTTTCCACAGACCGACCTTCGGGCCTGGCGTCGGGAAATGGCTAGCAGGCTCTCAACGTCTAGGCTCAGCTAAAGGAAGTCGTGTCCTTCACTCCACTGACTGCACAGTTACCATGAGGGGCTGCTGCCTGACCTCTCTGCTCACCTGCCAGGGCTTGCTTCCCCCGGACTCCCCCACAAATTTGCTTCTGTTTTCTAGGTAAAGGGGAAGTAGGCAGCCCCAGGGAGGGGACTGTGGCACCAGGCAGCGCCTCGCCTGTGGGGGCCTGCAGGCTTATGCTTGCTTCCTGCACTTCTCTGGTTTCCCAGCGTGCCGGAGCCACGCACGTTCGCGTTACCTCTCTGAGCCTCGGTTTTCTCATCTGTAAAATGGGGATGGGCGTGGTAGCCACCTCTCAGGATGGGTGTGAGGTTGAAACAGGCAAAATGCCTGCTAGCACGGTGGCATGGAGCGTGAGCCCCAGGCAGCTCTGAGCTGTGTGCTCGGCAGTTAGCCAGCCAGAGGAAGCTCAAGATTTGGATGGCCCTCGGGGTCCCGACGGGACCACCATATATGTGGCTGTAGCTCACTAACTGTGTTTTCAGCCTGAGGATACACACTAAGAGAGGAGGTAGAGGTCTGGAGGGCAGCCTGTAACTGAGGGAGAGGAGGAAGAGGACATTTAAATCAGCTCCTTCCAGAGAGAGGAGGCCTTACTTACCCAGAGCTCACCAGTCACACACCTGACAGCAGGGAACAGCTGTGGACGGCTCCCCCAGTCAGAAGACTCACAGCCCAGAGTCCCCTGCCTTAATGGTAACGAGTCCTCGGAGTCTCCCGCTCTGAGCCAGGTGCTTTATATCATTTTCTTTTCTTTTTTCTTTCTTTCTTTCTTTCTTTTTTTTTTTTTTTTTATTTTTTTTTTTTTTTTTTACAATAACACAAAAGTGGGGTGGCCAACTTGTCCCAATTTTCTGGGACTTTCACAGAGAAGTTCCAGATCTTGAGGACCCCCCGCTCTGTCCCAACTTTTGCGGGGAGGTCGGTCACCCCGCAGAAGGTAGGTATGCTATCTCTATTTCTCAGGCGAGGACAGGGAAACCCCAGAACTCAAGCTGCCCAAGCTAATCAGCTCACACCTCACAGCTCACAGCTAATAAGTGTTGGGGGCAGGATTTCCGGCCGGGTCTGTTCACCTGCAGAGCATTTGCATGATGCCTCTACTCCACATGGCATCTGGGCATCACCAGGCCCCTGTCTTCCTTCCTTGTAGCTTGAGGACCAAACAGAACAAAATCTTCTGTGCTGATCCAAAGGAGAAATGGGTCCAGAAAGCCATGGAACATCTAGAGCGCCAGACTGCTATGCCGGTGCAAAATGGCGGCACGTTCGAGAAGCAAATTGGCGTGGGTGAACCCAGGACCACCCTGGCCGCCAGGGGAATGGACAAGTCTACGGTCACAGAGCCCAAAGCTACCCGGGAAAGCAGTGGCCAGGAGGCACAGAGGGCCTTGGGGACTTCCCCAGAGCTGTCGACAGGAGTGGCTGATTCCTGGGGGACCAGGTTCCCCTCCACTTCAAAGGCTCCAGATGGAGGGCCTCCAGCTGGGTCCCAGAGGACTGAGCTTTTCAACGCCGCTGCCCTCACCACCCCGGCGTCCTGGCAGAGCTCTGCCTACAAACCTGGGTCGGGCCTCTGGGCTGAGGGAAAGGCCTCTGAGGCCCTCCCCACCCAGGCCCCCGCCACCCAGGCCCCCGCCACCCAGGCCCCCCCCCCCCAGGCCCCCGCCACCCAGACCCCCTCCACCCAGGCCCCCCCCACCCAGGCCCCCTCTACCCAGACCCTCCTTACCCAGGCCCCCTCCACCCAGACCCTCCCTACCCAGGCCCCCTCTACCCAGGTCCCCACCATTTTACACACAGCCTCAGAGGACCAACCTGTGTGGATCTCTGGCCCCATGCCAGAGAACTCTCTAGGGCCCGTGGAGATGGGTCCCATTTCAGCTCACACGGATGCTCTCAGAGGGTCTGACAGCATGCCCCGTCTCTCCATGGTCCCTGTCTCCTCAGAAAGTGTTCCCAGCAGGGAGCCAGTGGCCTCAGGCAGCTGGACCCCTAAGGCTGAGGATCCCATCCATGCCACTGTGGACCCCCAGCGGCTGGAAGTCCTCATCACTCCTGTCCCTGACTCCCAGGCGGCCACCCGGAGGCAGGCAGTAGGGCTGTTGGCCTTCCTCGGCCTCCTCTTCTGCCTGGGGGTGGCCATGTTCGCCTACCAAAGCCTCCAGGGCTGCCCCCGCAAGATGGCAGGGGACATGGTGGACGGGCTTCGCTATGTCCCCCGGAGCTGCGGCAGTAACTCGTACGTCCTGGTGCCCGTGTGAGCTGCCCACCTGCCTGCGTCCAGTTGTTCAACTCAGACAGCTGCCTGGGGTTCCCCCATCCTTATATCCACCCTCACCCAAGGCCTGACCTGAGCTGGGATGATCAGAGCAAGGACGCAGGATCTTTCGCAAGGAACTGCTCCCAGCTCCCGGGCACACCCCAGGAGGCCGCTCCTCACCTTTGTTGACCTACCCGGGACAGGAGTGGTGGCCTTTGCAACTCACTCCCATGTCCCCAAGTCAGGAAACTTCTGCTGCTGGCTGGTTAGAGGTTCCCTTTGACACAGTCCCAGACCCAGTAAACAATTATTTATTGAACAAACGCCCGGCCCCTCTGGTTCCCATGCCCACACGTTACCACGGTCATCCCATCTCACGAATGAGCCTCAGGCCAGGCCCCTCCTGCCCCACTCCCTCAGACCTCATCGTGTCTCTTGGTCCCGCTGCAGTCGCCAGTCACCCCGGCTACCTGCGGTGCTATCTCCCCCATCCCCTGTACAGAGCCCACACCCAGCCGGGGACCCGTCTTCTCTTGCATGAGGCTAGTGTGGCGTTTCCTGGGACTGCCCCCAGGAAGGCTCTGCCCTCAGTTAGGCATTGTGGGAAGGGGAGACCAAGTGACCTGGTGGCTTTGATTTGTGTTTCTTCTCAGTCGATGCTGTGCAGAGGAGGGACGTTGACTTTGAGGGTGAAAGCTGGGGTTCTAGTCCCGGGCCCATCACCAACCCAGCAAGGCATCCGTACCTCTGGTTTTCCATCTGGGGAAGGAAAGAGTCATGGCAAATGTGCGACAGTAACCTGTCCTGACGGGCATCACTCACTGGTCCAGAGACCCCCCTTTTCCCAGACCCTGGGTGTAGCCTCACAACAGAACACCTCAGCCGGTCTTCACCACCCACCGGGGAGCCCGGCACGCTGCTGGGCTCTGAGACTGGGAGCGGTGCAAGAGAGAGATCTGAGAGCTCAGGTCCTGCTCTGTGGGAGGGAGTCAGCTCTGTGGGCTCCCTGAGGGGACCGGGCTGGCGTATGTGAGGGGCAGGCCCCTGCCTGGCTTTGAGAACAGCCCTCCCAGGGTCACCAGGCTTGCAGGGACACCCGGACAAGCCCAAGTGATGTGTGACAGGCTGAAGAGGAGTGGAAGCCTGCGGGCTCCCCAGGGGGCTGAGGCGCTCAGGAAAAGGAAGGGGGAGGCTGCAGGGGGCAGCCGCTGGCCTGTGTGAGGGACTTGGGCCCTGCGTTTGCGGTTTCTGCAGCCTGGAGTCCTCTTCTGCCTCTCTCACTCCCTAACAACACTGCTGTCCTCCGGTCCTGGTCTTCCCTCACCCTCCAGCCCACCACAGGCAGGGCCAGGATCGCAAGGACATTTTCCATGGGATCAGAGTCCACCGCTGAAACCTGAGGTTCCGTGTTTACCTCTGAAAGACTCCGTCCTGTGGGGAGGGAAGCTGTGGGCACCAAGTCAGGGGTTCCCTTTTTGGGTGCTGAGGACTCAGGCAGGCCTGACAGGGCCTGCAGGCCTCACCCCTCAGAGTCCCCAGGGGCAGCTCTCCCCCTCCCTCTGTCCCTGACGGGGACCCTTGCCCCCCACCTGGGGAGCCTCCCATGGGCCAGGCTTCCCCCAGGTGTGGGTGACACTCTACTTGGCAGATAGATGCTCAGAGGAAGCAGACACAGCTCTGGCCCACAGAGAGGGGCCCTCCTGCACCGCCTGCTGCACATGACCTGGGATGTTGGGGCCTGGCTCTAGTGGGGGGCACTCTGATGGCTTGGAGGGCGGACAGCAGGTCTAAATGCACTTTTTTGGGCTCCTCCAGGTTTGGAGAGCCCTCAAGGAGTGGAGCACCCATGATGGGGCTCCCTACTTTTGTGAGGAGACAGCTGGGAGCAGCTAGTTCCCCTTCCACAGACTTGATTAGTCCCCCTCCCCCCAAGCAGGACATGGGCAAGGACAATTTGGTGGGGGGGGACTTTGGAAGGAGTTGGTTGATCCTTTGCTTTTCCAACCCTATCACCAATGTCTGTGCCATTTTGTATTTTACTAATAAAATTGAAAAGTCTTGTGAATCGAATAAAGTAACTTGCTCTAGGGCAGGCTCAGCAACCAGACCTCAGGAGCGATGGCATAAAGGAGGGGCCTAGGATCTCTGGGTCCAGCCCGCCTGGGGTGGAGGAGGAGTCCTTTACAGTCAGCAGGAGAAGCAGCACTAGGGATAGGGGTGAGGAGGGGTGAGTCCCTGGCCTGGCTTTGTTCTGCTCTGCTGTGTGACTTTGGGCAGTGCCTTCACCTCTCTGGGCCTGTTAAACATCAGGCCTGAGACTTCTCCTAGTGGCTCCCTTCCCTGGCAGGAATCAGAATCTCTTATGAAGCCACTCCTGTGCTTCCCCGTGCCTACTAAACCTCCATCTCCGGGGCCTTAGTAGCACCATTAGTGATCCGGTCATCCATGGGAGCACAGTGGGCCACATTTTCTTCTTGGCTACTTTGACTCATTGCTGGTCCAGATAAAGATCAAAAAGAGATTACTTCCCAAAGGACTTGGGTGTTCACAGATAGGACCCCAACACAAACCTCCTGGTGGCCCCTAAGCCGTCCAATGTCCCAGGGTGGCATCATAAGAGCTGCTATGTACAGTTGTGTAGATTGGGAACTGCACAAGTTTCTACAGATCAAGTACAGCCTATTATTACACAATATTTCGTGGATCCTGAGATGCACATTTTTTTTTTGCATTGTGACATCTTTGGAATTGGGATTTGTCCTCCGATCCATGGCTTGTCATAGTTTAATTGACAGGTCTTTTTTTTTTGTTTATTAGTAGTTTACTAAATATCAGAGTGCCCTACAGCCAATGGCATTTTAGATTAGATATCTACACGGTGTTTTTAAAAATTAGAGGCAGTATGCAAAAATCAGGAAATTACACACACAAACCTATTCTTCTGTGTTCTGTCGGGTGACTCAGAAGGTCTGGCCCTACCACGACATCAGTGGGTCAGGCCCCAGCAGCAGCTTCCTCTTGAGAAGGGGCAGGCCAGGGCGAGACCCCCAGTTCTCTAGCATCCCCTAACTGCTTAGTGCTCTTGGAGCTTGTGACCATGTCAAGTACTGTTTTTCATCACCCTTCTCTTGTTTATCTTAGAGCAAGGATATTTTTGTCCAAACCCAAGTCTGCACCGAAATTGGGACAAGGTCATGATGGGCACATGACTTTTCTTATACTCTGCTGCCTTCCTCCTTCATTTTACTACCTGCCAAACCCCACAGACATGTGGGTTTGAGGGTCCTGTGTGAATCTGAGGTTGCTGCCTCTGTGCAAGCTGCCCATCCTAGTACGTCCCTTAGCAGCGAGCCACAGCTCTGCCCGAGCCCCCTC
This sequence comes from Herpailurus yagouaroundi, assembly GCF_014898765.1. Lineage (NCBI taxonomy): Eukaryota > Metazoa > Chordata > Mammalia > Carnivora > Felidae > Herpailurus > Herpailurus yagouaroundi. The sequence goes on from NW_024412421.1 coordinate 10,493,184, forward strand.
AAACTCATTTCCTCCTGCTTTTGCCCATTCCACACCCAAGGAGGAGCTCAGAGGCAAGGTCACAAGCCTCCAGCCTCTCGAACCCCATCCTTTCGGCAACATGGAACATGACCAGAGGCTTTGCAATTTGTTTTGTTTTTTAATCACATTGTTAGGTAAGGTTTAAACTCCTCTTGCTCCAGAAGAGGATGGAGAGTGGGACAGACCTGAATTCTGGCTCAGTCCAGAGCAGTTCGGGGATCCTGGAGCGTTCGGTTTTCTTTCACTTAGAGGGCTACACTTCACACGTGGTGCCCAAATTCACTCAGAGTTGGAAGGAGACTCAGAGGCCTCTCAAATCTCTGACAGGGCTGTGGGGTCTCTGAGACGTCATCAGATAATAAAAGCCACTGTTTGTTTAGTGTTTACCCGTGCCAGGCAGTGTGCTAAGTTCTTTGCATACAATGTGCCCATCTTGCAGTTGAGGAAAGGAAGGCTCTCCAAGCCCAAGGTTAAGTGGCAGAGATGGGGGTCTGACCTGCAGTCTTTCTCCAGGACTTGAATGTTAGTCTTTGTGTCTGAAAGTATGAGCCATCGATTCTTTTTATTTTTTTAACATTAAAAAATGTTTATTTATTTAGCAAGAATCAGTGGGGGAGGGACGGAGAGAGAGAAGGCGAGAGAGCATCCCAAGCAGGCTCCACGGCTGTCAGCGCAGAGTCGGGCGTGGGTCTCCAACTCATTAACAGTGGGATCATGACCCGAGCTGAAATCAAGAGTTGGACTCTTAACTGACTGAGCTACCCAGGCGTCCCTGAACCACGGATTCTTAAAAGTACAGACACCAGGCCCCCACTTCAGAGCCACTGGATCCAGAATCCAGGGATGAAAGCACCTTTAAGCTGCTGTCCTTACCCTTCCTCTCCTGCCTGCCCCCCTCCGCCCTACACTGCCCTCCAAGTTAGAGATTTGGCACCTAGCCCAAGTTTTGGAGACCCCCCCCTTCCCTGCCCCCATCCCTGTCCAAGGCCCGCCCACTCCATCCCCCACCGAGGCTTGCAGGGTCCTGTGGGCAGTAGCCACTAACAGCCTTCCCACTCTCTGCCCTTTGCCGTTAGTCCCTTCCCTCCCCTGTGTCCTCTGTACATTCCCCAAATGGGTGAGGCCAGGCAGAAAAATAAAGAAATGAATGGCTGGGAATTTCCAGGGTGAGACTGAATAATAAGCTCCTGGGAGCTGTGCGTGTGTGTGTGTGTGTGTGTGTACCCATGCCCTGTTGTCCTACGTGTACAAGAGCTCAGGAGACCACCTGTGTCCCATTCATTTCTGCTCAGTCATGTGCTTTCCCGGACAAAGAATGTTTCAGCCGCTGGGAATTAAGAAAAGATCTGGTGCCAGGCTAGCTTTCTTAAACTGACTGCAAACTTCCGTGGTTGGACCCATGAGAGATCTCCTTGATCTCACCACATTGGTGGAAGCGATGCCCCTCTCTTAAATTCAAGGAATCTCTTGCCCGCAAAGGACAGGACAGAATTATTTGTAATGAGCAGCTTTTTTTTTTTTTTTTTTTTTTTTTTTTTTAAACCAATACAGGAGCAGAATACAGCATGGAGATTTCTGGCTACATAACTTTGGGCAAGTTGCTTAACCTCTCTGGGCCTCAGTTTTCTCCATTGCACATAGTGAGCTCTCGGTAATAGAACCTATGATCATGCAACGGATGTTTCCAAAGGGTTTGAAACATCCTAGTTCTATTCACTTTGGTTACTGGATACCCAAACAAGACTGTGGAATCATAAGTATCAAGAAAGGCAGCCTTCTTGGTTTTCAGCTAAAGCAGGGTAAAGAAATGTTATGGTGCCATTATGCAGCTGTTCAAGTTGATGTAACTTTTCTTCTATACATTGCTTTTGAAACTGACAAGGTCAAAACTCATGAATCCCAACTAAATTGATTCCAGAGGAGCAAGAGGCCTGAATCTCAGACTTAAAAAGAGAATTTTGTTAGTTTCAAGTCCTAGGAGACTGCAAAAGTCAATCTCCTTGCCTATTTCTGGCTTGCTACCCCTTGGGCATGTGGGAGGGCTGCTCTTCCCACCCCCTTGGGGTTTAGGGGGGCCAAAAGAGCAGTTTGGGCCAGTGAACTAGGGGGTGGAAGTAACGTATATCACAAGATTCACATATTGAATTTCTGATGAGAGACCCTTAAGAACTTTCAGTCCTTCTGGCTCAGCACCTGGCAACATTCCAGAAAATGATCGCTTCATTACCTTGGGTCTCAGAGCGATGATGGCTCCAGAGTCTCCAGCCACAGAAAAAACTCCCATTGATCTCTGCAGAAGAAACAAACCTTTCTGACTTTGAGCCAGGGAAAAGTTATTGCAACATAACCTAGCTCATCCAGATGGGTACAGCAATGAAGAAAAAGAAGTATGTTATAGGGATGATTTGTCAATAATCTCACGATGGTGTTAAAGGCTTGAAACATTCATTTCAGGGGAATAAATAGGCTTTCTGCTATCTAGCTCTCTACTCTTCCTTTGCTTTCTTTGCAGATGGGGTGGTCAACAGTATCCTGCCAGCTGTCTGGATTTGTCTGGAATTCTCACTAAGTGGAGTTGGGAAGAAGGGTTTTGTAGTTTCCCTGAGATATGTTGATGCTTGGGAGTTCTAATGGCTCAGATGTGCTGGTGATCATGTCAGCAGTCAAGGAAATAGATGGAGATAGTACTAACATTACTGAGCACCAGCTGTTTGCCAGATGATCTGGATCAGCCAGTCTTTCATGGACCTCCTAAGGCCAAAAGCCCAACCAGGGTAACCCGGGCCTGTTGGCATAGGACTCGGGCTCTTTTGCACAGTCCTAAGGGCCAAGGCCATGATTGATGTCTTTTGTCTTCCTGCCGGATTTCAGTTGGCACACTGACTCCAGCCCCATCTCTTTTGCTGCTCTTCCCTCCATCTTGCTTACCCCGCCACCAACAACACCTTTGGCCACACATTTTTTTATATCCCTAGGTCACACTTCTCTCGCGCGCCTCTGAGCCATTGTACTGGCTACTCCCCCCTGCTTGGAATAACATCCCCCTTCACTGTTCCTCTGGCAACTCTTACTCATCCTTTGGTTTCAGCTTAGATGTTGCTTCCTCCAGGAGGCCTTCTCTGACTTCTTAGTTTCACGAAGCTTCCCTGCTACAGGTCCTCACTGTGCCTGCACCCATAGTAACCCTCACATGACCTGGCTGTGCCTTCTTGTTTCACTGAGCTTCTGTAAGAGCCGTGAGGCCGAACATCTGTGTGTCTTGCTCCCTTTTGTGCCCCAGTGACCAACCACAGGTCTTGGAAGAAGTGAAAGAGGGGAAGGGCCGGCCCCCACCACCATCCACGTTCCAGTGGCGCTTTCTGACCTGCTGCTGGTACCACATGCCTTTCTTATTTATGGAAAGCCACCCAGCCGTGTGGGGAGCTGCATTTCAAGGCACTTCCTGGCAAAAAACCAAAATCTAATTGCCTCAAAGAGATGTCAGAGACTGAGAGGGGCCATCTGTGAAGGTGTGTCCAAGTCACTCTTGAACCCCTGTGACCCTCCACCATCACATCTTGGTCAAGAAATTGCTCCCCGGGCCCAGCCAGGACAACCAGGAGGCCTGAACTGGGTCAAGGCCCTGACTGTCTCCCAAATTCTCCAGAGGAGCGAGCAGGGAAGGGTGGAGTCTAGCAGCCTTGGGATCTCCGGAGTCTGAGAGTGGGAGTGTCTGCCTCCCTAGACATCTTCCTGGGTCCCCCCTTCTCCTCCCCACCCCCCGCTTCTCATCTGTACCTGTGCAGCCTGTTTTCCAGTTTTTATGTGTGGTCATGAGCATCATCAGATTGATGGAATTGGAGTCCCGTGCACATGAGTGCTGAGATGCCAGGTAGACAGCCTAGGGTCCCCAAGGTGTCAGGGGCAGAAGCAGTGGGTCCCTGCAGGGAAGCAAGGGCAGAGGAGGAGTCATTCAATTATTTCCAGAGACGGATAAGACACTAGCCTTCCCCTTGTGGGGTTCACTGTCCCAATCACACACCGCTGTGAGCCTTTGAAGGAACTTTCTCATATAGTCCCTGCTCCAGCTCTAACATGGGTCCTACTAATATGAGCCCCATTTTCTAGATGGAAGTGCCAAGGCACAGAGAGAGTGAGGAATTTACCCAAAGTCACATAGCTAGTAAGTGACTAGGCCAGCAGGCAGTCCCTCTCTAGCGACCCCACTTAAAAAAAAAAAAAAGCAAATTGTGGTCTGGTACAGTCATTGTATGGAATTGCATAACTGGTGAAAAAGAAATAAACACACTGGTTCCTGTCAACACACATGACTCTCAGGTTCAATACTGCAAGATGTGAAAGGACAGATACTATATGGTAATATTAATATAAAGCTTAAAAAACTGTATCAACAATGCCATACATTGTTTAAGGACACACAGGCATGTGTTAGGAAAATGAAGAAATGCTTGGGACTAATGGAGGCCCAGTTCAGTTTCTGCTAGTCTGTAGAGGGAAAGAATAGGAGAGGCACACAGGGCCTCAGTGATGGTAATATTTATCTCTGAACCCAGTGGTGGGGACCTGTGGGTGCCCCAGCCAGAGCCTCTCCCCATTCAGCTGCTTTTATTTCTGACAGTCTGGAGCCCCTGTGGGGGCAGGAGGGAGCTGCCCCTGGGACTTGCCTGAGGTCAACACCTTTGCTGGGCTTCAGTCCCTTCCCTGCCTCCATCCCCCCTGCTCTTCCCTGCCTCCCCTGGGAGCACAACCTTAATGAACCCAACCTCAGACAATGGACACAGCCAATCACCATGCTCCCCAGCCTGCAGCCCACATTGGGGTCTGGAATGAGGAGTTGCTGACTGGGGGAGGAGAGCGAAAAGGACTTCAAGCAGTAGAATGGGAAACCAACGGGAAAGACAGCTCCCTAAGAAGGCCTATACATTGAACGTGACACCAATAAGAACACCAAATTATTTTTGGAGCTAGGGTAGACAGTTTCGTTTCATTGAGGGAAAAAGAAGCAACCAGTCCTAGAGCTGTAAGAAGCCCAGGCAAAGCAGGAAGAAGGGAGGACCCTATGTTAAGCCAAGTGGGATTGAGGAGAGAGCGTCTGTCTGTGGAAGGGCAAGTCACAGCCTGTTCTGGCCCGGCCCAGAGGGCTGCTGAAGTGCCTGCTTCTCTCTAGAAAGAGAACAGGACCTCATTCTCTTCTAGAGGCACATGCTTTCCAGGTCTGGACTTTGCTCAGAAGTGGCCACACCCTTCCACACCCTCAGCTCCCCCTGGATGAGCCAGGATCCAGGTAGGACTGTGCCATGTATCACATGGCCAGATGCTGCTGGTCTTTCCCCTGCTGGCTTATTTGCTGTGGCTGAGATTGGACAGGAAGGCAGGGAGATCCTTCATCTTTCAAAGGGGCCAGATCCACCAAGATCCATAGAAAAGGTGCCTTCCAGAATGTGTGTTCTTCCCGGAGGCTGGGCTCTTGGCGCTGACCCTGGTGCTGAACAAACCTTCCTTGAGAGCAGAGAGGGTCCCATTTAGTGGGAAAGATTCCCCCCTCCCCCTCCCCAGGCAGCCTGCCAGGTTCAGAGAAGGCTGCAGCAGGCCTCTAGCTTCTACAGGAAGGGTCCATCATTGCACCCTGAGGGGTGAGCCTTGAATTGGTCACTTGGCTGCTCAGCCCTGGATTGTGCCAGTGCTGTCTGGAGACCAAAGCTTTGCCTGTGAGATAACTTGGAACCAGGGACAAAGTTTCCCTGGAAAGAGAGGGCTGGACTCAAGCAGTGAATGAAAGTAATTGATTTACAGGGCTGAGGGAGGAGCCCAGATGGAGAGCTGAGGCCCAGGCACAAGAGAGATTGAGACAAGTCCACAGTAAGAGCAAGACTCCATTGAGAAGTGTTTATGTACTTGGCTTTGGGAATAATAGCAGCCATTTATCCATTCATTCACTGGATTCAACAAGTATGTATTGAGGGCCTACCACGTGCCGTGGGATATACTTCACTGCATAAAAGAGAAAGAGCTTCTGTCCTATGGTACTTACATTCCAGTGGGGATGTCAGGGGGAGACAGGCAACAAACAGCAGGTGTAACAAGTAAGTCAATGGTGTAGTGATTGGGGGTGGTAAGTGCTGGAGGGGGGTGGGGAGAGAAAGAAAGAAAGAAAGAAAGAAAGAGAAAAAGGAAAGAAAGGAAAAGCAAGCAAGCAGAGAAAGAGGTGGGGTAGGTTGCAATTTTAAATAGGGTAGGCCTCATTGAAAGGTGACATTTAAACAAAGATTGAAGGAGGTGAAGGAGTGAGTCATGCATGCATGTGGGGAAGAATATTCTAGGCTGAAAGAACAGTGGAAGTATCCTAAGGAGGGAGAGTGTCAGGCACGTTTGGAACATGAAGGCGGCCAGCGAGGCCAGAGCGCGGAAAGCAAGGTGGGGCCTCGTGGCTGCTGTAGGCTCTTTGGCTTTTCCTCTGAGTGTAGGGGAGAGCCTGGGGGATGGTCTGAGCAGAGGAGATTCACATTCCTGTGACTACTGTGCTGACAATAGAGCATAGCAGGCAAGGGTGGAGGCAGGGACACCTCCAGGAGCCAGTGTAGGGATCCAGGGGAGGGATGGTGGGCTCCGGATGAATTCTGAAGGCAGAGCCAGGAGATCGGCTGACAGATGGGAAGTAGGGGGCGAGAGGGAAGAGGCGTCAGGATGGTGCGCAGGATTCTGGTCCAAGTAACGGGAAGGCAGGGGCTGGCAAGGAACAGGGGGGAGCACGTGTGGGGGTGGATGGGAATTGGGAATTCGGCTTTGGACTTGATGGGTCTGAGATGCCTGTTCAACATGCTCAGTAGGCAGCTGACATACAAGCCTGGAGTTTGCAAGAGAAATTTGGGAGTCTCTGGCATATAGATGATATTTAAAGTCAGGAACAGGTACTATTTGCCAGATACAGGCACTAAGGCAGTCGATAAGCACCAAAACCTTCTAATGTACTTACTATCATTATTTTCATCTTGCAGATGTGGAAACTGAGGCTCAGAGAGAAGTGACTTGCTCCAAGTCTCACAGTTCCTTGATGGCAGAGCTGATTCAAACCTGGGGTACCTGACCAAGGGTCTTTTCTCCTAGCCCCTCATTTCCACAGGGATGCCCTTGTTTAATATTTTATGGCATGTCGTATATGAAAAGTGGATATAATTTGGTTCAGGGCGCTGGGTAATCCAGTAAAGAGGAGGACATAGCAAACCGAGTCACCTAGTGAGGGCACACACCGAATCTGTGGGAATCCTTGAGGTAAGACTGATCAGGAGGGATGGCGGGGCGTACAGACTGACCTGAAGACTTTTGAGGGACAGGGAACAGGGAGCCATTGATGGTTCTTGAGGGCTATATGCTATATGTAGCAAGAGCAACTCTTGTAAAAGACCCCTCAGACATGGGCATGCAGGAGGACCAGAGAGGAGGAAATAGGTCTGGAAGTTGTCGACACTGCCCAGGTGTGAAGGATTCAGGTTGAGCCAGTGAGAACGAGGAGAGAGTGAGGAAGCTGAGCACCACCAGACATGGCTGGCAGAATCAGTGCTTGATGTGGCGTAGGGGCTGAAGGTGAGAAATGAGTCAAGGGCAAAATTACAGACCAGTGGGGCAGATGGGAGGTGGGGAATGACGCCAGCCTGAACAAAAAAAATAAAATAAAATAAAAAAAGGGGAAGCTGGTCAAGAGGAACTTGGTTCCGCCTTTCTTGTTCTTGGGCTGAGTGAACTACAGAGGGACAGATTTTTTTTGGGGGGGACCCCACAGACTAGACTGGCCAGGCTACAAGGTAGAGAGAGCTAAGGTATCTGACAGCAGGCAAGAGGAGGCTAGAGGATGGGGTGGGGTGCAGTGGGTGTCTTTGATCAGAACTGGTTGGGGCTGGGAGAGTTAGGAAACATCCATCTCGAGGTCAAAGGCCTGAGTTAATGACATCAAGGAGCGAGAGAGGTTGCTTGAGACAAAAAGCCTAGGACGGAGCCCCAGGCACGCTTCATGCTTCTAGCTTTGTGTACCCTCGGACCAGTTTCTTAACCACTGTGGTTGGTCCCTAATTTCCTCATCTGTGAAATGTAGATAATATACTTCTTACCTCCTAGGGTTGTCGTGAGAACAAAATAAACTAATAGATGTAATTGCTGAGAAACCTGTCCAGCCTGTGGTGAAAGCTCAGAGATGCTACTGAGAAGAGGAGCCCAAAGAGAGTGCAGGGAAGAGCCCTAGCCCGAATCCCAATGGAGAGGATTGTCACATCAAACCAGCTGGAGACAAGGAAGGCTACATAAATCACCTCAGTTAATTTTCCTAGCAATATCAACATGCCCACGTTTCAGATGAAGACAGGGAGGCTCATGGACCTGTTCTTGGTCACACAATCAGAAACAGGTGGGAGAGGGACTGGGACCCAGGGCTCTAGAGAACGAATGCTTCCAGAGCGTCTGCGGGTAACCACTGCCATGTGGGGCAGCGGTTACCCATCCCCTCATAAAGGGGATGGGAAGTTCAGAGAGTGGCCATGGGTGGTTGAAAGGCCCAGAGAAAGTGGCTTCCCCAGAGTGTGAGGGCCTTAGTGCTAAAAATTAAATCACACATGAGCAGAAAGGAAATGGTAGTGGGAGGTGTAGACCACACACGGGAGAAGTTTGGTCATGAATTAAAGAAGAAATAGGAGGACAGCGTGTTGGGGATCAAGGGGAGGTTTTATAGCAGCAGAGACCCTAGATCGTGTCATCAGCAGAGGGGAAGGGGACCACGGAAAGGGGGAACACAAAGAGCCAGAAGGGGGGAGTGTAACTGAGGGAAGGAGCCCTCCTGGAGTGGAGAAGGAATGAGAGCAAAGCCACAGTTGAAGAAATTTAGGTTTGACTGAAGGCAGGAAATGGCTACAACCCACAAGGAGGCTGTAAACTAGATAGGAAAGAGTCAATGAGTGCCTTGGTTGGATTCTTCTGCCTCATTCAAGACAGGAGAATTCAGGTGTGTCTCATGAAGTGGTGGCACACACTGAACCAAAAAGAATTCATGCTGGAGTGAAGGTGCCCCTGAGATAGAGTGTAAGCTGTGCTCAAGCTATAGTTCAGAAATTTGTAAGCGTCCATCCATCCATCCACCCCATCCTTCATCTATCAACCATCATCCATCCAATCATTCACCCACCCATCCATCTGACCATCCACCTCTTATCTAGTCAATAAACATATTTTATTGAGCACCTACTGGGTGCTAAGTCCCGGAGCTATGGGTCGAACACAGAAAAGATCCTGTTTTCAAGTTCACAATCTTCCATGTAAGAGCCGGGAAGCAAACCAGTGCTCACAGTGCAATGTGACGAAAACATGATAGGGAAGCCAGTGACCTGTGAGGACACAGAGGAAGGTGGGGGCCAAAGGAAGGAAGTGGGGATTTAAGCTGTGATCTAAGAAGGGTAGGAGTGGAAGGAAGTGGGGTGTGGGGGAGCAGGAGAGAGTGTTCCAGACAAGGGGAAGAGCCTGTACAAAGGCTTGGGTGTCAGTGAGAGCCTGGCATTTTCAAGGAACTGAAAGAAGGTCCATGTGGCTAGACTAAAGTAATGGTGTGGGCAGTGGGGCTGGGGGCAAAAGTTGAGTCTGGAAAAGTCCGTGAGAATCTGGACTTCATCCTGAGGGCAAGGGGGAGGTATGGAAGGATTTTGAGAGGGGAGAGCCTTGCTCAGATTTGTGTTCTGGAAAGAGGTCTGGGCTTTAGAGAGGAGAGTGGACTGGAGGGGTACGTGGGGGAGCTGGGAGACGAGTGTTGGGCTGTGGTCCAACAGAGAGATGGTGGGGAGAAGGGGACTGATTCAAGACACATCCAGGTGGCAGGCTGAACAGGCCTTGCCCATTGATCATGAGAGAGGAGGGGAAGCCCAGGGTAACGACTACTGCTGTGTTTCTGACCCAAGGAATCAAGCCGACCGACAACCTGTCAGGAAAGGCTCACCAGTGAGCACATTAGGCCCTTTGGACAGGAGGGTGGGACACATTTGGGGATTGGGGGATGGGGGTAACATCTGGGACCTTCGCGTCTCAGCCCCCACGGGCAGGACAAGACCATACAGTCTCAGCCGTCAGAGGATGGGGCTGGATGGATGAAAGGCTGAATCCTTACTGGGATGTTCCAGGCAAGTCACTGCATCTCCTGGAGCCTCAGCTGACATGGACATGCCACCCCAGTGACAACTGTCATCTGCAATTTGAAGACGATAAAGAGCTTCCATCTCAGAAACCTCACCCCTGCTCAAGGGCTTGCGGCTAAGTTCTCGGGGTTGTGACAACAGCCTCCCAGCCCACAGCAGAGCCAGAGGTGGTGCGGGACCCCTCCCTCCCTTGCTTTCAGGGTGAGGGCCCCAGACTCTGGCCGGTGCAGCCCCTTCAAGCTAAAGTGGGGACATGGTGATCCTCTCCACTCCCCAAGGAACTCCCCGTGGCAGTGGTTTTGGGGCTGAGGCAGGAAGGGTGGCAGGTGTACAGGCGGCGAGTCTAGTCAGCTTGAGTCAGAGGTGTTGAGACAGGCAGTCACCCTGGCTTCCTCCTCCCACTCAGGTCCAATTCCCCTTTACCTCTGTGGTCCTACTAGGCCTGCATCTGCTCTGCTTTCCCTGCCTGTGCCCTGGCCTTTCCTCCAGCGCCCTCTCCGCTGCCACCCTCCATAGAATTCTGCCTCACCACCGCCTCCTCCAGGGAGCGTTCCTGATTCCCCTGACCGACTTCCAAGCCCTAGAGTCTGCACAGTACCGTAAAGGTCTCTCGAGGCCCTTAGCATAGTCACGGACTCTAGGACATTCCATCTGGAAGGTCCCTTGGAATCCATTTCATAGCTGGGAGAACTGAGGAGGAATAAGCCACTTAATCCCAGGCAAGGAAACCACCTCTAAAATGTCCCTGGTCTGTGCTGCCTCCAAAGTGAGGCAGAGAGGTGCTCTGTGCCCCACGGTTCCTCCCCAGACTCCAGCTCCGGCTCGCCTCCTTGTCCTTGTCTTCTGCCCCCTCTTCCCCGGTCAAGCCTCATTGAAAGCGTCCTGTGTGTGGGCGTGTCTCATGGTCTATGGTCTCCATGTCACATCGGGACCATTTCCCCCAACAGAGTGCTGTGCTGTTTCTCTCATTTATCTCTGCACCCACGCTAAGTGCTTCCCTCGTGTGAAATGCCCCCTCCTCCTTCTCTTTTTTTTCTTTTTAAAAACTTTTTAATGTTTATTTTTGAGATTGAGAGAGAGAGAGAGAGAGAGAGAGAGAGAGAAAGAGAGAGAATCCGAAGCAGGCTCCAGGCTCTGAGCTGTCAGCACAGAGCCCAACGCGGAGCTTGAACTCACAGACTGTGGGATCATGACCTGAGCCCAAGTCGGACCTCAACTGACTGAGCCACCCAGCTCCCCGGTGTGAATCCTCCCAGTCACAAGGCTCACTGACTGCCGCCTCCATGAAGCCCTCCAAGGTTTCTCAGCCAGAAGCAATATCTCCCTGCCCTGGGCCCCAGCCCTTTATCTCACCTGCACATTCCTGTGTTGGGGCCAGGCCTCGTCCCCTCTGCCAGCTGCTGCACACCCTCCCACGGCCCCTGGCACAGCACCTGACATGCAGCAGGTTCTCGTTGGCATGCTTGCTGCTCTGATCCCTCCCTTCCTAGGCATCCTGCACCAGCAGGGCTAGTCCAGAACATTCTGCTCCTGCTGTCACAACCAATTCCCTAGAAGGGACAGGGGAATTTGGGTCCTTCTGGAGAAAAATTCTGAGTCTGTGGCAGAACAAGGGGGACTCAAACCCCACTCAGGGGGTTTCCCCGGCAGTGGGGGCTGGGGTGGCCTCGCCGGTAATAAAGCTGCTAATTGTCATCTTAACAGTCCCCTGTTGTCCAACACAGAAGAGCATTCCGTGGCCTCTGTGGTGGGTGGAAAAGCCACTGGGCAGAGGGACTGGAGGACAGAGAGGGTCATGAGACACTCCACCCATCAAGGGCAGTATCAGCAGAGACATCCTCTGCCCCTCCTAGGCCCCAGGCCCTCCCCAAGCACCTCTGGTCATTGGCATTTCCGCTGGGCCTAAGGCTCTGTCTCCGGGCCAGAGCTGCTCTTTCCCGGGCACAGTCATCAAGGGCACCGGCACCCGTTCTCCTGACCAGACTGGCTTCCTCCAGCTCTGCAGGATGGGGCCTGCTGGCTGCCTCTCTGTTTGGGGTGGAGGTTACCCCCACTGTCTGCAGGAAGCCAGCACCGAAGATGAGCGCAGGCAGGAAGATCCACTCCCTTCTCCGCTCTGCTGCACAGGCAGATGGCAGCCTGTCCCAGAGACAGGGAGAATGGCTCAGCCAGACAGGCTGGGGGCAAGAACCCCTCTAGCTGCGGCTTGAGGAGTGGGTGATGTGAGCCTATGAGAAGCAGAGAAATGCTGCTGTGAGATCCACTAAGAGAGGACCCCATCTTTCTCAGATCTGCCATTCCGGCAGGGTCCCGGGGACAGTCCAAACATCCCTCCACGGGTGGTGAAGTGAGGCCCAGAGAGGGTCTATGAGCTGCCCAAAGTCACATAGCAAGATGGTGACAGAGGATCCTGCCCGAGGGACGTTTTGCCATGGACGGGCACTCCCCCCCCCCCCTCCCCGTATGAAGCGAAGCAGCCATAACCTGCCAAAGTGGCCCTCGGGGACAAGGAGGAGCATTGGCCTCGCCCTCCTTTGATCTTGACCATGGCTTCCTTTCACTGGTGCCCTGTGAGGACCAGCAGGCAGGATTACAGTCTGAGCACCTCCCTTGGTGGGGCTGGGTTTCAACAAACAGCGCCTGCTGTGGTTATCATCACCACTGATGACAATTTAACAATGGCTCCAGGTTAACCCAGAGCCAGCGGTGCTGAGAGGGCCCCGTGCACCTGACATGTTGCAGGGGCCTCATCTCAGCTGCTCCTGGTCCCTTGGGATACAGTGGAGCCAGGCCCGGATCCCATGTGTTAAAACCAAGGTCAGGGGTCACCCTGCTGAGATGCTATCCACCTGGAAGCGGGCACAGGACTCTCCTCCTGGTTAAGGGACTCCCACCGTCTGGCCCAGGGGAGCCCTAGGCAGACAATTGGCCACTTTCTCTGGTGGCCGGGGTTGTGGCCTGATGCAGGGATGCTGCAGCCCATGGGGTGGATGGAAAGTCTGTTCAGGGCCTGGCTCGCGCTGGACCCTGACCACGTGTCCACTGTAGACCAGGTCCTCACAGACCCTTGCGTGCTGTTCTGCAACCCAGGGTGGGGTGCCCCATGTGGGGGAACCGGGCTTCCAATCTGCAGAGGCGCCCATTTGGATTAAATGGGGATTAAAACCTGTCGGGCTCTGGTCTCTGGGTCAGGGCCCTGCTCGGGGAAGCCCCCCAACCAAAGTCGTGTGGGCCCCAGGCCTTTCTCAGAATGAGATGGAGCAGGGGCACTCCCTGTGAAGACGCCCTGTGCCCATGCAGCCTGTGGACTCCCCCTCCCCCACAGGAGGCCTTCCTGGAGGCGGAGGGGGATGCTCCTCCAGGCCTGGACCTCAGGTGCCGAAGCAGCCCTCTTGGCTCCTGCCTGGCTGTCCCCACCCCACACACAGGGCGTGATGGTGCTTGAAGGAGGCTCACCAGCCTCGGGGCAGATGCTAACCCGGTTTAGGATAGAGGCTTCTCAGCCCTGCTAATAGAGGAACCAAGAAATGTCCCTGTGAAAAGAGAAGTATGTCACTGTCGTAGCCCCCGGACACACATACCCCACCTCTGTCCTCAGCTGAGTGCCCATTCTCTGGAAAGCCACAAACATTCCAAGACCGCATTTGTGCTGAATCATCTTCAAACTCCACTGCTGTAGGGAGGCATGTGGGGGGGGGGGGAGGTGACAGGAGGTGGGGCAAGGTCCCCAAAGAGGTTAAATAGGTCACCTCCACACTTGGCTATCATCCTCGTCTCTCCTGGAGCAGAGGGATCCACACGCACAGATCCTCTCCCGGGCTCCTGGCACCATGATGTCCCTGAAGCTGCTGCTGCTGGTCACACTCCTCCTGGGGGCTTCTCTGCAGGTCACCCATGCAGGTGAGGGCAGAGGAGTGTGGCCGAGGAAGGCGCCCTGGACAGGAGGGGTGGGGGCACTGAGATCATAGCAGCAACACTCACTATTTATGCATGAGTTACAGCCCACCTGCTCCTGCAGAAGGGGGAGGCCGGTGGCAGCCGTAGGACTTTGAGGGAGGCAGTCAAGGGAAAATGAGGAGGAGGGTGGGGAGGACGGAGAGGAGGATGCGGCCCCCGAGCTTGGGGATCAGCTTGGGGAGGAGCAAAGTTCTGGCCCGTCTCGCGCCGCAGTGGTTGTGGGGCAATGACCGGGGCTGTGTTTTGACAGTGGAACACGACCCCTTCTTAGGAGTCTTGGTTAGCATCTGTTTTATTAATGGGTCTACACTGAGGGAATCAGCATGAACGCGGCTAGTTCCCAGAGCATGTGCAAGAGGGAGGTTTATATGCAGTTGGGGGGGAAAGGACAAAGTAAGACGGGATGTGGGAACACAGCTGGTTAGCGCCCAGCCTTTGCCCGTGACTGCTCCTTTACTCTCACTTCTGTTTAAGTCACCGGCCAGGGCAGCATCATGGGCTAGTCAGACCAAGTTCTGCCCCTGAGATGGCTGGAGGACAGTTGGGGGCTTCTTAGAAAACACTCTAGCATGGCATTAATTAAAGCCACACGTCTCTGGTTTGCCTGTTTGCAAGTATTGGTACTTTATCTTGTGCAAAGATAAGGAAGCCGAGCCCCAGGAAAGTGTCTTCACGCCTTGGGCTTCCCCATAGTCATCTGTGAAATGATAGTACCTGTCTCTAGGTGCACTGTGGAGGACCAAATGAGCTCCTGCAGGCAGAGGCCCAGCCCAGAGCCTGGCCCGGAGGAAATTCCAGGGTGGTTTGGGGCTGGTATTTGAGTGTGTGCACGCACAGGTGCACACTCATGCAGACACACGGGGGCAACACATAGATGCTTGCCAGTATATGTGCACAGACCCCCTGAACACACACAGAGACGTGCTAGCACACACACACAAACACCCAGGACCCCCGCAGCACACAGATCTCACACACAAATGTGTACACACAGATACGCACACACACACAGACACGCAAAGACACACCTTCACAGACACACACAGAGACATGCACACACAACTCCTCCCAAACACACACAGATATACACACAGAGAGACACATAAGCACACAGGGACACACACCCCCCCAAGCACAGAGACCTCATGCACACACGTGTGCACATACTGACACACACAGACACACACTCACAAGATCCCCCTACCAAGAGACTCCCAAACACACACATGTGGACCCCCTCTGATACCACACACACACACACACACACACACACATACACATACACACACAGACATGCACACGGACTCCCCTCCACAGCCATGGACCCCCCCCCACCCCCCACACAGACACTCACAGAACACCTGTTCCTGTCTCCCCTCTCTGTAGCTCGAGCAACCAACGTGGGCCGGGAGTGCTGCCTAGAGTACTTCAAAGGGGCCATCCCTCTCAGAAGGCTGACAGGGTGGTATAGGACCTCGGGGGAGTGTTCCAAAGACGCCATCGTGTAAGTGTGCCCTGACCCCACCCTCTGTCCCCGCTCCTGGGAGCTCAGTCTGGGAGAACGCAGACCCAGGAGCTCCCAGAAGGGCCACTGGGGAGAGGAGAGAGCAGGGCTTTTGTGGTCCCCTTCCCACTCGGGCCCTGCTCCCCAGGGAAGCCCCTGCACCCCACATTGTGAGACCCAAAAAGCCCCAGGCTGTGAGGTTCAACTCTTCATTCATTTATGGGGAAACTGAGGCCCTGAGAGAGACAGAGCAGCCCCATGTCACACAGGCAGTCCAAAGCCAATGTGGTCACTTCCCACGGCTTGGTCTGAGCCGGGCCCCTCCTGTGCACCCCTAATTCCTAGGCTTTAGGTGAGCATGGGTGTAGCTGAAGTAGGGGGGCAGAGGCTTTGCAGTTCTGGCTCCCTGGGAGGGCCAGGACTGGCAGGGACCTTGGGAAGGTCAAGAATCACTGAGGATAGAGCCTGATGTCCCAGATCTGTCACCGATGTGCTATGTGACTTCAGGCAAGTTCTTGCTCCTCCCAAGGCCTCAGGGTCCTGATCAGTGCAGAGCAAGGCTGATCCTGGGGCTCTGGGAGGCCTTCTTGCCCTGACGCCCCCTGGATGGGGTTTCTCCCTTTTGTGTAGGTTTGTAACTATCCATGGCAAGTCCATCTGTTCCGACCCCAAGAACCCCAGGGTGAAGAAGACAGTCAGATATTTGCAAAGCATCATGAACCCTGTGCCCCAGGAGTCCTGATTTCTGCCTGGACCATTTGGAGACTTCCTGCCTCAGTTCACGACCCCAACCCCAAGCTGCCTGAGTCCAGTGAAGACCCTACAAGGACAAAGAAGACCCCTGCCCTCTTTTCTGGTCTGGAACCATGGCATGAAAGAGCCCTGATTAAAGTCTCTCTTTGTACTTTAGTCTGGGCCAGCGTGTTCTGTCCACCTAGCCTGTCAACACTGGAAGGGCCCTCAAGAACATCTACCTGGTCCTTCCTTGTCCAGGCCAGGAAAGGAAACTGAGGCTTAGAGGGGGACATGGCTACCGCAGACTACATGTGAGGGAAAGCAAAGGCCCCGGTGACAGCGGCCCAGGCAGGGGAGCTGAGGGGGTCTGTGGGATGAGCCCAGCCTCCAGGAGGCCTTCCCCAAGAATGGCTGCCTATCGGGTTCTCTCTCCTGCTCTGATGCCTCTGGCTCTTGTGGACCATGGGGCAGCCTGCCATGATGGCATTGTTCTCCCAGTTGACCCCTTTGTGCGTCTGTCAGTCCTGACTCCTCCACTGAAGGGAGTTCCGTGAGCTAGCCAGGGCACCCCACAACCCACATGTTAAGAAGGATGGGGGATGGGGAAGTTATGGACTCCCTTCCCCCAGACCCCTCTGTGCAAGCCCAACTCAGGGCTGGAGCCACAGCGCGTAGGGTGCTGGGGAGAATTAGGGTCTTTGGATTCTAGTTCTGTTTCACTCTCCTGATCAGCCGGGGCCTCATGGCTTCTCTCTCTGGGATGCTGTCTGGGGGCAGGAGCACGGGGTCCTTTTCTTCCTAGGGGTCTGTGATCTGCCTTGTCCGAGGGGGCTGCAATTAGGAGTTATTTTTAGGCAAAGTTTTGCCTCCTGTTTCCCCCTTGTGGTCAGTTGTCTTCTTGCAGGCCAGATGACAGACCCAAGCCCACTTTCCAGTAGGGGCAGGAATAAAAAAAGAAAAACAACAATAATGAGGCTGATGGTGAACTGGCTTCTTTGTAGCCCCAGGGTCTCCTTGCCCCCAGGTGGGCTCTTCCCCTGCCCTGATCCCAAGGAGTACCCCGCCAACGACTGCCTTGGACCTGGAATCCTGGGACAGCCTCGTCTGAGTGCTTTGTGAAAAAGTGTCTTCTGGTTCCACTGGGTGGGGCCGCAGGGCGCGGGGGCGGCCGGCAGGAAAGATGATCTCAAAGTAGAGGGAGGCAAGAAGGAGCCCCTGTGACAGCAAAGGAGAACAAGGGCTGGGGTGGGACCCCTCACCCTTGCCGTCCAGAGCCTAAGACACTCAGAGGACACACATTTCATCCACGTACAGAGAAAAGTTGTTTTAAAAGAAACAAAACCTTTTTGCCCAAGCGAAAACTTCCTCAGAGGCCCATTTGTAAACTCAGAGGAGTAGAGCTGCGTGGTGGACAGTGAGGATGTTTAACAGCAAGATCAGGATGGAACGTGGGTTGGGGGGCAGCGAGCGAGATGCAGAAGAAGGGATTAGCCACCATATCCCTCTGCAAAGGGGCCATTAATGAATTGTGACTCGGGGACTCCCCTGACTGGTGAGAAATAGACCAGAAAGGGACCAGAGAACAGAGAACAGTGAGGGCTCTGGCATCACATTGTTCTTCCACCAGGAAGGCACGTCCCCTCCCTTGACTGAAATCCAGTATCCCTTCAGAGCTCAGCGTGGCTGTACTGACCCTCCATCAGCCCCCAGCTCTGCCTTCAGCCTGACCTCTGTCATACCCTGCCCCTTTATTATAGTTATTGCGCGCTTGTCTTGCCAATGAGCTCACGGTGCGGGCGGGGGGGGGGGGGGGGGGG
>NW_024412421.1:10511480-10571318 GCF_014898765.1 Herpailurus yagouaroundi
CCCCCCCCCCCCCCCCCCCCCCTGGTATCTGAGTCAGGCCCTGCCTGACTCAGTCCCTGCCTCATTTGTAAGGGGGTGGGAGAGAGGTGCTTCGTGCATAGTGGACATTTGATTTACATCTTCATCAACAAGCCCCCGGCTGAACTCCACGAGGGGCAGACACAGAGAAGGAGCAATCCCGGAGGAACCGGTGCGGTGATAAAACCACCAGATTTCAAATTTGGCCTTTAAGCGGAATTTAGAATCAAGTTGCTCTGCGCTTGGCCACCAGAGGGCGCGTCGGCTTCCCGATAAAGATTGAGCCGAGGTGCCTGACAGCCAAGGCCAGGCCTTTTTGCTCTCGCCAGGGGCCGGCCCGGTTTACCCACTTCTGATTGCACCCACTCAGGGACCGGGTCAGGGTGTCTGTGTTCAGTGCCCATACACACATGTTCGTAGCAGCGCTATTCACCATTGCCAAAAGGCGGAAGCAGCCCAAATGTCCATCAGTGGGCGATCGGATAAACAGTGGCGTATATACACGATGGAATAGTATTCAGCCCCAGAAAGGAGTACTGATACAGGTTGCAAGGCAGATGGACTCTGAAAACATGCCGAGAGAAGCCAGACACAGAAGGTCCCTGCGGTCACCTACCATTCCGATAAAATGCCCAGGATAGGCAAGTCCCCAGGGACACAATGCAGCTGGCCATTACCAGAGGCAGGGAGGCTAGGGGATAAAGCACAGATGCTTGATGGGTACAGGGTTTCCTTTGGGGGTGATGGAAACGTTCGGCACTAGACAGAAGTGATGGCTGCACAACACCGTAGAGGTTCTGTTGTTCACGTTAAATGGTTAATTTTGTGTTATGCCAGTTTGACCTCAAAAGGACGCATTTCATATAAGCTCTCCTCTGCAGAGAAACGATATAAAAGCAGCATGGGTGTGCCGTGCATCAACTTCAGGAGAGAGAACACCTCTGGGGAGGGCAGAGAAGGGAGAGAAAGGGTTAACACAGCTGTGAACGCCACACGTATTAAAAAAAAAAGAAATAGAGTTGATCTAGACGGCCTCTCCTCTGCTGTCCTGCCAGCTGCTTCCTTGCAGTGTTTTCAATAAACTTCTTTTTTTTTAAAGAGTTGATCTGAATTAAAAACAAAGAAATCCAGCTGTGTTACAGTATATCTAATTGTATTTGAAATCTGGCTTAATGTAAAAGAAAAAATGTTGAAGTAATTGTAAACGGAGAAGAGAGTAAGGGAGGAAGGGACTTTCGATCGCCTCTGAGCCCCGCTGAGCCTAAATGCAGCTTCCAGATCCTCCAAGGCGGAGGCCCCATGCTACACGGTGGGCGCGGGGTCAGGTCATACCTGGACCACCCGGAAGTGACAACGGAAAGTGAGATCTGACGCCAAGGAGGGGCTGAGTGGAGCCTTCGGTCCCTAGCCCGCTGTCCAGCTGTCCCCACCGCGCTCCACCCTCCCTGTTCCCAAGTCTGTCACTGTGACAGAACAGCCACGGAAGCAAGGGAAGACTGAGGGAACAGAGAAGCACAAACCAGAAACTTTTCTAGACCACAAAATCTTCATTGCTCTGATTTACAAATCGCATCACCCTGTTTTAGTGGTAAGGGAACTTCAGAATTAACAGCGAGCGCCTCCTCGATAACACACAGCACTCTGCATGTGCCGGGGTCAGGGACCGCAGCTAAGAAAATCATTATCTTTAGTATTGAATGTTCTGTACCACTTTTTCCTTCAATGTACAGATCCACTCTTGCTTTATTTCTGGAAAATTTCTTGAATTGTATCTTTTTAAAAAAATGTTTAATGTTTATTTTTGAGAGAGAGAGACAGAGAGACAGAGCATAAGTGGGGGCGGGGCAGAGAGAGAGAATCCAAAGCAGACTCCAGGCTCTGAGCTGTCAGCACAGAGCCCGACATGGAGCTCAAACTCAAGAACAGTGAGATCATGACCTGAGCCGAAGTCAGACACTTAACCGACTGAGCCACCCAGGTGCCCCTCTTGAGTTCTCTCTAAGTGATTATTCTGAGATGCTGTGTTTCTTTTACCTTCTGTGACTAAATCATTTTCTAGCTGATTCTCTCATTTACACTTCGTTTTGGTTTTCTCAGAGCCCGATGTGAGACTTGATCCCATGACACTGGGATCATGACCTGAGCCAAAATCAAGAGTTGGAAGCTCAAGTGACTGAGCCACCCAGGTGCCCCTGCTTCGTTTTCTTACCCCTGTCCTCGCCACCCGTTTTTAGCATTATCCATTCCTCCTAGCTCTCCCTCTCACATCGACTTCATCTTTGGGGTTTTAGATTTCTTCATGCCTTGCCTCAACTCTGCTATTTCAGGTTTCCATCACAGGAATCCCTCTCTTTCTCCTCATGCCTTATTAATCAGTTCTCAGCTCATGTATCCCTGTCCCGCACTTTCTACATTTGTGTGATTTGCAGCAGTGGTTTTGGTCACAGACAACGCTCATCTGCTTTGTTATTCTTATGACTGGTGTCGGTTCCACTTTTACAATTTTGAATGAAATTTTAAGTGGGCCAAAAGATTTCCCGGAGGTTCATGTCAGAGAAGTGCGGGACTGTGTTCTGCGCTGGCGGGCATTTTCCTGAAGACCAAGGGTTTTTATGGATGGATTTTCCTAGGTGTGTGTGTTTTTTTTAATGAAATTTCTTATAAATACAAAATAGTTAATGTATATGTAAGGTATACAAACCAATAATAGAATGAGCACCTGTACACCCACCCTCCAGCTTAATAGAATTTTCCTTCTGCTTAGAAGACCCATTTCTTCTTACTATCTTCCCATCGACCTCCAGAGACAATTATGTTTTTGAATTTTGTGTTTATCATCCTCCATTTTTAAAAAAATTTATTTATTTTGAGAAAGTGCCAGTGGGGGAGGGACAGAGAGAGAGAGAGGGAGGGGGAGAGAGAGAGAGAGAGAGAGAGAGAGAGAGAGAGAGAATCCCAAGCAGGCTCTGCACTGTCAGCACAGAGCCTGACACGAGGCTGGAACTCACGCACTGAGAGATCAT
Source organism: Herpailurus yagouaroundi (assembly GCF_014898765.1). Lineage (NCBI taxonomy): Eukaryota > Metazoa > Chordata > Mammalia > Carnivora > Felidae > Herpailurus > Herpailurus yagouaroundi. The sequence continues at coordinate 10,514,522 of NW_024412421.1, forward strand.
GACCTGAGCTGACATCGGATATTTAATGGACTGAGCCACTCAGGTGCCGTTCTCCTTGATTTTCTTCAGTTTGTCACATATGTGTGTGTATACACAATGTATGTATGATATGTATCTCTAACGTTGACGCATGCTGTATGTTTTCAAACTCTGCGCTTTATAGGAGAGGCGAGGTTTTTCATCCGCACACTCTCCCGTGACTTGCTCTTATGGCTCTGTGTGGTGTGAGACTCCTCCACGCCGGTGTGCACAACTACCCCTCCTCCTTTCTCACCACGACTCATTCATCTATCCTCTTGTTAAAGACCATTTGGGCTACTTCCAGGTTCCAGCTATTACAAATAGTGCTGCATTGGTTAGCTTGTCTTCTGGTGCACGTGTAAAGAGTTGCTCCAGGGCAGTGGTTCTCAATCCTGGGTGCATTTCAGAATTGATTGCCTGGGAAAGTTCTGCATGTATGCGGACACCCTAAGTCCTATCCTAAATGATGGACTTAATTGGTCCTTGGCAAGGAGGGCTTCCAGCATAGGTGTTTTTGTTGGTTTTTTGAAGCTACCCAAGTGATTCTAACACACAGCCAGAGTTGAAACCGACACTGTAGGGTGTAATTGTCCAAACCAATCCCATCAGCAGCATGTAAGAATCCCACCTGGCCGCAACTTCACCAATTCTTGGTAATGGTTCCATGTGTAGCCCACCTCTCCCTGCCCAGCAGACAGGTGGCTGTAAGACGGTCACAGAGCAAAGCCTCTCTTCTCCTGCCCAACAACCGGTGCCTCCTGCTCACAAGGTTCCCTGTACGATTCTTCCCTCAGCCCCACTGCCTGCCTGCGTGCTTGAACCCCATTATAATCAAGGAAGGTGTGGTTTGCTCTGCTGTCCATCCCACTTAGTGCTTTAGAGTGACTTCAGGGAGAGGGTGAAATTCTAACTAAAAGACCTGATAGAGTTTACACACAAAAAAGATTAAGATTTCTCAGCCCCATCTCAGACTCATGACTGACTCAGAATGGTCAAGGGCATCGGGCACCTCTACTGTTAAAGGTCCTCAGCCGGCGGCAGGTCATTTTCTGTCACACCCAGTGTCCTCAAATGTAAATGGAGGTTATAGTTAGTGACATCTGAGGCCGTTTAGGGCTCTAAAACCTCTCCTGAGGGGCGCCTGGGTGGCTCAGTCAGTTGAGCGACCGACTTGGTTTGGGCTCAGGTCATGATCTCATGGCTTCATGGGTTTGAGCCCCAAGTCGGGCTCTGCCCTGGCAGTGCAGAGCCTGCTTGGAATCCTCTCTCTCCCTCGCTCTCTGCCCCTCCCCCACTCACACTGTGTCTGTCTCTCTCAAAATAAATAAATAAACTTCAAAAATTAAATAAAATAAAACCTCCCCTGAGAACTGCGGTCTTCCAGGGTCACAAGGCGTGAGGACCAGCAGTGTCCCCCATGTCTGCTCACTGTGTTGAATCCGCCCGAGCCCCAATGGCCAGATGTGTGCTGCAGACCAGCAAGGCCTCTCTCCAGCCCACTGGCCCCAACCCTGAGCCCTCCCACAGCTGCCCACATGGGACCCTTCACTACGCCAAGCGTAGCAGACAGGAGACAGGGTCATCCTTCTTGCCAGCAGTGACGGAAATGCAAGACAAGCGTCACGTCAGCAAGCGCCAGTGGCATTTGCCCAGAGCTCTGCTAGATCCATCCCGAGACTCTATTTGGTTCAGAATCTCGTGTCCTCGACCTGAAGGTTAGAGTTTTTTTGTCCTTCATCTTGACAACTGCAACAGAAGCAACTAACAGCATCCCAGCCATTCTCAATAAATATTAACATGAAATCTTGTCTGGGGCTGAATTACTTTACTGTTGTGGCATAACAAATTACCACGAATCTAGGGGCTCAAGACCATACACATTTACCGCTGCAGATTTTGTGGGTCAGGACTGCAGGCACAGTGAGGCCAGGCCCCTGCCTGGGGTCTCACCAGCCGTAGGGGTGAAGGCCCCCTTCTCCTTGCCAGCCAGCAGGGTCTGCTCTTGGCTCCCAGAGGCCCTGCAAGGGCCTTCTCTCCACATGGCAGCTTTAGAAGGCCAGCACGAGAAACTCTTGGTTCTCTAGTTCTTTTAAAGGACCACCTGATTAAGGCAGCCCACTCAGGGTAAGCTCCTTTTTAACTGAAGGTCCATTAGGCACTTGAATGACATCTGCCAAATCTTTTCACTTTCACCACATGATGTAGCCTAATCACAGCAGTGATGTCCCATCATACTCACAGGTCCTCCTTAAACTCAGGGACAGGGGATCATACAAGGGGGTTGGGGTCATCTTAGGAGCCTACCTACCACAGGGGCTTTGGAGTGGAGTCAAACTAGAACTTAGCCACACCCATAAAATCCACCAGCAGGGACCAGGATAAACAAAAGCAGACTCAGAGAATGCAGTGCAGTTTCAAGGACAAACACCAATGAACATTTGCATTTACTGATAAAATATATAAATCCTGGTCTCTCTCTCTCTCTCTCTCTCTCGCTCTTTTTCTTCTTTTTTTTTTTTAAGTAATCTCTATGCCCATCATGGGGCTCAAACTCGCAACCCTGAGATCAAGAGTCACATGTCCTACCAACTGAGCCTGCCAAGGACCCTCCAAATCCTGTTCTCTTAAGTCCATAGTCTCCAACTTTTTGCCAAGATTAATTCCAAGTCTGTGTAACAAAGAGAATGAAAGATCTCCTGGTCAGAGAGATTTATTGTTGGTTCAGATTTCTGTCCTCCCTTCTTCTAAATTCTTACCACCCTGGCCTCTTCCAATGTAGATGCAGAGAGGCCTGATCCTTAAATGTAGGACTGGCCCCACTGTGTGATACTAAGTCTCTCCAAAAAAGAAAGTTTTGTGGTCCAAGTTGAGCTCAGATGGCTGTGTCAGACCTCACACACACAAACATACCCCTCTCCACAACCAATATGCAGAAGTACACAACTTTAATGACTGTAGAGTAACAGAAACCACAGGACAGGTACGATACAGTAAAACAGGGGTGGGGTGGGGTGGGGATAAAAGGACAGAGGGACACTGAATATGATCACAGCAACCAATGGGTGATTCCTTTGGTGCCCTGAGGTCATGAGACACTTGACTCCTGTCACCAACAACTGCAGGTTGAGTAAACCACCAGCTCTGGAAGACAGGCAGTGGCACTATTGCTGAGCTTAGAATCGGGGCAGGGCCTCCGTCACACAGTGTTAATACTCTGAGTGTGAGGTCAGCACTGTGACATCAGGAGAGGGGCCTCCTCAGGATGCACTCCCATTCCCTCACACTAGGTGGAGAAAGAGGTCCCCTGACTCAGAGTAACCAGGCCCCATTAACCTTGGTCTTTGGATACATAGCAGCGCTACACCCCACTGCACCCCACAGCCAGCTTCACACTGTTTACCCAGCACCCCCTGCAATCGGAGTTCGTGCAGAGAGTGAGCACATCCAGAGGAGGTGGGAGGAACCACGGCGGTGGGACTCGAGGGGCAGGAGCTGGCCGAGGAGCAGAGGTGCGCCACGGCGGCCCCTCCTAGGCGTCACTGAGATTGCTGGCGCTCAGGAGCACCTGCTCCCCAGGTATGAAGGCCGGCATCCCAAGGTAGGGGCAGCTGGCACAGCGGAAGGCATCGCCCAGGTAGCACTGTTGAGGGAAGAGACAGTCATACGGGGAAGTGGAGGGTCAGCGTGTCCCAGATTCATGGGCAAGAAAGGGATCCCTCGTTTCCTGACATGGCCATAGAGGCCCGATGGGAACGGCCGGTGCATATGTAGGTCCGACTGAGATCCAGATACCGAGAGTATTTAAGATCTCCGGTTTTACAAAAATCAGCGGTCTGGAGAAGTTCCTTAGAGGCCGTATTTCTATATTCTCAGCAGTTCAAATCATAGCCAAGCTCAGCCACATGGCTGAAGAGCATCCGGCCACGACGAAGTGGGAAGAACGGGGCCCAAGCCGAGAAATGACAAGAGCTCCCCCCGGGGTGCGGGCATGCCAGCCCAGTCTCAGACGATGACCTCTCTCCTGCACACACGTTCTCACGTATTTGCCTAATTAGATATCTGGGCAGGAAGTGAGAGCGGGAGCTAGTCTGTGCTGGGTTTAGGATGATGCCCAATACCACTGGGGTTTTGTGAATACTGAGTAAAGATCCAGATATTTACGTTTCCACAAGCCGACTTGGGCTGGGAGCTCGCCTGTTCCTTTGACTTCTCTCTTTCCAGTTCTTCTGCGAGGCCACAGGTGCTGGGGGGACATCAGTAGCTTGTGAGTGAGACGAGCCACCACCCAGGGGCTCCAAATCCTTGGCAGAGCCCAAGCCCGCCCTCACACTTTTCTCTTTACACCAGGATGTCTTAACGCACACGCCCACAGGGCCAGGCTGATGATGTAAGTGTGAGGCCGTTTAGGGAGACAGAGTGGTGGGGAGCAGGTGGCCCCGAGGGAAACGCCCTGTCTACACAGGCCGGCCACTACTCAGCTTCGGCTGATTAACACACTGGGGAGAAGCAGACAGTGTTGGCACATTTTCCAAAGCTAAGGACAAACAGAAAAAACAAACAAACTGGATTTTTACTTGAAATCTCCTGATTTGTGAATGCTGGCAACTTTCACACTTAAAAAAAAAAAACACCGATGACTCAGCAAGCCCACAAGCCACCATTTAACTTTTTACTACCCTTTCCGTCCATGAAACAAATGCAAAAATACTAAGACCAGTGTTTTCCAGGTTAAGAGGACAGATTGCACTCATGCCTCTACTTTACTTTCCCTCAAGGTCCCACCAAAACTGGAGTGAACACATAACCCCCCAACGACAGGGGCTACGGGAAAGGGGACAGCAGCAATGCGGTGCCAGGTGCTGCAAAGCAGGAGGGGAAGAAGTGACTCTGACTGAGGGGAGCTGAACTCTGAGCAGGCAGGGAGGAAGCCACCACCACGTAGGTGGCCGACCCCCAACCCACATCACACCCCAAACCCTCCAAAGGAACTGCCTGCACCAGAAAGGCCCTTCCTTCTCTGCGAATTCTAACACCCCAAAGGGAAAGACCCAGAGATACTGACTTTGCCGAGTCCCCCACAGGCCCACCCTGGCTCCTGTCACTAAAGCACAGCCAACAAACTCCCCGCTGAGCTCAGGGCTCCCAGGGAGCTTTCTGTCCTCCACTCTTATCTTGGAGACAACCAAGATTCGTGGGAGGTAGAAGGCCTCTACCTCGAAGTGAGAGACCAAGCTAAAAAAAAAAAAAAAGAAAAAAAAGGCAACTTGGAAGAAACAGAGACTATGCAGGGAGGAAAAAACCTACAAAGAACTATCACTAACCTCGGGAGAAAAGAGAAGAGATCACACCCACAAAATAAAAATAGGACACTGTGCTTAAAAAAAAAAAAAAAAAAGAAAAGAAAAAAGTCAAAACAAAAATGGAATCTTAGAAATTAAAAACATGGTGGTAGAGGTGCGCCCTGGGTGGGTCAGTCAGTAAAGCTTCTGACTCTTGGTTTTGGCTCAGGTCATGACCTCATGGTTTGTGGGATCGAGCCCTGTGTCAGGCTCTCCGCTAACAGTGAGGAGCCTGCTTGGGATCCTCTCTCCCCCTGCCCCTCCCCCACGTGCACACATGTGTGCTCATGCTCTCTCAAAAATAAACAAATATTAAAAAAACGTAACCATGATAGAAATAAAATAACTTAACAAAAGGTGTAGAGGATAAACCTGCAGAATTTCCCAGAAAGTAAAGCATAAAGAAAATGTGAAAGAAAAAAATTTACAGGACTATTAAAGGGACCCAACATCTTGAGTAACAGGTCACAGAGAAAACAAAGAGAGAAGACAAAAATGGTATACAAAATTAAAGAACATTTCCCAAGCTATGGACGTGGCTTCTAGACTGAAAAGGTGTATCGAGTGGCTAGTGCAAGAGATGTGAACAGACCCCTCTTCAAGACATATTGCAAAATGATACTGGGGATAAAGACAATTCTACAAACTTCCAAAATGGAAAAAGAGGTCTTACAGAAAGATCAAGAAACTGAATGGCCCCAGATACGTCTTCACAGAAATGTCCTCAAAATGATGTAAGAAAATTATTTCCAATCTAGATTTCCATACCCAAATTAGCAATCATGTATGAGAATAGAAAAAAGGCATTTTTAGCCACACAAAGTGTGCAAAACAAAATTTACCTCTCAAGTAGCTTTTCTAAAAAAAACTATTAGAGAATGGACTCTACCAAGAGAAAAGAGAAAACCAAGAAAGAAGCAAGGGATACAAAACACGGAAAAGCTAACGTAAGGCAGACGGAAGGGAACCCTCAGGGGAACAGTGAAGGGGACTCCCAAGATTTCCGCACTGCTGGGGACAAGGTCACATGTGTGCACGGGGCAGGGGCATGAGAGACAGACACGCTGAAGGCTGCCACTGTCACCAACCAAGCTGCCATCAGGCCACTCTTTTACCCGAGGGTGGGCAAGCCAGCCCAGGGCCTTGGCTTATGTTGACCGTGTGCGGGCGACACTCAGCATGCCCTCCCCCCACACCCGGAGGCTCTGCCGAGGACACGTGTGTTCTGCCGTGGTTGCTCCGCACAGGAGAGCTCTGGTCCCGGCGGGTTTGGATCAGAACACGTAGAGCAGTCCCTCCCTCTGACCACACTTCTGCTGGTCGCCAGTCACTGCGTCACTCTGCGGCCCTGCCAGCGCTCTCCCTGTGCCAGGCCCTTGGTTTCCGAGAACTCCCTCGTGACTCTTCCTACCGACTCCCCTGGAAGGGACCCAGTCCAGACGAGACTGCAGATCTTATCTTTCACTGGGAGACTTCACAGATGTGGAATATTGACCTGTCCTTGCCTCATCGGGGGTGGGCTTACTACTCAGGTCTTCACGACTGAAGAATGTATTATTTGGAGCTTCGCACTAGGTGGTAAACTATCAAATAAGCCAAGAATGATTAACATAAACTTGGGAGAATGGTAATTTGTGACGAGAGGGAGCAAGACGCAGCTGAGGGAGCCTGTCGAGCGGACTTCTGAGATACTAGTCATGTTTCCGATTCTTCACCTGGGTAATCAGTACACAGGTGTTCATTTCATTACTGTTTAAAGTGTACCTGATTAAAAAAGTCCTCTGTATATATGATAGATTTCACTATAAAATATATATTTTAACAACAGTCAAGTATTCCGATTCCTTGAGACTCAAGAAGCCACTAGAAGCAGCCCGGCAGACCCTGCTTCTGCCAGCACTCACCAATTTTTGCAGGCCTTCCTCTTTTTCCCTTCTCCACATGAAGGAGCCCGCAGGGAAGCTGGATCCGGCTTCTTAAAATCTTCTGGATCCAGCAGCTCATCGGAGTCGATGAGATCCTGGAGAGTGTTCGAAGAAGTTAGTGACACGGTCACGATCTCTGCTAACAGAAGGCTGAAAAAAGGGTCGTGGTGGCAGTGGGTTTATAGGGTCCACGTAAAGAGGGTCTCCACTGCCCTATTCTGGGCTGATCATCACACTCCAGCTGACCACTGGAGGGATCTAAACTATGTCCACAGAAGATGCATTCGGTTGTGAGGGGACTGGGAAGTAATTTACAATGTGCAGAGAATGTGAGTGCATGTGTATGTAGGGAGGGAGCAGGAAGAACAAAAAGAGAAGTGTTATATTTATTCAAATATATGAAGGGCTGTCATGTGAAAAAGGGAATGAAATATGTTTTATATCATTCCCGAGAAAAAGACAAATAACGATACATACATGTGTGCAATTCTTTGATAAATGTGTGGACAATTCATCTGTAAGCTCTACGGGGGCATGAACCGTAGCCTGTCCTGCTATCTCCAGAATTTCAACAGTCGCAGAAATAAAGGACTTTACTATAGACAGTACTGATCAAAGATGGGAAAGTGTTGCTCTTAAGACAGTGAGCGTTCAGTGACTTGCCCAGACAAAGGAGCCAATAAAATAAAGTTGACAAACTTTTTTCAGGTTCACACATGCCCACAAGAATCTTTAACATATCACATGAAGTGAGAACAAGAAAACTTGTGAGGAAAAGAGATGCCGAAAAAGAAATGTAAAATGCCACCAATGCGGAGTTCCCTCCTGAATCAAAAATGCCAGTGACAGGCACAGCCGCAGTGCTGGGCTTTACGGCTGCAAGTCCGGAGAGGCCACTCCCAATGACAACCACTCATACCCGCAGCGAGGCCTACAAGAAAGCACCGCAGAGCCCGCACTGCCCACAGTGCCCGCTCACCACGCTCTCGTCCTCCATGTCGTTGGCGGAGAGGGTCCAGAGCTTGGCTGCTGCAGGGTCCACGGCAGGCTTCACTGAGTCCAACCCACAAAAGAAAAAGAGCTCCATAAAAGCAGCCAGAGACAAACCACAGGCATACGTGAGCCTTCTACTGAGACTCTGGGAGGGGACGCTGGACTGGGAGTCAAAAGGCTTGGGTCCGAGGCTCAGCTCAGCTCTACCACTTAGAGAAGGCACGGCCTGGGGCCGATCGCTTTGCAGTGACAGAAGCCATCATTTGCTAAGCACTTGCTTTGTGTCAGATACTATGGTAAGTATTTCATATACGCTACCTAATTAAATCCTGGTAAGAATCTTACAAGCTAAGTATGTGGTGTCCTAATTTTATAGGTGAGGAAGCTGGTTCCCACATTTAGGCCACTTTTACAGTAAAGAGCCACAAACAGGAGTCTGTCCAATGCTTCTGACTTCACTCCATGTTGCTGTGTCCTTATCTTCGTTTCCACCCCTAGAACCTGGGGCTAATCGTACTCCCTACACCTACTGCAGGAAGATCTGAAGATCAGAGAGAAAGTTGCCAAAAACCATCATAAATAGCAAAGCTTCTGACTCACGTGAACCTGTCACGTACAAGAAAATCGGCTCCAGAGCCGGTGGCAGTGGTGTAACACAAACCAGCTGCAGACACAAGCCTCACACCTCCCGGCTCTATCTGGGTCAGGGGTGGGGTGCAAGGAAGGCCCTGAAAGAGCGGAGCCCCGAGTCTGTGGGCGGGTCCTCAGATGGGCCTTGGGGGTAAGTGCATCTCCACAGATCACTGTGCAGCTGAATGCTCAGGCCTTCCGCAAGGCAAACCGCTCATCGAAGCCGTCCCTACCCATTCTGGAACCATGACTCCGAAGGCTGGGATTCCAGAGGATTTCTTAAAGATTTTGGCTGGCCAGTCAAAGCAGAGCAGTGTGAACGTACCTGTAAATTTTCGCATATTTCACAGCTGGGACAATTTCTCTCAATTCGGGCCTCATGTAATAGTGATCAGAAGGGTGAAGGGGTGGCAAAGGGCAAGTGCAACTTTCTGAGAAGAAATATGTTCACAAGTGGCTTAAGATCCTCAAAGTAAGAGAAGCTGACTTTACTAGCATGGAAAAGACAGGAAGAGGAGGAGGGCACTCTTAGTGGCCATGACCACCAATGGGAGATCTTCTGAGAATAAATGTCATGGTTCTGGGGTGTGGAAAGACTTTGTGAGCTAAACCACATGCTCAGGCCTCTAGAATCTGGGGGCCTCAGTGTCTTCTGGTGGAGAAAGGGTTGGATTAAGTAATACCTATGCATTATGTCAGATGTGGATCTGAATCTGCCCAGGACAACAGTACATTAAACATTCTTCCATTAGGAAATGACTGAAATTAAGGAAGGAGTGGTCCTCTAGAGACATCACTGCCTCTATTCAGATCTCTGGCTCAATGTCTCACATGTCCTTCTAGGCCCACCTGGACAGAACAAGGTCCTCAGGCCAGTCTTACCTGGAGGAGAAGACTTCTTGGCAATAGAAAGCTTCAGTTGACTAGAAGAACCCACTTCAAAGTTGGGTTTTTTGCCTGTGATGCGCACAGAGAGCAAGCTGTCACTTTGGTAACCCAGATGTTCCTGGAGAGACTGTACCTCTTCGGGGCTCAAGGGTTCCCGCAGCAGCTGGAATTCAAGACACCAAAAGCATTAGGCCACACTCTTTCCACAAAATAACGTTGTACTATGTCTACCTATACAGGCGTCAAATACTCATTTCTGTGTACTAAGCATATAGTAGCACCAGATGACAGATGTCACCTCATGCCTCACATTCGGTTTCTCAGTGACCTGTCCCCTAGAGTGTCATTCCGTCTGTGTGCTTACTTTGAGCCAACCCTAAATTATTTACCAGACACCTGTCTATTAGGTACAAGGCACTATGCCAGTCATTCTGCGGGTTATAATGATTATGATTATGAAGATGAATCAGACATGTTGAACAGACATGTTGAAAAGGATCACAGCCTACAGCAGGGAAGCATGCCCACAACAAAGAGAGTGGAAATGAATTAGAGAAAAAGGACCATGCGGGAGGGAAATGTTTTCTTGGGAAGCAGTAGCAGACGATTGATAAAGGTAGAAAAAAATGTGGAAATGCCACCTCTCTGCCCAACAACTACAGAATGGTTGAATAAATCTTAGCCCATCCATAGCACTCAATATTGTCATATCATCATTAAGGATGAGGGGCAATGCACTGAAGGTGGGCAAATGTCAAAGATATTTAGGGGTGCCTGGGGGGCTCAGTCAGTTAAGTGTCTGACTCTTGGTTTCAGCTCAGGTCATGATTTCATGGGTTCATGGGATTGAGCCCCATATGGGACTCTGCACTGACAGTGTGGAACTTGCTTGGGATTCTCTCTCTGCCCCTCCCCTGCTCGTGCTCTCTCTCTCTCTCGCTCTCAAGATAAATAAATAAACATAAAAAAAAGACATTTAAAGGTGGGGGGAAAAGCTAGTGACTGAACAATGTATATATACAACCTTATTTACACTTAAAAAAGTCTCTTACACACACGCGTAAATATATAAAAAAGGTCTTAGCCACACACAAAAAATGTGTTGGTGGCTTCCTCTGGGAAGGGAAGAGTGAGGAAGGCCTGCACGTCACTTTATGTTTATATGCTCTAGTATTAATTGAATTTTGATGAGTATCTCTTATTTAGAATATAAAACAGAAACCCCAAACTAAGAAAAAAATAAGAAAGAGTGGGTGTAAAGAAACTAAGGCCCTAGGTCATGTGGCAAACAGGTGGTATTACCAGTGATCATGGTATAGCACTCACCTCTCACATAAGAAAACTTCAACATCAAAGAAGAATGTAGAAATATGAACACCTCTATTTAACCTCAGTCTTTCTACTGAACTATCAGAGATGGCATTCCCATCCCCACCCCCCAACCTGCTCCAGCCTCCCACCAAATATCTGAGGATGGTCCCGGTGCCTGTGTCGCTCTTGGGCCTAGGATTTGTGTCCATTAAGGGACCTGTGTTGCGCTCTCCCTGCCACCGTGGCCACCACCCCCACACCAGTACTGAGACTGGAACACGCCCCAACCCACATGGGCACAAGCTGAGTCTCTTCAAAGGACAGGTGTTCCAGAAAGCTCTGTCTTTTGCAGCATCACGTATCTTAGACACAAAGCACTTCCCGGCTTGCTTCCTAGCATACGCGACACTGTGCACCTCACCTTCAGGGCTGTTACTCCCGAGTTTCTCTGTACTGACTCACAGAGATCCTGGGTGTGGTCGCCCAAGGCTTCAATTCCCAGCAAAGAACGTTGTCTACCAACATACCTCTTTCACTTCCACGAGACCAGAAAGAGTCATGGCCGAGCACAGCTTAGATGTCGTTCTCACTTTGCTATTGTTAACTGCCGAGAGGAAAACCCCAATTAGTACTTCATGGGACAAAGCAGGGAAAATAATAAAGGCTCCATCCGATTTGGGTCAGCAGCCAATAAAACAGAAATGGTGAAGGCATTCTGACACATGCTTTTGGTTGGTCAAAGTGCTCTTACCTGTGCTCTTAAGTGTCATATAGTACTTCCATTGTTACTGTTTCTTCTCACTCTTGGCTTCTTGGAAATACCTTCCAGGGGATGTTGGATAACGAGTGAGAAAGAGGCTGAGGAAACGTAAGGCACTGACGTTTTCTCTGTACACTTCTGGCAGACACTGCGTGCAGCCACCCGAACTCTACGTTCCCAGCAAAGAATGCTGGTCATCTGCGGTCTGCGTCTCAAATTTATACGTCCGCACAAACACCTCTGCGCATTTCAAAATACATTCGTTCTCTTATTGTGTTTTAAGTTAAGTCATCACATATTGATGGAAAAAGTTAAAAAAATTCAGAATTGGACGGTGTTTTGACAGCTTCACCACAGAGCAAAAACAAGAGGCTTTTACCTCCTGGATTCCATCATTAGTTTCACACGAGTCAACAAGACCACTCATCACTCCCAGACTTCCAGTCATTATTTTCTAACTTGTTATTCTGAAATAACTATAGGTGCATAGAAAGTTTTGTTTTGCTTTGTTTTAAAAAGGGCCGTTCGCCTCGTTCCCCCCCCCCCCATGGTAACATCTGACGAGATCGGGTGCATTCAGGGTAGTATGGCCGTAGACGCCCCCGCCATGGTAACATCTCACAACTATAGCACACCGGTGAAGACCAGGAAATTGTCACCGGGAGTCCACGGCGCTACCCAGATGTCACCAGTTTTACGTGAGCTTGCTTGCGTGTGTGCAGCTCTGTGCAACCTTACCACGCTTGCAGCTCTGTGTGAGCACTACCACAGTGAGGATCCAGGATGCTCCATCACAAGGAGCCCTCTGACGACCCCTTTACCGCCTCACACATCCTCTGCCTCCCGCTCCTAACCCGTGGCAATCCTCAATGTGGTCCCCATCGCTATAACTTTGCTATTTCAAGCATGTTGCATGAACAGAAGCACACAGCATGCAACCTTCTGAGCCTGGCTTTTTCTCGGCACAATTCCTTGGAGAGTCATCCAAGTTGCTGCACGTATGAGGAGCTTATTCCTTTTTGTTGCTCCAGAGTTTTCCATGGTATGGACGTACCACAGTTTAACCAGCCAGCCTGTTGAAGGACCCAGCCATTGTCAGATGGGCAGTTTCCTTCTATTTTACTACCGAACGGATCAAAGGTCACAATTCCTTCAGGTGCCCTGCTTCAGATTTGTACAATCATTTACCACCAAGGAGAAGGATCTCCAAATGATACCTCCTACTCAGAGAGATGCAGTAAACATACCTAAAGATGGAACGCTGTTAAATTCTAGTCTTTCAAAGGAAGATTTCCTTACCTACAGCTGTCTCTACTGGCTCTTTCAGAAAGAGACATCCACCGGGCCGAAGGATCCGGGCCATCTCGGCCAAAATCTCAGCGCTGTGCAGAGTGGTGCTCCCAGGAATTACACCCGACAAAATAACGTCAAAGCTAGATTCTTTGTGGGCAGCTGAAAAGAAAGGAAGACTCTACTCAGCAAGCACCTGGGCCCCAGAGGCAATCTGCCAACCCCTGCCAAGCCCCCCTCGAGGGCTGCAGGCCTGGCCCTGGAAGAATGAACACCGCCCCCTCAAGCAAATGTTACGAGGCCACCATCACTAGCAAGAGGGGCAATGAAGCTGCTGTTCTCCCTCAGTCTTAATAATTTGTATCCTTTCCTATGTTTAGGGAAAGGAGTAAAAAAGAAAGGTGGCTTAAAAAATGCAGAATATTTAATAAGAAACAACAGACTTCTACAAATCAACTACACTCTGAAGTCCACTGTATCTCAACTGAACAACAGCAGCGTGGCCACCCACTGCTATCGTCTGCCACCCAAAACAACTCGGACATTGAAGAACTACACAAATGCAGCATCCCACCGACCCCTGCCGCCCTGCAAAGACGATGTGTGCAGGCACTCACACTGCAACAGCTGGCTGATGTTTTCCACAGACACCTGGCCCTCGTCGCCGGTTAACATTCGAAGCTTCTCCACCAGATCTTTTAGAGCCTCCGCCGGGGATGACTGATCCCAGATCACTGCCACAAACTGGCCAGCCGAGACCCCGTAATCTGCCATTCCTGCAGTGCCGAGGGACCTACAGATGACGAGACAAAGGAAAGTCAAGACGGAGCAGAGACAAAAGCATCATTTAATCCATGAGGAACCATCAAATGTGATTAGAATCACCACCTTAATTCGGACCTCTCGCCAGGGAATGCTGACCACATTAGAATATCTTCCCGTAGATGCTAGAGAGGTGAAGAAACGAACCCATCTCAAGGGATCATAACCCCAACTTTCCCAAACAAGGCAGGCTGCTACCCTGATGAGAGACCTGTCTTGGCAGTCAAGTTAGGAAGTTGAAGGCAGAAAGATTATTTCTGCTTTGATTTGAGACAACTCAGCTTGAACAGAATATAAAACACACAAGACACTCATTAGGCAAAAGTAGGACTCAGTAAAGAAGGCCAATAAATGGGCAGATATAACCCAACCACAAGCTTAATGTTTCTTTAGAAAAAAGACAACATATTTTTTTTAAATTTTTTAATGTTTATTTATTTTTGAGAGACAGAGGGATCCAGTGTAAGCTGGGGAGGGGCAGAGAGAGAGGGAGACACAGAATCCAAAGCAGGCTCCAGGCGCCGAGCTGTCAGCACGGAGCCTGACGCGGGACTTGAACCCACAAACTGTGAGATCATGACCTGAGCTGAAGTCAGATGCTTAACTGAGCCACCCAGGCGCCCCAGAAGACAACATATTTAAATTTAGCAAATTGAATAATGATATTTTCCCTTTCATCAAAATATGAAAATTCAATTCCATTGAATCTACAATGATCAATACTACCTACTGTCTTTAACGTTTAATCTTAGTTACCCAGACTGTTCAAAACACTTAAAATACATTATCTCAACTGAACCTCAGCACAACCTTAAACTAAATATTCCCATTTTACAGCTATAAAACTGAAGCCATGGACTTGCCAGGTCACACAACTAATAAATGTTGTGAGATAAAGACCTGGAATTTGAAACCAAATCCATATGACTGTAAAGCCCATGCTTTTAACCTATGGAAATCCCCTCCCCCCACCACCTTGAGGCAACTTTCTCTTCCACTGGATACCGAGATGAGTCTAGAATGTGCTCACAATGAAATCAGGTCAGGCGATAGCATTCTACTTGGCTCCTCCTTTCTTTCTTAAACATTAATGCCACCAAGTTTCCAACCTAAAATAGCTCTAATAAATGCCATAAAGGCAGAAGCCGTGGTAGCCAGGTCAAGCATGGATCAGTGTTGTGCTGAACACTCCTGTCTTCTGCAGAAGTGGCTAACTCAGTCACAATTATGCCACCACAGGCACTCGGCCTGAATTTAAGCCACGTCCACTACATTCTTCCGTCCTCAAAAATATTCACTTCAGGGGCACCTGGGTGGCTCAGTCCGTTGAGAGCCAGACTTCAGCTCAGGTCATGATCTCGTGGTTCATGGGTTTGAGCCCCGCATCAGGCTCTGTGCTGACAGCTTGGAGCCCGGAGCCTGCTTCAGATTCTGGGTCTCCCTCTCTTTCTGCACCTCCCCTGCTCGCACTCTCTCTCTCTCAAAAATAAAACAATAAAAACTTAAAAATATTCACTTCAAACGACCTGCTCCTCCACCTACAAATCTTAGCCAAATTAGCCAGTCATCCTTAAATACTATAGTACTTTGGTTTTGTCACTCACATCCTAAAGAAGTTTATTTTCTAGGTGAAATCAAGTCATTCTTCTGGAATCAGGTCCTCCATAAATAATCTGGCTCCACCTGGATCTCCCACTTCTCCAAAGTGAATCCCTCCTTGTTCTATGAAAAACCTTTGCCTTTTTGCTTTCATCATACCTTTTATCCAATTGCTTCCATGTAAAATGTCCACTTCTTATTATCCCGACCTGACTGCAAGCCCCAGTAAAAAGGATGCCAAGTATTATCTGACAAGCAACACTCCTTAGTCACTGAATCGTTTTTAAATCCTTAAAAAGTACACAATAAAGAAATGAAACTTTTAAGCTTTTAACAGGCACAGGATGTTGAGGAAGAACTCCCGCAAACATATTTTTTTTAAGTTTATTTATTTATTGTGAGAGAGAGAGAGAGAGAGAGTGAGTGCATGTAAACAGGGGAGGGAGGGAGGAGGGAGGGAAGGGGTGGGGGTGGGGGATCCCAAGCAGGCTCCGTGCTGTCAGCACAGAAGAACCAGCCAGGGAAAATAGGGCCATGGATTGCTGGGCATCAGATTATAAGAAATAAAGAACTTGTTTCTAGAATGATGTTGGCACCAGGTTCTCTGCTGGGACAATAGAAAGTGACCAGCTCCCTGCCCACCAGCAACAACTACAAACCTTATACTGTACTCACAGAAAAAGCATCAAGAAAGAAAGAAGGTGCAAAAGTTTGTTAGAGCAAAACAAAAAGCCAGGTGTCTAGACCTTTTCAGCAACCTTAAATGGAGGCAGTTTCTACAGAGCACAGGTTTTGAATACAGATGAACTGGGCTTCTATCGACCACTGGACTGTCTACTTAGTACATGACCATGGGTTAGTTATTAGCCTCTTTTCCCATCAATAAAGAATAATAATCTCCTATTTTGCAAGGCTGCTGTACGAAGTAAATGAGAAGATAAGAATATGCAAACCATATTTCATTCAGATCCTCAGCAGGGTCTGCTGCACAGAGCTCAACAAAATAATATTCTAAGAGAACTCTTAGCTTTTGGTGGCCAGTTTATTTGCCTTTGCTTCAAAGAGTCCCTATAAAGCCTGTTCTTTCTCCTCAGCTATGCCCACTGAGGACTCCCCAGGGAGAGATGTGAGGCTTCTTTCTCACTGTTAGAATTACACAGAAGAGCTGCACGTTATGACATCTTAGGCACTACTCCAGTGGGACTGTGTCAGCACATTAGAAGGATGTAAAATGCTTTGCGTTCCATATCCCCCCAAACTAATCTTCTCTGGCAAGAGGGAGCTCATAAAATACATTTACTAAACATTAACCCTCAAAACGCAGACATAGCCACCACTCTCAGCCAGCATTTTCCGAATAAAATGGGACACAACGTTCTTTAAAGTATCTAAAAGCCAAAGTGTGATACCTGTCATCGTCAGCGTTCTGCGTGGCTGTCAATCTGCCTTTTTAAAGCAACTCTAAGGAAAAAATGTCCGGCACCTAAGTCAACATACTTACAAGTGTGACTCAGTTTCATATCTAAAAAGAGGTGGAGTTGAAGAAGGCACTGTCACGTAACTGGCCTTGTTAAGCACTGCTCCAGCGCTGCCTGCTATACACAAGTGCCCGTGGCTCTTCTAAAATGCTACTGGCAGGCAGGGAAAGCAGATGTCTGAAAACAACTTCTGGAGATGCACTTGTTTATTTCTCAGGTACCCAATAAATATCAAATCTTGAGGCATTTGGCTCCTCTGACGGATGAAGGGAGCCAAAAGAAAAAAAAAAGAAGATTGGGGCACCTGGGTGGCTCAGTCAGTTGAGCAACCGACTTTGGGTCAGCTCATGATCTCACAGTTCATGAGTTCAAGCCCCTCATCGGGCTTGGGCTATCAGCACAGAGCCTGCTTCAGATTTTCTGTCCCCCCACCCCGCGCGCTCGGCCCCCGGCCCCCCCCAATAAAAACATTTAAAAAAAAATAAGAAAAGAAAATAAGATTGAAGTTTGCATACCAGTTCTTACCAAGGATCAATCCTTTTAAGTCAGGTGGCTAAAAACTTCTAAGAATACTGAAAGTTCTCAAAAAGGAAACATTTAAATGTAATGAGCGTGTGTGTGTGCACGCGCGCACATACACACACACACACACATACACACACACACACACACACAGAAAAAGAGGTGATAATCGGCAAGAAAACAAGAAACTCAAAGGAAAATGGAAGACTGTCTCCGGACAATTAGGTATGTGTCAAGAATTAAGAATTTCAGGAAGGATACCCCAGAGCTAGAATTTCCACAGGAAAGGCTCATTTGAGGATCGGTGGACAGAACTCAGAAAACAAAACCTCACAGATCAGTAGTGTTTTAATGAAATCCAGAGCTGTGGATCTGAAATTTTAACATCTGGGGAGTAGTTCTGGCTCAGAAGGGCTTTCTCCACATCCAGGCAGGGGAGGGCAAGATGTTTTTGTTTTGTTTAATAATTTTTTTTAATGTTTATTTATTTTTGAGACAGAGAGAGACAAAGCATGAATGGGGGAGGGGCAGAGAGAGAGGGAGACACAGAATCGGAAGCAGCCTCCAGGCTCCGGGCCGGCAGCCCAGAGCCCGACGCGGGGCTCGAACTCACGGACCGCGAGATCGTGACCTGAGCTGAAGTCGGACGCTTAACCGACTGAGCCACCCAGGCACCCCGAGGGCAAGATGTTTTGAAAAGACTAGCTGATAAGCATTGCGCAAAAGAGATACAAAGACAAGGGTCTAACTGCAAACACAAAATTTACAGAATGACATGCTTTGTTCCTGTCATCAGTTATTCCTAACATGGAAACCATGTACTTTTCCCTGTTAATATGAAGCCTTCCCTGATGACAGATATCACAGGGAGGCACTCTGCATTTACACTTCAGTTTAGTGCCTGGTCCATGACCTCCCTGAGTCATTCAGAGATCGGCACTTAATGTCAGAATGGACACCACCAACCTTTCCTAAACTTGCAGAGTCTACAAGTCACCTGGGGGCTTTGTTAAAATAAGATTCCCGGACTGCACCCAGATGTACTGAATCAACACTCCAGGAGAAAGACCTGGGTACCCAATTTATTAGCAAGCATCCTGGATGGTTCTTTTGATCTGGCAAGTTTGGGAAATATTAAATTATACTTCTGAAAAGATGACCACAGGCCCCAAATGGAGCCACTTGTGCTAAGCACACATCATCAACAAACTGAAACTAACAGCTAACTTAATTGTGGTTTCTACCTTCTCCAGGAATGTAATCTCCATTCAGGGGTCAGTTTGGAATTTTACAGTCAGCATTAGTAAGGTAATCTGCCTAACAGACCCCTTCTGTCCCCTTGCCTGAAATAATCCCCTCCCCCCATTATAACTTCCCTGTCTCACCCCCTCTGCCTTTAAAAAAAACCTTTCCTTTACTTGGGATGGGATGCTGCCCAATTCATGAATTGTTCGATAAAGCCAATTAGATCTTTAAAAGTTACTCGGTTACTTTTTTGTTATTTAATAACACCAACTCCACACTTTGGAGATTCTGGCAAGTCACTGGCTCAAAATTACAACCTGGGGGTTAAGTACCCCACCTCCCCCAAAGACCAAGGCTTCAGCTCCCCCAGTGTTTGAGACGAGGGCCTGAGGTCCAAGGTCACAACGGCTGGCTATTAGCAGAAGCGGGTCTTGAAGGACCCAGGTCTTGGGGACGCAAGGTCAAGGCTCCTCCTTCTCAGCGCGCTGACTTCGGAGCCTCAGACCTCGGGCCGGCAGCGCATGAGAGGAGGCAGCCCGGGAAGGTCAGAAGCCACCACAGCGCAGGAGCCCGAGACAGGCAGGGCCGGCCGGCCGCCCCCCCACCCCCCCATACGGGCTCCCCCGGGGAAAAGCCCGCCGTGCTCCCCTGGGAGGTGGTCATGGCCCCGTGGCCACCGAGGGACGGGGCTGGGAATAGGAAACAAGAGGCTCCAGGGGCGAGGATGGGCCGGAAGGGCACAGCTGGGGAGACCGGGTTCCTGGGCCGCAACTCAACAACGCTCACCTGCCTCTCGGGGCTCGCTCCCGGCTTCTTCGCGGCAGCCGGCTTCGCACCTCGCGCCTCTCGCGATATGAGGACTCTGAGGGAGCGCGGGCAGGGCGGAAGTGGCCTTGGCGAGCTCCCGGGTGTCCGCCGCGTCACTGGCGGAGGCGTGCCCGCTTCCAAGATGGCGGCGGCAGCGGCGGCGGTGTCAGGCGCGCTCGGCCGGGCGGGCTGGAGGCTCCTGCAGCTGCGGTGCCTGCCCGGTGAGGGGGCGGCCGAGCCGGGGAGCGGGGAGGAGCAGGGAGGGGGCACGAAGCCGACCTGGGCTGGGTGCGGGGCGGAAGAGGCCGCCGTGGCGGCCCACGAGCAAGGTGAGGTGAAGGGCATCGGCGCGGAGCCGCCGGCGTCCAGGGCTCGAAGGGGCCGCCTGGCTGGTTTCTGCCCCCATTCTTGAGCTGTGAAGGGCAGGAGTGGCGGGGCGGGGCCTCTCTCCCATTTCACGAAGTTAACGGAGCCCCAGAGAGAGGGCTGTGGGTGCCCAGGGTCTCACAGTTCGGCAGTTGCAGCCTGGCAGACCCAGACCCAGTCTGTCGGCAAGTCCACCGCCAAGTCCCCGGGAAGGGCCACTTCAGGGTCAGAGTTGGAAACGGCCGCAGAGGGCCCCTAGTCCGTTGTTTCCTAAATCGGTCATCTCCTCACTTCATTGATTCTATGATATTGTCCCACCTTTTCCACAATATAGTCAGTATTTTTGTTTATACACCCAAGTTCTTAATACTAGACGTTTACTTAAAAGAGGTAGCTTTATATTGCTACTGTAAATGGGCAACCAGTGTCACCTCCATAAATAGATGTATACATTGATGTATTAACATAAACATACAACTAATAAAATAATATTCTCCTGGATTTCATCAAATCTTGTGCCCCGCGGTGGTTTCCACAGTCGTGCTTTGGGACCTCTCCCATCCTATTCAAAGTTTTATGAGTATTTGTTCCATTTTTTGTGTGTGTACAAATACTAAAATACCGATATTTTTACACCTACTGTTCTGTGTTGTGTTTTGTTTTGTTTTTTGAGAAAGAGAGAGAAAGGGAGAGAATCTTAAGCAGGCTCCAAGCTTAGTGCAGAGCCCGATGTTAGGGCTCCATCTCATGACCCTGGGATGGTGACCTGAGCCTCAACTAACTAAGCCACCCAGGTGCCCCTGTTCTGTGTTTCTTTTAACATCATCGTTCCCCGAGTTAGTCCATAGATTTCTTTTTAAAACACGAGCGTCCTTCTGTTGTTGTTAATACAAAACTCCAATCCAAATGTTTAAAGAAATGCCTGTGCCCCAGCATATCCACTCCTAGGCAGAGAAATGAAAGCATATGTCCACCACAAGGTGTGTACAAGTACATTTACAGCAACTTTATTCATGATAGTCTAGGTTGAAACAACCCAGGTGTTCATCAACAGACTAGTGTTTCTTGATGCAATACCACTCAGCAATAAAAAGTAGCAATTGATTTCCACAAAAATACTAATCAGTTAACAATATATTATGCAAAAGAAGTTTTGCACAAAAAGGATATACTGTATGATTCCCTTTAGATGAAATTCTAGGACAGGACAGGGTGGAAATTTCAGAACAGTGTAGGTGGGGGGCGGGGGGGGGGACCGGGGAGGAGCATAAGCTTTCTGGGGTGATGATAATATTCTTCACGTTAGGGGTTCAGGTTATGCAAGTGTACACTTTTGTCAGGACTCAGATTTGGCACATTTAAGCTTTGTGTATTTCATTGTATATAACTACCACCTCAGTAAAAGACCAGTAAATAAATGTTGAACTCTGGTTAATGATACGCACGCAGAATGTGTGGAGCTGAAGAATACTGAGGTCTACAACATGCATCAAACGTAAGATGGATTGATGACGGGAGAGTGTGATAGATATGTAGAACCTAGGTGGTGGGTACACAGGTGTTCATGCCATAGTTCTTTCAACTTGTATGAAATTTTCTATAATAAAATGTTGGGAAAGAAAAAAAGGAGTATGAGCCTGGACTTTCCAAAGCCCTTCCCATAGTAAATGAGGTGTTGCAGGTGTTGCCAATGAGAAAACATCAGCATGAGAAAAACCCCACACCTGTGGGGTGCCTGGGTGGCTCAGTCAGTTGACCATTGACCATCCCATCCAACTCTTGGTTTCAGCTCAGGTCACGGTCTTACAGTCATGGGATTGAGCCACATGTTGGGCTCCACCCTGAGCATGGAGCCTGCTTGAGATTCTCTCTCCTGCCACTCTCCCCCACTCACTCTGTCTCTGTCTCTCTCGCTCAAATGAATTAAATGAGTAAGTAAATAGAGATTAGTGACCTGTGTGAAGACACCATATAAATACTATAGGAATCAGTACTCAGGCCTCATTTCTAGTCCAGTGCTCTTGGTATAATATAACTATGTAGCAATTTCAGGTCATTTTCACTTTTTGATTGGGCTTCACAACACTCCCAGTGAGCAGATTCTTACTCTTAATTTGCATATTTAAAAATCATGCTCATTGGGGCGAAGCCCATTACCATACAGTGAACAAATGATAGCAAAAAGCCAGAGGCCAGGTCTTCGGTTCCCTGGCTCATGCTTTTGCCACCACATCATGTGTCAAGGTTGCCAGTTTACCGAAGATTTTTGTCTGGGACTCAATACTCGGATAAGTGGTTCTGGAGTAGACTCAGCCCTGCTTTTCCTCTCCCCATCCCTCACACCATTCGGGGCATCAAAGAGTCTTCTCTGGTAAGTGTTCCTGCCTGACCAGCCCCGTTCTTGTTTCAGTGTCCCGTTGCCAGTCAGCCGTGGTGTCACGTGCCTTCCATGCTTCAGCTGTGCAGCTGAAGTCTTCAGATGAGCAGAAGCAACAACCTCCCCCATCTTTTTCTCAGCAACATCCTGAGACACACAGAGCAGAAGAACCCAAGCCAGAGTCCCCTCGTCCACCCCCCAGGTATGTATCAGGACCACAGTCCATCCATTTCTGGCCATTTTGCATGCTTGGGTGTGTCTGTCCTTCCTCTCTCCTCTTTATCCTCCTTTTCACCTTCCATCATTTTCTAGGCTATCTTTGAAAGGAAACTGTTGCTTTTTTATTATATTTTAATTGTGCCTGTTCACTCTAAAATATCTAATCAAAGTGAAGAAGCTCATAAAAGTAAAGCAAAAATTACCAGAAATCACAAACCCTGAAAAAACTCTAATGTTTTTGCAAATGTCCTTTTTTGATGTTTTTTAAGTATACTCCATATGTAAATCTATATACTGTAAGTGATTAATTACACTGTACACCATTCCAGAACCTGTTCTTTCACTCAATAGTACATTTTTAATGTTTTCTCAGTCTGTATGATTTTCATGGTTGCATACTATGCCAGCAAATGGCAGTATTAAAATTTATTTAACCTATTTTGGGGCATCTGGATGGCTCTGTCGGTTAAGCGTCCGACTTCATCTCAGGTCATGTTCTCACCGTTGGTAGGTCTGAGCCCCATATCAGGCTCTGTGCTGACAGCTCAGAGCCTGGAGCCTGCTTCGGATTCTGTGTCTCCCTCTCTCTCTGCCCCTTCCCCATTCATGCTCTCACTCTCTCAAGGATAAACATTAAAAACAATTTAAATTTATTTAACCTACCTTTTATTGATGAATATTTAGATTTCCTTCACTGCTATAAAAAATGTGATCAAGGGGCGCCTGGGTGGCGCAGTTGGTTAAGCGTCTGACTTCAGCCAGGTCACGATCTCGCGGTCCGTGAGTTCGAGCCCCGCGTCAGGCTCTGGGCTGATGGCTCAGAGCCTGGAGCCTGTTTCCGATTCTGTGTCTCCCTCTCTCTCTGCCCCTCCCCCGTTCATGCTCTCTCTCTCTCTGTCCCAAATAAATAAATAAACGTTGAAAAAAAAATAAAAAAAAAAAAATGTGATCAAGTGTGTGATTCTCTCAGCAGGGGGAGCATTGAATCAAAGCAGGTGCACATCTAAAATTTTGTTACATGTGTGGGACCAAATTGGCCTCTAGGGAGGTGAAAATAGTTTACGTTTCCATTAGATATTTTTTCTTCTTAATTCTGCCACTGAGAAGTTCTGCTAGCTCTGAAATTAGGGTGTTCCCATCATTTTTATGGTCTCCTGATTAAAGTGCTTCTCATTTCCATTCAGCAAATATGTTCTGAGGATCTCCTTTGTGCCAGGCCCTGTGAATACTACAACTGTTGTCCCTGTCCTCATGGAGTTATCGTTTGGTACAAATACAGATGAAGAAACAGTGTGCTAAGGGCTGTAAACAGAGAAATCCAGGGGGCTATGGGAGCATTTGCCTTCCTATGACATGACCTCCTCACTCACGGGATCCCTTGTCTCAGTGACTGTGTGAGAGGAGAAAGGTGATAGAATTTTTGTTCTGTTGGCATTGAAACATCAGTACTGGTGAAAAGTAAGTGTCTTCCCAGCGTGCGCTTAGAGGAGGCCCAGAGCCTCCGGTTTCCGGTCAGGCGCATTTTGCATGTTAGGCAGCCGGCAGTGAGATGAGGTGTGCTGGGTTCCGTCCCCACGTGTCTGTTGGGTTTGGGTCTCAGGTACACAGATCAAGGCGGTGAGGAGGAGGAGGACCATGAGAGCGAGGAGCAGCTGCAGCACCGCATCCTGACCGCAGCCCTGGAGTTCGTGCCTGCCCACGGGTGGACAGCAGAGGCCATCGCGGAAGGAGCCCAGGTGTGTATAGGAGGAGGGGGGATGGGGACCGGGAGGGAGTCACACTGGCCAAAGCAGAGGGCCTCATGCTTTCTTACGGCCCAGCTTAGAGCCCCTCACTGCTACAGGATTGGGGCAGGGTGTGTTTTCCCAATAGGGTAAAAATAGCTTTATTTTTTTAATACAGAAAGATTATACCGTGGAGTTGGTTCTTGCGAGCTAGGATAGGTGTTGCCTATGATCACAGTTACCATGTTTCATTGACTCTAAGACAGCAGTGGTTGTAAGAAGTGCCATTATTTTATGCATCACTAAAAAAGAAAAAATGCTACCTATTAAACTGGGGCACGTTGTCAATTGCATGATTGACACTGAATGTTTAAATGAAAAAGAAGGGGGGCATCTGGCTGGCTCAGTTGGTAGAATGTGTGACTCTTGATCTTGGGATTGTGAGTTCTAGCCCCACATTGGGTATAGAAATTACTTCAAAATAAAAATCATAAAAATAAAATGAAATGAAAAAATAGGTGCATCTTAAAATTGATGAAATCTGGTGTTTGAAAATGCAAGAGGGCACCATCTAGGAGACCAACACGCCTTGCTTTGTCAGTAAGACTGATGGTGTTTGCTCCTGCGTTGGCACAGATGGCTGCTTTAGATTAAGCCGTTGGCTCACCTGGAGGCCATGGTGCACAGAATTGTCAAGCATAGCCAGATACCGCCCTGTGAGAGCACAGTGAGAACAGAAAGCAAAGGATTTCCAGATTCATGTCTCCTACCCCAAGCTTGCGGGGAAATTGGATGGAAGGGTGAGCACGTTTGAACGCTGGCGAGAGCACAGAAACAAGGGTGAAGTACAGGTATGAGAGAAAGTGGCAAGATCTGAAGTCCAGAGCCCCTTCAAGGCAAGAATTAGGAGATCTGGGAAATGAATGCGAGCGCTGGCCTTTGATGTAATAGGGGTGAGGTTGGAGAAGACAGCTACGGGTTTAGTTTTTAGAATATTAAGGGCGTTCCCAAGGGACAGCTTCTGTTCCCTGTGAAGTAGGGACAACCACACGTCTCATGAACCTGAAGTTAAGGGTAAGAGGAGACAAAGGTTTGAGGGTGGCAGAGAATGTTAGAAAGAATTATTACAGGAAGTGGTGGAACAGAAATGTAACAGGATTTTTTGGAAAAAAAATTTTTTTTAAAGGGAGGGAATCACTGTATATCAAAGCTACCTATATTCACAGTCCTAGAACTTTTTTTTTTATGTCTATTAATTTTTGAGAGCGAGAGATAGAACACAAGCAGGGAAGGGACAGAGAGGGAGACACAGAATTCAAAGCAGGCTCCAGGCTCCAAGCTGTCAGCACGGAGCCGATACGGGGCTCGAACCCACAAACCATGAGATCATGACCTGAGCCGAAGTCAGATGCTTAACTGACTGAGCCACCCAGGCGCCCCTGTTTGGAAAAATCTTATACTGCATTAGTCTACAATAACTGGTCTTTTTCACTGTGTCCTGTGTATATCTTCATTCATAGTGGCTGCATAATACCCATTGTATTTACTTGACTTCAATTGATAAACATTTGGGTTGTTTCCAGTTTTTTAGTATTCTAAACCTATTTGTACAACATTTAAGTGCATTTTGAGAAATGGAGTTGCTATTTTGTGGTGTATCAGACCAAACAGAAACTACACCGGTTATTCAAATAGAACTTAATACAGTGAAGGGGGAGTGGGGTGTAAAGTTGGTAACCAGGTAACTGGCAGGATAAAAAGAAGCCCTTAGGGTATTACGGAGGTTGCCACAGGGTTTAGCTCCCATCTCCAGGGCTAAGGAGACAAAGGGGAAAATTGGACTTGTTAAAATGGGAGGCTTGAAGGAGAGTCCCTGTGGAGGTGAGGAGGAGGAGCTACTTGGCCAGTGATGCTGGTCTCTAAGTTTAGAGAGAGGGTCCCCTGGGTGATGGTGGCTCAGTGGAACCAGTTCTTTGGGTTCTGGGAAGGGTACAGACCAGCTCGGCCAGGGCCAGGCCACCAGAGGGAAGTGCTGCCCCTGGGTGAAGGCGGCTTCTGGGGAGATGCTCACGGAGCCGCCAGCAGACAGGACGTCCACAGGAAGGAGAGGGACCCTTCCTCCTCCTCTAGCCTCACGGTCTTCCTCCAGCGATAGGATGGGCAGAGCCTAACATGGAGCTGGAAGTGTGGCTTGTGGACTACGGCCCCTGCATCACAAAGCGGAGGCTGAGACAATAACTCCCCACCTGGTCCAGAGAGAGAAAATATGTTTTTTTTCCAAATATTTATTTAAGTCATCTCTACACTCAATGTGGGGCTTGAACTCACAATCAAAAGTCACATGCTGTGTTTCAGCCAGCCAGGAGCCCTGAGTGTGTATATTTTTGAGGGTGTTGTTACATACATAGTAGAGTCAGTATAGCCTGGTGGTGACGAGCTCTGAATCTCAGTTTCCTCATCTGTAAAATGAGTGAGGATAACACCCACCAGCTGGAGTTGCTATGTGGCCGAGGCCACAGTGAGATCGTGTGTGTCATGTGCTTAGCAGGGTGCCTGACACAGTAAACATCAGTTGCCATTAGTATTGATGTGGGTGCAAGTCTGTTGTGAATACTGCCAAATTGCCCTCTCTAACTTCCACCAAAACAGAGGCACTTTCTCCACTCGCAATAGGAGGGATTTATAGTTAGTACTTTTTTTGTTCCTTCCCTTCCCTCTCTCCCTGGTGCTCTCATAGTTCTGCCTCCAGTAGATGCGCGATGATTGCCACGTATCAGGAAGAGCAAAGGACCATCGTGGCATTGTTAACTCCTTAACAACTCATAAAAGAAAATGTTTTGGGGCCCCTGGGTGGCTCAGTTGAGCGTCCGACTTCAGCTCAGGTCACAATCTCATGGTTTGTGAGTTCAAGTCCTGCATCAGGCTCTCTGCTGTCAGTGCAGAGTCTGCTTCAGATCCTCTGTCCCCCTCTCTCTGCCCCTCCCCTTCTCTCTGTCTCTCTCAAAAATGAATAAACATTTGGGGTGTCTGGGTGGCTCAGTCGGTTAAGCGTCTGACTTCAGCTCAGGTCATGATCTCATGGTTCGTGAGTTTGAGCCCCTGCTTTGGATTCTTACAGCCCCTGCTTTGGATTCTGTGTCTCCCTCTCTCAGCCCCTCACCCCTACTCATGCTCTGTCTCTCTCTCTCAAAAAATAAATAAACATTAAAAAAAGAATATATTTTAAGAATTAATAAACATTTATTAAAAAAAAGAAAAATGTTTTTTGGTTTTTGGGGTTTTTTTTTGCTTTTTGTTTTGTTTTTTGTTTTTTTTTGTTTTTTTTTTTTTTACAACAGAGAGGCCTAATTTCCAAGAGGTTTAGGTTAAGTGAATTGGTGAGGAAGAGCTGAGTGCTCTTCCCAGCCCCCTTTTTTATATTAGGACTCTGGGTTACAAGTGTCAGAGCTCAATTCTGATTGGCTGGAGCAGGCAAGGGTGTGTTCAGACTCATTTAATAACAAAAGTCTGGAAGTAGCTCCATTGTGCTGCTGGGAATCTCTCCATCCTGTCTGCTTTGCTTTCCTCTCTGTAAGCTTCATTCCCAGCAGGGGCTTCCCACGCAGGACTAAAAATGGTTCAGCAGCCCCAGTGGAAAGAGAGCATTTCTTTTCCGTGAGCACTAGCAAAAGTCCAGAGGTGGCCTCTTAGGGCCTGGATTTGGTCATGTCCATGTGCCTGAGCTAGTCACTGTGAGCTCCAGTTATCCAAGTCTGGATCTCAGGCTTTACAGCACACCAAAGGGGGCGCCTGGGTGGCTCAGTTGGTTAAGCATCTGACTTCGGCTCAGGTCATGAGCTGGCTCATGAGCCCTGCTTCAGGTGAGTGCTGACAGTGTAGAGCCTGCATGGGATATTCTCTCTCTCTCTCCCCCCCACCTTCTCTCTCCGCCCCTCATGAGATTCTCTTTCTTTCTGCCCCTCACTCACGCCCTCTCTCTCTCAAAAAAAAAAAAAAAAATACACCAAAGGGTAGATGGAGGATGGGGGATTGCTGGTCAGCTTTACCCAAATCACACGGACCAGGGGTGAAGAATAGGGTTATCCCATTAAAAATCAAGCTGCTGTTACTGGAAAAAGAGGTGCTGGTGAGGAACAGACAACACATGTCCACTACATTTGTCTGCCACTTTTCTGTTTTCTCTGTCTCCTTTTGTAGTCTCTGGGTCTCTCCACTGCAGCAGCCAGCATGTTTGGGAATGACGGCAGTGAGCTGGTACTGCATTTTGTGACCCAGTGCAATGCTCGGCTCACTCATGTGCTGGAAGAGGAGCAAAAGCTGGTACAGCTGGGCCAGGCTGAGTAAGTCCCGTGGCATTTTTGCTCAGGGTGGCAGTTAAGGATCAGGGGGCTCAGGCCCCACTAACAGTCTCGGGAGGCCAATCCAGGCAGAGCCGAAAGAGAGGAGCATTGAGCAGCCCCGCTGCTTTGAGGGGACTGGAACACAGCTGCCTCTCTGTGACAGCTGTAGTCAGGCCAACATCAGGAGCTGGTGGGACCCTCCTCCCTAGCACTGAGTAAGCAGGATAGCCCCAAGCCCATGCCTTTGACCCAGAGACCCACTCTTTTCTTTTCCCTCTTCCAGGAAGAGGAAGACAGACCAGTTCCTGAGGGACGCAGTGGAAACCAGACTGAGAATGCTGATTCCGTACATTGAGCACTGGCCCCGGGTACAGAGTCCATATCTAGGCTACAGGGCACCAATGCATTCGTGTTCTTAGTTCTCAGCACCTTGCACTCGGAGGACCCTGCACAGTCTTCAGAAGCTAGCTCATTAATCCGCACAGACCTGGGGATTCTCCGTGCACTTGGTAGAGCTAGGGAGTGCGGACTTGGGCGTGCCAGAGGGAGTAACTGAGCCATCTGGGTCTCAGTTCCTAGAAGCGTGAGTGGCTTGCGTACTGGGTCACATCGTGTTGGCTCCTGGTGGCCTGAGTGTGCTACCAGGTCTTCAGTGAGGAGGAATCCATGGAGGAGATTAGACAATGAGATTTTCTTGGCCATCGTCATTAACAGGCCTGTCGTGTCCTGGATCTCAGAGGACTGGGATGTCTTTTCCAGTTGTTGATGTGATGCTTGAAAATTGGAGTATTCGTACCAAGGCTTTTTTGTCCCCTTTCCTGAAGCTTCCTTTTTCCTGTTTCAAAGCATATCACAGTGTGGGCCGTTCTCTTAGGTAAGAAAATGGAGTCCAAGCACATCAGGAATGAGAGGGCAGCAGGGATCATCTAGTGTCCTCCACCCACTACTGAGCAATAGTGCCCATCAGTCAGTTGACAGACCTTGGAACAGCAGCGGTGCACCTAACCCCAGGCTGCCTGTGGAGGGAGTATCGCGAGAGCAGAGTCCTGTCCCCTGCCTGTGCTTGCCACGCTGGATTTTCAGACCTCTGGCCTGACTCATTCCACCTTGCAGTCAAAGCAGTGGAAGTGTGTGTATTGGGCCCTGACTGCCTTCTGACTCAGCACATTTTCTTCTGGGCTACTTCGATAAGAAAAAACTTTTCCAGCTGAGCCAGGGCCTCTGACCCAGCTCCCACAGGCCACAGCCAGTGGAGTTTTGAGTTGGTAAAGTGACAAGACCTTATACTCTCAAGAGTCGATGCCTGCTAAGGAAGCATCTCTGGGTCGTGCTATTGCTTGTATTAGTTGAAGGATTTTTGGTTTCAGATACCAGAAACCAACTTGAGTTAAGCAAAACCCCAGGGAGGAATTTATTGTGAGGTTGCCATGGGGCATCAAGGGCAGGCATGCTGCTGGGCCCAGGGATTTGGACCTAGAAACTACCCCCCGACCCTCCTCCTAGCTCTGCTTCTATCTCCGTGTTACAGAATGGGGTGTCCTCCACCATCCTTGCTCTCAGTACTCTTAGACCACCCTAGACCCTCCGGCTGCCTGCATTCCCAAGTCCACGTGCCGGGGATGGAGAACCTGAGTGGGCCAGCTGAGGGCAGGGGCCGCCCCTGGCTCCCATCAGCTGTAGCCAGGGTTGTCAAATGCCAGGAGCTCACACCAACCGGGCGGAGATGGTGGGTCTCAGCAGGGGAGTGGGCAGGCCCTCTCACATACCTCCGCGGAGAGGCGAGGCGCTGCACCATCCACCTGTGCTCTGTGTTCCCTGTGTGCAGTGCCTGTTTCTGTCATTCTTTCCTCAGGCCCTCAGCATCCTCATGCTCCCGCACAACATCCCATCCAGCCTAAGCCTGATCACCAGTATGGTGGATGACATGTGGCATTACGCTGGGGACCAGTCCACTGATGTGAGTGCTTTCTGCAAACCCACAGGACACCAGGAGAGGCTTGGGTTAAGCATTTCTTCGGGAAGTTTGTGAAAGGTCTTTGATCACAGAGCCTTTCAGTGGGCCTGCAGTGCCACTCCTGTCTTGGAAAGGAGAGACTAGGGACGAGGAAGCTCCCTCAACAAGCCATAGTGGAACCTACGTCCTCATTCAAGGATGCACGCTCGAGCCACAAACCAGTGATTATTCCCTCTGTCCCCTCCTGGTGACACAAGCATCAGAGGGCCTGGTGACAAGGCTGCCGTTTTATAATCATTTCCCCTCAATCTCCTAAGACTCACATTCTGCGATGTGATTTCTCAGTGTGTGTCTTTCATGAGACTGATTTTATTTATTTTTTAAAAATTTTTAATGTTTATTTTTGAGAGAGAGACAGAGCATGAGCAGGGGATGGGCAGAGAGAGAGGGAGACACAGAATCCGAGGCAGGCTCCAGGCTCTGAGCAGTCAGCACAGAGCCTGATGCAGGGCTCGAACTCACAGACTGTGAGATCATGACCTGAGCTGAAGTCGGATGCTCAACCGACTGAGCCGACTGAGCCACCCGAGCCACCCAGGCGCCCCTCATGAGACTGATTTTAAAAAAGTGAACAGAACGCCACGGAGCCGCTGTTGCCTTAAAAAGGAACTCCCTCCCCCGAGCCCCTCCTGGCCTGCTTTGCCAAGAGATCAATTAGCCTTTAAACAGGCACCAGGATAGCTTCTGACTTGTTAATGCTGTCATATTTCTGGTAGGAAATTAAAAAATAAAAAGTATACCTTCATAAAAGAAGTTAATATGTAATGGTGCTCTGTGGAGTCCAGGCTGGGGAGGCGAAGAGCTACTCCTGCCACAGTTCTAACAAAGGACTTAATAAGCTTCCCCCATGTCGGAGGACACCACCAACAGAGCTGGTGGGAAAATGAAATTAGCAAAGAAATTAAAGGAATAAAACACAAAGCAGCTGAGTTAGTGCTCCAGAGAGCCATTTGCTGGGCCAGCCGGAAGTGGCTGAGGGACTGGAGCCCCTCGCTCCTCCTGGGTGTTCTGAATCTGTCCGTGGGCCTGTCTCAGCCCTCACTTTACTGGTGAGCATACCACGGTTTGGTCATAACTGGCTGACCAGAGAACCTCCCCAGAATTTAGGCGGCCTAAGACGCAGTCTTTTCACAGGCTTCAAAATGGATGCCTGTAGCAAAATCGCCTGGGATGCTAATCAGACGTCCAGATTCCTTGCACTTGCTTCAGACCCCTTGACTCTAAACTCTGAGAAGTTGGGCCCAGGAGCTTGCATTTTACTCTCCCAGTAATTTTGTTGCCCAGCCAAATTTGAGAACACCAATGTCTTGCAGGGAAACAAATGCATCTGTGGGGAAAAGAGATCAGGAGGGACCCCTTAGTGCCCGTGGCTTTGGGTAGGAACCCCCAGATTTCCCCAGCCCACAGCAGTAGCGGTGACCCACCTTCCTGGGTGGGTTTCTTTGCAGTTTAACTGGTATACCCGCCGAGCTGTGCTGGCTGGCATCTACAACACGACAGAGCTGGTGATGATGCAGGACTCGTCCCCAGACTTCGAGGACACTTGGCGCTTCCTGGAAAACCGGATTAATGACGCAATGAACATGGGCCACACTGCCAAGCAGGTAGTTGGGGCTAGCCATTTGGGAAGCCTCCTCACTAGGCACACCCCCCTCCTCCTGAAGGCTTGCCCAGGGAGTGTGCCAGCCATTTCCCTAAGAGCCATACTTGGGCCATTTGTGGTTGTGATCATAGGCTCTTCCTCCAGTCCACAGGGTCCTCATGAGTCCCCCCGCCCCCACCCCTGGCCCCCGCTTTTGTCTTACCTGTTTCACCTTTGAGCTTGTACTGGGGGCTTAAGAGAGCCTGACCCTGACTCCTTCTAGGTAAAGTCCACTGGAGAGGCACTGGTTCAAGGACTCATGGGTGCAGCAGTGACGGTAAGTACTGTCTCACTCATCCCTGCCCTCCTCCCGTCCCCGTCCTGCCCTGTGACCCTTAAAACATGTGTCAATGTTCCTGAATCTTTTAAACTAGAAAACTCCTAATAAGACGGACAGTGATTCAGCCCCAGTCTCTGATCCTCAGTACCCCATCTCTTTTTTTTTTTTTTTTTTTTGCTGCCATTAAAAAACATTGCTGATTCCCAGGCCCCTAGCATGTCAGATCTGTGGATCTTAGCCATGCCTGCCACCTTGAAAACCCCAGTCTCTCCCACTGGAGTCCTAATGGCAGGGCAAGGCCTCATCATTCTGTTTCCTTCCCTGTATCAGCTCAAGAACCTGACCGGTCTAAACCAGCGCCGGTGAGCGGGATGGGGTGTGAGCTAGAGTGCCCAGAAGAAAATCTGCAGATACATTGAAAGGGCTTTGAAAGATACGAAGTGCCGCCCATGGAACAGGGTGTTAATGAGAAAACACTGAAGGACTCCTGAGTCACTACGACAGCCACCTGGAAACCACAGAGCACTTGATACAGCTGTAGCCTGCGATCAGGCTACTTCTTCAGTTCTAAATACCAGGCCAGGCCTCCTGATGCCTTTCTGCATTACCACTGTGTGACAAAAAATGAGGCTCTCATCCAAGCGTTCAAGCCACAGAAACCCGGCATGTCCCTATCTATGGTCTCACAGATACTTGATCATGTCTTAACCTTCCTAGAGTAATCTCTGGGGCTCCCAAATCAGAGTCAGGCTGTGAAACCTTTATAAAGTGGCAGCCCATCCCCAGCACAGCACAGACTTGTGCACACAGGCGTTCCTTGCACCCCTCCCCTTTCTGGTGTCCTGAGATGCTGCACCTGGGAACCCCTCAGAAAGCTGCCTCACTTGAGACTGGTGCCTGCTGGACAGTGGTGCCCAGCCTGGCCAGAGGCGTGAACCCAGGCCGTTGTCGCATTACACCAGCATGTGTTGTAGGGTTAAGAGTCTGTACAAATAGTAATAAATATGTTTGAAGCAGTTTCTTGTTGTGCAGTTGGTTTCCATCTAGGCCACAGTGGGTATCCGAGACCTCAGAGGGAGACAGAAGTGTTGTGGAAAAGGCTTGAGGCTGGCGTCCAGGAGACCTGGGTTCTGGTCCTGGTGTGGCCTAGTGCTAATGGGTAATTACGGCAGCTCTGCCTCTCTGGGCCCGTGCTTCACTTCAGTAAGTGTGGGTGACAGTGGCCTTGCCCCTGACCATTACTCCCTGGGCTGCTATTTTCTGTCACTAATTATTTCAGTGATCCGTTCTTTAGCATTAATAATTTTCTGTGTATACACTGGCTGAGCTCCCTTTGCAAGTCTGGTTAACGGTTGTTTTGGTCTTCTCAGGTTACAGTAACAAAATACCACAGACTGGGACTTAACAACAGATACTTGTTTCTCACGTTCTGGAGGCTAGGAAATCCAAGATCAAGGTGCCAGCCAATTCAGTTCCTAGTGGTCTTTCTGACTTGCCACCTTCTCCCCATGTTCCAACAGGACAGAGAGCGCTCTAGTGTCTCCTCCTGTTCTTATAAGGGCCCTTTTCCTACCCTCAGGACCTCTCATAACCTTCCAAAGACTCCCAACTCCAAATGCCATTGTGTCAGGCGTTAGGCTTCAGCATTTTAGAGGGACACGGTTCGGCCTGGGGCGTCTGTCTCCTGCTTTGCCATGTCTTTTCTAGGTCCACTGGGTATTGATGGGGGAAGTCACAAGCTGATCAGTGTTTCCAGTCCTTTGGCCTTTCACTGGCCCCCTTCCGCACCTCTTTAATTCTTTGTATTGTGACACCCTGGCAGGTCCCCTACGGTAGCTCTTGCAAATTTCATCCCATGCTCTGTTTTATCCTTCGTAACATCCCTCTCGCACTCCGCAGACAACCATAATTCTTGATTTACTGAGATGACACAGGCTATGAAGCAAAGGCCCCCTCCATGCCCTTTCCCTCTGCCTCAGGAAGAGGTGTCGTGTCTAGCTAAATCAAACTCTTTATCTCCTCTCTAATTCTGCCCCCTAAATGTAGCTCTTGCTAAGTTTTACTTTAGAGCCTCTTCTCTGTATGAGCAGCTGTCACCTTTTGAGGCCCATTCAAACCTTTCTCCAGGCTGTTGAGAGGACTTTGGTAATCTTTATTGAGCAGCCACCCTGTGAGGGGCACGCTGCCAGGCATGCAGAGATGCGGGTGCAGAGATGAAGGGCCCCTACCCACCCGCCACGACTACACAGGCTGCAGATGATGCATTGAATGGGTGTTGTATCTTACTGCATTTTCCAAAGAGCACGATCCAGACTTGGGGGTGGAGGAAAAGGGTACGGGTATATATTTACCATTCTACTATACTTTGCTAAAGTATGCTTCTGTTTTTCCGTAAATGGGCAGATTTACTTCATTCTGTTAAAGACATCATAGTACTCCTATGTTCGTGTATTTAACCGTCAATGGACAATTAGTTTTGTTATCTTCTGCCATTACAAGCAGTGCTGTAGTGAACGCCCCTGTACGTGTATCTTTGCTGACAACTGCAGGCAGTATGAATTCCTGGAAGTGTTGTTGTGGAATCGAGGGCGTGAGCACGTTTTGTCAAATCCGCCCCTCAAGGTGGTTGCACCTGGTGCCCTTAAAGCAGGTGGGGGTGTGAAACGCCAGGCTCGGAGCGGCGGCGGCCTCCGAGCAGCAGGCGGCGCTGTGAGCGTGTCTGTGCCGAAGCGGCGCGGGCCGCGCTGACCCACTTCCGGCGGCGGCGGCGGCGCACGGGTGCTAAGCCCTAGGGTCCGGCGGGTGGTTGGGCACGATGCCGTATGCCAACCAGCCCACCGTCCGGATCACGGAGCTCACCGACGAGAATGTCAAGTTCATCATCGAGAACACGGACTTGGCGTAAGGCCGCTGAGGGAAGAGGCCGGCGGCTGTGGAGCGCGGGGGGCTCGAGCGCGGGCCGGGTGGGGGTCGTGTCCTAGAGCTGCGTTCGGGTGGCGGGGTTTTTGCTTTGGGAACCGTGGGCGCGGGGCGCCGGCGTCGATGCTGCGGCGCCCTCACGCAGATTGGTTTTCATCCCTCAGGGTGGCCAACTCCATTCGGAGGGTCTTCATCGCCGAGGTGCCCATAATAGGTAAGCGAACCCCACCTCTCGTCGCCCACACACGCCCCCACACACCTCGGGGCCGCTGCCCGCCCACACCCAGGGCCTGGTGGGGCCGGTAGTGGGGGCTCTGAAAGGACAGCAGTGCTGGAGATTTGATCAGACCCTGTACCCTCGGCCCAGGGCCACTTGGGTCCACTCTTAACCTACGGGTTGGCGAAGAGCATGGGTTCGGGAGTCTGCGTGTTCGGGTTTGAACACCGTTTTCACTTACTGCCCCTGTGCAACTTGGGCAAGCGTTCAGCTGCGTGCCGTGTTTTTCTCTGTGGCATTCGGACGTTAACAGTGCTTGCAGAGCGATGGCAGGGATTGAGTAACGGAATCTCTCTTAAATGCCTCGTGTTGAGTACCGGTAGATGTCTTTTTATGAATCCGGTCCTTCAGCCGTACTTAGGGAACACGTAAGTGCCAGGCAGGGTGCTAGGAACTGGGACTGCAAGGCTGCACGGTGCAGGGTTCTTGCCCTGGTGGAGCACACAGTGGGGTTGCCCGGGAAAGGCGAATCCGCAGCTGACGCTGCTGCGGGGTAGCCTTGGGTCAGTAGTTGAGAAGTAGAGCCACAGTGCTGTTGGCGCTTAGAGGGAGGAGGATCGGCTCTGGTTCCAGCCACGTCGCTCCAGGTATTTTTCACCCTTATAAATATACTACAGGTATTTTCGGAGTGTCAACTCAAAGTTTGGGTTGGAGAAAGGAATGTAACTCCGCTGCTACAACAAGTGTGCAGACTCCTAAGGAAATAAGCAGGCCAAGGGATTGGTGAAGGAGAGCATGGAGTTTCCACCACTGCAATCCCCAGGCACTTCTTCAACTCAGAGCTTGGAGTGCTGACCCTCCTCCTCCTCCCTGACCACTCCATGCCTCTGGGCCTCAGTTTCATCATGAGTAAAATGAGGGAGTTGTACTTTGTGAGGCGGCCCTGGCATTAGAGGCTGAATGCCACTTGCCCCACACATTCAGTTCTGCGGATGATTCTGATCACCTGCTACATTCCAGGCCCCAGGGGGAATACAAAAGTTAAGACATCTGAAGACCCCAGCTCCAGGATTCTCCGAAGCTTGAGGTAGAGACAAGACATACACAAATATAACACAGTGTAAAATGGGACAAGTATCTTTAGTCTGGACAGAGTTTTGTGAGGGGAAAGCTTGCAGGGAGGAAGTGTTGGTATCTGTATCACAGAGGGCAGGCGAGACTTGGTTTGTAGGAGGCTCAGAGGATTTACACCTGCGCAGGAGAGGGTAAGGGCACGTGGGAGTAGGGGGTTATTGGGAGTAAGGAGGCGGAGTCAGAAAAGCTTGGCTTATGGTCCTTACTTGGCTTGGGGAAACAATAGAAAGTATAGGACAAAGCGGGTTGGGTCCTAACTGGTCCTCTTCTGACTTCCATTCTTAGTGTCCACACCCTTTTTGGTAGTTGGGCTCCAGTGCCATTTGATTTATGAATTTGTTTGCATACAGGTGTTAATGAATGTGTTTAAGTCAAGTGTGTGTGGGAATACAGTCCTTACCTTTCTACTAGCTCATTGCTGGTAGGAATTGGGTTGGATACTTAGTATGCTGTGCACATTAAAGGAATTCTTTACGTGTTAGTTGATTGATGATAAAGAGTTACATTGAGTAATTTGGTCATTGTATCATAAAATGAGATATGGACCATAAGCCTGTGTTACTTCTGTGAGATTGGCCTTTTATTTATTTATTTTTTTTTTTTAAGAGAGAGAGTGAGAATGCAAGCCGGGGAGGGGTAGAGAGAGAGAGAGGGAGGCCCAGAATCTGAAGCAGGTTCCAGGCTGTGAGCTGTCAACACAGCACCCAACACGGGGCTTAAGCTCACGAACCGTGAGATCATAACCTGAGCCGAGTCGGACACGCTCAACCGACTGAGCCACCCAGGTGCCCCAATTTTCCCTAACTTTCAAGTGCCCAAGTAGTTCGTGTTTATGGATTTGGTGTTGACACGGATAGCAGATGTAAATGCTTCTCACAGAAATATTCAGCTTAAAGAAACATGTTCTCACTGCCATGCTGTTCCCTAAGTCAGTATTTTTTGTGTGGGACAGGGAACCCCCTGCATTAAATCTGCCTGAGTAGGGATGGAGGCTGTGTTGCACGTGGTTCTTGTTAAAATACAGATTCCTAGCCCCCACTGGAGCTGTGGAATCCGTTTCTGGCAGTCTGGCCCAGGCCCCTGCAATTTAGTAAGCATCAGGTGCTTCCTAAATCTTGAGAACCACTGCTCGAGGTCTTTAATTTGGTGGCCGAACTGCATGTCTGCTTTCTTGGTTTTTGGGGGTTTTTTTTGTTTTTTTTTTTTTAGCCATTGACTGGGTTCAGATTGATGCCAATTCTTCAGTCCTTCATGATGAGTTCATCGCTCACAGGCTCGGTGAGTGCCGGGTTGTGAAAGGTGGAAGGGAGGGGGCTGTGCCTGGTGTCAGAGGAGGGAGCCTCCTCACTCCCAAGGGGGCTTCTAGGTTCTCCTTTTGACTTGACCATTTGGACTGCTTTAAAATGTCTTTCTGTTTCTTCCAGGACTAATCCCCCTCACAAGTGACGACATTGTGGACAAGCTGCAATACTCCCGGGTATGCTGTGTGATTGGGTGGGATGTGCGTGGGGGTAGGGGGCTCAGTTCTCAGGGATTTTCCTGACGTTTTCCTTCTAGCTTTTAGGAAGACAGCATGGAAATGTTGCCTTAGAGCCCAAGCAGGCACTGGTCCTTGGTCCTGCCAGGCTTCAGATGATCAGGCTCCAGGGGCATCAGGGAGTTTCTCCTGCCAGCCACACAAGATGGGGTATATACCAGAATACCCATTTATACCAAGCAGTGGGGGCTCTGCCTTTTCAGAGTCTGATCTGTTCAGACTCTGCTCTCCAGGGTGTCTTTTCCCAGTAACGGGAGCCTAGGAGGCTGAAGGGAGTCAACAGAAGGTTAGGGAATTAGGGAGAGGTAGGGGTGAGATCAAGGAAAGAGAGTGGGACTGTCCCCCACAGCAGCACCTGAGGGCTGTTGTCTGCCAGATATGTGCCTCTCCCTGTAGGTGGTCCTCGTTAAACATGGCCCTTCCTCTAGGGCTGTGTTTCCTTCCTGTGATATGTTAACAGGCCTTGGACTTGGGAGGAGAGGGACAGGACTAGGTTCCCTGCATCCTTTCCCCAGGGCTCCATTAGGTAACAGCTTGAGACTCTTCCCCCTTGGTGGCTTTGGGTGATTTTTAATCAGCCCATCCTCTAATACTCCCAAGGTCATGCCATTTTTGTGTGGCTAATTTGATATGTGTTATAAATCTTTTTTTTGAATTTTTAAAAAATGTATATTTATTTTTGAGAGGAGAGGGAGAGAGATAAGAGTGTGAGTGGGGGGGGGGGCCCGGCCCAGAAAGAGAGGGAGACACAGAATCTGAAGCAGGCTCCAGGCTCAGCTGTCAGCACAGAGCCCGACGTGGGGCTCAAACTTACGAACTGTGAGATCATGACCTGAGCCAAAGTTGGATGCTTAACCAACTGAGCCACCCAGGCACCCCTAAATCTGTGTTTTTTAAAGAGAGATTGAAGTACACAGGAAAGTGTGGAGATAATCTGACCAGTACTCTTGCTCCCACCAAACAGCTTGTCATAGTCCAACATTTTGCAATATTTGCTTCATGTTTCCAGATTTTTGTAAGAAATGAAACATCACAGATATTGGTGGGGACAGTTGTACAACCAGTTGAAGAGCAGTTTGGCAATGTCGTGGGTGAAGATATGCATGCCCCATGACCTAGCAATTCCATCCATTAAGTGTTTTTCTAGTATTTGCTGAACAAAGATGTTATGGTCTCCTCCCCTTTTTTCTGTTTTTTTTTTTTTTTCCAGAAAATCTACAGAAAAGTTAAAAGAATCAAATAATAAACAGCCACTTACTTTCAGCTTTAGTTACCAATTGCTAATATTTTGCTACATCTGCTTTGTTTTTCCTATCCGTGTTATTTTTGTTGAACCATTTGAAAGTTGCAGATACCATAACACTTTTCCCCTAACTACTTCAGCATGCTTGTCCTAAAAATAAGGATATTTTCCTACATAACTATGCCATCATGCTTAAGACTATTAGCATTATTTTGTCGTATTTCAAATATTCAGATTTTCCTAGTTGTCCCTCACATATCCTTTCTTGCTTTTTGTCATCCAGCAAAGATCCATGCGTGCATTTGGTTGTTACACTTCTTTAGGTTCTTAATCTCAGATCCCTCTCCTTTATGATATATATTTTTTTGAGGTTGTGTACCTTTTCATCTCTTTCATGCCAGTTTCTTTAATTTAGTGTTTATTTAGTAGGTTTTTGTTTTTGTCTTTTTGTTATCTCCTAATGCGGGGCTCGAACTTACAACTCCGAGAACAAGAGTCACATGCTCTACTGACCGGGCCAGCCGGGTGCTCCCCTTCCATTTCTTTCATATATATATATATACTATATATTCACTTAATTATTCATTCATTTTTGAAGGGGGGTAGTGGAAGGCAGAGAGAAAGGGAGCGAGAATCTCAAGGAGGCTCTGCCCTGTGAGCACAGGGGCTCGATCTTGTGAACTGAGGTCATGACCTGAACTGAGATCAAGAATCGGATGCGTCACCGACTGAGCCACCCAGGCACCCCAGGCGTTTCATATTTCTACTTAGGGTCTCGGTTGCCTGCCTGCCTCACCTGTGTGTGACTGCACACTGTCCAGGTGTGGCCTCTAGCTCTTCCTCCTTGTCTGAAAAACCTCAGAAGCAGGTTAGATGTTCCTCATTGGCCTGAGGGGGCGAACAGTTTGCTTGGTTACATTCCAGTAACTCGCCTGAAGTTAAACTGCAGCAGATGGTCCCTAACGTAGGAATGGATTGTTTCAAGAGTCGTTGCTTAAAGAACTGTTGCTAGTTATTGAAGCTGAGTGATGGTTACACGGTGGTAGTCTCTTCTGCTTTGCTCTGCTCTTGTGAATGCATGAAATTTTCCATTATGGAAAGGTTTTTTTGCTTTGTTTTTAAAAGAAAAAGTAGTCCAGAACTTGAAAGAACTTTACTGTTGTTGCCTGGATCATTTTATTTTAAATGATGATTGCATTCCCGAGCTAGTCCACACAGTTCATGGGAAGCTGCACTCTAAAGCGTGAAAGCATCATTCTCTTGCTTAACGCCTTGTATCCCTGAAGAAGGGCGCTCCGAGGGCCAGGGTGAGAGTTTAGCAATGTGTCTCCCGGTGGTGGCCTGGCAGCTGCTGGAGGTGGAAAGTAAACCCAGGCGTCAACAGGTACGGGTGGTCTCTAAACTGGGAAGGGCCTGCACTTGGGTGGCCCGGCAGAATGGTGTACCAGATTGGCATGGCCCACAAGAGCCTGGAGCCTGAGAGCAGCCCTTTTACATTAAGAAATCTAAGGAACTGGGTGTTAGAAGCAGGGAGCTCAGGGCTCACCACCTCTCCATAGGCTCATTCCCGCTTGTCTTCCCGCCTCAGGACTGCACGTGCGAAGAGTTCTGCCCCGAGT
The DNA here is from genome assembly GCF_014898765.1 of Herpailurus yagouaroundi. Taxonomy (NCBI): domain Eukaryota; kingdom Metazoa; phylum Chordata; class Mammalia; order Carnivora; family Felidae; genus Herpailurus; species Herpailurus yagouaroundi. The sequence continues at coordinate 10,555,783 of NW_024412421.1, forward strand.
GCTCAGTGGAGTTCACTCTTGACGTGCGGTGCAACGAAGATCAGACTCGTCACGTCACGTCTCGAGACCTCATCTCCAACAGCCCCCGGGTCATTCCAGTCAGTGTCTCACAGTGTGCTACCCAGGACCTTTGTTCTCCTCCTGGCTCGAAGTGAGCCAGACTCGGTGGTTTCTTACAAGATGCTGATTTCCCTTGAGTTACCCTCTGCCTTCAACTGAGCCTGGTGCCTAAAAGTGCTAATAATTCTGAACAGTAGCCAGGGTGGACAGGAGCATTGTTGTGCTGTGTGCCCACCCTCTGTCACCCGAGGACCCTTTGAGAGGGTACTGTTTTGACTGAAAAGGCTGTCACCAGGCCATGAGGCAGAGGCTGGAGTCCAGCTCCAGCACAGATTTAATCCTAGTACCCCTCATTTCCAGGCATCCTGTCCCTGGTCGGCAGGTGCGGGGACATGGTTGCCAGAAGAGGTGACTGGGGAGACGAGCAGCTAATAAATGCCTCTGTTTGGGCTCCCTCCAGGTGACCTCCCGGAACCGAGATAATGACCCCAATGACTACGTCGAGCAGGACGGTAAGGGGCTGGGGGGAGTATGTGGATCTCTGCCCGGCTCATCGTTCTGCAGGCCAGCACAGAGGCAAGACCAGACACAGCTTCTCGTGCTCCCTGGTCTCTGTCAGCTGACCTTTGGGCTGTTTTTCCTGATTGTGTGGTCTTCTGGTGGTATTGCGGGTCAAAATTCAGGGGACGGTGTCTGTCGGCCCTTGACTGACTCACACCTCTCCCCACAGACATCCTCATCGTCAAGCTGAGGAAGGGCCAGGAGCTGAGACTTCGAGCCTATGCCAAAAAGGGCTTTGGCAAGGAGCATGCCAAGTGGAACCCTACCGCAGGGGTGGCTTTTGAATATGATCCTGACAATGCCCTGAGGCACACAGTGTACCCCAAGCCTGAGGAATGGTATGTTCTCATTGGGAGTAAAGGCATTCAGGGTGGGTTGGTGTGGAAATGGCTCCCAGTCACTGGGGTCGGGGCAGGCTCACTGTGGACATAGTGCCCTAAAAGCAGCTGTAGCAGCCCTGTGCTGACCTGTATTTGACCTCAGGCCAAAGAGCGAGTACTCAGAGCTGGACGAAGATGAGTCACAGGCTCCCTACGACCCCAACGGCAAGCCAGAGAGGTAAGATCCAGGCCGGCACATGAAGTGTGTAAGAATGTATGGTTTTGGTGCAAGGTCTGAGTCGGGAGACCCTTCCCTCACGTCCCAGTGCCCGTGAGCTGAGGAAGGAAGGGGAGCTGCAGAATCCATGGCGGGTGCAGGTCCCAGGGCAGGTGATCATCTCCCTTGGTCACTGTGGGATGAGGGGCCCTGCGGTGGTTTCACTCTGCTCCTCCTCTGATGAGCAATCCCCAAAGAAGAGGTCTGCCCAGAGCCAGAAGTGACCAGTCTTCTGACAGTGAACGTGAGCCACTGTTAACTTGACTTTCCACTGTCTCCATGTGGAACACATGCACTCCGAAGTGTTTTAAGGTTTCCCCAGTAGCTTTTTGAGCTAGCTGTGGCCTCCTTGGAGTCCCGTAATGTACAGCAGGACCCCCGTTAGTAAGAGGTTGAAGCCACCCAGGAGAGAGCGCATGATCCGAGGCCGACGCTCGGCTGAGCCAGCCTGCCTCGCGGAGGGCTCTCACCAGACTCTTCCTCTTAGGTTTTACTACAACGTCGAGTCCTGTGGCTCTCTGCGCCCTGAGACCATTGTCCTGTCAGCCCTCTCTGGATTGAAGAAGAAGCTGAGTGATTTACAGACCCAGTTAAGCCACGAGATCCAGAGTGATGTCCTAACCATAAACTAGCACAGCTCACCTGTTTGAACAAAAAAGGGGGGGATCTGGGCCAGCAGCTGGATTTGTCTCTCCAGAGCCTCTTCTAGCTACTGGGATGTGGACAGCTGTTGGCTCGGGCTTCTTGGCAAACCGTCAGTACCCACTAGAAAGGGAGCCGTATGGAAGAGGCGGCCTATCCCAGCTTTGCTCAGATTGCCAGGCATGCCACTGGCATTTGAGGCAGGACAGTTTTTTACTAGACATCTCACGTCCCTGGCTCTGCCCACTCATTGCCAGTGGCATTCCCCAGGACATCCCTTCCAATGCGTTTTCTTATGTGCCTTTGGGGGAGTCTGTTGAGAACCACTGAGCTGGACTTTCTTCTGTTGGTCATTTCAGGTCTTCAAACCCTTTCTGTCCAACAGTTGGAGGTTTCACAGTTGTACCTTGGACTTCCGGTGTTAGGATTGAGTGTTAGAACCCTCATTCAAGTTGCCTACAACCCCTTCCAGTCCCTGCCCAGAGCCAGGCTGCTGGCACTTCGCTCAAATCTCCAAGTGTCCCTAATTTGAGAACCCTTAGAGAAGAGTGTTAGAGCCTGGCTGCCTCCCTGCCCCAGGTAAACCCTGTATTTCATTCTCTACCCATTAGTTATGAACTTCACTGCCAGTAGCCTGATTATTTAAGTTTGGGTGCTGGGGGGCAAGGGCCTTAATGAAGGGAAGGTCTGGCCTTGACCCCTTACCCCTGTAGGGTAGAATCATGCCCAAAGTAGTTAATTAGGCAGCCTGGCAGGAGATGCCTGGAGAAAACCTGAGATTCGGTACAGAAAGGAAGGGATATTTATTGATTCAGGAGTTGTCTTTTTAAAAGTTTTTATTCTTGGCAATAAAGAGCACAACATAATCTCCTTCATGCGTCATCGTGCCACTAACTTGAGCCAGCCGGCCCTACCTCCCTCTCCAAGGCCTTTGGTGCCGAGCTGGCTGTGGCCCCTCTCTGGCTCCAGGGCGCTCCTGGAGGGGCCTCTTGCTGTATCATTCTGCCACAGCTTGAATAGTGGTTATTTACAACAGGGTCTGTTCCACAAATCAGAACCCTAAAGTATTTAAAAAAAAAAACCAAAAACCCACACACGCAACCGAGGGTTTGATGGGAATAGAAAGATAGCCCTTCTGCAAGGTAGTCAATAAATACCAGCACTAGAAAATCAATTGCTTTAATTGCATTTCAGCAGGGAGCCTCAGCACCATGTGGGGAAGAGGAGATGGGAAGGGCTCGGTTTCCGAGTGCTTTTGGCCGGCCATAGGGTGGCCAAACAGGGCAGAGGGGCTTCCTCTGCTGGGACATCACCTACCCCCAGGTCAGTGAGGGTGGGGGAGGGGTGCTCCCCGCAGCCTGGCCCCGGGGTGGGGAAGAGCTCAGACCGGCCCTCCTCCTCCTCGCTGAGGTGACCTGCACCCCCACCCCTGGGGGATCTTCTCCGCCTACTAAGCAGGAAGGAGCCTGGGCAAAAATTACATTTTAAAACCAGATTTTCACCTGAGGTGTCAACCAGATGTCACCTCTGCTTAAAACTCCCAAGTGCAAGGCTGCCAAGAGGCACAGTGGAAGCTCAACTCCTTCCTGTGCCCCTCTAGGCCCAGAGGAACTGAGAAGCCACCTGCTGTCTCAGCCCCTGGGCTGCTTGGGGAAAGCCAGCGGTCCCAGCGCCAGCCTGGAGCTCTGTCTCCCTCCTCTGGCCCTGGCCACTCAAGCAAGTCCTGGCAGCAGGAGGGCTGTGCCACGGAGGACAGGGAACAGCTGCCCTCACGTTCAAAAACAGCCTTGACTGTGACCCGGTCATGGGATTAAAAACTGTATGTGGTATCGGGGAGGGATGGGGGAAATCTCAGGAGTATAGAATATGTCATAAGCCATATATATTAAAATCATTAACAGTATATAGTCCCACAGTAGCTCCAGCCCCGCACATGCTCTGGCGGTGTGGCCAGCCCTTTGCCTTGGTCCAGCCTCACCCTGGGGGCAAGGAAGGGATAGCTTGCTCCGCTTCTCCAGGCTCTTGGCCAGCAGCCCCTCGAGGGCGTCCACAACACGCTGCAGTCGGCCCAGCAAGAGGCAGCCCCGGCGGTCCTTGGCGCGCGCCGGCCCTGCCGTCACTGGGCTGGGGTCTTGGTCTCGCTGCCATCCCCCTGGCCGGGCTTTGGCTTTAGCAGGATGAATCGGTTGAGGAGGTCTGTTTCTGAGCTGGCCTGGGCTGCCCCGTACCCCTCACCTGTGGACACGGAGGCGGGCTCAGGACTTGGACGCAGGTCAAAGGACCCCCACCCAGAAGGCCCGGTCCTCCACAGAACCTTGTGGCAGGTGAGTGTGGGGCGCCGCTGGGACTCACCGGCACAGCTGGACGCCTCGGCAATATTCTGGGAACCTGTGATGTGGTGCCAGTAGGCACTGCGGGGCAGCATAGTGGTGGGCGTGCAGGGGTATGAGTAATGTTCCGTGCCCTTGTTCAGCAGCTATGGGGCAGAGAAGGGGGGGCCCTCCCGTCAGCTCCAGGGGCAGCGGCCTGCCTCCAGCCCAGCACCCTGCCGGCCTCTGGCGTACGCGCCAGCTGGAGACAACTGGCGTGCTCTTAGCCTCCCCGGTAGCCTGGACCAGTGCCCGCTGCCTCACCCTCACGTTCTTCTCCATCTCCAGCAGGACGCGCTTGTGTTGCTCAGCGATGGCCAAGGTGGCACTGTGGACCCGCTGGTAGATCTGTTCCCCTTCCTGTGTCTGGAAGGTGTAGAGCCCTTCCCCGGCATCACACATCCTAGGGACACGAGAGGCACCGAGGGCGAGGTAGAGGGGACTGCACCACGCACACACAGGTGCTTGGTCCGGCTTTCTGGCACCGCAGACTGGCCGCGCCCCAGGCCCTCTGCACCCCACCCCCTCTGTCTTCCGGGGGTGCTGGCCGCACAGCCCAAACGTGCTGGGCATTTTCTGTGTACCAGTGATCTAAACGCCTTACAGGAATGAACCCATTCAGGTTTTTCTCCCATCCCTTTGGTCTGCGCACTTTTAGTTTCCTGTTCTGAATTTCCTCAAACCATTTTGCAGATGAGGAACCTGAGGCCTACTGATGGTAAGTAGCTTAGCCAGGATTATACAGGGGATTACACAGAATTTAAGTCTAGGCAGGCTGGCTCCAGAGTTCAAGCTCAATCCTCACCATAATTCTAGGAGGTGGAGTACTTTTTTTTATCCTCTATTTGACAGATGAAGAAAACAGACGTGGTCCACAGCCACAGAGCTGTAGGTGCCAGGGCCAGCATTTGATTTGAGCCCCAGAAGTTTGAAACAGCCGCACTTGACCTTCCTTGCGTGAGCCTCAATTTCTTCATCTATAAACTGGAAATCTTACGTTCCCTTTTGGTTTTCTATGCTGATAAATAAGCTCCCAGCACAGTGCCTGATAGAGTGAACGACGGCCGACAGCATGATCGTGGTGGGACATGGTGGGACAGGGTGGGACAGGGTTGAGGGGGCAGGAGGGTCCTACCGGCCAGCCTCGAAGGTAAAGCGTGTGGCATCCCGGCCATAGCGACGCAGCGAGCAGAGGGGCCACGAGACGAGCTTCACGCGGGGGTTGTGTATGTCCCAGAGGTAGATGTTCTCGTGGGTGATCTGCAGCTTGCACTCGCCATACACATCCAGGTTGGGGCAGGGCAACAGGAAGACATTGAAGCGGTCTGCAGCGGGAGAGGAGGAGTGGGGCTGGAGCCTCCCCAGGGGAGGACTCTCCTCCCTCCTCCCACCCCCTCGGCAGCGGCAGGCCTCACCTGTCTGCTCACACTGCACTCCTGGGGCCAGGAGGTCCGGCTCTCCCAGACTGATGTCATTGAGTCGTGACCCCAGACACTCCACAGACAGTGTCTTGTACCACTCCTCCGCCTCCAGCTCTAGAGAAAATGGTACCTCGTGCCAGCCCCGGGTCCCCCAGCAGCCCATCCATCTGCCCTCAGCCCACCATGGTGTCCCACCATGCAAGGCAGAGAGAGTGAGGCCAGTGGATACTACCTGCCTGTCTCCCCTTGTCCTGGGGGCCTGCTCCCTCCAAGCCCCACCCCCCCACACTACTTTCACCCCCACACATCACCCCCAGCCAGGGCTCGTCCTGCTCTGCCTCCTCCCGACTGCACCACTGGACCATGACTGGCCCAGGGGAGTCTGGCTGGAAACCTGCAGCCCCCGCTCCTCACCTGAGTCGCAGGTGAAGGTACGTGCTGAGTCGTCGGTGAATATGATGGCCACCGCCTGCCTCTTGGTCTCCTTGGGGAGCCGCGTGACACATTTGACGTTGCTGATCTCAGTTACCTGCGACAGCACCCAGGAGAGACTGAGCCAGGCTGGAATGCCTCCCTCTGCACCCCCCCCCCCAGTGGTGCCACCCCCAGGAGGGTGCTCTTGGACCTCAGGGCTCAGCAAATCGTCACTGCTTACAGACTGGGGTAGCTAGGACCCAGGCCCCCTAACCTTGGGGCAGCCTCGGAGGCACACTGACTTCTCATCTGGGTACTTCTCCAGCCGCTGGGGCCCTTTGCTGGAGGATTTCCGGAACACCAGCCAGCACCTCCGGTAAATCTGTGGGGCAAGAGGGCAGTGGGATCAGGCCTCCTGGGACCACTCCCACCCAACATGGCCCTGACTAACCCCTGCCTGCCACAGGGGGCAGTGCTACACAGCCTTCCCTGGAAACCCAGCCCAGGAGAAAACCTGGGACCAGCAGCGAAGCCCCCTCCCCAAATTGAAGAAGCAGGCATTTCGTCCCTGGCTCTGCAAGACGGTTGCACAAAGAGTGCTCTGAATCACTGTTTACTGCTCAGCTCGAAGCTTAATATAAATAGGCAACATTTGTTTCCCTTCTGTACTTCCTAGTGTTCTTCACAGTCAATCTCAGGCTCACTCTTGAGGTTGGTTTGATGATCGTTGCCACTTTACAGACAGGAAACTGAGGCACCAATAAGTAACAGTTGATAAATGGTAGTGCTGATATTTTTAAAGCGCTGGCTAGATCCAGAATGGATATTTGGAGGCCACCCCTAACAGTCTGCCCAGGGCTCTGGAAGTGCCAGCCACAACAGAGGGAGTGTCCTAGGGACAGGGATCAGACCCTTGACCATTCTGAGCCTGCACATCACCACAGCCCTTGTTCTCAGGGGCAGGGGAGGGCTCTTGATGGGAGTAATACCCCCTCTCATCTCTGGCCACCCTCTCTTGTCATCCTCTGACATTCTGGAGTATAGGAGGTCAGGATTAGTTCCCTGTTCCAGTTGGGGAACCAGAGGCTCTCAGTGGTTCCCCAGAGGGGCAGAGCCAAGAACCTGGGGTTACCCCACAGCATAGTGCCTCCCCAGGCGAGGTTCCCTCCTGTCCGACTACTGCCAATGACCCCGTGCCTAAAACTGCCTTGATTCTCTAGAGCTTCATGGGCTCATCCTGACTGCCAAGGAGCCAGGGTGCAGGGAGCCAACCATGCTCCAGGGCAAACTGGCTTGTCAGACCCTCCCCCCCCCACCCCCAGTGGTGGCCTAGCCACCGGCCCAGGCTGCAGACTCTTCCTTCCCTGGCCCCCTCCTCCACCCCAGGCTCTCTCTCAGCCTACTCTGTCAGTGGGCACTGCAAAAGCCCGGCAAAGCCTATTCCAAGAAATCACAGGTGCCCCCTCTCACCGGCAAACAGTAGGGAGACTGGGGGTGCCCAGAGCAGAGGAAGCAAGAGGCCCATAGCCCCATGCCTACGGCCCTGCCACTCAGTCCCCAGGTCCCGGGTAGGCAGGGCCCCAGGCCAAGAAGCCACTCAGAACCAGGCCATTTCTGGGACCATCTGGAACTCTAGGAGGTATCTCTGCTCCTGTACCCAGGGCCCTGGCTCAGCCCCTGGCCTATCCACCTAAACCACAGCAGGCCTCAGCTCTTAGCTGGGGAGCTCCTTTAGGACAGAGACTGTACTTTATTCTCAGAATCTTCACTCACATCCTGGTAACCTTGTTAACACAGCTCTGCTGAACAAGTGAATGACCATATGAAGAGACCGTGGATGGCTGGATGAATGAATGAATGAATGAATGAATGAAGGCTGTCGACCCCAATATGCCCTGCCAACTTGGGCTCCATGAAGCTTGCAGTGTAGGGGCAGAAGGCCCAGGGGCCTGAGCACCCTGGTTGCCTGGTTACAGATACAGATAGATACACACACACGCACGCACGCACGCACAGCCCCAGGGAGCCACTGTGCTCAAGAGCCCTCCTTCCCCACTTCTCATGGTCTTTGATCAGCACTTCAGAAACACTCTGCCACAGCTCTGCCAGAGGAAGGCCCTGGCGGGTAGGAGGGTCTGTTCCCCAGCTCCTTCAGCCCCTCCTGGCTCACCTTTGTGAGCTGAGACCAGAATGGCTGCCCTGGCACAAGAAGGGCTGACAGCCCCTCATATCAGACCTGCAGGGACAGGCTGAATGCCCTGGGTACAGGGAGACCCAAACTGGATCTGGCCACACCCCAGCTCCCAATCTCTCCCACTGGCTGTGTCCACCTGTAGGCCACTTGGTTTCAGGTCTCCTCCTGGAACAGGTCTGATACTAAGTGCAAGTGGCTGCCTCAAGGGGGCTCTCGTTTCCCCGTAAGCTCTGCACTGGGCAGGGCCTTGGCCCAGGTGGGCCCCCCGCCCCAGGGACCTGCTAGACCCAGGCCCATAGGAATGAGGAACCATACTAGAAGCTGGGCCCCTACTCCCTTGGCCTCCCCACCTCATTTTCAGTTTCTCTAGTTCTGTGCTCCACGTGGGTTCCATCCCTCTCTCAGGACCCGAGCAAGGTGGTGCCCACCCAGGCACTGTCTCCTGGACTGAAACCCAGGTTGGGATACAAATCCAAATCTAGCAAAGACTCCAGACACGCCTACAGCTCAGCTCCTACACTCTGGGCAGAACACACGCCCACAGGGGCGCGCGGGACCACAAAAGGGGGGGAGGGGCAAGAACCACCCCTCTCCAAGGCCAGCCCTGCTTGGTCTGGTTTCCAGGCAGGGAAACCATATCAGAGCCCTGTTCCTCCCCCACCCCACTCAGGCTGAGCCAGGAAGCCTTGAGAAGTCTGATCTCACCCCACCCCCATCAGGGCAATGGGGGAGGGGAGGAAGAGAGAGAAGGGAGACCCCGTGAAAACACAAGACTTGGGCCACCTCGGTCACCAAGGATACCCTCCTACTGGGGAAGGACCCCTCACTGGAGGTGGGAGAGGGTCAGCAGGGGAACAGAGGCAGCTCTTGGACAACCTCACTGAGATCATTAAGTTGGTCCCAGGAGCCCCTGGTCATGCTCTCTGGGGGTTGAGGGGAAGCTGTACTCACCAGGAGGGGGTGAGGGGGGGCGCATGCCCACAGAGGTGTATCTGAGGCCTCATCCCCACAGACCCTGTAAGCAAGCCCCCAGCTCTGGGCCAAGCACCCAGTGCGCAAGGAGCCACCGCCAACAACTTAGAGGAAAGCAGTCTGTCCCAGAGCCACAGGCCATCCTGCTCTAAGTTCTCATTCCTAAACCACATAAATACCAGCCTCTGCACCCTCACATCACTGCCCTGCCCCACAGCCAACCACTCTCTTTTTCACACACTCCTTTAACGGTAAAAGCAATAGCCAAAATAAATACATAAGGACCCGTACACAGAAAGCAATGGAAGCTGGGGGAGACCAAGGGACTTAAGAGAAAAGGGGCCAAGAGAGGGAGGAGAGAAACAGAGAGGCGAGGCGAGGCGAGGAGACAAGGGGGAGTGAGAGGCTCAGACACAGCCCCGCACTTCCAGCCGCTGTCCTGGCCACAACTTCAACAATGGCAGGGCAGCCGCCTGCCCGTCGTCGGCCGCCACCCCTGGCCCGGCCGCTGGGACGCCGGCCAGCCCTGCTGGGGTGGGGGCCGCAGCAGGCACATGCCGGGTAGCCGGCTGGCCAGAAGCCTCGACACCACAACTGCGCGATGCGGCCCCGGGCGGGCACCCGCGCACAGGACGCGGCAGGCTCCAGACCAGGTCCTCGGACGCCCGTCCCTCGGCAAGGCCCCTCGGAGGGTGGCTCACCCCGAGCTTCCTGCTCTTCATCTTCACGTAGCCTTGCTTGACGATGTCGTTGAAATTGGTCGCCATGGTTTCCCCACTGCCTTTGGGGTGCCGGGCCTGGCTGAGAGCGGGGAGGGATGCCCAGGTGGCCTCGGTTTCCGGATCCTCCTATCACCTGTTCGAGACACTCCGTCGTCGGGGGGGCCGCGAGGGCCGCTCCTCACCTCGCCCGCCTCAGCATTGTTCTAGCAGCTCCTCTGCCCGGCGCCTGCTGGAAATAAAAATGACAGGGAGATTAGACAGTGACATCTTTCTCTTCCCCTGGCTGTCTCGCTCTTTTTTCCTTCCTCTTCCCACACTCCTCCCTCCCTCCCTCCGCCCGCCCTTCTTCCTTCCCTTCCCTCCCCACCCTGGGACGACAGAACCATTCAGGAAAACCGAGGTGGAGGCAGCAGCGAGGAAAATGGTCCAGCCCAGTCCCCTCCCTCACGGCTGGGGCTGGCGGTTAACCCCTTCCTGGAAGGGCTGGCGCCGGCTCCCACTGTGGAGGTGGGAAGAGAGGGAGGTGGCCCAGGAGCCGTTGTCCCGTCCCATCTCCTGTTACAACTCTGGAGCAGACTTAAGGTGACCTTCCCAGAGCCAGGCCCCCTCCCATGCACAGGGGCCTCAGGGGAGAGCCTTCCGAGAGAGGGGAGGTGGGGTGCCCAGGAGGTGGCCCACAGTCTGGTGTGAGTGAAATCCACACGTCCCGAGCTTCAAGACAGTCTGCCTGGTCAGTCTCAGCAGACCCCCAAATCCCTCTGCCCACCCTCCCCCTGCCAGTCTATACCTGGTTCTCTCCAGCCCCAGGAGGGAGGCTGAGAGTCAAGCCCACTCAGGCCCTCATCCCGGCCCCTGGAACTCTTCAGTAGCTCCTCTGGGTGCTGCTTCCTGGGTGGGAGGGCAGAGTCCAGTGGGGCGGGCCCCCAGATAAGCCTGAGGAATGTGCTGGGCCGACTGGAGGTGGCCACTGTGGAAACAGTCACCTCTCCCTGGCCCTAGGGGAACCCGCTGGTCTGGGGGTGCTGGCGCTGAGTGCCCCGTGTCCCAAGCATGGGCAGGAGTTAATTACAGACAGAGCCAGCAGTCACCTGGCCCTGGGTTAGAGGACACAGCCAGAGAGCGGTGAGGAGCACCAAGGGGAAGTCTACAGGGAGCAGGAAATGGGGATGCCAGCAGGGGCCGCTCTGAATCAGGCAGATAAAAGCTAAGACTAAGACAAGGGGAGGGGGTCCTCAGCAATGGCGCAGTCCGACACCCATTCTACAGATGGAGGCGGAAAAGAAAGCTGCCCAGAAAGGATAAGCAACATGGCTAATGTCGCACAGCAAGTCTGGGGCACAGCCAGCAACGAAAGAGAAGTTTCATTGTGGGTGGCGGAGGCAGGCCCGGGGCGGGAAGGCAAGGTGGAACGTCCTGTGGCCATCTCTGGCTGCCTACCCCCACCCAAGCCCTCTCTACCATTCAGGCTCAGAAGCAGGGGCTTTGCCGGCAACTCGGCCCCCCGTGTCTCCAGGATTGCTGGCTGGGAATGGAACAGCATTTCTGGGGTCAGCAGGGCATCTGGGCCGCCAGGATAAAGCCCTGGGACAAGCTTGCTGCTGGATCCGCCAGCAACTTGGCATTAATTACTCTCCTGGAAGACGGTCTGTTGAGTACCTAACAAGGAACAGATGGGCCTACCCCGCCCCCCCGGGGGCACACACAAACAAGGGGATGGGCAGAGAGGGTGATGCTCCCCTAGCTTACCTGCACCCTGATAGCCTCTTCCGTACACCCTCAGCTGCCTCCCTGCCCATTCGGTCCCTCTATCCCGGCCCCCCTGGGTTCCAAGACCCTCCGTGATGGGATATCCAAGTGGTTTGCTTTCCTCCTATAAAGTCTGGTCTAGGGTCCCCTTCCCAACACTGACCCCCAAACAGCCCCACCACACCTGAGCTCTGGCAGCCAGAGACTGGTAAATTTCCCCAGCTCTGTCTCTACTGCCTGCCCATGGGGCTGCCTCGCCCCCACAGCAAGGACCACCTCCGTTAAATTCCCCTCCAAGGCTGGCCATTGGCCACGAGGCTTCTGGGTTCATTCAAGGGAGCCTGGGGTGTGACACAGCCAGGAATGTGAATCCAGCGGCCTGCTCCATGCCTCAGTTTCCCCATCAGTAAAAAAAGAGAGAGACAGAAAATAAGTCCCACTTTGAGGAAATGCCTCATGGGGGTACCTGTTTGCCCACTTTGGACCCAGAACTTCCGCCCCCAAAACAAAGGCTATTTTTATTTCAAGGGCTGTGACACTATCATAACCAAGCCTTCCACCTGCCCAGTTCAGGCCTCTTGTCATGGCCCCGCCAACCAGCTACCTTCCCAAGTGACTGTGATGCCAAGCTCTCAGGGGCACCGCTGCCCTGTCTGTCCACAGGCCCACACCCTAAGCCCTAGAGCCAGCCCCACAGAAATAACCCAGCAAAAGAGCAATCTTCCACGGGAAGCCCGGGGGGCAAAGGCTCGGCAGCTCCCTCTTTGGCCCTAAGTCACAGAGATTCCTGGCCACACTCAGACCCTAATGAAGTTTGCAAGAGCAAGACCCAGCCTGGGACCCAAAATGATATGGCAAAGGGGGGTAAGGGAGGTAGGGGGAAAGGTCAACAGGTGGACCCCCAAATTGGACAGGCAACGGGATCCGGTGTGGGGGTGCCCAGAACTAACTCATCCCCCTGAGGGACTGTATTATTAAGCTGGACAGGTGGCCCCGGGCTGAGCCTGTGAGGGTCCACCGGGGCCTCATGGTGGAACGCAGAAGTCCAGGCACAGGGCTGAGGCGGTCCCTGCCTTGCCACACCTGGGGCCACTTTCCCCATCACTCCTGGGCCACCGCCAGCTCTGCCTCTCTCGAGCCCACAGCTGCAAAGAATGCCTCACTAATTCAAGGCCTGATGTCTCAGGCCTGTGAGCTCAGCTCTGAACACCCAGAGAGTGCTCAGCAGCCCCCTGAGTACTGCAGGGGAGAGCGGGGGCCCCCCATTCCTCCTCCCAGCCTGGCATCAACATGGCTGCCCAACCAGAGACAGCACCCACCCTGAGCCAGGCCACTAAGGGCTCCTGTACAGAGAGAGCTGGACTCAAAGGCCCCCTTCCCCCAGCTCTCCCCAGAAAGGGCAGGAGACTCCCTGATGCCCAGCAGAGTGGCAGGGCAGGGCCTCCCAGCCCCATAGGGTAGCCCCTCTGAGCACTCCTTCCCTGCACCTGGATTCTGCCTGGAGGCTTTGGCTCCAGAACAAACGCTACTTGCTGCTGTTGGCAACCAATGACTGAGCAGGAGTGGCTGCCTGCCTGGCCGGGCCTCCCCACCCCGTGGGGGATAGGATCTTATCAGGGCTTCAGGGACAGCCCTACCTGGACACGCCTCACTGTCATCTCCCTGTCTCGCCCCATGGCAAAGATCCTATCGGCAGGAGGCAGGATTCTCTCCGGCACCAGGGACACTTCCCATCACCTGTACTCAGGCCCTCTCTCCCCCAGTGTGATTGTTATCAGGGGCCACGAGGGCGTCTTCCCATCCCACCCTCTGCCTCCACCCATGCAAATCCCCTGAAGAAACCACCAGCTCAGACACTGCGGGTCTCATCTAAGGCGGGTGGCAAGACGGATCAAGTACCCAACCCGACAGAGTGGGATGAGGGAACATCTGAACAACCACAGTCTCCTGGGCCCTGAAGTCAGGCAAATGATGTTATGCCTCCACGCAACTGCCACTCTGCTGTCTCTGGGCCCCTCACCCACCCCTCTGGGCCCATCTCCCCCACACCCGCCCGGCTCAGCACGCACGGCCTCCTATCTGTTGCTCAACACGCCTAAATCCTTCCCACGCAGGACCACTGCACTTGCTGTTCCAAGCCTACAACACTGTTCCCTCTGACGGTCCCAAGGCTCATTCAACGCTTCATTCAGGTCTCAGCTCAGAGGTCACCTCCTCAGAGAGGCCTTCCCGGACCACCCGAGCCAAAGAAGCCCCGCCAGTCAGCCTCTATCCAGCTTCACTGTCTTCATCACACACATCACTATAGGACTGTCTTGTTCCTTCAGCTCTTCATTTGCTACTTGGCCACTGTCTCCTAGAACACTCTAGAACATCAGTGCCTTGTCTGTCTAGTTAATAGCTCCATCCCAGTGCACAGAACCATGTCTAGTGCAGAGTAAGTGCTCAGCAACTGGGGACTGAAAGCATAATTCTCTCCACTTGTCCTCCTCACCCATCCTCCCACCACCACCCTTAGCCACCTGGCAGGGCCCAGCTCAACCTTCACGCGCATGTTAAGTAGCGATGGGCTCCCACCTCCCTGGGTCCGGGTCCTGGGGCCTTCCCAGGGCTGACTGTCATGGTCGGCAAACTGTTGTTCCTGAACAACCAGCCAGTCCCCAGCTGGGTTCAAAGCTGCCTCAGGGGAGAGAGTACTGCTGACATGGTGGCCAGGCCTCCCCATCTTGGTCAGGGTTGGAGGGTGAGGTCATGCCCAGCCCTGCTGCCCTGCCCGAGAAGGGAGAGCTAAAAGTAGCCAGCACCCAAGCACAGAGAGGCAAGCAACTGGGTGGGAGGGGTCACAGCTCCTGAAACCCATCCTGCAAGGGGGGCAGGAATGGCCTGCACTCCAGCCACATCTCTCTGAAAGGGGCAAGGAAAGAATCTGCACTAAACAAGACCAGGCTCACACCACGGCCAGGAATCCTGCTAGGCCCCTCACTGCCCTTGACTTGCACACCCCTACACCCCAAATGCTCCATCCAAGTATCCTGGCAACTGCCAGGCACCCACAGCTTGGGGCTGGCAGGCTGCACAGAGGCCCTGCTCTGCCCACATCACCCAGGTGCTCAGCCTCTGCTCAAGCTTCTTTGCAGTGACAGAAAGCATTTAACTGGAAGCTGGGCCTTGGGGGCTCTGGCAGGAGGGGAAGGTGGACAGTCCCCTATGGCCAGGGGAGGAAGGTTCCAGGCGAGGAGGGGAGCTGACCATGAGTTTAAGTTGTAGGATAGGAACCATTTGCAGGTGTGGTGGGCAGTGGGCAGCTGGGGTAGACAAGTCTCTTGGAATTTGGGGGAGCTGAGAGAGAGCAGGCCATGGGGAGCAGGAAAGTGGGGAGGAAGCTGGGGGCTGCGATGGGCTGGGATATGCCCGGTCGGGCGGCAGGCCCAGAGTGGAGACCACAGGGGCCTGGGCTTCTCCGACGGTTGGTGTGGGGCACAGGTGAGGTCAGGGCCCCGACCAGGGCTCCCCTGTAGGCGAGAGCTGGTGTAGGAGGAGCCCGGAGAGAGTTTCAGGGGCCTGGGGGGGGGGGGGGGGGGCCTTTTGTGGGAGGGTCCCCGAGGCCCCCTCCCCCGATAGGGTTGGTAGGTCCCATAGGCTTGGAGAGTTCTCGGGCTGGAGTCGCCCAGGGTCTCGCGGGCTCGGGCGTGGCCTAGGTGCCCCCTCCCCGCCTCGCGCCCCCCAAGTTACCTGGGCGCCACGGCCCGGGCCCGGGGCGCTTGCTCGGCGGGCGGCGGGCCAGGCTCATACCCGCGTCACGGCGCGGCCGGCGGGGGCAGCGGGGCGGTGGCGGCGC
>NW_024412421.1:10571718-10605925 GCF_014898765.1 Herpailurus yagouaroundi
CCGGCGGGGGCAGCGGGGCGGTGGCGGCGCCGGGCTCCGGGCGGTGAGCGGGAGGGAGGCGCGGCCGCCAGGCTGGGCTCCGGCTGGGACTCGGCTGCATTTGCCCCGCCGCCGGGGTCCCGCCTCCCCCCGCCCCGAGGCCCGCCCCGCGGCCCGCCCCCGCCGTATTCCTCCGAGCCGCGGGACACTCACTTCCGCCCCGGCGCCCCCAGCTCGCCTCCACCGCCCCTTCAGTTCGCCCTCGGTAACCGGCCCAGCCCCGCCGTCCCTCCCTGGACCCCTGTCCCAACCTCCTACCGCCTCTCAGCCCCTGGAAGCTGAACCCAACGGCAGCCCTCAGCCCCCAAATCTCAACCCTTAACTCCTTCGGGAATGACATGCGCGCGCGCACACACACACGTTGTTCCCCTATCCCTATACGACTCCCTGGTCCCTCCAAGCCCAGCCTCCCCGAGACCTCAGCGGTACCCCGCACCCTCCTCACACACTCGGGTACCCGCTACAGCGCCTCCAACTCCAGAGGTCTGCTCCCCTAGCAGTCTGCCAGCCTCTCCCTCCCCTGGCCTCCACTCCACCCTGGAAACACCCAATACTCCCATTCTATGTCCCCCCTGAGACTTCGGCCTTAAGTCCAAACCCCATTCCTCTCGGTCACCCCCCCCCCCCCTCCCTGCAGCACACACACTCACCTCGCTGCCCCTCATCCCATCGCTGCCCTGCTGGAATCTTAACCCACAGGACTCCTCAGCTGTTCCAGGCAGGAATGGGGAAGTTCCCTAGGGCCTTCCCAGGGAGGGACTGTCTCACCCCTCTGGTTGTGATGTCTGCACCCCATTACACCCGTGGTTCTCTGGGTGTGCTTTCTGGGCTAGAGGAATCACCACCAGCATCACTCTGAAACGTATTAGAAATGCAACTTCCCCACCCCACTCCAGACCTATGAAATCAGAAACTCTCAGAGTAGCCCCCGGAAGGAAATCTGTGTTTTATCAAGCTCCCAGGTGATTCTGATGCACACTATCCCCTGCTTTCGACCCAATACACAAAATGAAACAAAAGTACGCACCTGAACAACCAAAACCCTGAGAAATGAAAACACCTCCAAGTCCAAGCCCAGGTGTCATCAGAGAGATAGGCCTAACACCTGGAGGGGCCAAGAATCACAGCACTCACCCATGGAGTCCCTGCCCCTGCCTCCAAGACGCCGGGCCTCAACCTTACCCAGGCTTGCCTGAGAGCTTCTTAGGGGGCTGCTTCCCTTCCCCTGAAAGTTTCCCTGGATAGTCATTGTGGTGCCCCCAGGACTCCCAGCAGCCTCCCACCCTGGGCCTCAGCTAAGCAGCCCCTCACTGCCAGGGGAGGAAGCAGCTGCACCGGTCCCTGCCGGCCAAGCTGGCCTGGGTCTTGACCTCCTGACCTCCCCATGCAGCTCCCAAACTTGACCCCACCTGCTTTGCTTCAAACCACAGCCCATAAAGCCCTCCAGCACTTGATCCATCACGGCAAACTGTGTTTGCCACCAGAAACCTCTGGAGAACTTTTGGCCAGCAACAACAACAAAAGAGTAGTCACAATAAGCAAGCATCTTCTCTAGAGCAGGGTTTCATAAAGAGCTTCTTTCTCTCATCTCCCCCAATGCAGTCTCCGTCTGCATTGTTGTTGCCTAAATTTTTTTCAATTAAATGTTTTATTTTGAGATATTTGAAGAGTCACGTGGTATTAGAAGCTACAATACAGAGAGATCCACGTACCTGTAGCCAGTTTCCCTCAATGGTGGCATTTGTGCCACAGCATCCCAATGCAGACACTGACATCGAAACAAGATACGGAACATTTCCATCAGCACCAAGCTCTCTCTCTCTCTCTCTCTCTCTCTCTCTCTCTCTCCTGTTGCCCTTTTATGGCCCCACCCACTTCCCTCCTGCTCTCACCCCTCCTTAACCAGCTCCTCCTCCCCCCACTGTCCCTGCCACCACCAATCTGTTTTCTATTCCTCTACTTTGGTCATTTCCAGACTGTTCTACAATTAGAATCATAAGTATATAATCTTTGGGGAATGGCTTTTTTTTTTTTTTTTTCCCACTCAGCATGATTCTTTGGAGATTCATCCAAGTTGCTGCATGTATCAATAGTTCATTCCTTCCACTGCCAAGTAGTATTCCATGGTATGGATGGATGTACCACGGTTTACTTATTCATACATCCATTGAAGGATGTCTGGATTGTTTCCAGTTTGGGGCTATTATGAATAAAGCTGCTATCAACGTTCATGTACAGGTTTTTGTGTGAACATAAGTTTTTATCGCTCTGGGATAAATGCCTAGGCTTGCAACTACTGGGTCATATGATAATTGGATTTAGTTAAAAACAAAAACAAAACCCTGCCAAACTGTTTTCCAGAATGGCTATACTATTTTATATTCCCACCAGTGATGTATGAATAATCCAGTTTCTGCACAACCTTGCCAGCATTACAGTCGTCCCTACTTTTCTTTTTTATTTTTTTAAAGCCATTCTGATAAATGTGTAGTGATATCTCACTGCAATTTAAATTTGCATTTTCCTAATGGTTGATGTTGTTGAACATCTTTTCATGTGCTAATTTGCCATCTGTGTATCTCCTTCAGTGAAATGTTTCTTCATGTCTTTTGTGCGTGTTCTAGTTTGATTATCTGCTTTTTTTGTTGTTGAATTTTGACAGCTCTTTATATATTCTAGATACTAGTCCTTTTTTGGATATGTGTTTTACAAATATTTTCTCCCAGTCGGTAGCTTGTCTTTTCATCCACTTAACAAGATCTTTCACAAAGTAAAATTATAAAATTTCAATGAAGTTCAAATTATTGACTTTTCCTTTGATGATTGTGTTTTTGGTACTAAGTCTAAGAACTCTTTGCCTAGCCCTTGATCCTGAAGATTTTCTCCTATGTTTTATTCTAAAAGTTCGAAATTTTTATGTGTTACATGTAAGTCTGTGATCCATTTTGAGTTAAATTTTGTATGAGGTATGAGACGTAGGTTGATGTTGTGTTTTTTCCCTTTAGACTGTAGATGTTTAATTGTTCCAGCACCATTGTGAGATTTTCTACAGAGATAATCATGGCATCTGCACACAGAGACAGTTTTATTTCTTCCTTTCCTATGTGTATGCATTTTGCTTCCTTTTCTTGCCTTATTGCATTGGCTAGAACTTTCAATACTATATGGGGTAAGAGTAGTGAGAGCTGACATCTTTGTCTTGTTCATGGTCTTAAGGGAAAAGCTTTCAAATTCTTGAGTGGATTGTCATATAAATATCACTTGGATCCTGCTGACTGATGGTGTTGTTGAGTTTTTCTATATCCTTACTGATTATCTAGTTGTCTATCAATAGTTGAGAGAGGGCTGTTGAGGTCCTCAACTATTATTGTGGATTTGTCCATTTCTCATCAGACCTATCAGTTTTTGTTTCATATGTTTGGTAGTCCTGTTTTTTTGTTCATACATATTTAGAATTTGTTATATCTTCTTTATAGGGTCTTTTTAGTTGTATATACTGTCCCTCTCTGTCTCTATAATTTTCTTTCTTCTGAAGTCTACTTTAGTTGATATTAATATAGCACACCTGCTTTCCTTTGACGAGTGTTTTCATGATATATCTTCTTTCATTTTTTAATATTCAAACTGTCTATATTATTGTATTTGAAGTGAATCTTTTAAAGATGGCATATATTTGGTTTGTGATTTTTTTAAGTTTATTTACTTTGAGGGAGGGAATGAGCAGAGGAAGGGCAGAAAAAGAGGGGGACAGAGGATCCAAAACGGGCTCTGAGCTGACAGATAGCAGAGAGCTCGATGAGGGGCTTGAACCCCTGAACTGTGAGATCATGACCTGTGCCAAAGTCAGACACTTAATTGACTGAGCCACCCAGGTGCCCCTTGGTTCATGGTTTTTAGTCCAGTCTGGCAATATCTACCTTTTAATTGATGTATTTAGACCATTTGCATTTAGTGTAATTATTAATATAGTAGAGCTTCAATCTGCCATTTCAATTTTTGTTTTGTCTGCTCCTTTTTTCATGTCTATGTTTTCTTTTTCCTGCTTCTCATGAGTTATTTGAACATTTTTCAATTCCACTTTGATTTGCCTATTATGTTTTTAGTGTGTCTTTTTGTATAGCTTTTTAGTGAATGCTCTAGGTATTACATCATGTCTGTAACTTATCACGGTCTACTGGCACAGATGAGTTTGCCAGTTTGAGTTTGAGTTTGAGTTTGCTGATTTTGCTTGCTGCTTACCTCCCTCTAGATCCCTCTACCCTCCTCCATTTATAATTTAATTGCCTTTCCATTTTTCTCTTCCTTTTATTTTAGAACCGCATCAGGAAGTGTAATAATTTTTGCTTTAACTGTCAAACATAGTTTAGAAAACTCAAACTCAAGAAGAGAAAGACGATTGTATTTGCCCATGTTTTTACTTACCGTGTTCTTTCATCCCTCTTGACGTTCTTTTTTTTTTTTTTTCAATTTTTAAAAAATGTTTATTTATTTTTGAGAGACAGAGAGAGTGTGAGCTGGGGAAGAGGCAGAGAGAGGGAGACACAGAATCCAAAGCAGGCTCCAGGCTCTGAGCTGCCAGTGCAGAGCCCAACGTGGGGCTCGAATTCATAAACTGTGAGATCATGACCTGAGCCAAAGTCAGACGCTCCACCGACTGAACCACCCAGGCGCCCCTCATCCCTCTTGATGTTCTAAAGCTCCTTCCTTTATTGTTTTCTTTCAGTTTAGAGAATTCCCTTTAGTCCTTTTTTTTTCAGGGTAAGTATAAATTCTCTTAGTTTTCCTTCATCTGAAAATGTCTAGGTTTTCCCTTATTCCTGAAGAACATTGCCACTGGGTATGGGATTCTGGGTTACCAGTTTCTTCTTTCAGCACTTGAAAAATATTTTGCCTCTTCTTCTGACCTCCATGGTTTCTGTTGAGAAATCTATTGTCATTCCAATTGTTTCCCTCCTATACCTAGGCTGTTGTTTTCCTCTGGCTGCTTTCAAGATTTTTCCCCTTCATCTTTAGTTTTCAGAAGTTTAATTTTGGAGTGGCTGTGTTTGGATTGTCTTCTTTGGCATTCATTCAGCTTCTTGAATCTGTAGGTTTACATCCTTTACCAAATTTGAGATGTTTCCAGTCATCATTTCTTCAATGACTTTTTCAGACCTGTCCTCTTTCTCCTCTCCTTCCGGGACTCTGATGAAACAAATATTAAATCTTTTGTTACAGTCCTACAAGTCCCGAGGCTCCGTTGCCTTTTTTTTTTTCCTAGTCTATTTCCTCTCTGTTGTTCAAATTGAGCAATTTCTATTGTTCCATCTTCCAGTTCACTGGTTCTTTCCGCTGTCTCCTTTATTCTGCTGTTGAGCCCACCCACTGAGTTTTTTATTTCAGTGATTGAAATAAAAAACTTTTTATTTCAGTTTTTTATTTCAGTGATTTTATTTCAGCTAAAATTTCCATTTAGCTTTCTTCACACCTTCTGTTTGTTTGCTGAGATTTTTTATTTTTTCATTTGTTTCAAGTGTATTTGTGATTGTTCGTTCAACCATTTTTTCTAAATCATGGATGCTTCAAAAGCTTTGTCAGACAATTCTAACATCTCTGTCATTTCGGTGTTGAAATTCATTGGTTGTCTTTTCTTATTCATCTGTGACCTTTCTGATTCTTGGTATGAGTGACGTTTTGAAATCTGGACACATTCATAGTATGAGACTCTAGATTTTATTTAAGCTTTCTGTCTTAGCTGGCATTGTCTGATTCTGCTCCCACAGAGGGGTGGGGAGGTGGTAGGGGGGCGGCCACCACCTGGTTACAGCCAGGTGAAGATAGAAGTTTAGGTTGTCTGCTCTGCTTCTGTTGGCAAGTGGGGGTGCAGGAGTCCTCATTCTTCTTGGGCAGGGCTGTCCTCTACTGACACCGCAGTTAGGAGGTGGCCTCATTGCCACTGGGTGGTGGTGAAAGTCGTGACTTTGCACTAGACTTCCTGATACCGCCCCAGAGAAAAGGGAGAGGGGTGCCTCGATATTGCCAGGTCAAGTGGAAGCCAAGGCTCCCCATGTGGTATCCACTGGCATGGCAGCTGGGGAGCCCCATTGTTGGCTGGGGGAGACTGCTGAGGGTTGAAGACTAGGCTCCCCAGTTGAGCCTTTACTGGTATGGGTGAGGGTGGGGCCACAGGATTTTTGTTTTGTTTTTTGTCTTTGGCTGGAGTAGATGGTTATTGTCTCAAAGTTTTCTGTCTTGGCAGGATGCCCCTTTCTTGGTCCTTTCGCTAGACAGAGTAGGCTTTTGTTGGAGTTTTTGGTTGTTTGTTTGTGCCCATTGGCATTTCCGGGTTGCTGACCTCTTCAGCTCCAAGTGTGCAATGTACGAGGCCAAATGAAAATCCAGGGAACTCACCACTGTGTTCTTGCTTGGATCCCACCTTCCCAAGCCTGTCTGCCTTCTTCTTGCTGCTTTTCAGAGTCTTCTTGTATTTGTTTTACATATAAGTTCCAGGGTTTTTCCTTATACTTAGTGGGAGGAATAGAGAAAAGTGGAACTACTTTATCTTTCCAGAAGCAAAAGTGCCAACTCACTAAAGGTAAAAACCATAAATACCATCCCTGCTTTGCCTTTGAACTAAGTAATACTGTTCATCAAATCACAGGTTGGATGAGTGCCAGTTCATATATAATACTATATATGTAGATATTGTGTGTTTTGCATACGCTAAAGCTTTATGGAAGTGTAACTGACACACAGCAAA
The DNA here is from genome assembly GCF_014898765.1 of Herpailurus yagouaroundi. Taxonomy (NCBI): domain Eukaryota; kingdom Metazoa; phylum Chordata; class Mammalia; order Carnivora; family Felidae; genus Herpailurus; species Herpailurus yagouaroundi. The sequence goes on from NW_024412421.1 coordinate 10,578,497, forward strand.
GTGCACATATTTAAAACGCATGGTGTGATGCGTTTTGACATAGGTATACTCATCAGTACAGCCACGACAGTGAACATGTCCGTCATTCCACAGTTTCTTCCCTTCCTCTCATCCCTCCTCTGCCCCTCCTTCACCCCTGTCAGTCCCCAGTTTGCTTCCTGTCACTCTATATTAGTTTGCATTTTTTACTAACTTTATAGATGTATACATAGGGTGAAATACAACAGCAATAAAAGGAACAAACTACTGATAGAGGCAATGATACGGACGAATCTCAAAATAATTATGCTAAGAGAAAATGAAAGAAGGCAGACAAAAAAAAAAAAAAGAATATATATCGTATGATTACAAAAACACACACATACAGGGGCACCCGGGTGGCTCAGTCGGTTGAGCATGTGATGCTAAAATTTTTTTCTTAATGTTTATTTTTTGAGAGAGAGAGAGAGAGAGAGACAGAGTGTGAGTGAGGGAGGGGCAGAGAGAGAGAGGGAGACACAGAATCTGAGGCAGGCTCCAGGCTCTGAGCTGTCAGCACAGAGCCCGACATGGGGCTCAAACCCACAAGCTGGAGATCATGACCTGAGCTGAAGTCAGATGCCTAACTGACTGAGCCACTCAGGTGCCCCAAGCATCTGATTCTTGATTTCAGCTCAGGTAGGCCATGATCCTGGGGTCTTGGGATCAAGCCACACAGTGGACTCCATGCTAAGCACAGAGCCTGCTTGAGATTCTTTCTTTCTTTCTCTCTCTCTCTCTCTCTCCCCCTCTGCCATTCTCCCCTGTTCTCTCCCTCTCCAAAATTAAAAAAAAATAAAAAATAAATTAAAAAAAAAACACACACATACCCATATCGCAATAGAACATTTCACAACAGATTGTACACACATACACATATATATATATCACATCCCAAAATATGCAACTGTTTCATCCACATGCTACCTAAAATTACATATTTGCAAAATACTACTCTGAACAATCTTTTTAAGATCAAGTTTCCAAATCTGAACTCAGACGTTGTCCGAAGGAGGTGTTCGTTCAACCCTTGGGGGTAGGTGCAGGTAGGGGAGGCTGGGCTGCTGTGAATCTCGGGGAAAAGACTTTTTAAATATTGCCTACAGGGGTGGCTGGGTGGCTCAGTCGGTTGGGCTTCCGACGTTGGCTCAGGCTCAGGTCACGATCTCATGGTTTGTGGGTTCAAGCCCTGCATTCGGCTCTGTGCTGATAGCTCAGAGCCTGGAGCCTGCTTCGGATTCTGTGTGTGTGTGTGTGTGTGTGTGTGTGTGTGTGTGTGTGTGTGTCTCTCTCTGCCCCTCCCCTGCTCACTGTCTCTTAAAAATGAATAAACGTTAAAAAAAGATTTTTTTTTTTTTTTTTTTAATGGAGCCTGCAGACCTCTGGCTGTGAGGCCATTGGCAAATCCTTTCCCCTCCCGGAACCTGATGGCCCTCACGCTTAAAATCAAATTTATGGGGGCGCCTGGGTGGCGCAGTCGGTTAAGCGTCTGACTTCAGCCAGGTCACGATCTCGCGGTCCGTGAGTTCGAGCCCCGCGTGGGGCTCTGGGCTGACAGCTCAGAGCCTGGAGCCTGTTTCCGATTCTGTGTCTCCCTCTCTCTCTGCCCCTCCCCCATTCATGCTCTGTCTCTCTCTGTCCCAAAAATAAATAAATGTTGAAAAAAAAAATTAAAAAAAAAAAAATCAAATTTATGAGTGAATGCCCTGCTCTGTCCTCCAGTGTCGGCCAGGGGAGGTTCAGTGAGGGTGGCACACAAGTGGGCACAGCTCTCCAGCTCACGGCCAGCGGCTCCAGCCCCGTTCAGTGGGCTCTGATACTGGGCCTGGGGCCGGGGCAGGGTTGGGCAGCATCCTGGTCTCCTGCTGTGTTGGCTTTATTAGCTCCTTTAGCCCAAAGCCTGCTGAGCTCACCAGCCACTCTGGCCCCACCAGGCAGACTGATTTTGTTTTCTGACTTTTTTTATTCTGCAGCCAACACTCTTTCTAGTTTGGGAGACGAGCATTGCTTTTTGCCTGAGCAGCATCAGGGTTTTCAGTTGCTCGTGGCCCAGTGTGTCTGGGAGGGAATGAACTTGAGCCGCTACAGTGGAGACTGATGGGGGGAGGGGTTGCAAACCCCACATGGCCTGCTTGAGAGACTGTTCTCTGCACAGGAGGGCCCCAGGCAGAGAAGGGCCGTGGCTTAAGCATGTAGGCTCTGGAACCGACCAACTCGTTCAAGCTTTGCTTTCACTGCTTGGGTAACTTCCCTAGCTTCTCTGTGCCTCAGTTTTGCTGTCTGTACAGTGGGGGTGATAAATTCTGAGGAAATACATACAGAGCCCTTGGAACAGGATCCTGCCCGTGGGGTGTTCCTCAAACAGGTTATAGTCCTCGTCCAGAGTATTTATTTTTGCCTGTTAGTTTTTGAAGTTTCCTACAATGGCCACATGTGAATTTTTCTTTCTTTTAAAAAAAAAATTTTTTTTTTTAAGTTTATTTATTTTGAGAGAGAGAGAGCATGACTGGGGTAGGGGCAGATACAGAGGAAGAGAAAATTCTAAGCAGGCTCTGTGCTGACACAGAGCCCATCGTGGGGCCAGAACTCACAAAGTGTGAGATTGTGACCTGAGCCGATATCAAGAGTTGGATGCTTAACCGACTGAGCCACTCAGGCACCCCGGTAATTTTTTAATTGAAAAATTCAGGGGCACCTGAGTGGCTCAGTCGGTTAAGCATCTGACTGTGGCTCAGGTCATGATCTCGTGGTCTGTGAATTCGAGCCCCACATCGGGCTCCGTGCTGACAGCTCAGAGCCTGGAGCCTGCTTCGGATTCTGTGTCTCCTACTCTCTCTGCCTCTCCCCTGCTCGCATGCACTCTGTCTCTCAAAAGTAAATAAACATTAAAAAAAATTTTTTTAAATTATTTAAGTACAAAAGCCGTTAGTTGGAATTAAGGGATGTGATTATTCCCTCTGCCACTCCCTCCCCCCGCCCCCGCTTCGAGTGGGTTGTTTGGGGGCGGGGTGTGGGCACAGTGCTCTGGGAGACTTATCCACTGGACTCTGATTACCCATCTGGGTGCCGGGGACAACCCAGGCCTCAGGGCCTGACCCAGGTGCCCACGGGTGGGGAGCGGGCAGGAAAGAGGGAGCATTCCAAGACACTTGGAAATCCTGAGGACAGAGGCAGGGAAGCACCTGGGGGACGATCCCGGCTCTGTTGCAAGACCCTTCACCATCTGGAAACTCAATTTCCGCACCCCCCCCCTCCCGCCCCCCGAATGGAAGGTTACATAAAATACTATCTGTGGAAGTATCTGCCCAGCACCTGGTGCCCAGAATGTTATCACGTGTTACTATTTTTAAATCATAAACAGTGCCCTGAGATTTTCTCCCAGGAACTGCAAAGCCCTTCTCCGGCGTTGACCCTTCCGGGTCCCTCGCCCCTGCTCCGTGTTTGCACATCACTTGACAGCTTACAGAGTATTTCCATCCACACTACCGCAGTATTTCCCCAGCCCCAGCCACTCCAACCACGTGATTTGGGGCCCAATTCAAGCATCTCCTGTACTGTTATTTGCTCAATATTTGAAATCCACTCACATTTTTCTTTTGCTTTGAGAACAATCAGTATCGATAAAATACCTCAAAAATAAAACAAACGCATTAAATGTGCGCTGGCTCACATTGCCTGCCTGACAGGCTCCTGTTAAAAAGGAGCTGAGCAAGTTGGTACTGAACCCACACTACCTACCGCTTGTCTGAGACTTTCCTTGGCAAGTCGGCAAAGGATGAAAAGAAAAATGAGCAGAGAATTGCTTTCTCATTGCACAACCCATGTTGGTTCGGGCTGTTTAGCGGAGTGTGACCCACATCATCCTGTTCGCTGTGGTGATGTGCGTTGACACTGGGGAAAACACCGTACTAGCCTTTGAACCTCGCAGTGGCAATCCAGAGTGTCAATCACAGTCCCCATTTCCCGGGTAGAAAAACTGAGGCCCGGTAAATAGAGGAATCAGTTCAAGATGAGGTAGCCATGTCAGAACTTGAACTAGAGACTGTGGGGTCTCTGTTTCTTGGGGCCTTGACATGACCTAGAAAGATGGGAGTCTTTGCTCCATGGTGGTCCCCCAGGGGGCCACCTGCAAGTCCCTCACCCCACCCCACCCCCATCCCCAGGTCTGCTCCCAGCGGGGGGTGGGGGGGGGTGGGAAAGGGTGGGCTCGGCAGAGCCAGTGTCATATGAGATGGGATCTGGAGTCTGGAGGAGTCCCCGGAACCCCCAGGCAAACCACCACCATCATCAGATTGGTGGATTCTTTTCAAATGTTGTTGGGGGAGGATGGCATTTGTGGGAACTCCCGGCTTCTCTGCCGTAGGAGAGCACGAAGGAAGATCTGGGCCAGTTCACCAGTTAAGACGAGGCCCCAGACTGTCTCTCTCCCCCAGCTCCACAGTGACACAAACCAGCCTCCCCAGGAACCTTCACATCAAAGGGGAATGACCAGGAGGGGGGGTGGAGAGGAAGGAGTGGGGCCCCCTCGCTCCCTCCGCTTCCTCCAAAGGAGGCTGGGCCAGGGGCGATTTCCGATGGATGCAGAGAGCTGCTCTCAGGAAGGAGGCAGAATCGCAGCCCCGCCTCCCCGTGCACAGCTCTGTCTGAGGCCACTTCTCTCCGGGCCGCCTTCCTGAACACTCGTGTGATATGCTAATAGGTCTGACAAGCTGTTCCCTGGACAGGCATGCTAGCCAGCAATGGAGGGAGGCTGAGTGCTTGGGTCAGCCTTCCCTCCCTCACTGGTTCATTGGCTCATTCAACAAACATGTGAGCACCTACTCTGTGCCAAGCACTGGACACAACAAGAACAACCTGGCCCTTGAGGAGTTCATGGTCTAGTGAAAGTGATAGGCATTGATCTAAAAACTCAGTCACAGCTGCAACTGTGGGAAGGGCAGAGAGGGTGAGGGAGGGGTTATCTGGGGCCAGAAGAGATGGGGAGAGCTGACATGTCTAGGAAGGTATACAGAGGACAGAGGAAGTGATGAAAGCAAAAGAGTGAGTTAACTAGGTGAAGAGGGGAGGGAGGGTGTTCTGGGACGGGCGGAACTGCACATGCAAAGGCCCTGTGGCACAAGAGATCCTGCTCTGTATAAGACTGTGGGAGGAGGCCAGAGTGGTTGAAACACAGAGGGAACAGGGGCAGTGTGCTGCTAGGTGCGGCTGGCCACACAGAGTCTTCAAGGCCAGTTCAAGGGTTTGGTGTCCATCTTAATAGAAATGGAGAATTTGTCAAGGGTTAAAAAAAAATCTTTTTTCAATGTTTGTTTATTTTTGAGAGACAGAGAGGGGGTGAGTGTATGAGCAGGGGAGAGGCAGAGACAGACGGAGACACAGTATCCGAAGCAGGCTCCAGGCTCTGAGCTGTCAGCACAGAGCCTGCTGCGGGGCTTGAGCTCATGGACCGCGAGATCATGACCCGAGCTGAAGTGGGATGCTGAAACAACTGAGCCACCCAGGCGTCCCAAGTCAAAGCTTTTCAAACAGGGAAGGAGACAGGATCCAATCTGCATGTTGAAAAAAATCCTTCTGGCTGCCCTGAGAGGATAGATGGAGGGGCCTGAATGGAATTGTGGGGAGCAAGACAGGAAGGGAAGACAAGTTTTGCAGGTGAGAGGTGGTATGGCTAGGGGAGTGACAGGGGTGGTGGCAGGGGACAGATCTGAGGGATCCTCAGGAAGTCAAGTGTCTCTGACTCCTTGGTGACTACCCACTGGGAGCCAAGAGAGTCAGGGATAAGAAAGAAGAAAAACCTGGGCGTCTGGGTGGCTCAGTCGGTTAAGTGTCAGACTCTTGATCTCGGCTCAGGTCACGATCTCACAGTTTGTGGGATTGAGCTCGCATCGGGCTCTGTGCTGACAGTGCAGAACCTGCTTGGGATTCTCTCTCTACCTTTCTCTCTCTGCCCCTGCCATGCTTGCTCTCTCTCTCTCTCTCTTTCAAAAATAAATAAATACATACATACATACATACATACATACATAAGTAAATAAAATAAAAATAAAGAAAAGAAAAAAGAAAGACCCAGAGACTAACACCATGGTATCGATTCTTCCACACGTGCGGAGAGAAAACCAAGCCCACGTTGTGTGCTACATTCAAATCTCATTTTTCACTCACCCTGCAGCCTTCCTTAGGATAGGGTTCTACATGTGACCGGTTTTTCTTGCATTGTGCCAGTTTGCCGTGCGGAGGATTTCTACCCCTTTGCCCCTCAGGGACATACACCGGAGAAAACTTTCCCAGTACACATAAGGCCAACACGGTTGTGTCCACTGCCTGAAGAAAACGCATATTGACCAAAGGCTATAATGAATTCCACGAATCGTTTAAATGAACCTGTGCCTCATCTGCTCTGAGGCATCCGTGCTTCCGCTTGACATGAGTCATACCTATCTGGGGGAAACACGTAGATTTGAGGACCCCCTTGCCTCTCTGTGAGCCCCCACCCCAAGTCGGAGACAGAGAGATGCCTGGAGAAGTCATTCCCCACGATTGTGCTTGTCTTCTGGCAGAGTGGTGAGAGCCAGGAGGGCTTCTCAGTGGGGGAGACATGGGTAAGGTCGGGGGAAAGATGTGGGGATAAGGCCGGACCTTCAGTGATGTCTAAAGCCAGGGGTGCTCTGTCCTGGGGACCCACCCCCTGGCCATTCCCTGAAGCAGATTGGTCCCTTGGCAGCGACAAGTTCCCTGCTACGACACCTAGTGCAAAATGAAAATGTGGGGCTCCCTTTAGAATTGCTCATTGCAAGTTGGCAGCAACGGAGCATTAAAGCAAGCATGAGGTCCTTCCAAGGACAGGGCCCAGTGTGACTGCACAGGGCACAGGCCCATGAAGCCAGCCTTCCTTGGCGGTCTCTCCCATCTAGAAAAGAGGTGTGTTAGGGGTATGGAGCAGCAGAAAGGAGGTGAGGGACGCCAGCTCGTGGGTGTGTCAGTTAAGAAAGAGCCAAGGGCCAGCCCAACCCAGCGCAGCCCAGCCCAGCCCTGGTTCACTGCCACTGTAGCTGGGACCCTCTGGGGCCTCTCTGAGGCTGCCTGGCAGGCTGACGGAGTGGATGGACAGGGCAGGGGGAAGAAGCAGATGCGGCCAGAGATCCGGCAGACGGGTGCACACAGAACACCTTTGCGGCCACAAGCTTTGCAGAAGAGCACAAAGGCTGATTCAGAGCCAGAGGAAAGGGAAAGGCGGTGGCCAAGGTCACCGTGGGCTAGGGGGTGCAGATCTGAGGGCTGCCCATAGAGACAGGAGAGGAATGCTGAGGTTAACAACAGTGTGAGCAACCGTGGCCCCTCCTGGCTCTGTGCTTGGGCCTCAAAGCCTCCCATTGAGACCGGTGCCATTGTCACCCTTTTAGGGAAGAAATGACAGACCTTAGATGTCCTGCCTCCCACCCTCCCGCTCTTCCTTGTCCACCTCTAGCCACGCCCTGCAAGGGACAGAGGGGGAACAGAGGCCCCGGGTGGTGGGGGACTGGCCACCGGTGGCAAGGGGGGAATCCCAGGGGTCCCCACTCCCAGAGCGGGCTCTGCCTCACGGTGGTTGCCCAGCATCCTTGTGGAGCCCCTACCTGCTCCTCCTCCCTTCCCAAACCGCCGGGGGGCCAGGGGCAGTGGCAGGTGCACGTGTGTGTTCAGGACGTGCAGGGGCTTCCCCTTCTCCCAGCATCTAGAGCCAAGGCTAGCGCCATGGCCATCTCACCTGTCCTGGTCGACCCCCAGATGTTGTCCCTGGCTCCTTGGTTACTGTTTTGGGATCAGCTGTACGGTAGCCCTTCCACTCTATCTGGGTTTGATCGTCCATAGAAAAATTAATGGTCCCTGCAAATAAAGAAGCATAACAACAGAGGAAGGCTTTTTAGACAATCAATTAAAAGCCTAGGAGCGGGATTATCTCATTGAAATATCAATTTTTAATAGCACCGCATCTTTGAGTTTCCTCTCAAAAAACTTTGCACACTCCATCTGCCTGCTCTGGTTTATAACTTCATCTCTTGCTGCCTTTGACCGACCTGAACCTCTGGGACTGGCCTTGGGCCACCCAGAGCAGACACCTGAGACGGAGCACGGAAGGTCATTCATTCATTCGTTCCTCCATTCACTCATTCATTCATTCGTTCGCTGAACACTCAGTGAGGTCCTGCTGTGTGGCAGGCGTAGGCACTGGGGGATACGAAGGTGACTAAAAAGGACCAAGAATTCTAGCCCTCAGAGAATTCACTGGCTGACAGGGGAGCAGGAAGTCAGCACCGGCCAGGTGAATAAATGGGCAATTACAAAAGGAGAAGTCATCCAGAAAAATCAATGTCAAGGGACTGGGATGGAGGTTAATGGGCATAGGAGAGGGAATATCTGTGTGGCTAGAGGAGCCAGGGAAGGATGTGAAGGAGGGGAAGATGTTTCAGGGCAGAAGGAACAGCGTGCCTGCAGACGGGAGGCGGGAACGGGTTTGGGGCGCTGAAGGAGTAAACAGGCGGCCAGTGGGCTGGGACACAGTGAATGAGAGGGACATGGCAAGAGAGGAAGGGGACGCCACGCCGACCTCGGAGGGCCCGGAGGCCGGGGAGGGGCACCTGTTACTTGCAAAGTGCACCAGGAGCCGCTGGTACAGAGGTCCCAGCGTCTGTTCCGGACAGTGGTGGCCCTGGTTCAAATCCTGCCTCTTAGTTGCTGTGACACCTGGGGAAGTTGCTGGGGGCCTCAGCCTCAGTTTTCTCACCCAGTGAGGTGGGAGAATAATTGTGATGCCTCACTGGGCTGCCATGAGCATCAAAAGAAACAAGAGGCCGACTGCCTGGTGTGGCCCCTTTTTTCTCTGTCCTCCTTAGCTTGGCAGCTTCCTCTGGTCAGCCCTTGGGGGGAACGGGGTGATCAGATAAACTTTATCTGGTAAGAGACGCCCACTGGCCAAATCTCCAGGGATTTTGTTACACACATCATTTCAGCCAACAGGGTGGGGTTGGTGGCGGGGAGGCTGTGGTCCAGGAACAGACAAAGCTGCCTTTGCTTTCCAGTGCGACCCCGCTGAACCCCATTCCATCCTGAAATCAAGATACCTGGGCAACTGGGTGGGTGGTCAGGTGGAACTTCCTGAGATTGGACGGAGGGCAGGGGGAGCGGAGCGTGGCTGGGTGGGTGGTACATGCAGGCAGAGGCAGATCCCCGACAAAGGTCCCCACCCCGTACGGACAAGTGCACTGGCCTTCCACACAGACGTGGCAGGGTCCTGGGACAAAAGCGAACAGTCCTGCTGGGAGCTGAACCTCATGCTGGGAGCTTGGCAAATGTGCTTTCTAATCCCTACGGCACCCTATGGTACATCTGTGGAAACTGAGGCCCAGGGAGGCAGAGCTTCCTGCCTATTAGTGGTAAAGGTGAATGCACATCTGTTTGGCTGTGCTGTCTCCAGTTATTATAATAATGGAGGAGGTCAAAGGAGCAAAGGGTCACAACCCTATTAAAAGGGCCCAGGGAGTCCCAGGTCACACTTCGCTCTCTAAACCTCAGTTTACCCATCTAGGTAGTGAGATCCCCAACTCCGAGCTGCCTACCTTAGAGGATGAAGTGGGCTGCTGGATGAGAGAGGGCCTTGCAGAGTCTCTGAAGGGAAGAGGGCTTGATGTCAGAGGTTCTTTCCATCATTAGCTCCCTCCTGCCTCCCTCCTGCCTGCTCTGAACCGGCTCAGCCCTGTGCTGACGGCTGTAGCTGAGAACAACGGCCTTTAGATTTGCCTGGGTTCCAGTCCCGGCCCTGTCCTCTCCTGGCTGGTCCCTTCCCTCTCTGGGCCTCCTTTTCCCCATCATGCCCTTGTGCACCTATATAAACATGAAATGACAGCTGGCGGAGGGCGTCAGCTCTGAAGGACCCTCTCCCTCCCTCCTGGGGAGATCCAGATTCCCAGAGGCAGGACCTGGGCCCTCAGAGCTGGAGGGCCAGGTGTGAGCAGCTTGCCAGGAACTGTCACGCAGTCCCAGGCCACTGATGTAGGTGTGGAGACAGTGCTGGCAAAGCCAGTGGGGATGGGAGAGAGGCCACAGCAAGGGGCCCTTCTGGACTTTATCGTAGAGTCACAGGGACCTGAAACCAAGGCCACTTGGGGCACGTGCTTAAGGGCATGTAGAGAGCACTCCCAGGGCCAGGATGTGGAGTGGGGCTGTATTTGTCTAGCAGTGGGGAGCCACGGCTAGTTCTTGAGTGGGGGAAGGGGAGGCTAGGATGCTCCTCTCTGACTTCAGGAAGCCTGGGAAAGGGGAAAGCCACAGAGGAAGGCTACCTCCTGTGGAAGTGGGGGTGGCCCGAGCACCATGGAGACAACCCCCAATGCAGCTGGGTCTGTGGGGTTGGAGGAGAACTGGGAGGCTTTCCGGGGAGCCCCGCTCCATTGGGAGGAGCCCGACTGGGGCCTGGGAGGCAGCTGGCATCTTGCAACCCTGCAATTAGTAGGCGGAGGAGCTGGGTGGTGGGGGGGGGGGGTGCCGAGAGCTGCAGCTGGTTGATGGGTGCTGCCTCTGCGTCCGAGGTCCCTCCCGCTGCCCCAGAGGGGTGCCCAGGGTGGCTGGCAGGCCCCAGGCAGACAGGGCACTGGATTCTTGGGAGGGAATGCAGAGCATAGGGAAAGCCAGGAAAATAATACTAACAGTAAAGTCGTATTGTTGGACGTGGGTTTGGACAACCCAGGTGCTATTGTCCTCATTTTCAGATCGGGAAATGAAAGCCCAGAGGGATAGAAGCCAGCAGACAGCCAATTGGAAAGAGCTGGGGCCCAATGCCATGTTTATCTGGAGGGCTCGGGCGCAGGGGGGAGGGTCACTCCCGGTACGGGTACGGATCTCAATGCAGGCGACCCTGGGGGCTGCCCAGTAGAGTCGGGTTGGCAAAATGACGTCAGGAGGCCGAGCCTTCAGAGGACTGACTCCAGAGCCCCCAGCCTGTCCCTGCAGGGGGAGGAGGGGCTGGGTGGGGCAGTCTGGCCCAGCCGGTTCTCTAGCCTGTCTGGGCACCCCAGGCCTGTGAGGAGAGGCCTGGCACCACCACCCCTGGGCTGCTGCTGCTTTCCTACTCGGCCCTCTGCCCTGGGAGACTTCTTATCTGACCAGCAGAGAGTCCCATCCAGGACCAGTCCTGCAGGTACTGCAGTGGGGCTGGATTTGGGGGGTGGTTCTGGCTTCAGCCTTCTACCAAGCCATCCATCTCCCTCCCTCCCTGCCTCCCTTCCCTCCCCTTTCCTTCCTTCCTTCCTTCCTTCCTTCCTTCCTTCCTTCCTTCCTTCCTTCCTTCCTGTTCTAGCTTCAGACTTCTATCATATCATCCAACCATCCATCCTTCTCCCTCCCTCCCTCTCTTTCCTGTTCCAGCTCCAGCCTTCTACCATACCTTCCATCCATCCGTCCTTCCTTCCTTCCTCCCTTCCCTCTTTCAAAGATGCCCACTCACTCCAGGCTACCGTGACAGCTGCTGGCAGGATTCTCTGGCCTCCAGGAGCATCTGGTGGGGCAGGCAGGAGAAGCAGACGAGTACACAACCCCTTAAGACTCTAAGAATGAACAAAGTAGGCTGAGCTTTGAAGGACTGGTGGGGCTTTGATGGGGGAGGGGCAAGGCTGGTGGCAGTAGGGGGTGCAACTTGGCTGGAGCTGCAGGGTCTCTGGAGAAGTGGAGTGGGGTAGGGCTGCAGGGGAGGGCAGGGGCTGCACCACGTGGGGCCTTGCCTTGGAGAGGTGGGGTAGGGAGCCGTCCTCGAGAGCTCGGACTCTGGCCTCCGATCCATCGGACCTGGAATGGCAACATCACCACCAACCAGCTGTGTGGCCTTGGGATGGTTACTTGCCCCCTCTGAGGCTTTGCATCCTCGGTGAAAAGTGGGAAGATGATGGTAGTGCCTGCCTCAGCGGGTGTGAAGTGCACGGCGTGGCTCAACACGGTTACCCGTTCTCGGAAGTCACCCCTGTGTTGACGAGGAGCCGGTAAGAGTTCCGAGCTCATGGCTGACACGTGTCCCTGGACTGACTATACCTCACCCTGACCCTGGGCCAGTGTCTCCCCTTCTTGGTCAGTTCCCTCACCTGTTCAAGGAGAGACTGGACCGGACCAGAGGAAAAACCCTCAGGTGCCTCCGGGGGCCGGGCAGTGATGTGAATGAGGTGCACGAAGAGTAAGGCTGCAGGGAGCGGTGGGGACTATGGCCCGCCCAGGTGCCTGTGCCAGGCAGCACCTGCCCCTCCGCCCAGCGGCTGCAGTCACGTGTGAGCGTGAACCCGACATGGTCCGATGTGCCGATTCCTCATGAGAAGGAAACCCTCATTTTTCTGAGAAGCTTCCCATTGTTCATATTAGCAATGCGTTTAATATAGTTTTCAAAGTATCACATGAGCCAAAGCTGCTGCCGCCACCACCGCGAACGCAGGACGAACGGCTGCAAGCAGGGAGGCAGCACATTCCAGGCCTGGAGAATCTTCCAGTTCCGCGTCTGCCCCCCCCCCCCCCGCCGAGACTTTGATCTTCCCTTGGAGGCTGATGGGGGAGGCCAGACCCTCTCCTCACTGCCGTTCTCGGGAGCGGCCCTGCCCGCAGCCAGGCTGGAATGGGGTCCCTGCTCAACACTCTCTCCAGGGGTGCCAGGGAGTCTGGGGAAGCCGGCCTTACCGGCAGGTCTGCCCGGGGCCTGGGGAGGCGGCTCTCAGGGCTGCTGTCAGTGAGGGCCTGGCTCCTGGGGGTCAAAGGGCAGGCAGCATTTCAGCCCCTTCTGGGACTGACTTCCTGTTTGGGAGAGAAAACAGAAAGGCCCCAGCAGGAAATGGGTCTTCTTCCCTTCTCCCCACAGCGCTTTTTCCGCTGGCTCTGGCCTGTGGGGAAAGACCCATGGTGGAGGGAGGGGGGCTCCCCATGGCTGGGTCTCACCCACTCCTTCCTTTGCCCTTGGAGCCCAGGAGGGAACCTGAGGCCTCTCCGCCAAGATAGCAAATCCCACCTCACCAGCACTGCTAGGTCACTGATCACCAGCAGGGCTCCTGACACCCCTTACGGCCCAGCACTGGGGCCTTGGGGGCCCCCTCAGACTGGGCCACAAGAGAGAAAGCACGGGGTGCAGCTCCCCACCACAGCCACAGAGTCTCTTTCCCAATTGAAGGGAACTCCTCTTTGGTGCCAGGCCCCTGCTCAGAGCCACAACTGCTCCTTGCATACCCCCTGAGCACAGGGAACTCACCCCTTCTGCCTGCTAAAACACAATGTTGACGGAGCCTCTTTCTGCAGAAAGCAGGCCTGCTGCTGAGAATTCATCCAAGGGCAGGTGTCTCAATGCCACCTAGACTTGCAGATTCAAAAATGTATGCTATTGTGTTTTGAGTAAGTTTCTACCAGATTTAACGTAAATCTGCTGGTTATAGAGGGTTTAGACATTAAGTATCAAAAATAACATGGAAACTACCTGCAATTTCATTACCTAGAGCAGGGCTGGGATAAAGATACAAGGATTTATTATTTATTGTGTTTACACCTACCTCTGGTCACCTGAACTTCATCCCATGTGGCAGAACCCAGCGGGCAAATCCCCCCTCTCTGGCGCACACCTTCACGTATTTCAATAAGAACTAACCTTTACTGAGCTCCAGATGAACTCATCTTATTCTCACGATAGCTGTATGAGATGTCTAATTTACAGATGGAGAAACTGAGGCTCAGAGAGGTCAGGTACTTCCCCATGGTTGCACAGCCAGGAAGGGGCAGAGGCAGAGATCTGAATCCATCCGGAGCAGAATGGAAGTCTCTTCTCCTCAGATTAGACACACACTGTACCTCTTCCTTCCCCTCATGTGAGCCGGATTCCCGACCATTTAGCAGCTCAGATGTTCATTCATTCATTCTTTTGCATATTCAGTCATTCATTACGTAACTTGACATTCCTGAGCTCGGGCTAGGTGTCAGGTGCAGGCTGGTGCTGTCCCCTACACCAGCTGCCCACATCTGCCACACTCTCAGGACTCTGCCCTGAGAACCCAAACTCGGTTTATTACAAAAGGCTGAGTTTATCACATTGTACTATAAACAGCTCCACCTGAACCCCAAGCTTCAGAGAGGCAGCCTGGGTCGAGGCCCCAACAGCTCCCCTTGCCATCCCCCTCGCCCCTGCATGAAGGTCCTGGGTGGATGGGGGTGTGGAGACCGGGCCCGGGAGCGGTCCTGTTTTTATAACATCAGATGGGTCCAAGGACCCCGCGCACATACATAAAATATACATGTATAAAACACAGGCGATGGCTTCCCTTCCAAGAGGTGTTGCTAGGGTGGGACGGTTGACCCCCACCCTGGGAGAGGAGGAAGTCAGCCGTGGCGGGGAACACGGGTGGGTGCACCAGTCCGAGCGGCCGGTCCGCCTAGGCACCCAGGGGCCTGTGGCCACGGGCCAGTCCTGTCCGGCCCTGGGAGCTCTAGGCCACCTGGATCTGCAGGTCCTCATCCTCATCCAGGTCGCTGGCTCCGTCCCCGGCTTCCTCAGCGCCGAAGCGAGCGCTTCGGATCTTCCCGAAGAGGGGGGCGTTCTGCTGCTGCCTTCGGAGCCTGTGGGGCCGGGTGACAGGACGGTCAGGGGAGTCTGTCAGCTGCAAGCGGCCAAGCCTTCCCTAGCACTTCCCTGCTGCCAGGCCCCAGGCTGGGCCTTTTTCATCCATCACCTCATCACCCATCATCCTCCCAGAAACCACGGAGGTGAGGGAGATGCTACTTCATCCCCGTTTGGCAGACAAGGAAACTGAGGCACAGAGCAGCCAAGTAATCTGCCTAGTCCCCCGGACAATAGTGAGTGAGGCTGGGCTCCACGGTGGGCTGGGGCTGGAGAGGTAAAGTAGCCGCTTAGGGTCATACTGCTGGGATTCGAACCCACGTCAGGCTCCAAAGATCACAGGCAGAGAGTTTGGGGCTGGGGGTCTGAGTCCCCTACCCCCCCAGGGACAGTGAGAAAGTGCTCCGCCCTCGCTCTTCCCCACATTCAAATTCCTAAAGCCAAAATTTACAAGGGCTGGTGGAGGAAATGCCCATCCCCCAGCAAGTGGCTGCCTTGGCTGCATCTTACTGGAAGGCATGAATTATTAACACGGCAGGGAGGGGCCCCGGCGGGGGCCTCCATTACTGGGCCATGATTTAGTGAGCTGTCCCCGGAACATTAAAGCACAAAAAGTTGGAAAATAAAACGAGGCAGCGGTCCTGGGCAGCCCTGCCCTCCCCGTTGGAAGCACTTGAGAGGCTGGGTAGAGCCTGCCTGTCCATTTGGGGAGTTTATGGCTCCCAAAGAATGTGGCCAACACTGCGGGAAAGCCCGGGGCTAGGCGGCCTCTGAGGGGTGTGTGCTGTGGGGGTAGAGTGGCCAGTGCCGGCCATGCCTGGACTGGTGCCTGGGCCCCTGCACAACACTTTATGGGTCTCGTCCCAGGCAGACGGGGAAACTGAGGCCAGGTTGGCCACGTCACATGGCTTCAGGTCTGGCTTCATAGCCTGAATTCCCAGCCATGAAAACTCCACACACGGCAGCACATGGCACGTGCTCAGTAAGTCAGGGCACAGATGGCCAGGGGGCAGTTTGGCCAGAACACTGGTCCACTGTGTGGCCGTGAAGACACCTACCTTCTTAGGCCTGAGTTTCCTCGTCTGCCAGCTCCCTAGAACAAAATATCTTCTACTTCCCTTCTCTCGTAGGAGCATGGTTCTTGAGGCACAACATGGGTCCCAAATATAAGTACCCCCCAACAGCCCCGAGGGGCTCCCCGGGGGCAGAGGCAATAACAGCAGTAGCAGCACTTACTATGTGCCAGGTACTTTTATAAGCCCATTTAACTCACAATAACCGCGAGGTAAGAACTGTATCATCCCCATTTTACAGAGGAGGAAACTGACACAGAGAGTTTAAGCAAGTGACCCAAGCAAGACCACATTGACCACTGACATAGCTACTAAGTGCAGATTCCCACCACCCGGGCAGCCTGGCTGCAGAGCCCGTATCTCTCTGTTCTGTGAAATAATAGGATGCCACTAAGGGCCTGGCTAGGGCCTGGCACAGGAAGTTGGTCAGTATAGTGGTCATGATGCCCTTGGCTGGCGGGGCACCTACGAAGTAGGCAGGGGCTTAGGCTGGGCTCTCTGTTACCTTATGGCCCCGGGGAGAGTGCACAGAGTCCAGGGATGGGGTGGTCAGGGAAGGGATGAAGAGTGCTAGCTGGGTGCCCCAGAGACCCTGAGGTCATCCTTCACTAACGCGGTCGCGTCCTGTCCAGAGCTGATGGGTTGGGTCTACCATCAGGGCCGGGGCTCCTCCATGCTTCCCTGCCTTCCGATTCCTCAGCTCCCAGCTGGCCTGTGGTCACCCCAGCCCGGGGACCTTGGGGGCTGCTTGTTCTTCCTGGCCATGACTCTCCAGACCCTTTGTCCCTGCCCGCTGCCCCACCTAGGACCCGACCTCTTTGGCCGCCCTTCCTTCCCTCTCACCACCCGCCCACCTGCCTGCCAGCAGGTCACAGGAGATGATTCCAGGGCTCCCAGCTGGTCTCACTTCCTGCACTCCCCTTCCCTGGTTTCCTGGCCCTGGCCCTTCCTGCCTGGAGGGGACAGGATTCTGGCCCCAGGGGTCTTGGATCTCTTCCTTCACTGCCTTCCCCTCTAGCAGGAGTTTGGGGCTCCAACCCTGACCGGGAGGAAGTCTCTCTGCCCTGTTTCTGTGCCCCGGCTGGGAATCCTCTCCCCGCTGGCCCTCCTGCTGCACGCCGGGCTCACCTGGACTGCAGATGTTCCAGCTGCACTTGTAGGTTCTCGCTCTGCTCCGTCTGCTCGTCCAGCGACCGCTGCAGCTTCCGTGCCTGGTTGTGGGCCTCGTCCAGCTGGTGGGTGAGCAGGGAAAGAGCGTGAGGGTCACCTTGGGCCAGCCACTCCTGCCATTCCTCTGCCCTCCCCAAGAGCAATCCCTGTCTGTCCATCGAGGCCAAAACCAAGGCCCACCTCCTCCAAGGAAGCATCCCTTTGCTCCTCTCCGTATCTGCTGCGCCCCTGCCTTCCAAGTCTACACGTCTTCCAACACCCCAAGCTACTGATGCAGCTATCAACCCACCTGCCCGTCTCTCCCTGTGGGTCTGTTTATCTGACCATTCAGCCGTGGAATAGCATCTGTCCATGGAGATACCTACCTACCTGCCCACTCACCACTGCTTATTCTACCCGGCCACCCGTCCGCCCTGTCTATCTGCTTCCACTCTCCCAGACCCACCTATTATCCCATCTTTCCATCCTTCTGTCCTTCTTTCTCTCTGTCCATTCATCCTTCTACCCACCGATCCAATCAGTTATCTGGCCATCTTTGCACTGTCATTTGTCTTTCCACACATCTGTACACTCATCTGCCCATCCACTCACCTACCCATCCACCCATCCATCTATCCAATCACCTACCCATCTACCCACCCATCCACTCACCTTTCATACATCTATCGTTACATCCTCTCCATCCCTCCCTCTTCCCTCCTCCCCCTCCCTTCCCCATCCACCTGTCCATCTGTTCTCTCATACTTCTGTTCATCCATCCACAGAGTTACTCTCTCGTCTTTCCATTTACACATCTATGTGGTACCTGTGCCTCCTACACATCCACCCACTCATCCATCCATTAAGCTATTCAACTACTCATCTCTTCGCCCGTTTTTCTTCCCACGCTGCCACATACGCATCTATTTACCATCCGTTGGACGCCCACATCCCGCTCTACCC
This sequence comes from Herpailurus yagouaroundi, assembly GCF_014898765.1. Lineage (NCBI taxonomy): Eukaryota > Metazoa > Chordata > Mammalia > Carnivora > Felidae > Herpailurus > Herpailurus yagouaroundi. The sequence goes on from NW_024412421.1 coordinate 10,596,299, forward strand.
TGGGCACCTCCCGAGAGTCAGGCTCATGCCGGGCACCGGGGGCCCGGCGCAGAGTGACACAGGAGGGCCCTGCCGCCCCACTCCTACCTCGTCCTCGGCCTGGGCCAGCTCCTTCTTGAGCTCCTCCACCCGCAGCCGCAGCTTCTTCACCTCTGCCTCGTGCTGTTCCACCCGCCGGTTGGCATGTGCCAGCTCTGCCACCTTCTCCTGGAACTGTTTCTTCAGCTTGCCGTGCACGTGCTTCAGGTCTGCCAGCTCCTGCGGGGCAGGGGAGACGGGGGAGGACTCGGCATCAGAGGGCACCTGCCTGTTTGCCGCCGTGCCTCCAGTGCCCACAACAAGGCTGCACCCAGCGGGTGCCCGATGGACATCTGGAGGATTAAGAGGCTTAACCGACACAACGAACAAAGAGCACTGGCGCGGGGCCGGGCTCCCAGTAAAGTGCTCGGTAAGCCTCGCCCCCGGTGGGCACCCAGGAGGAGCAGCTTCTAGGGCGACTGCCACACCTGTCCTTAGTCGTTACTTCAGGGGTCCCCGGCCCCCAGTGGGCTGGAGGTGGACACCCAGCAGGCGCTCTGCCCTGGCTGCACGGGGCCCCAGAGGTGCCCCAGCCCCGGCCGTACCACCCGCTACCCCACCTTGTTCTTCTCAAAAAGCGCAGCCTGGCTGGCCCGCAGGTCACAGTCCAGCGCGCTGGCTGTCTGCCTCCGCCGCCGGGCCAGCGCCTCCTCCAGGTCCCCGACCTGCGCCCGCAGCTTCTTGTTTTCCCGTTCCAGGCCCAGCTTCTCGGTCTCCAGCCTCTCACGGCGACCCCACTCGGCTGCGTTCTCCGCCTGCAGCCGCTCCATCTACAACAGGGCAGGACGGGGTCAGGGTTCCGGGGGACAAGGGACAGCAGGGTCTGGGCTGGATGCTCCCCCTCCCCATCTCCTCCTGTAGCCAATTTTGGCTCCAGGAAGCAGATCCGGCTGCAGCAGCTATAATTAACCTGGGCTGATTTCACGGTGTGCAGGATGTGAGGGAGCTTCTGGTCTCTGTGTGGGAGAGAGGCCCGTCACCCCTTGCAGGCTGGAGCCCGGGGTGTGGCTGGTCCCCACCTCAGCGCACAGGCCTGCTTCTTGCCCTCTTCTGAGCGGTCGGCTGATGGAGACAATGCCCCCGGCTCCCCCCAGTCCCAAACTCTCCCGGCTCCCAGCCGCGGCCTCACCTCACCCCTCAGCTCGGCCATCTTCCTGTCCATGCTGGACCGTGCACCCAGCTCGTCCTCCAGGTCTTCGGACATGCGACCCAGCTCGTCCTGGTGGGCCTCCTTCAGGATGCTGAGCTGCAGGATACAGCACAGCCTGGTTATGTGAGAACCACCTGGGTGCATCTGGAACCAGCTCTGGGGGATGGGCTCTGGTGCAGGAACGCTCTGCAAAGAGTCTGAGGTGGGGCCCACGTGGGCCACAGAGTATCCAGAACAGAGCCTGAATCCCACCACTTGTGCCATTTCTGACATCTCACGCTTCCGACCTCATTACCCGCTAGCCTCCCAGTGTCTACTCGTGGCCCCTGTCACCCCACTTTCCACAAGAGTAGCCTAGAAGGAGCTCTTTAAAAAGACAAATCCAATCATACCTCCATCTTTGGGTTCCTTAGGATAAGGACCCGCCTCCTTTCTATGGTCTCATGAAGCCCTGCGTGGTTGGACCCTCGTCCATCTCTCCTCAGCCTCATCTCCCACCTCTCTCCCCTTAGTTCACCGTGCTCTAGGCTCTAGTCCTCAAACACACTAAGCTCCTGTCTACCGCTGGGCCTTTGCACATACAGCTCTCTCTACCTGGTGCACTCTTTCCAAGGTATTTTACAGGACTGACTTTACTCATTCTCAGGCTTTGGCCCAAATGCCCCCTCCTCAAGGAGGCCCCTTTCCTCCTCCCTAACTACAAGGGGTGCCTCCTTTACTCTCTGTCCTACTCCCCAATGGAATGTGAGCTCGGGAGGACAGAGAGCTTGCCTGTCTGCCCACCTTTGTATCCCCGATGGTCTCGGCCCTGGGTAGCCCTGTGCTGGCTGAATGCATACAATAGACCCGAACAGGGTCTGCGTATGGGTGCGGGGCTGGCCATGTCAGGATCGCCTGGGGTGATTCTGGCAGAGTTGCACATTCCCTGTTGCACAGCAGGAAAACCAACAAACTACCACTCTGTGCAACGACACGGATGAGCCTCAAATACATAATAGTGAGGGCAAGAAGCCAGTTACAAAAGAGAATCTTTATAATTATCTGCTAAACTGCACATTCATGTTTTATTCACTTTTCTGCAAATGATTCCACTTCATAATTTGAAAAGATTAAAAAGGCAGATTCCTGGACCCATCCCCCAAAGATGCTGCTTCAGGAGAGTGAGGGTTTTAGGATATTTCCCAAGAGATTCTACCACGGGACCAGCCTTAGTCGCCTCCAGGGCAGTTTCAGGCTCTGAGGTCTGGATCTTTGCACCTTCTGGAAATGCAGCTGATCCACAGGCTTTCTCTGGGTGGCTGCGCCCCCTGGTGGCTGTAGGGGCCTGCACAGGAGGCAGTAGCGGCCCCCCAGGGCGATCTCTGCCTACCCGGAATCCCCCTGCTACCGTGGTGGAATCCCCTCTCTGCCAGCTGGAGTCTCAGTTTTGTCATTTATAAAATGGGGACATCAGGGTCCAGCCTCCTCGACCGCCCCGAGGCATCAGTGAGAGCACACACCAGGTGCCCAATGAATACTACATCCAGACTCCTCCCCTTCAGCACAGTCTACAAAGCCCAGTGAGGTTTGGCTCCCCTGTAACCTCCTCTCTCACTACCCTCCAGCCACACTGGCCTGTTTCCTGCACACACTAGGCTTATTCTGGCCGCAGGACCTTTGCATTTGCTGTGCCTTCTGCCAGGAACTCTGCTCCCATATGGTCTCAAGGATGGCTTCTAATTCCTTTAGGTCTTGCCTCAAACATCACCTTCCTAGAGAGGCAGGCCTGCCTGCCTGCCTGCCTGCCTTCCTTCCTTTTCTTCCTTCCTTTCTTTCTTTTAAGATTTTGTGAACTTTATTTTTTTTTTTTATACTTTATTTATTTTGAGAGAGAGAGAGCAGGGAGGGGCAAAAAGAGAGACAGAGAGAATCTCAAGCAGGCTTTATGCTGACAGCACGGAGTCCGACCCGGGGCTCGACCTCACAAACTGTGAGATCGTGACCTGAGCCGAAATCAAGAGTTGGACACTTAACTGACTGAACCACCCAGGTACTCCAAGAGAGGCCATTCTTTTTTTCTTTTTCTTTTTTTCTTTAAATGTTTATTTTTGAGAGAGAGAGACAGACAGACAGAGTGCGAGCAGGGGAGGGGCAGAGAGAGAGAAGGAGACCCAGAATCTGAGACGGTCTCCAAGCTCTGCACTGTCACCACAGAGCCTGATGCGGGGCTTGAACCCATAAGCTGTGAGATCATAACCTGAGCCGGAGTTGGACGCTTAACCGACTGGGCCACCCAGGCGCCCCTAGAGAGGACACTCGTGACCCACCACCCCATCTCTCTCATTCTGAGTGCTTCAGAGCTTATGAACGTACCTGCCTGGTTACTGTCGGTATCCCCCGGGCCCCACCCCGTGGCCTCCACAAGGTGAGCTTCTGAAGGCAGGGACATCGCCTGCCCCGGCACCCAGAACAGCATATGGCACACAGCCAGTGCTTGGCGAGGAAATGACTGAACTCCCTGTCTCCTGCTCCCACTGCTGAAATTCAGCAGCGCAGTGCTGCGTCTCCTAGGAAGACCGTCAGCTCCAGGACTTACTTGCTTGAGCATCTCCTGCTTGGTCTTGTTCAGCTCCTCATACTTGATCTTCCACTGGCTGAGCTCCCCTTCCAGCTTCTCGATGTTCCTGCTCAGTGCCAGTTTATCCCTGGAGAGAGGAGGAGGAGGAGAGGCAGACATGGGGGTGAGCTCACTGAGGCCCTCTGCTGAAAGCCCTCACCGGTGGTCTGCACAGGAGGAGTAGTCCGTGTCCAAGGTCCTTGCCTTGGCATTCAAGGCCCTGGCACCCCACACTGTGGCAGGCACCCTGCTTTTGCACTCCTTTTGGAGGGGTACCCCCAACCCCACGCACAACCGCGGGTGCCTGGCTTACGATGTGGGGAGGTGACCGAGACTCCAGGGCAGTGGCCATCCTGGGCAAGTGTCTCAGGCTCAACTACCAAATATGACGTCTGTTCCTGTTTTATGTACCGGGGTTCCCTGTAAGGCTTGGTTTGCACACAGGGTTCTGGAGGTGGAAAAGCTGGAAAATACTGTCCAGTGGGTCTTAGATGGAGGGGGCACTTCCTGTCATCATCCCTGGGTGGGTCTCCTGCGATCCCCACTCTGCACTCTGCTCTGCGCATGCATGAGATGCTGTGAGTAAAGAGCACAAGGCCTGGCCCTGGCACACAGTAGGTGCTCAACGAAGAGCTGTGCTTATCATCACTCTTCAGCATGCTGTGCCTCACGACTGCCCCGCCTCCCCGCCCCCCCCCCCCCCCCGCCCGCCACCACTCTCAGGAAGCTTGACGTGTCATACGTCTAACATGGGCTTCTCAGAAGAGACAATGCCACCTTCTAGGAGGTATGTCTGATAATCACGCATGATTGGGTCATTTAGTGGGCAGGGACAAGGTGTGCCTACGTCCTGCAGTCAACGCCCAGGACATCTTGTGCACCCAGGAACTGTCCCGCATCCCTGTAACGCGTGCATGTCCTGTTGGACATCCCTGGGTGTGAAAAGGATCTGAGCCTTGAACCTCAGGCTGATTCCCATATAAACAGAAAGTATCTTCGGTATAACGTGGTGTTCCCCAGGAACAGAATCGCTGTGTAAATTGAGGGAAAGTCGCGCTCTGCTTTGTTCAGAACTCTACCAAAGGCTGTTCATCTCTCAGGAAATATGGTCACCAAAGAGACAGCACTTGTGTATTTGAGTTATTAACCCCACACACCTGCACCTGCCATTTTTGTAGCCGCCCTGGGAGGTGACTTTACCTGAGTGAACACACATAAGGCTGCAGGACAGTGGCTGGCTCGGAGTATTTGCTGGTATGGTTATCATCGCTATCATTCTTTATAAAGTTACCAGATGCTAACTACATTTGACCCTGAAAACCACAGATTTCAACCGCACGGATCGACTTACATGCACACTTTTCAATAAATACAATACTGTAAGTATATTTTCCTTTCCTTTTCTTTTTTTAAAATGTTTGTTTATTTTGAGAGAGAGAGAGAGAGAGTGAGCGAGCGCATGTGCCCAAGCAAGGGAGGGGCAGAGACAGAGGGAGAAAGAGAATCCCAAGCAGGCCCCGCACTGGCAGCCCAGAGGCTGACGTGGGGCTCGAACTCATGAACCGTGAAATCATGGCCTGAGCCGAAATCAAGAGTCAGAGGCTTAACCAACTGAGCCAGCCAGGCACCCCTTCCTTTCCTATTCTTAATGTTTTCTTTTCTCTAGCTTACTTTATTATAAGAATACATCATATGATACGAATAACATACAAAATATGTGTTAATCAACTATTCACATTATCAGTAAGGCTTCTGGTCAACAGTAGGCTATTAGTTAAGTTTTTGGGGAGTCCAATTCTGGGGAGTCAGATTTTCAACTGCACGGGGGGTGGTCAGTGCCCCTAACCCCCACATTGTTCAAGGGTCGACTGCATTTCACTATTTCTTCTAGGGGAGCTGGGCCTGAGCATTTCCATGTCACGATACATATATTTTATGACAGGCTCCCCTCATTTTTGCTTTAAATTTCAGTTAATGAAACAGGTTGAGTTTTGTCTGTTTTGCTTAAACAGAAATTTACGGTCTCACAGTTCTGGAGGCTAGAAGTCCAAGGTCAAGGTGTCAGGAGGACTGGTTCTGTCTGAGGCCCACGAGAGGGAATCTGTGCCCTCGCTTCTGGGAGTTTGTGGGCCACCGTTGGGGTTCCGTGATTATAGAAGCACCACACTGACCTCTGTCTTCACACTATCTATGCATTTAATTTCTGGACAGAAAAGGGGGCGTTACAAAATATTCTTTGCAATCAGGCCTGTGCCCTGATCAAGGTCACCGGGAACCTCCCTGTTCTAAATCCACGGGTCAGAGCTTAGTCCTCTCCTTACGTGATCAATTCAACTGCTCACTGCCTCCTCTGTGAAACAGGTGCTCCTGGCTTCCCTGTCCCTTCCGGGACTCCCTTCCCCTGTCTCGTCTCCTGCTTGGCTCTTCCTCCGATCTCTAAACTAGGTTGGCTCCAGGGCTCCGTCTCTGACCTCCCTTCCCCCGGCTCGTGGCTTTACCAGTATCACCTATTCACTGCTGACCCTTGAGTTCTTACCTCCAGCCCAGATCCACCTCACGAACTCCAGACTCCTCATGTCCCCAGCTGTCTCCCTGTCATCTCAGACTCAACCAGTGCAAACCTGAATTCCCATCGGCAACCCCTCAACCTCCCTGACTGTCCAAGGCACCCTCTCCCTGCCAGGAGAAAACCTCCGTGAGGCCAGGGGCGGGGAGGTTTGGTCGTATTTAGAGCGGTATCCTCACTGCCGAGCACGGGTTTGCCAGAGTAAATGCACGACACGTATTATTTAACTAATGAATTATTAAAATAAGTCAATACACCAAACCTTGCACTGGGTCCTCCGGTAGAGCACGCCGCTCTAAAGTTCCAAGACTCAGCCCTTAGTAGTGCCATTCGCCTGCAGCGAGCCTCACGTTCCACAACACTGACTTTCATTCTGTGATTCTGAGGGTGCCCTGGTGTGGCCGGGTCCACCCGCCGGGGCCCTGCTTCCCTCCCAGGACTCACTCTCGCTCCTTGAGTAGCACCTTCTGGGATTCATCTAGCCGCAGCCGCAGGGCGGTCAACTTGGATGCACCCTCTTCGATGGTGGCTGTGTCTTCCCAGGGCAGCCGGCTGCGCTCCTGGCGGCCGGAGCTGCCCCGTGGGCCCCCGGCCCCCACGCTGCGTGCCTCCCAGCAGCCCTCGGGCTCCTCTGGTCTGCTCTTCAGCAGGCTCTCCACTAGCTCCAGTTCCTGTGGGGACCAAGGCGGAGGATGGACCAGTGGCAGCTGAGCCCCCCTCTTGGCCAACCTCCTGGCCTTTCCCAGGCCCGGGGTCTGGGATCAGCTTGTAGGTAACCTTGGGCAAATCACACAGCCCTTCTGGGCCCCAATTTCCTCTTCCGTAGCCTGCCTCTCCATCCCTGGAGAAGGAGAGACACCCCCTCTTCTGGGCTTCCCCCTTCACTTCCTGGAACTGCGCATTGAGTCAGCCACCAATGTATCCGAGAAGATTTTGCAGGAGATGGTGAGCTCCCTGCCATTGGAAGTATGCAAGCATATGGTGGGACACTGGTGTGAATGGAAGCAGAAGCAGGGACACTTATAATGGATAAGACCTAACTTCTCTCAAAGGGAATTCCGGCTCGAATATCCCATTCTTCACGTGCCAACACTAAGGCACCAGGAGATGTGTGACATGGTAAAAGAGGCACAGGCAGGCAGTCCCTGTGAGCAGAACCAGCTCCCAGACAGGAAGCACTGAGGGATTATTAACTCAGTGCCAAGCCCTCTTCCTCTCCTCCAGCCTCCCCCTACCCCTTGGCCCCTTCAGCCTGCCCCTGCTACACCCACGGCCTGTCTCTGACCACGAACCTGAGACATCCATGGACTCTTCCAGCCTGGCTTCCCTTGTGACCTTTCTAGATGAGTCTAGGCCAACTCCTTCCCGGTCTGGCCCTCGGTTTCCCTGTCTGGACTGGGACAGCGGCCCTGGGAACTACCTGGGGAGAGAGACTCTACTCCTAATGTATCTCAGACTGTCTGGGTGGGGGCCTTGGATGCCACCTGGTCCAAAGTCCTGTTTCATAAACAGGGAAACAGGGAGGGAAGGGGCTTTTTCTGAGTCTCAGACCCAGACCCTGATCACCACCAGCAGCCCCTTGGCTAGGCTGGAGGAAAAAACCTCAGACTGTAATCCCAAGGTTCCTGCCACTGCACTGCCACCTCCGGGGCTGTGACTGGCAACCACAACAAGGACAGGTCAGGAATAGCACCTGAGGCTGGCTGACAGGAGCTGTCATTATCTGCCCCAAAGAAGAGCAATGAATGCCACCTCCGAACACCAGGCAGGCCTGGGGTGGGGGGGGGGGGCTTCAGCCACCAGGAGGCAGCAGTGCCCACTCCAGCCTGCAGGGATGGAAGGGGAGGGAAAGGGGCAGCCAAGAATCTGAGCTGGAAGAGCTGGCCTGTCTGGGGATGGAGCTGAGAGGAATGTGAGTCTGGACTCTGCTCCTACAAGGCCTGCTGGGTCAGGGGATGCTGCCCTCCACACCCACCATTAATGCTCCAGCCAGACTGATTATTACAGTGGGTCCTGGAGTTCACCTGGTTCAACTACCCAACGCCCCAGTCACCAGCTGGCAGACATTGGTACTTAATCTCTCTATGCCTCAGTGTCCTCATCCACAAAGCAAACACCCCTTGGGATTGTGCGAATTAACTAGATATGGCACACGCAGAGTTTAGTGCTCTGTGTAGGTGCCCACTTAATGACGGGACCTGTTATTCTCAGCCTCTGGGCTTTTGCATGCCTAGGATGTCTGCCTGCACGTTTCACAGCTAATTCCTCCACATCCGTTTAGTCTCAGCTGAAATGGGACCTCTTCCAGGAAAGCTGTGAAGCCCCCTTCCCAAAGCCTGGTTCAGGGACCTTCCCTGTGCCCCTATTGCCCTGACAATCCCCCATCCCCTCAGCTTTGATGACACGGGTTATAGATGTTCACCCCTACCCGCCCCCATTCAAGCTGAAAGAATGAATGAATTCAGCTGCGATGCTAATGGACGCCTACTAGGCAACTGTTTGGATCATACTCCTGCCCCAAAGGGACGATTTCATGGTTCTGTTGACTGCTCAGATGTGGGAGTGGAGGGACCACCAGGTCCCAGGCCTCGCCACCCTGGCGATCTCCCTCTCCCCCGAAGAATGGCCTCTTGAGGCCCTGGGGAGCAGAGGCCGACCCAGGGGAGTGAAACCTCCCGGGGCACCAAGCCCTTCCTTATCCCCCTTTCGGAGTCTCGCAGCGCTCCCTTCCGGACCCCGGTGTCAAGGCCCCGCCCAGGAGCCCACCTCGTCCCCAGCCCCACAGCCCCACCCGCGCGCCGCACACCTGGCTGCCCTGGGGCACTTCCGACCCGACGTCGCGCACCGGCTCCTGCTCCCGCTCGGGCTCCGGCGCGTCCGGGGTCCTGTCGGCGTTCCCCCGGGCGCCGCGCAGCCGCGCAAGCTCGCGGCCCCGAGCCTCGCACTCGCCCTGCGCCTCCTGGCGCTCGCGCCGCGCGCCCGCCAGCTCCTTGGTGAGCGCGTCCAGGCGCTGGCGCAGCTGGCGCACCTCCTCGCGCGCGCGGTTGCGCTCGGCGCGCACCTTGCTCCACTTCTCGCGCCAGTTGGCGGTGCAGTCGGACCACCAGCGCATCGTCTTCTCCATCTGCGCCGCCCGCGCGCGCGCCTCCTCCAACTCCCGCAGCCGCAGCTCCTCGCGGCTCTCCCAGTCCCCGTCGGCCAGCAGCGCGGGCGCGGGCGGCAGCGACAGCGCGGGCG
>NW_024412421.1:10606325-10621173 GCF_014898765.1 Herpailurus yagouaroundi
GAGGGCGTGCCGCTGGGCGGCGTGGGCGGCAGCGAGTCGGCCGGCCCCATGCGCTCGGGCGAGGGGCTGCCCAGGATGGTCAGGAGGCTGCCCTTGGACAGCTGCGGGGACTCGGCCAGTCGGGGGCTGGGCCCGTGGCTCATGGTGCGGCCGCGCGGGCGGGCCCTGCGTCCCAACTCCGGCCGGACTCAGGGGCGGCACGGGGGACGCCCGGCGGAGGCGATACGACTGTGCATGATGGCCACTGCTCCCCACCGCTCTCCTGGCCACTGGGTGGGGGACGCTTCTTCCTTGGACCTGTGGGAGAACACAACCGTTATTAGGTCGTGGCCACCACCTGTCCATACCCATAAGCTCAGACATGGGAAGGGCAAAACCGGCAGCGGGAACCGCATGAGCAAAGGCAGGAGGGGGGAAACGGTCTGCTTCAGGAAAGTCCCAGTGAGGCTGTAGTGGTGAGCGAGGGCCTGTAACCGCTTCCTCACTGGCCTCCAGACACCACCCTATGGTCCCTTCACCCTGCAGCAGAGGCAGCTTATCTGAAACCTTGATCTGCTCTCCCTGACCTTCAAGTCCAATCTCACAAGGTCAATGGCTGGTACTACTTCCCCATCTCCACCCCAAATGCAGCATGTGTGCTTGCTGAAGGAGTCCCCTCCCTGCCTCTTGCTGCGCTGGGCTAACTCTCATCTGTAAGATTTATCTGAGATATCATCTCCTCCTAGAAGTCCTCCCGGACCGCCTCAGGCCAGGTGGCCAGCCCCATCTGTGTCTCCATCATTAGTCTAACCAACCTCACCTACCATTGATCTGTATCCCTGTCTGCTCCCCATCCTGTGAGTTTGCTGAGGGCAGGGGCTGGCTCTCGGCCACTGTTTTAGTCCCAGCATATGATGACAATGGCAATGACATTTGTGGAGGGCTGACTACAGGCCGGGTACCATGCCTAGAGTCTCATTTATTCCTCTCAATAGACTCCAGGGAAATGACTGCCATTTACCTAAGGGGAAAGGGAGGCTCAACTCAAGGTGGGTTAAAGCCTCGGATTTGATCGCAGATGCTGTGTCTGGGAGCCCAAATGCAAACACTGGTGAGGGTTTGGTGAACGCAACACGTGTTCTGGTGGTATGATGGAAATGAGCCCGTATGCAGTGTGGGGGTGTGGCGTGGTGAGGGATGGGTCCCACTGCTGGACTCTGCTATTTGTGGGCCCCATCACTTTAAAAGAAGCGAGATGTGGGCCCCTGGGTGGCTTGGTCGGTTAAGCATCTAACTCTTAATTTTATCTCAGGTCATGCTCTCAGGGTTTGTGGGTTCCAGTCCTGCAGCTGGGCTCCACACTGACAGTGTGGAGTCACCTTGAGATTCTCTCTCTCTCCTTATGTCTCTCTGTCCCTCCCAACCCCCTCTTTCTTAAAATAAATAAACTTAAAAGAAAAGTGAGACGCATGCCCTCTCTCTGTCCCCAGCCTGTCCCCCTCTCCCTCCATTGTGGCCTTGTGTTGCTCTTCCTTCCCCATTCAGCACAGCGTGTCCCACAAATCCTCACCCAAGGCCCTGCCCCGATAGCCATCCCTTCCTTTCCAGTGCGCTTCTGGTGGGGCCCAGCCCCACAACAAAGTGCCTCAACACCAGCTAATCCCAACACTGCCTGGCCAGCCCTCTCTGTCCCCTCTTCATCCTCCTCCCACCTCTAACCCCCACTCTCAGCAGGTGATCTAATGTCATAGTTGCAGTGAAAAGGGAAGCCATCAGATTGGCACTCCCTCCAGGTCCTGTTCCAAGGCCCATGGCCCCCTTCTCTGTGGCCCTAAGAGGATGGAAGGGCTGTCCCTCTTTGGGTCAAAGGTCCCCTCTCCGGTGTCTCCCATCTCTGCCAATGATGCCCTCTCTAGGGGGCCTCACCCCTGCTGGAGTCTCTCCTGGCACGATCCTCCCCCCTTCTCCCCTCCTCTCTCGCCTCCCTGTCAAGGCCCGTCCACCCTTTCAGTCTCTTTGCCCTCTCTCATCAGGCCACGCCGGGCTGGTTTCCGGCCACACTGCCCTACCTACCTACTAGGCAAGTCTCAGCCCTCGCCGCTGCACCCTCTCTAGTGTGGGCACCGTCAGCCTCTCCTGCTTTCCTGCGTCACCCTCATCCAGGACGCCGTGCCCTCCAGGTCTTCCTCCTACCCTCCAACTGCTTCCCGCCAGCCTTCCCGCGACAACCTGGGTGCATCTGTTGAGTGGCGGCATCATCCAGTCCTGGGGCTCCTTGTCTCTCACCACCCGGCCTGAGCCACCCCACCATGTCGTCACCAGCCCTGAATCTCTCTCTCTAGCCCAGGTGCCTCACCGGAACCTCACACGCCTCTACCAGGATGTTCCTCAGATAACTCAGACTCGGCCTGGCTGAACTGGAACTCACCTTCTCCATTCCCTCCACAACCAGCTCTTCCTTCTGGATGCCCGCTCTGGGAGAAGAGCACTTCCTCACTCCTTCATGCTGTGGAGTACATTCTGGAATCTTGCTTTCTCCCCACGCCCCTCATCCCGTCACCTCCAACTCCTGTCGGTCTGTCTGCCACATGTCACAAGGATCTACCCACCTTCTTCCTACTCTGTCACTAACCTGTCAAGGCCACCACCATCATTTCCCACCTGGGTGAGCCCAGCCACTGCCTCTCTGCTTTCCCCCTGGAACACCTTTGCCTTCTTCAAATCCATTCTTTTTTTTTTTTTCTTTTTTTTAAATGTTTCTTTATTTTTGAGAAAGAGACAGAGTGTGAGTCTGTGGGAGAAGCAGGGTGGGAGGGGTGGGAGAAGCAGAGAGAGAGGGAGACACAGAATCGGAAGCAGGCTCCAGGCCCCGAGCTGTCAGCACAGAGCCCGACGCGGGGCTCGCACTCATGACCGCGAGATCATGACCTGAGCCGGTTGGACACTCAACCGACTGAGCCACCCACGTGCCACTCTTCAAATCCATTCTGAACAGTGGCAGCCAGAGTGAGTTTTAATTTAATTGTTTTTAAAGTTTTTTTATTTTGGGGGAGGGGTAGGGGACAGAGGATCTGAAGCAGGCTCTGCGCTGACAGCAGAGAACCTGACACAGGGCTTAAACTCACAGGCGGTGAGATCATGACCTAAGCTGAAGTTGGACACTTAACCGCCTGAGCCACCCAGGTGCCCCCAGAGTGAGTTTTTAAAAATGCAAACCTGGGGGCACCTGAGTGGCTCAGTCAGTTGAGCATCTGACCCTTGACGTCAGCTCAGGTTGTGATCTTGAGGTTCACGAGGTCAAGCCCCGACCCAAGCACAGAGCCTGCTGGGGAGTCTCTCTCTCCCTCTCTCTCTCTCTGCCCCTCTCCTGCTCGGGCGCTCTCTCTCTTAAAATAAACAAACATTTTTAAAGAACACCAACCTTTGGCCACGCTTTGTTGTTGGCAATAGCGGTGACCCCCCTCTAGCGTCAAGTCCGAGCTCGCTCCCTCTAGGAGTCCCAATCACAAAAATCCTTCAATCCCATCACTTGTTCGCGGTCCACACCACCTGCCTCCCACCCCACCCCCCCCGCCCCCCAGCCCTGCTCCCCTCGCTCAGCTCACGTTCCACGGCCCTGCTCTCGCCCTGGCAAACTACCTCAGCGCCCCAGCCCCTCTCCTGTTCTTTTCTCCCCAGGCAGTGCCAACCTAGGTCACCTCCACTGTTCTGCCTGTCTTGCCTCCACCTGTGCAGCCAGACACGCGGGTTTTACCGTCAGGTGGAGCAGTTTATGTTCGTGACCGCTCGAGTGTCAGTGCTGCCCGGCGATCCTCCTGTATTTCTCTCGTCCGTTGGCTGTTTGTTAATTGTCTGTCCACCGTCACCAGGCATCGGTTCTAACCTCTGTCACCAACCTCGTGTAAGCCACTGCCCCTTTTTGGGCCTCCATTTCTCCACCTGTAGGATGCGGGTGGCGTGGGAGTGAGGGAGACCAGTGCTTCCTGATCAAGGGATTTTTCGGATTCACCTAGATACTTGCTTAAAATGCTGTTCCTGGGCCTTACCTCCCCCACGCCCTGCCAGAGCCTCACGGTCAGTAGGTGTGGGGCTGGGGATCTGCGTTTTTATAGTCCAGGTTGGGGACATTTGAGTACATGGCGATGCCTTGTCCCCACCCCTAGTTTCATACAGACACACGTGTACGTCTCGATGCCAATAACAGCTACACTAAGTCACACACCCAGACACAGCCATACGGACCTAGCTTCCAGTTCCCCATACACCACCACCTCCCTGGCAGGCTGCGTGCCCTCCGACAGGCTCTCTGTGTGTGCAGTGAGGTGGCTGGCCTAGATACCACGTGCGTTCGCAGACATCTTCGCACACCCGGACACATCTGCAGACACGCACGCAATCCCACACACTTAAACGCAGACGCAGAGCGACACGGGAAGGCACGTATCCTCAGGGATGGACCCCTATGCACGCACCACGGTACGGATGCACGGAGATGCTCCCCTGTAGATACAGAGTCACGGAGGCACCCGAAGACGCACACGTGAAGACACACCGATGGGTACACACGGACACGTGCTGATACTCACCCCTAAGACAGACAGATGCACACGCACACAAACGCACACTCCTCCTCTCCGCCTTTCCCTGGCCCAGCTCCATGAGAAGAAGCTCTTGGAAAAGAGAAACAATGCGCGGGCCTGAGGGGGAGGGGAGGAGGCAGGAAATCCCAGTGCCAGCCCTGTGCTGGTTCTGGGGTGTGGGGGGGCGGTCCGCCAGGATCTGGCTGCCGGGCCCTTCTGTAAGTCCCTAAACTGAGAGGGTGGCAGGGAGGGGGCCACTGCCATATCCTCTTGGCCTCTGGGAGCTTCCAGGCCTGGCATGGGGCTCAGCAGTGAGGGGGCGGGGGTGGGCTCTTTCCAGGAATCTCAAGCCTGTCGCTCAGGGGCAGGGCAGGCGCCACCCAGGCCCCTAATGGCTTCCAGGCGCCCACACTAAAGGCAGGGGTGGGCTCCAGACGGAGCTCCCGTTGCCCTTCCCGGCAGCCTGGCTCAGTCTCTCCTGGGGGCTGGGGGAGGAGGAGGAAGGGGAGCAGCGGGGAAAGAGGGGCTCTGAACAGCCCTCCTGCAAGTCCAGAGTCCCCTGGGGGCCGTGTGTACATACGTGTGGAAAGGGGTGGGGGCCCCAAGGTTGGCTTTCTGGAGAAGCCCACCCCCCCCCCGGCACACCAGGAACCCTGCACCCCACGTAGATTCCGCGGCAGCCAGACCCTGCCTAGCAACACCTCCCCTCACCCTCACTCCCATCCCACTCACACAACACAGCCCCGGGGACACACACACAGAGCCCTAGTAACGGACGCTCACCACACTCACCCAGAGTCGTGCAACACAGAGGCTCAGGTCACAGTTACAGAGACAGACTGCTGCCGCCCTGCCCTTCCTGCCCCTTCTCCACCAGGCTCAGTGCCTTCTTCCCATAGGGTGTGTGGTTTGTATGTGTGTGTGTGTGTGTGGCCTCCTGCTTCCCCTAGGGTGACACTACCCCCCAAAGAGCAGGTGGGGGGGGGGAGAGACCAGCCACCACAGGCCCCAGAGAGCCTTCCTCACCCCACCCTCCCCTCTCCTGCCTCCCACCAGCCAGACGGGTCTATTCCTGCTCTAATCCTCAGGGTTTCTGCTCAGGCTGTTCCCCCCCACCCCCCACTCGGAACGCTGCCCCTCAGTCTCCGAAACCCCCACCCATCCCTCAAGCTCAGTTCTGCCACCTCCAGGAAATGCCTCGATCTCCTCAGCTCCAGCTCCTCCTCCCCAGAGAGCACAGCCCTGCAAACCGTCGCAGCCACATTTGGCCAGCTGCCCTCTCTTCTTGCAGCGCAGGCTTCCCGGGCCCAGACGGGACGCTTGTGCCACCCACAGCTTCTAGGACAGGCCTTGAATACAGGATTTGCTTCAAGTTGGCTGGCGGGTGGAGAGCAGAAGGCTCAACTGTGACCTCGCATCCCGTTAGTTGGGCAGTCCCCCTTAGTGGGACTCAGAACTTCCGAACCCCAGCCCCACAGCCATCCTCACTGCTGCAGGAAGCTGTGGGCTCACTCTAGGACAGAAACTGGAATCTTTTGATCCAATACTTGGCTCAGGCGAGGCCCTCAACTACTCTGTCCACAGAAAGTGACCAGTGGTTCCTGCTGCTTGTGTTACTGTCTAGAAGGTCTCTCCCTCCTTCTTTCTCCATCAGCAAACTCCTACACATCCTTCAAGACCCACCTTTACTTTCCCCTCCTCTGGAAAGCCTTCTCTGATCTCATATAGAGCACGTGAGTGTTTCCAAAGCACTGGCACACCACCCTGTTCTTAGGCAATGGTCATAAGGAAATCTTGATCTCTCTGGCTGTCAGCACAGGGCCCAGCATACAGCAGATGACACATAAATACTTTCTAGGTTGATGGATAGAAGATCAACAGTTAAGGATCCCCTTATAAAGAGGGAGAGTTGAACTGTCCTAAGGATAAAGAGTCATTTTGTAGCCAGACTCCAAGACAGGCAGGTGTGTGAGCCTGTCTGTGGCCAAGGTCAAAGTCAGAGGTCATTTCATGGCCAGGTTAGGGATTGGGCCTCTTACTTAAGCTTAAGTGGCCCACAAGAGGACAACTTTGTGTTTTGTCTTTAGCATGTTTAGATGACTCTCACTATCCAGCTAGAGAAGGGAGCAATGCTGAAGGCTGGATGGGGGCCAGCTGAGGGGACTGGGGGTTACGCAGCGGCCCAGCTCTTCCCTCAAGCTAAGAACGCCGCTGTGTCCTTCCAGAACCTTTCAGGTGGCGCTCTGGAGCTGCCCATGGCCACAGGCCTGGCTGTGGGCAGGGAGCAGAGCCCAGCAGGAAACCGCAGAGGACAGCCTGATTGGATAAGTGCAGGGTCCAAGGCTGGTCAGCCCACAAACTGCGGGCACCTGTCCCTCGGACCTGCTGCCTGGGCTCCAGCCACTGGATGGCCAGGAGAGGAGGGAGGGAGGGAGGGAGGTAAGCAGGGCCTGCCAGCTAGACCTGAGCCCCTGGGGAGCAGACTATCCCAGGCACCCCCATCTCAGACCGAGGAGCCACAAAGATGTCCTACATCACTGATTAGAACTCCTTTCTTTACAATGGACCAACTTAGGTCCAGAGGAGCAGCGACTTGCCCACGTCCACCCAGAGGACCAGCAGCAAAGTGGGGGCGGGGTGTGGGGGGTGGGGGTGGGGCTGGACTGCTGGGACTGGATCCTTCCCCTCCTGGGCTAAGTCTGCCTAAGGGGCATGATGCCCCTGGGAACACTTATGAGAGGGGGTCCTCAGGCATCGGGCCAAGTGGCCAAGCATAGCTGGTATGGGAGAGAGTTAGAGCCTTTCACGGGGGCCGGCCGGCCTCTCGGCGACTCCTTGAACTATTCGCTTTTGTAGAGCAGACATCCCACCAGTCAGGGCTGTGCCACTGGTAGGCTGTGTGATATCTGCAACTCTCTGTCTTGTCTGGGCCGGTTTCCTTGTCTGTACGATGGGGAGAGGCACTAACAAGATTCCTAAAAGCTCTGTCCAACAAAGTGGGCAGACCTTGTGCCACCTGAACCGATCAGAGCCAACCCAACCCCCACACAGGTCTGTGCAACCCTCACTTAAGACACAGAAACAGGAGCCCAGGGCGGAGAGTGGGTTTGCCAGCTATCATCAATTGGCACTATTAGAACGGTGGGGTAACTGAGGACCACTCCATTCTCCTCGCACTGAGCCATCGCTCTAACTACCCCAACTCCCTCCAGAAATGCGCTTTCTGCCCGCCCACGGCCAGAAGTCGCGTCGACCCTCACTTCCTCGCCCCTTCCCCAGCAGCCCCGGTCCGGCAAAGACGCCCCGCTCCCTCTAGCGGCTGGCGGAGGGCAGAGGGGGCTCCC
Organism: Herpailurus yagouaroundi; assembly: GCF_014898765.1. Classification (NCBI taxonomy): domain Eukaryota; kingdom Metazoa; phylum Chordata; class Mammalia; order Carnivora; family Felidae; genus Herpailurus; species Herpailurus yagouaroundi. Next base: position 10,614,229 of record NW_024412421.1, read on the forward strand.
GGCCCCAGGCGGCGCGGTCCCGCCCACCCCGCCGCGCGGCCCCCATTGGCGGCCGCCGCGGGCTTGGGGCGGTGGCGCCGCGCTCCGATTGGCCCTTGAACCCGTCCATCCCGCACTCGCCATGGTGACCACGTTGGGTCCCCCGGGAGAGTTCCAAATTCCGCCCCCGCCCGCCGCCCCCCTCCCGTCCGGTCCCGGCCCGCAGCATTCCGAAGGCGGCCCTGCCCTCCCCCCCCACTCCCGGCAACCCCTCTACACCCGAGGCCTGGGGCCCCGGGAAGTTGGGGAGCCCCGGGAGAGGGCTAGGAAGTTCTCGGAGTTTGGGGGTTGCTGCGGACGCTGTGCCCCTCTCCTCCAGCACGCCCCCCAACTTAACCCCTTCCCTCCCGCGGAAGGTTCGCGGCCTGGAGGGAGTTCCCGGGACGCAGTGGCTAGCTGCCCCCAGCGCTGCCGCCCCCGCTCACCTCAGCCGGGGACCCGCGGGCTCCGGACGTCCGACCCGCCGCGGCTGGGCGGAGCGGGCACGGGGCTTGCCGCGGCCTCCGCCGGGAGGGCCGAGGGAGGGCCGCCGAGTCTCCTCCTCCCTCCCGGAGGGAGGGGAGGGAGAGGAGACGGCGGGGCGGGGGCGGTGGGCCCCGGCAAGCTGCAGCCCCAATGTGACCTGGGCCCACCGAGTTGCCGGGGTGGGGGCACCAGCCTGATTTGGAGGCGAGGGGCACGGGCCGGGGTGGCGGGCTCTGCTAGAGAGGGAGCGGGACCCGGACGGAGGCTCCACCTCCGCTTGGGGCCGGGGCGGGGGGGGGGGGGTACGAAAGGCAGGGTCTGGGGTCCCCGCGGGGTTCGGCTTTCCCGCCTCAGGCTTCCAGAGCGCCAACGACGCACTAGGCGCCCTGCAGCCGAAGTGGGCACCGCCTGTGCCGGGACAGCACGTGGGGCGCGCTTATCAAATGTTCACTTTTGTTACCTGCATTCTTCCTAGTGCCAGCTCTGCCACCGAGTGGCCGTGGAGCAGCAAGTCTCTGCCCTTTACAGGGCCTCAGTTTCCCCTTTGTACCACAAAAGGATTCACCAGAGTAACCTCACGCATGTTGAGAAGCATGTGCGGCACTTGGCCCGCGATGGGGGCGGGGGGAGATTTTCTCCCAGGTGCTGGGGTACGCCCAGCCTGGGACAGGAGCAGGCAGTTGTCCCCAGGCAATTACGGTAAGGCGCGCTCTTTTGTGCGCCCAGTGGCTGTGGGACTTCCTCCGCCCTTGGGAGTAAGGTGGTTGTGGTTTGCCCGCGGGATGGGGGATGGGTGCCAGGAGGGCTTCTCATCATATCCTGTATCTGGAGGGCGACTGTGGTGAATCCTTTTTTTTTTTTTTTTTTTTTTAAAGTAGGCTCTAGGCCACCTGTGAGGTTTGAACTCATGACCCTGACATCGAGTTGCATAGTCCGCTGACTGAGCCAGCCAGAAAAGCGCCTGCCATGAATCCTTCTGAAAAGATCACCAACACTTCCCGGAGAGAGTGGAGGCAACAAGACCACATTGGGACTCTACCTTGAAAAGGAAACGAAAAATGATGAAGAAAGACTAGCTTCAACTCACTAACACTATTTAGATTATGATTGGAACCATGCAGACATTAGAATGAAGAGTTGGTCCTTTACTGAAACAGGGTCATTTTTGCAAATATATTTGAGAGTTTCACGTGCAAATGTTGCTCTGAATCCTTTGGTAGTCTAACAATTCTCTCTGGAAGGACGCGATCATTTCTCTTTAGCGATGTTCTCTTCCTCTGTGGACAATGCCTTCATTTGTCCCATGTCACTTTAACCAACTTCATGAAGCCCTGCGCTTTTTGCAACATTTGCAGTTTTGCTTGTCAGTTCATTTGCTTCTTACTTGCGTGGTTAAATGCTGATGTCTGATGGAGACAGATTTGGGGAGAGGATGTGGTGTTGGAGAGAGATCTAGTCCGTAAATGTTGCGAGGCTGGACTTTGCTTTGCTTTGTACCTGGGCCTGTGAGAGTCAGTTACTAAGTACTCAGAGGACAGAGATTCTCCCCCTCTTTTTTTTTTAAAAAAAGTGTTTATTATTTTTGAGAGAGAAAGACAGAGTGCCTGAGCAGGGGAGGGGCAGAGAGAGAGAGGGAGACACAGAATCGGAAGCAGAATCCAAGCTGTCAGCACAGAGAGCCCAACGCGGGGCTGGAACTCACAAACTGTTGAGACTGTGACCTGAGCCGAAGTTTGCTGCTTAACCAGCTGAGTCACCCAGGTGCCCCAAGACTTCCCCCTTTTAAACTTGAGGAAATGCTCCGGGTGGGGTGGGGGTGGGGGGGCTTTTGGCTCAGACTTCCCCGAAGTCCACAGCGGGTAAGGACAGCAATGGGCCAAGAACCCCCTGGTTCTTTCCCAGGGTTTCTGGAGGTGACAGTAGGGATAGAGGGATAAAGAAGGTTGAAGAGGTCGAGTCAGTGGTGAAGCTGAGCTCCAATGAGAACATCACAGTTGGGCCCTCTCTCCTAAGAAAGGAAGTAGTCCTAGGAGTGTCTTGCAGGGGATGGGGAGATCCCACCCAGTCATGGAACCAAGATGGGTACTGACCATAGGCTTGGCAGTTCGTATGAATTATCTCAGTTTTTTTTTTAATTTTTTTTGTAATGTTTATTTTTGAGACAGAGAGAGACACAGCATGAACGGGGGAGGGTCAGAGAGAGAGGGAGACACAGAATCCAAAGCAGGCTCCAGGCTCCGAGCTGTCAGCACAGAGCCCGACGCGGGGCTTGAACTCATGGACCGTGAGATCATGACCTGAGCCGAAGTCGGACGCCCAACCAACTGAGCCACCCAGGCGCCCCATGAATTATCTCAGTTTTAAGCCACCCCGCGAGTTGTTATCACCAACTCATAGGAAAGTAAGAATCAGAAGTCAAGTGACAGGCCCTGGGTCACAGAGCCAGAAGGTCTCAGCACCCAGATCTGACTCTTTCAATCTTACCATTGTCACCCCTGTCTCTGAAACCACACACCCAGACTGCCCTCTGGATGCATCTAATCTGGTGTCAGCCTCCCAGTGGCCCCACCAAAGGGGTTCCTTCCCCAACTCAGCCTTCGATTGAGGTTTGTATTGGTATTTCCCACATTCCAGCATTTCTGTCTTGTATCTCTGCCCCCACTTTTTGCCATCAACACATAGCTCTTTTCCTCTAAATAATTTCGTTTTTTAGGATGTATGTGTATTTTAGGGTAAGCAGGAAATCTGTGTCAGTTGCCATAAATAGAAGAAAATCATAAAAATTAATGTCATGCGAACAAACAATGCTACTAAAATCTAGCTAGAAACTTGCTCTTTGTTAAATAGGGGCATTTTTCACAATAGCCAAAAGGTAGAGGCCACCCAGGTGTCTGTTAGTGGACAAATGGATAGATGAAATTGGTCTGCACATTCAAAGGAAAGTTACTCAGGCTTAAGAAGGAAGGGAATTCTGATACATGCCACAGCATGGATTGACTGTAAAGACATTACGTTAAGGGAAATAAGCCTGTCACAAAAGGACAAATATTGTGTGATTCCACTTCTAGAAGTTTCCTAGAGTGGTAAGATTCAGAGTAGACTGGTGGTTGCCAGGGGGCTGCAGGGAGGAGGGTAGGGAAAGTTGCTATTTAATGGGGACAGAGTTTCAGTTTGGAAAGGTGGAAAAATTCTGGAGACACATGGTGGTGAGGGTTGTATAGCATTGTGAATGTACTTACTGCCACTGAACTGTCCACTTAAAAAATGGTTAAACTGGTAAATTTTATGTATATTTTGCCACAATAAAAAATTATTAAAAATCAGGTATCTAGTTTTCTGAGTCCAATATAAAAGATTGAGAACTGAAAAGATAAGGACACAAGGCAGTAGTAGAGACAAGTTAGAGAGAATTCAGCTCTAAATGGAGGCTTCTCCTGGATGCAGCCAGGATTGAAAAACAATGAACAGCGAGTGACTTCTTCATGGTGTGACTCAGTTTAGGTAATGTCCTGTTGGGGGTCCCACTTACTTCTTGCAGATCACGGGGTGAGTAGCCCCCATGGGGAGAGAGAGATGCTTCCCTAGGGATGGTGTGTGGCTCTCCCAGGATGGGGAGAGGGAGGTGGCTTGCTGCTTCCTCCCTGCCTGGGGGGCTGAGCAAGGGACTGGCACGCCTCCTAAAGCTGAAGCATCTGGAATGTTTTATAGGGGAGTTGGAGGCAGATCAGCCTTCTCAGGGGAAGCTGGACTCAGGGGAGCTGCCCCTGAGCGCCCGAGGGATGGAGAAGAGCTGGGGTCCTGCCCAGTACGTGTGTGTCCCAGCTGGGACAGAGCGGGGAGGTGGATGCGAATGTGGCCAGCCCATCCAGAGCTGGGTGGAAGCTGGACGGGGCTGGACCACGAAGGCAATCGGGAGCCACTGCTGGCTTTTGAGCCGGGGAGTACCTTGGTGGTGATTTCCAGGGTCTGGAGTGCACGGTGAGGTAAAACCAGCACTGCTACTGAGGCAAGGCTTCGTGAAGTTGGCACAGATCCCAGGTGGGAAATAGAGGGCCTCGTCCTGAGCCCTGAGAGCAGTCTCTTGGGCTCGCAAACAGCACGAGGAGGAAGGCTGCTGGTGTTATAGCCCTAGATAGAGGTGGCCAGGAGACCTCAGAAATGAAGGGCCTGGAGGTCATGGCCTGGGTTGTGGCCACAGAAAACCAAAGTGCGGAGAAAGGCAAGGACTTTCCCAAGTCGTCTAGCAAGAGTGTGGCCAAGGGTTCAGGACACAAGTGCACAGGTGTCTCTGCAAAGCCTTTACCCTGCAGCCCCTTGCAGTGGGGGAGGGAGTGCGGAACCTGGATGCGTGGACCTGTGCTCCCCTCAGATCTCGCTGCCCTCCAAGAGGCAGCTCTCTTCCCCCTTCCCAGAGAGGCCTGAGCTACCTGTGGGTGGCACTTGGGTTGATGCTGGAAGGGCCACGGGCTGGGGGAAAGAGGAGAGAGACCCTGTTGGGACCTGCCTGTCTCCTCCTTGCTGCAACCCCTTCTCATCCCCGGGGGAGAAAAATACTTTCCTGAGCCGGAATTTGCCCAGGGAGTCTGGCTGGACAAGAGAGAGCACCCTGCCTCCCACCAAAATACACAGATACTTCCCCTTCCCCTTAGGATCCTGCACAGGAAGTGGCTGGAATAGGACCGGCTGACCAGCCTACCAGCCCCAAGTCTGGCCACATTTTCTGAGCGCTGTTCCGAGCAAGACCCTGCCCCAGAGGGCTCTGCATTGGGTAATTCCGGGCCAGGCTCTTGTCCTCTCCAGACCTCAGTCTCCCCCATGTGTGAAACAGGGGAGCTTTGTGGAGCGCTTCTGGTGACTTCGCAGCATTTCCTTTTATAAGCCCCACACTACCCCATGAGGTGGTACTCTCTCTCTCTTTTCCTTTTTAAAGTGTGTTTATTTATTTTTGAGAGAGACTGTGTGTGTGTGTGTGGACAAGGGGCAGAAAGAGAGGGAGAGAGAGAGAATCCCAAGCAGGCTCTGTGTTGTTAGCACAGAGCCCTACTCGGGGCTTGATCTCATGAGCCCAGAGATCATGACCTGAGCTGAAATCAAGAGTTGGATGTTTAACCCACCAAGCCACCCAGGCGCCCTTACGTGGTACTGTCTTATCTCCATTTTACAGAGGGGAAGCTGAGGTTCAGAGAGTTTCAGTCACTTGCCCAAAGTCCCCCAGCCAGTAAATGGCAGGCTTGGTATTTGAACCCAGGCAATGCGACCCAGCCTTTGCCTGAGGTCCCGGCCATCATCACTCTCATTGATTGTCAGTTCAGGCAGGGGTCATTCTCCCTTTTCTGCAGACGGGAAAACTGAGGCTGAAGAGGTGCAGCGCAGAGGCAGGTCTTGAAACCTTGTGGGGTGCCACGAGGGCCAGCTCTCCCCCCTTCCCCCACTGACACCAGACATCTCCTTGAGGTACTGCCACCCCCAGGAAGTGCTGCAGGAGCTGGGGAGTGAAAGCAAGAAGTGTTCTGAGCCCAGAGACCAGAGGAAGCAAGAGGCTGCAGTGAAAGAAGAAGTGAAGCGAAGTGAGAGCGTGTTGTGTTGTGTTGTGCGGGGCAAGGAGAGCAGAGAGAAGGGGAGGACTGAGAGCCCGTGCCGAGCACCGAGGGGAGCAGAGAGGAGGCGGCCGGCAGAGACATCCAAGTTCCCTTTTGTTCTGTGGACCGGAGCTGGGAGCCCGTGGCAACAGCACAGCAGCGGCGGCTTCACAGGTCAGCCCCATCCAGCATCTCTATTCCCCACTCCCTCACCTGTCCTTATCCACCCGGTCCCCAGCAGGTGCCTGCCGGGGCCCAGGATTGGTGACATCCTGGGAGCAGCAAGCTGGGGACACACCTCATTCCCTTCACTCTCTGGGGGCAACTCCAGATCCCTGGGAATGTAGAAATCTATATTTTAAAAAAAAGAGAGCAATTTAAACGAAGGAGTGTTTAGGCACTAGGTTCAAATCTTGGCTCCCTGCTGCGACCTACGGCAAGTTATTAGACTTTCCTGGATTTCAGTTTCCTCATCTGTACAGTGGGGTTAATCTGGTAGCCTGCACCTTAGATGACACTGGGAAGGGCCTGGATGGAGTTTGTACTGGGCAAACGGGAGCTGGTGCCCTTCCTCTCAGAGTGACCTGGACTGGAGCCCGGGGACTCTATGTCTCAGGGAAATGGCTCCAGTGCTGGCTTAGTCACAGACTAAGTTGGGCCTTGGCGTGGCCTCCCTTTCCCCACCTGTAAAACGGGGCTAATAATTGTATTTGTCAGGGCTTTCCTGCAGAGACCACAGGTTCAGTCCTCACCCAGGCTGGGGTGAGGCCAGCCGTGGGGGCTCCAGGAGCATGGCTGGCTCAGCAGGCCTGGTGCTGCCGGGGAGAGGGCAGGCTGCGGGGGGGGGGGGGGGGGGGGGGGG
>NW_024412421.1:10621273-10631908 GCF_014898765.1 Herpailurus yagouaroundi
AGTTATTGCCCCACGTCCCAGCCCAGGCACTGAATACTGGAAGTGGCTATCAAATTTGCATCTTCTAGAGGCTCTAGTCTGCACCCTGTTGTTTCCTTATCTCTCTGTTGACCTAGATAGAGGCTTACTCTTCCGTAGAGCAACCCAACCATCTTTGGGAGCCTGTGGCACACAGCACTGGACTTGGAGCCTGGGGCCCTGGGTTTGAGTCCTGGCTTGACCACGGGACTGCCGTCACCTCCCAGGCAAACTCCTGTGTGGTTTCCAGTTTCCCCACAGTCAACTGGAACCGTCTTGGGCATCAGGTAGGGGGTTTCTGTTTCCCACGGAGCTTCAGATAATGAATTGTGGGCCACGGTGAGACGGGTGAGGGTGTGGGGCAATGCTGCACGGTGGCTTCTCTGAAGGGCAGGGGAGAGGGGTGTGTTAAGCAGAGGTGAGGATTGTGATTTGCCCCCTGGGAAAGGGAGTGGTAACCACAGCTATTTGAGGGGTCTGGGAGAGGTGTCACTTCTGCTTTGACCCTGATTTCTCCAGATGGTGGTGGGGCTAGGCCCCTCTTCCCTCTGTAGACACAGAGCAGGGTGGCCAAGGGCCTGGGGAGCTGGCTTTACGGTCCAGACCCTAGAGGTCAAATCTGCACCATTGTCTGGGCCTCCATTCACACAGTGAGGGGGTAGACAAGATGACCCGAGATCTGTCTGCGCTGTTGGGTCCTCAGACTTCTTATCTGAAAAGTTTTAAATTGTTTCATTCAGCAGCTTCCTTTGTCCCCTCAAATGTTTTCCCTCCTGTCTTCTCTGAGGTTCAGAGAGGGCAAGTCAATTGCCTGAGGTAACACAGCCTAATAAATAACCAAGTGGCCAAATGAATAAGAACCCAGCACTCTGTGACTCCAAAGTCTCTATTCCCTTTTCAAAATCAACACATATATTAATAGTGTTAAGACACATGTACGACTACCCGGCAAAAACCATCACATCCCCATCTCATACTGTACTCCGGGATCGATGCAAATGGACTGGAGGTTCCAATGTGAAAAATGAAAACTTAAAAGGACAAGGAGAAACTTAAGAGAATTCCTTTGTAATGTTGGAGCAGGGAAGGCCTTTCTAGCTACAACTCAAAATCCAGAAGACCTAAGAGAACATGCTGCTAATTCTGATTACATAAAAATTATACATACAAAAAAAGACTCCTACCGGCAGAAGGACCATGTGTAATGTTAAAAGGCAAATGACAAACTAGGAAATATATTTGTAACTCACACAGTAGACAACGAGCTAATTTTCCTATTATGTGAAGAGTTTTGAGAAGATAAGGAAGAGTCGAACCTGATGTAAAAATGGGCAGATGTGGGGCTCCCGGGTGGCTCAGCTGGTTGGGCGTCCGACCCTGGCTCAGGTCATGATCTTGCGGTCTGTGAGTTCGAGCCCCGCTTTGGACCCTGTGCTGACAGCTGGGAGCTTGGAGCCTGCTTTGGAATCTGTGTCTCCCTCGCTCTCTGCCCCTCCCCCACTCACACTCTGTCTCTCTTTGTCTCTGTCTCTCAAACAGAAAGAAACATTTTTTTTTTTTTTTTTTTAAAAAGGGCAGATGGTGAACTTGCACACGTGGGAAATGACATCAGAACAGCTGCACTTTGGAAAGAACCAAAGACTGGAATCAACACAACTAGCTGTTCACAGGGCACCCACTGAAGAAGTTAGGGTTTATCCCTCCAACGTTAGACTATGAGGTTGTAATAATAAAAAATGGAAGCTCTAGGAACTGTTACAGAAAGCTCTCCAAGATATATTTTCAAGAGAAAAATGCAGAGTGCAGAACAGGAAAAAGTGTGCTTTTTTTTAAATAAAATGAGGAGAATCATATATATGTGCTTATATATATTTTTTTAAGTTTATTTACTTCTTTTGAGAGAGAGCAGGGGAGCAGCAGAGAGGGAGGGAGGGAGGGAGGGAGGGAGAGAGAGAGAGAGAGAGAGAGAGAGAGGGAATCCCAAGTGGGCCCCACGTCGTCAGCACAGAGCCCGACACGGGACTTGATCTGTGAGATCATGACCTGAGCCAAAAACAGGAGTTGGACACTTAACTGACTGAGCCACCCAAGTGCCCCATGTGTGCTTATCTATATATGAAACTTGGGAAAGTCCACAAAACACTAATGATAGTAGTTACCTGGGGGTGACGAACGAGGAACCGAGTGGTTGGGTGACATGGGCAGCAGGGATACTTTGATTTTATGTGCTTGTGTGCTTGTTTATTGTTTATATTTGAAAGATGTAAATTCCAAAAGCAAAGAGCAAATAAAGATCGAGAAATATATAACTATAACGCAGGGTAACTTCAGAAAATATGGGCAGTCAAAACTAGTACCCAGAAGTGACCCCTGCATCTTCCACATTTTGCATATATGAAAAAATATGACTTTTACAAGGATTGGATTACACTGCTTTGCAACATGGTTTTTGTTTTACATAAGCAATATGTCACCATTATTTTTTCCATAATGCTAGTCATTTGGAGCATTAAAAAAAACTCTAAGTTGGGGCACCTGGGTGGCTCAGTCGGTTGGGCGTCCGACTTCAGCTCAGGTCATGATCTCACGGTCTGTGAGTTTGAGCCCCGCGTCGGGCTCTGTGCTGACAGCTCCGAGCCTGGAGCCTGCTTCAGATTCTGTCTCCCTCTCGCTGTCTGCCCCTTCCCCACTCATGCTCTGTCTCTCTGTCTCTCAAGAATGAATAAACGTTAAAAAAATTAAAAAATAAGTAAAAAATAAAAAAACTCTAAGCATTAAAAACTTGCTTTTCTGTTTTGAAGATAACACATGTTCGTTGCAGAAAATGTGAACTATACAGAAAACATAAAAAAGAGAGTAATCCTCCTTCCCATAACATTATTAGCATTTTGGTGACCATTCTTCTAGATACCCTCCTAGGCTTAAGCATGTATATTTGCACACATTTCCATACATGTGATATTGTGAGTGTTATGTTCAACTTGCTCTTTTCAATGCGTAATAATATACTGTGTTCCTCTTTTATGTTACTATTGACATCATAACTTTCGATAGTGACGTGGCAATCCGTGTACTGTATTTTTGAACTTCTACTTTTGAAAAAATGACAAATTCATAGGAGGCTGCAAAAAAATAGTACAGAAAGATTTTGTGTATGCTTCACCCAATTAATCTGTATAATCTCCTCCTTCTCCTCCTTTTATTTGTTGAAGCCTTCCTCCTGGAAACTTCTTTTCTCCTGCTCCCTTCTGGACAGGATATACCCGGTCCTGCTGTCCAACCTACAACCGGGGGAATAGCTTTGTCTCTTCTCCGCTAGGGTTTCCTGTGTCCTGTGTTGTCTTTCACAAGTTACTCCCTCATTCTGTTGGAGCGCGTCCTCCAGCAGCTTTCTGAAAGAGGGTGTATGTTTTAAAATACCTAGTGATCCTCGGTTGACCGCTCACCTTTAAGAGTGCAGCACTAAAGCCTTATTGCTTGTCAGGGCTGATAACTGGGAAAGCTCCAACCTGAGTTCGGTCCTGGCCATATCACTGAGGAACATCAAAACCTCAGTAGCTATAGGATACTTTTCTTGGAATAGCCAGTTCTTCTGCAAAGAGTTTTCTCCTGGCTTAGAGCATCGTCACCTGGCTGCTGCAGGCTTCTGGAAGCTGAGTGGAGGAAGTGGTGAGGAAGGGATACGGCTTAATTTTTCTATACCTGAATGGCATCCCATCCTTGCCCTCAGGTCCTCTGGCATGCACTGTTTCCCGGGAATGAACTTTATGTTGGAATGCGGTTGAGGGTGGTAGGGTGGTGACAACAGTCCTGGGCACCCCGGGTGACAGAGGAGATCTGGGGCCCCAGCTGGTCATTTAAAAGACTCACCAACATCAATCCCCCATTTTTTTGCCTTCACCCTTCTTTTAGAGGTTCTCGATGCCTCTGGTTCTCAAGTGCTCCCAGGGCTCTAAACCTTCTCCCTGTCCCCTCCCCTTCTCCCCTCCCTCACTCCACACCTCACCCTCCTGCAGACACTGGGGCTCAACTCTTTACGGTTGGCTAAACTGATTACCAGGTGGTCACCTGCTTGGAACCTCCAAAGTTTTGCTAACATTTCTCACCTGCTGTTGACTTCTTTCCTCTTCTTTGTGGCTTTGCGCCCGTTTATCCACTCACTCTCATTTTAGTGGAGTTTCGGGGGGTTGACATAGATTTGCTATAGTTAAGCAGACGTTTATTGGTTTATTTTAAAACCACAGAAAATGAAGGCTGAGAGGGACAGACCCCTGCCCAAAGTCACACAGTGAATTAATGACACACCTCAACAGGGTTACCTGTTGCTTGCTCCCAAGCAACTTCCCCCTGGGTGAAGTCAGCGCCCTGGAGAAGCCCCCAGACAGACCATTGTTTTGGGAGGGAGAGTGACTCAGGCAAAGCTGGTAATGGTGGGCATTTCTGAACAAACAATCTGGGATTCTTGGAGTCGCAGAGACCAGGCTCAGGGAGCCTAAAGCAGAGCAAGCCCACTTGCTCTCTGAGCCTCAGTTTCCTCATTTGTGAAATGCAGGAGTAACGAGGATTAATTAAAATGCTACATGTCCTGGGGTGCCTGGGTGGCTAGCCGATTAAGCATCGGCCTTCGGCTTAGGTTGTAATCTCATGGTTCTCAAGTTCAAGCCCCACATCAGGCTCTCTGCTGTTAGCATTGAGCCCGCTTTGGACCCTCTGTTCCCCTCTCTCTCTGCCCCTCCCTTGCTTGTGCTCTTTCACTCTCTCTCAAAAATACATAAACATTTAAAAAACATATATAAAATGCTAGATGTCCTACCTTTGGGACATGCCGGACACCTAGAAGTTAGAGCTCACTCTTTTACCATGGTGACAATGGCATGCATCTTTTCCAGGTTGGAAACTAGTTTTTGGAAGAGACTGGGAACAGGACATGGATGACCATAGGGTCTTTTTCCTCTGCCTGTGCCTCATGATTGCTCACAGTGATACAGTGGGTAAGGGGGTGCTGCTGAACTGGGGGGCAATCTGAGCCCGGGTCCGTGGCTGTGATGTGAAAGGGGGACGACCCAAACCAAGGGAGCTTGAAAGAGGGCACTGAGGTCTCCCGGGGCAGCAGCAAGGCTGAGGCTGTGGTAGAAGGGCCCAGAGGCTGTGGGGACAGAGGCTGATGTGGAGGCGTGACCTGCCCCGCAGAGGAGTCCCAAGAACCCCTGAGCTGGATGGAGAACCTGGAGACGATGTCCAGGAGCCGCAATGTGACTTCGCTTCGTGGGTGAGTTGGGCGGCCCTCCCCGCCCCCCTTGAGTCAGCTGTGCCTCCCACCCCCAGCTTGCGCCTTGAGTCAGTGGTCCAGGGTTGTCCAGTGTAGACCATTAATCCATTTATTCAACATTCAGTTATTGAGTACCTACTGTGTGCCCAGCACGAGGCTTGGAAGATGCAGGTTAACCATGTCCCTGCCCTTATCAAGTTTGCTGTCTGGTTTAGGGCCTTTAACTATGGATGCCATGAAATCAGGTGCAGAATCGTGGGTCTCTGCATTTTCCTGGGAAGGAGTTGCGAGCTCTCGAATGGTCTCGCAGCTCTGGGCGAGGGGATGGTGCTGATGACTGGCCAGGGGGAGCACAGGGACTATGTGGCATTTCACTCAGTCAGCAGAAAAAATCCAGAAAAATCTTCCTGAAGGAGGTGTCCAAAGACCTGGACCTGAACAAGAGGTAATCAGGAGATGTGGATGAGTGGGATGGAGAGGTAAGAGTGTGCCAGGGACACTGTGTGTGCAAAGGTCCGGAGGTAGGGGTAGCAGATGTGGGCTGGGGGAGGCCCTGCCCTTATTGGCTGTCTCGGGCCCCTCTTGCCCCCACGCCCACTCCAGACCCTGGTCAGCTCTCTCACCCTCAGGCTTATCCGGGGCCTGGAGTGCAGCCTGTTGAACACCAGCTTCGAGGGCAAGAACCTTACCTTGCAGACGCACAGCATCCAGACACTGGCCTTCAAGCTGGGCTGTGACTTCACTGGCCTCGCACTGAGCAGTGCGACTCTGGAGCGGGTCCCCCAGGTCAGAGGGGGCCAGGAGATGGAGGGCAGCCAGGGTCTCGACCCTAGAAATCCTCCAGGGGCTTCAGGTCTGGACTTTCCCCCAACTAATCTGGTCTGCCCTAATAGCTGTGAGTTGCCTCTTCTGTAAAATGGGGCTGACATTCCTCACGTGAATGGTGGAAAGAGAGGGTGCTCTGTGGCCCCTCAAGGGCAATGTCCTCTTCCTGCTTCTGCAGGTCCCCGAGGGGAGGCGGCAGTGGGAGAGGCCAGGGAAGCCAGGGTCCCTGGAAGACTCTGGTGTGATTCCTGCTGACCGTCTGGGCGCTGAGGGCTGACGAGCTCCATCCCCAGGGGCCCCAGCTGGGTGGGGTAAATCGAGGCAGGGGCAGCCTGGAGGAAAGGCCTGGGATCTCAGGAAGTTGGGGAGGAAGTACAGCCTGGGAGGAGAGGGCTCTGCAGGTGGAGGCTCCTAGGGATGAAATGCCCCAGGGAAAGAACAGGATGGGAAGGCTTCACAAGGAGTGGGGGGCAGTGGAAGTGTTGGGGCCGGGTGTGGCTTAGCCCATCCATGGCTGCCCGTAGGCCTCGGTGCCGCACGCCATGCAGTTCCCGGCAGAGCTGACCCAGAATGCCTGCAGGACCCGCCCCAGGGAGCTGCGCCTCATCTGCATTTACTTCTTCACTGACTACTTTTTCCAGGTCAGTGCCACACGGGGGCCAAGCAGGGTAGGTGCCGGCCCCTTCCTGCAGGCACTGCGGGCATCCGTACCATTGCCTGGCCTCTGCACAGGGACCAGCACCAGGTGGGACCAGCCCATTGTGCAACCTGAGCCAGCCGCTGTCCTTTCTGGGCCTTGGTTTTAGGAGAATGGTGTTGGGGGTGCAATTACAAGAAATCTACCATGGATGTGTCTGTCCCTAGATGGGAGACAGACAAAGGTGTTTTTAACTTTGGCTTTGAAAGTGAGCGAGGACAGATGGAGGCTGGAATGCACTGAATCCATGGCGGAGAGGTGGGGGGTGAGTGCTGAAGGGACAGCTTTCCAGGTGGAGGGGACAGCATACACAAAGGCTAGGAGGCTGGCCCACATGTGAAGGCACACTGCTGTTCTCACCCGGGGGAAGGGGCTGGTGAAGGGGGCTCTCGGACCTCAGCCGGGGTCTCCATGCATCCATCCTCTCCAGTCAGCCCTCCTGCTGTCCTTGCAGAGTATCAACTCATCTTTGCTCAATAACTATGTCCTGGGAGCCCAGCTGAGTCACGGACACGTGAACAACCTCAGTGAGCCGATCAACATCAGCTTCTGGCACAACCGAAGCCTGGTACTGTTGGGGGTGCCCCCATTTCCACCTCGCCCCTGCCCCTTGTGGCTCCTGTTGAACTCTGGCTCAACTAAACCCACACCCGTGGAAGCAGTTTGAAAACAAACCGTTTCAAATCGATCACAGTTTGAAAATTCCTGTCAAAGGAATCAGAGAGAGAAGTTTTGCTTAATTTTTTTTTACTTACCACATTAGGCAGGATTCTTTGAGTTGCAAGTGATGCAAAGCCAAGTCAAGCCAGCTTAAACACAGAAAGGATGGGCTCATGCAGATGAAATGTCCAGGGCTGGCCAGCTTCAGGCCTGGCTGGATCCAGGGGCTGATGCAAAGCCATTCTGGCTCAGCCTCTTTCCATCTCTCAGCAATGGTTTCCTATCTTGGATCTCTACTCTGGTAAGATGGCAGCAAAAGTGTTGGACCTCCATCCCCTCTTCCCAGGAGGCTCTTCCTCATCGGTGCAAACGAGGGTTCCAAAATGGAGTCCTTAGGGTCCAGCTGGGTCATGTGTCCATCCCTGCACCATCACTGCACACAGGTGGATGGAACGTGTGGATTGGCCAGGCCTGGGTCACACGGCTTGGGGACTGGGCTGGATTCATCTGATCTGCCATGGGGCAGGTATGGGTCTTCAAGGGAAGCTCAGAAGCTGGTCCTGGAGTGAGGGAGAAGGGCTGCTGGGTGAGCACAAGCCCTGGTGTCTCTGTTCTCCTGGCCCTGGCATTCCGGAGAAGCCCAGAGACTCTACATTCTGCCCTGACTTTTCATCAGCTTCATGAGACTGCTCTGCACTCTCATTTTTTCCATCATCCTTCCCTTACTTTCCTCTGAACCTTTGCTCCCACAGTTCCCTTTATCTGGATTGCCCTCGTTCCACTTCTGCTGAGATCTGATGTGTCCTCAAAGACCTCAGTGCCCCAATCGTCCCTTCCCTCCTTGGGACTCCCCTACCCCTTGTTCAGTGGTTTTCCATGGCACTTTCTGTGTCGTTCCTCCCACCCCACCACCCCCATGGCTCAGCATCAGGGTTGTCTGTGGATGAGTCTCTTTCCCGCCCTGGGCAGTGCACCTGCAGTATCGTTGTTCCCCATGAGGAGGAGGGGAAAGGGCACAGTTGATTGTAGAGCACCTACTGTCCAGCCAGAGCTGGTCACTCAAGATTCCTCATTGCCCGTAATTTAATACCCTCTTTGAGAAATTGTGTATAGAGGATCCCATTTTACAGATGAGTAAACTGAGGCAGAGAAGCTTGGCAACTTGCCCAGGTTACTCTGAGAGTCCATAGTGGAGGTGAGTCTGGAATCTGGGTCCGTCTGGCCAAAGCCCAGCCAGTGCCTTGTAAGAAGTTGACAAGGGTGCAGTTGAATCAGCTTTGGCCCCCACAATTTCCAGACTCTGATCCACGGCCCTCCCCCATACCCCTTACCCCGTACCTCCTCCATACCCAACTCCACCATCTCCCCTTAGGAAGGCTACACAGCGACCTGTGTCTTTTGGAAGGAAGGAGCCAGCAAGGATCACTGGGGGGTCTGGAGCCCCGAGGGCTGTCGCACAGAGCAGCCGTCACCTTCCCAGGTGCTCTGCCGCTGCAACCACCTCAGCTACTTTGCTGTTCTCATGGTATGTGTGCATCCAGTCTGGGTGATGGGAGTCAAAGCTGTAAAGGACCCCATGTCTAGGCAAGAGGAGCAGGGCATAGGCAGGTGCAAGTGGCAGACAATCCAACTCAAATGGGCTTAAGGAGAAAAAAAGAGAAACATATGAACTCCTGTGGCTGAAGAGGCTATGTTGGGCTTCAGACATGGCTTGATCAAGATGTTCAAGATCACCAAGACAAGGCTCTCTATCTCTCACCTGTGTTTGCTTTGCACTGGCCTGGGCTTCAGACGGAATTTCCCTTCAGGATAATTATACGGCTGCTAGCAGATCCTGGCTCGTGTCCTACTAGCTTTTAGGCCAGTAGGCTCTAACTGGCTCTTTCCCAATTCTGCCAGCTAGTTTGGGGATTGAGTCCCACTGGCCTGGAGTGTGTCACATTCCCATCCCTCAATCAATCACTCTGGGCAGGAGGAGGGAAGGCTCTGATAAGTCAGGCCTGGTGCACTGTCCACGCACAGTGTCCATATATGTCTATGTGCATAGACAGCAAGGCAGGGGAGGTTCTCATAGAGAGAGGGGAGATGGGAGTTGAGGGGGGCAAAAACCACCGTATCTGCCAGAGCTTTTTCTTTCAAGTCAGGACCATGGTAGGCTTTGTGGTGGGGTAGGGGAGCTTGGAGCTGAGATCTTAGCAGGTCCCTGTGAGTGCCGGGAGGGCATTCTGTCCTCCATCCCCCCTTCCTTCTTGCAGCAACTCTCCCCGGCCCCGATCCCCGCAGAGCTGCTGGCGCCTCTTACGTACATCTCCCTGGTGGGCTGCAGCATCTCCGTCGTGGCCTCGCTTCTCACTATCCTGCTGCACTTCCAAGCCAGGTATTCCCCTGCCCCCGTGCCAGGACCGCCCACCCGCTGCTGCTCAGCACCCCTCCTTATCCAATTGATCCCCCAGAGTGGGGTGGACTTCTCCAGGGGATGGGAGCAGGAGACCAGCCTTGCTGTGTGGCTGCTGTTGGATCCCCGCGACCTCTCAACCTCAGTGTTCCCATCATTGTGTGTCCGTGAGCCCAGGGGGTGGCACTGCCTAGGTGACGTCCCCAGGCCACCGAAGGGCATGCTCCCACCCGCAGGAAGCAGGGTGACTCCACAACACACATCCACATGAACCTGCATGCGTCTGTGCTGCTCCTGAACGTCGCCTTCCTCCTGAGTCCTGTGCTGGCCAGGGCCGGGGCAGCATGCACAGCACTGGCGGCCATCCTGCACTTTGCGCTGCTCAGCTGCCTCACCTGGATGGCCATCGAAGGCTTCAACCTCTACCTCCTCCTGGTGCGCGTCTACAACATCTACATCCGTCAATATATGCTCAAGCTGTGTGCAGTGGGTTGGGGTAAGCGGAGCCTCCCTCC
Organism: Herpailurus yagouaroundi; assembly: GCF_014898765.1. Lineage (NCBI taxonomy): Eukaryota > Metazoa > Chordata > Mammalia > Carnivora > Felidae > Herpailurus > Herpailurus yagouaroundi. The sequence continues at coordinate 10,631,653 of NW_024412421.1, forward strand.
CCTCTTGCTTCCTGAGGGTTCCAGCCACACAGGCAGTCTACCCTCTCCTGCCCTTCTCTTTCTCCTCTTCCTCATCATAGCGACCATGAGCACTGATCATCATCCCTGCCAACGCTCACCACTACTTTCTACACTACTATTCATATCGTAGGTTCTACTTCCAAACCTCCATGGTGACCTCCACCCCAACACCTCCATCCCCTCCACCCCAACACCTCCATCACCTCCACCCCAACACCTCCATTCCCCCCACCCC
>NW_024412421.1:10636908-10648560 GCF_014898765.1 Herpailurus yagouaroundi
CCCAACACCTCCATCACCTCCACACCTCCAACACCTCCACACCTCCGACACCTCTAACAGTTCCATCCCCCCACCTCCATCACCTCCACACCTTACCTCCAACACCTCCAGTACCATCACTTCCAACACCTCCACCATCACCTCCACCTCTAACACCACCATCACTTCTGCCATCGTCTCCACCCTGTCTACCTCTAACACCATCAACTCCACCACCACCACTTCCATCACCACCTCTGACTCTACCATCATCTTCACCACCACCTCCACCATCACTACCATCCTCATCCTCGTCTTCACCACCATCTCTGGCATCACCATCATTGGCACCTCTCTCGCCATCCTAGCCCTTCTTTAGCATCTCTGTTTCCTCACAAGTTCTCCCAACCCTCTGTCCCATTAGCTCGATCTCCCCACTGCTACTGCCATTAGAATCCCACCCTGGAGTCCTCACTAACATCATCTTGGAGAGCTGTCTCCTCTCAGACCTCCAGGTTACGTGCTTTGAAGCTGGACAATATGGCAGGGGCTGGGGGCTCGGAACAGTCCCTTGCCCTCCCCACTTGCTCAGTGGGATTCTGTTTTAGCAGCCCCAGGGACCCATGACAAACCTTTCTCTGGGGTCACCTGACAGATGCTGAGAACTCTCTCATCCCTCAGGGGTCCCAGCCCTCCTGGTGCTGCTCCTTCTTGTTGACCAGAATTCAGTGTATGGACCTCACACAATCCCACTCTTCGACAGCCGGGGAAATGGCACGGGTTTCCAGAACAATTCCATGTGAGTACCTTCAGGGCTGTGGCAGGCTCTCTGGCTCTGGTGGAAGGACCCAGGGGCTCTGAACAGGGTGTGCTGTAGGCAGGACACTGGCTGTGGGGCAAGCAGGGGACCAGGACTCAGAGAGGGGGTGGTTTCCAGGGGCCTTTGCCACACCTTCTGCTGGATCCCTGAAGCCTCCTGCAGAGGCAGGCTCTCGTCCTAGGCCAGCTAACCCTAGGGAGCCCTGGCATGAACTCTGGTGCTTGCTCATGGGCCTCCCAAGCGCGGGTAGAAGGCCCTCCACCTCCTGGCAGCACAGAGGTCGGCCCAGCGCCCCCTCCCGCTCTCAGACCTCACTGGGGGAGCTCAGCCTGCGCCTGACTCTGCTGTCCTTTCCCACCACCTTGCTGTGCTCACTCAGCCTCCTGCACCTCCCAATCTGTGCCTGGCATCGCACTGCCAGCCCACAGACCCTCCTGGTCAGAGAGAGTGCTGCAAGGGCTGGGACATCCCAAGGACAGGACTCACATGTGTGTGTGTGTGTGTGTGTGTGTGTGTGTGTGTGTGTGTGTATTGGGGGGCTTGGGGGTCTGGGGGCCAGACTCTGTTGCTTCTTCCTGTGCTCTCGGACATTAACCTTTCTCTTGTTATGAAGTTTCTAACAGCCAATGTAGGGAGAATAGCTTAATAACCTCCCGTCGACCTAGCTCCAGTATTCGGCTGTCCATCCTGCTTTCTTTCCTGGCTGACACAAGCTCAGGACTGCTGAGGGCCAACTCTGTGGCAGGCCTCATGAATTATCCTGTTTAAACCTTGCAGCAAGGAGTGGGTCCTGTTGTCAGCCTCTGTTTACTGTTAGAGAAACTGAGGCACAGACAGCTGATGAACCCTGCCCAAGGAAACCCAGATGGTCAATGGCAGAGCTGGGACTTGGCCACAGGCAGGAGCTCGGCCCCCCAGCCTCCAGGAAGTGAGGACTCTGGGCACCGAGTGGAAGCAGAGTGGGGTTCATTCCTCACGGCAAGGGTCAGGCTGCTTCGTCAGAGGAGGTGTGACTTGGGGCTCCTTAACCATGTAGTTTTTTAAAAAAATGTTTTAAGAATTTTTATTTATTTTGAGACAGAGAGAGAGAGAGAGAGAGAGAGAGAGAGAGAGCACGAGTGGGGGAGGGGCAGAGAGAGAGGAAGACACAGAATCTGAAGCAGGCTCCAGGCTCTGAGCTGTCAGCACAGAGCCTGATGCAGGGATCGAACTCATGAACCACGAGATCATGACCTGAGCTGAAGTCAGACGCCTAACTGACTGAACCACCCAGGTGTCCCTCACCATGAGTTTTAATATAATATGTGCTGTGTGCCCTGCAGTGGGGACAGGAAGGACATTATTGCTGGGCTGTCAGAGCACTCCCCACTCTAAGGACCAGCTTCTCCCAAAGCTTCTTCCTTCCTTCTTCTTTCCCTCTCATCTGGCTTCGTGACTTTTATTCTCCTGCATTTAAAAGACCCTTCCTATGTAGATATGTGTTCCTGAACACAAAAAACAATAACAAAAAACCACCCTTGAACGTACTCCAGTGCCCGCTGACGGGACACTGGTTAGTAAATTGCGATAGAGCCACCCCTGCTGGACTGCCACACTGTGGTGAAAAGGAATGATCCATGACCACACTCAGTCCCTTGGATAAATCCCCAAGATCACATTCAAGAATGGTGGCTGCCGCAGCAGGGGCTGGAGCAGGCGATTGTGACAGGGACACAGGCATTGAGCCTGGGACTTCAAATCCCACCTTTGCCTCTTACTAGCGCATGTTCCTAAGCCAGAGCCTCAGTTTCCTCGTCAGCAGGACGGGGATGGTGATGCACCTGCCTCATGGGGTCATCGTGAGAACTGAATGGGCTAATCCATGGAAAGCATGGAACACGGTGTCTGAGTGGGTAAAAGGTACCACCTGTCTTGCAGGTCGTCCTGGGGAAGCAAAGGGCATGAAGCCCTCAGGGAGGGTCTAGGAGCAGGGCTGGGGCCACTGCCAGGCCTCTGCTCTTTCCTCAGTCCTCGGTGGCATCTTCCTGCTGTTTCTTCTCTGCTCCTTGGTCCACACGTCACCGTGAGTGGCCCTCCACCAGGCTGCCCCGCCTTGCAACAGCTTGTTTGCTGCTCAGAGCCCAGCATGTTGGCCCAGTCTAGGTGGGGAGGGGTCCACTGCACAGAGATGCTGATTGGATGGTGATGACCGTGTGGCGGGTGGGAGGAGGAAAGAGGGCCCCCGGGCCAATGACCTGACAGTATCATACAAGTTGGCAGTTTGGCTGGCCGTGGAAGGGGAGAGAGGTAAGACGTAGAAAGGAGAGAAAGAGTTTTCAGGTGGGTTAAGGCATGGAGGCATGAGAGAGCCCTGTGTGGCTGGAAAGGAGAGCTTGGGGGGCTTGAGGCAGGAGGCTGAGGTGGCAGGTGGGGCCTAATGTGGTGGCCTGGCTGGAAAGCTGGGCCCAGAACTTCACCACACGTGTGGTCGGAAAAGAAACAACGGGTCTGGGCCAGGAGACAGGCCCAGGTTCGGGAGCCCATCCAGAGGCCCAGAGACCAGGATCTCCTCCCCACCATGGCCTTGGGAACCACACCGACCCTGAACTTCACCCCTCCTCTACAGATGCTGGGTGCGGAGCCCCTGGGTGCACAACATCTTGGTCATGGGCTATGGTGGCCTCACATCCCTTTTCAACCTGGTGGTGCTGGCTTGGGTGCTGCGGGCCGTGCACAGGCTGCGGGCGCAGGAGAAGGTGCCGGGCACCCGGGCCTGCCGAGATAGCGTCACCGTGCTGGGCCTCACCATGCTGCTGGGCACCACCTGGGCCTTGGCTTTCTTCTCCTTTGGTGTCTTCCTGCTGCCCCAGCTCTTCCTCTTCACCATCTTCAACTCGCTGTACGGTAGGGCCCGCGGGAGGCGTGGAAGAAGCCCCAAGGGGAGTGCACAGCGGCAGGTGGATGTTTAGCCCGCAGGGCTTCAGGCCAAGGGGGCGAGTCAGGGGCCGAAATCCAGCTCCCCTGCCAAGCTGGTTTGGGGGCTCCTTCTGCCCATGGGAAGGAGCATGTCCTTCTAATTGGCACAAAGGCACCTTCTGGCCTAGTGGTGGCTGGTCCTCCAGCTTCTACGCTCTGCCCCTTCTGGCTTCCAACAGTAAGGGGCCCTAAGAATGACTCCTGGGCCTCAAGGAAGCTCAGCTCACCCCCAGCGAGGAGATCCCTGGATTCGGGGTGGGGCGCCACGTTGCTCCTGCCAGTGTCCCCCTGACCAGTCTTTTGCTTGCAGGTTTCTTCCTCTTCCTGTGGTTCTGCTCCCAGAGGTGCCGCTCAGAGGCAGAAGTGGAGGCCAAGATGGAGGCGTTCAGCTCCTCCCAGATGATGCCGTAGTCTGGGCCCGCTGGCCCAGAACCCGTAGCCTCTCTGGCTGCCTGCAGCCTGAGACTCTGGCTCCCACCAGAGAAGGTGGCAGGCCAGCTGCTGGACACCAGAAGCCCCTGTGCCTTCCAGGGAGGCTTCCCTACCTCTATGGCTTCCCCGGGCCCAGAGGGCAGGGCATTCTGCCCCGGGACAGGTGCAACCCCGCTGGGGGTCAGCAAACTTTACTGGGGTGCCTGGGCCAGGGTACCTGGTCAGGCCCATGGGCAGAGCACTGGCTTGGGAGTCAGGAGGCCATATTTCGAGGCTTGGCTCCGAGTCTTACCGTATGACCTTGGGCCTGTCATCTCCCTGACCCTGGATTCCACATCTGTGACATGGGGCAGATGGCTTTGGTCCTGCCTAGCCCAAGAGCTTTGTGAAGACTGAGTAAAACCAGGGAAGAAGGTCTTAGTGGGCCCCGTTACTTCCAACTGCCTGCTGGGGGCGGGGTCTCTGCCAATCTGCCCTGGATATTTCCTGCTGGGCCCTGCCACCTTCCTTCTGGGGAGGGCCAGACCACATCTTGGCCCAGGGTCCCCACCCCAGAGCCGAGTCTCACCCAGTGTCTGAGACCTCACCAGCTTATGCCTGAGGCTGCTTTTCCTTCAGTCCCCCCAAATTATGATGACCCACAACTCCAGGCCTGTTCTTAAAGATCAGGAAGTCCAGTCCTTCCCAGAAGCTCCTCCTCCAGTGCTCCCAAGACCCCTATAGGCCATGTAGAACAGAAGCTGGCGATAGGGCTTCCTGGGGATAGGAGGGCAGAGCCTCTTTCCCCTCCACCTGAGCCAGCTGGGCCTGTGACCTGGGTATTTGATGATCGGTTAGGATCGAATTTCCCCTGGTAGGCGTGAGGGTATGGATTCTAAACCCAAGCTAAGGCCACAGTTGTAGAGACCTACCTTGACCTATCCGTCAGACCAAGAGGGAGAGGGCTCACGAAGCCAGCTGCATTCCCAGGATGCACACCAGAGGGCGCTGTTGGCCTGTGCTCAGAGGCCGTTGGCTCCAAAATCCATCTGGAAATGTCACCTGTCTGTGGACTTGACACACGAGGGGCAGAGGTCCTGCTTCCAGAACTGCTCCTGCTGAGGGACCCAAGAAAGAGTTCTCACACTGTTTACATGGCCATTTCTCTCTTTTCCCAACGCAGCTGCCGGTTCTGGCTCTTCTGGGCATATCCGGCGCTAAAGCCGTGGGCTGGGGTAGGCTCTCAGGGCGCCGCCCCAGGCCGTCAGACAGGTAATAATGGCTGTGGAGGGCGCGGTGAGGGAACTGGAGCTGGATCCCTTTTCTCCTGGAGGGGGGTCTTCTGCCCTCTGCTAATTTCTTGATGCAAATAGCCCTTCTCTGGGTGGTGAGTACTGTGGTCTCTAGAGCCAGACTGCCTGGGCTCAGATGGCTCTGCCACTTGCCAGCTATGTGACAAGCCACTCAAGTTCTCTGTGCCTCAGTTTTCTAATCTGTAAAACAGAGGTAGTAGTAGGGGTGCCTATTTTGAAAATGAAAAAAAAAAACCCACATAAAGAGGTTTAGCATGTAGTAAGTGCTCAATAAACGGTTATCATTGTTATTAGTGTTTTTGGTGTTATTATTAACAGAGTCAACTGAGAGGGCATGCCATCACTAGGCACAACCTGCTGTCCCTCAGCTTCATCACCTCCTCCCCCACTTTCCCTAGAGTGGCCTCTGCTCCGACTTCAGAGTGGCCCCCCACCTCTATCAGGGTGATGTGGGTCCCCATCCAAGTCCCCTGCCTGGGGTTGGCCCAGTCCTGAGTGGTACCAGGCTCCTTAGGCCTGGGGGAGGGGGGCTATCATACTAACGAGGGTGCTGAGGGATCAGGGCAGGTTGCCACTCCTGGTCTCAGGCAGCTACGGGTCTGTAGCCCAGTGAACAAGGGCCTTGCCTGTGACTTGGCCCCCCCCACTAGTTCAGGCCCCACCTCTAGACCCTACCAAGCCCAGGGCTATATCCCAAGGGAGGATGTGGCCACAGTGACAAGGGGTCGTTCTGGTCGTTCCAGAAAACAGGCCCAGGCATGTGGCCCTGAGCACCATGGGGATCAGTTCCCAGAAATGCCCCTCCCAGGTGTGGGGGCAGGGATGAAAGAGACCTGCTGGACCTCCCTGCCCTCCCCTCACTCCCAGCAGGGTCCTGGCCTGGCCCAGCCTGGGGACTGGGCTCAGACCTCCAGGGGCTTGCAGGCCAGTGGGGAGATGGACCGGGTAGGATGACAAATGGATGCCGTGGGGCCGCAAACTAGAGGTGTCTGTGTTGTTTAGATGCTGCCGCATCAGGAAGGCACAGTGTGTGCGTGACGGCGTGGGGTTTGAAAGCAGGGTTGCCAGATAAAATACAGAATGCCCAATTTGAGAGACATATACTAAAAAATTATTCACTGTTTATCTGAAATTCAAGTTTAGCTGCGAATCCTGTAACTGTCTGTCTATCATGCTCCCCCTTTCTTTGGCTGTCTGGCAACCCTATTACAAAGGAGCATCGGCTTGGGAGTGCAGGGTATGCACTCTTTACCCTTCAACTGTACCCCAGATGTGCTGACTGGGGAGCCCCTCTGCCCACTGAACAAACCCTGCACACTCGGGCTGACTCAGCCAGGCTTCTCCTCGGTGCTCCCCTTACCTGCCAAGGTCGCCGAGAGGGCGCTCAAGGAGTCGGCCTTGTGCTGCACCCCTCCCCTGCTATCAACCTTGGCCCAGCCTCCATCCCTGCAGAGCCTCCTCCCCGGCCTCCCTGTCTCCTCATTCCCATCCTCCCTTCACTCAGAAGCCAGAGGGAATTTCCACCCTTCAGCCTGATCACGCCCTTCTATACTCTGTTCCTCCTTTTTGACAAACTCCTCACAGGAGCTCCAAAGGCCCTGGGGGTCTGCCCCTTGCCCTCTTCTCCAGCCCATCACCCACCACTCCTTCCTCATCCTCCTAGCAGCTGCCACACTCAACTCCTTTCAGTTCCTCGAACAGGTTCTTTCTCACTGCCAGGCCTCGGCACAAGCTGTTCTCTTTCCCCAGAACACTGTCCCTCAGTGCTTTCATTTGTGGAAAGATGAGAGTCCAACCCTGAGATCTCCGCTTTGCACCCTCCCCTGACCTCCTGGAGTCTGGACTAGGAAGCTGGCCCTGCCCTCCAGCATCTAGGGTGGGGTCTTCTCTCGCCTCCACGGCCCCTGCTCTCTCCCCTTAGCAGTAGTTATTTCTCTGTCTCCTGGTCTGTCTCAGCTTCCAGATTGAGAGCAGTTGGGGGACAGGTACTATGCCTCATTCACTCCTTCATTTATTATATGTCCATCACGTAATTGTGAGGCACAATCCAGACACTGTGCAGGTTGCTGACGGTGGCATATAATGAGCCATTTAACAAACAAATAGGATATCATTAGTGGGACCTCATGCGATTAGAAAAATAAAGGAGGGAGAGGGGATACAGAGGCCGGGGGCTCGGGTTTCAGCAGAGGGGGTTGGAGAATGAATCCAGAGGTGCTGGGGTGGGTAGGAGAGAGAGTCAGAGAGCTGGCCTGATTGGCTGGTTGCCTGGGGAGCCCCAAGGCCAGAGTCCTCTAGAGGTTTTGCCACATGGTGACAGTGATCTTTGGATCTAGGGATGGGGAAGATGGGAACTTGTATCTGTTGTGACGAAAAACTCTAAAGGGGGGCTGGTGAGGTGGTCCCAGGTTGGGAAGCCCTCGGCTCTTGGCAGGAGCAGAAGTAAACTCACCGCAGAGGAAAGCTTCCCTCAGGTGGGCCAGGAGGACCCCTGCAGAGTAAGACTCGCTGATGAGCTTAAATACAAACCTTACCAAGTCACAAGAAGACAAGTTACCATGAGTGACAGCAGAGACAGGAAGCACCACACGAGTCCCCCAGGGTCAGAATACAGAGTGGCCACGTATGACATGTTTAAAAAATAGTTACACAGAGGAGGTTAAGCATCTGACTTCGGCTCAGGTCACCATCTCACAGTTTATGACTTCGAACCCCACGTCGGGCTCTGTGCTGACAACTAGGAGCCTGGAGCCTGCTTCGGAGTCTGTGTCTCCTTCTCTCTCTGCCCCTCCCCTGCTCATGCTCTGTCTGTCTCTCTCTCAAAAACAAATAAACATTAAAAAAAAGAGAAGATGAACATATAAACAAAGAAGGGTGAAGAGAGAGAGATTTGGGGGAAGAACATATGGAAATTCCAGGAGTGAAAGACATAATTTCAAAATCAAAAATTTAATCAATGGTAAACAGTTGAGTAGAGAATTTGTGGACCAGAAGTTGCACATAATGAATTCAGGAGGTGGATAATATGAATGAGAGATTAAGAGATACAGAGAATTGAATGAGAAGATCTTATATGCTGGAGCCCCACAAGTAGAAGAAAAAAGGGAATGGAGGAAAAGCAGCATTTGAAGACATTAATGGCTGTACATTTTCTAGAAGCAGTGAAAAACAGATCCACAGAACCAGGAAGCTCAAAGTATCTCAGGCATAATAAACAAAAAGAAATGTAAGGGTTACAGACATTTTATTGGAACCACAGAATGCCAGACACAGAGAGATGTTGAACGCAGTGGGAGAGAAAGGACAAATCATCTCCAAAGGGATGACAGAACGTGAGCTGACTTCTCAACAACCACAACAGAAGTGAAAACGCTGGAGAAGATGGCAGAACAGCATGGAAGTTGGGTTTTTTGTGTTTGTTTGTTTTTGCGTCTCGCGTCCATGAAATATAGCCAGACCAAGACTAAACCATCCTGCACACCTAGAAAACTGAGCTGAGGATTAACATAACAATCTGCACAACCTGAACCACAGAACTCAGCAGGTACACGGTGCGGAGAGGTGAACTGGGGGAGAGAGAAGCTGTGGAGGGCAGGGAGCTGTTTTTGCTTGCGGAGAGAGGACGGAGACAGGGGAGGAGAATACGGGAAAAGCACCCCTCCCCAAAAGCAGCTGGAGAGAAAGTGGAAAAGTGGAAACAGCTGCAGGGACTGAACTAAAAAGAGAGAAGGGAGAAAGGAGAGGGTTTCAATTCCACTAAGACTCTGTAACAGGGAGAGCGCAGAGTCGGAAACTCCGCAGCTGATACCTGGTGGTGCTCTGGTGGGAAGGGCGAGTCCCCAGGAGCAGAGTGAAGTCTGGGCGGTCCTCGGGCCACATGGGGAGTGGTGGTTCCCCTGCAGACAGGACATCGGGTAGAGGCTGTGTGGCCCCCGCCCCCACAGGCAAAGGTGTCAGTGGACCCCGGAGAACAACCACATTCGCTGGTGCTGGAACAAGGTCGTCGGGGGTGAAGCCTGGTGCCAGATGCGTGTTGTGATTTGCCACAACCCCTGAAACGCTGCTGCCATACGATCGCATGGACTTTTTCTGGGGCGGGCTGGCACTTGGCCGCAGTCTGTGCATCAATGGGAGCAGCACAGTCCCTCGAACGTTCCTGGGTGCAGCCAGCACCCGGCCATTGCTCAGTGACACCCTCCTGCGGAGGAGTGCAGGCCAAATGCAGTCCCTCAGAAGTAAGGGGTTGGGAAACACAGACTCATCTGAGGTGAAACTCAGGAGGGAGGTGTTGCCTGGCAGCCTGATGGCTCACGGACAGTGAAAAAGCGGGGAGTGGACGAAAGCTGAAGACAGAGGACGGGTGAGCAATTACTGATCGGGGAGAGCAGAGTTCTGATACTAGAGACTGGGTAGCTGGGTGACGCCATTTTCACTGCTCCCACGCATGCGCATACGCACCTACGAGCGCCACAACAATCCTTCCCAATAAGCTAAGCAGCGCCATCTAGTGGAGACCAGAGCCATTACACTAAGCCCGGCCCAACTGGGACAACCTCACTCTTCAGGAATACAAGTCTCTCCACCTGCTGAGTTTACAGACTGTAAAGTGCTTCATAGTTTGACTTCTAGGGGAAAACGATGTAATATCAATCGTATTTCGGTCTGTTTCCTTGTCCATCTATTCAATTTTCTTTTTTTCTTTTCTCTTTTTCATTTCTTTTCTTTTCCTTGAATACAGAAAGAGAAAAAATTTACTTTTATTTTCAATTTTTATTAAAAATATTTTTCTTTATTTTTTCTACTATATTTTTTACTTTTTTTGTAAATTTCTCAAATTCTATTTTACTTCCATCATTTCATTTTATTCTATTGCAGTGTGTTCATTTTTTTCAAATTTTCAAATATTTTCCTTTTTCTTCTTTTTCTTTCTTCCCCTTTTTCTCTAATCTATCAAGCTCCTTTCAACAACCAGAGCAAAGCACACATAGGATCTAGCATCATTTATTTGATTTTGTGTGTGTGTGTGTGTTGTTTTTAGTTTTTTAATTTTATGTTTTTTACCTTATTACTTCCTTTTCTCCCTTCAAAATGACAAAACAAAGGAATTCACCCCAAAAGAAAGAGCATGAATAAATGACAGCCAGGGATTTAATCAACACAGATACAAGCAAGATATCTGAACCAGAATTTAGAAGCACGATAGTAAGAATACTAGCTGGAGTCAAAAACAGATTAGAATCCCTCTCTGTGGAGATAAAAGAAGTAAAAGCTAGCCAGGATGAAATTAAAAAATGCTATAACTGAGCTGCAATCTTGAATGGATGCCATGGCAGCAAGGATGGATGAGGCAGAACAGAGAATCAGCGATCTAGAGGACAAACTTATGGAGAATAATGAAGCAGAAAAAAAGAGGGAGACTAAGGCAAAAGAGCACGATTTAAAAATTAGAGAAATCAGTGACTCATTAAAAAGGAATAGGGGCGCCTGGGTGGCGCAGTCGGTTAAGCGTCCGACTTCAGCCAGGTCATGATCTCGCGGTCTGTGAGTTCGAGCCCCGCGTCAGGCTCTGGGCTGATGGCTCAGAGCCTGGAGCCTGTTTCCGATTCTGTGTCTCCCTCTCTCTCTGCCCCTCCCCCGTTCATGCTCTGTCTCTCTCTGTCCCAAAAATAAAAAATAAAAAACGTTGAAAAAAAATTTTTTTTAAAAAAAGGAACAACATCAGAATCATAGGTGTCCCAGAAGTTGAAGAGAGAGAAAAAGGGGTAAAAGTGTTATGTGAGCAAATCATAGCTGAAAACTTTCCTAACCTGGGGAAAGACACATACATCAAAATCCAGAAAGCACATTCATCTAATGTTGCATCCCATTAGATTCAACAAAAACTGACTATCAACAAGGCATATCATAGTCAAATTCACAAAATACTCAGGCAAGGAAAAAATCTTGAAAGCAGCAAGGGAAAAAAGTCCCTAACCTACAAGGGAAGACAAACCAGGTTTGCAGCAGACCTATCCACAGAAACTTGGCAGGCCAGGACAGAGTGCCAGGATATATTTAATGTGCTGAATAAGAAAAATATGTAGCCAAGAATTCTTTACCTAGCAAGGTTGTCATTCAAAACAGAAGGAGAGATTAAAAGTTTCCCAGACAAAAAAAAAAAAAAAAAAAAAAAAG
>NW_024412421.1:10648960-10650495 GCF_014898765.1 Herpailurus yagouaroundi
AGAGACTGGGTAGCTGGGTGACGCCATTTTCACCGCTCCTGCGCATGGGCACCTGCAGGCGCCACACCAATCCATCCCAGTAAGCTAAGCAGCACCATCAAGTGGAGAATGGAGCCCTTACAGTAAGCCCCACCCAACTGGGCCAACTACTCTCTTCAGGAACAAAAATCTCTCCGCCTGCTTAGTTTACTGACTATAAAGCACTTCATAGTTTGACTTCTAGGCAAAAATGAAGTAATTTCAATCATATTTCACTGATCCATCTATTCAATTTTCTTTTTGTATTCCTTTTTTTCCTTTTTTCCATTTTTTGTTTCTTTTCTTTTTCTTGGATACAAAAAGAGAAAAAAATTACTTTTATTTTCAATTTTTATTAAAAATATTTTTCTTTATTTTTTCTACTATATTTTTTACTTTTTTTGTAAATTTCTCAAATTCTATTTTACTTCCATCATTTCATTTTATTCTATTGCAGTGTGTTCATTTTTTTCAAATTTTCAAATATTTTCCTTTTTCTTCTTTTTCTTTCTTCCCCTTTTTCTCTAATCTATCAAGCTCCTTTCAACAACCAGAGCAAAGCACACATAGGATCTAGCATCATTTATTTGATTTTGTGTGTGTGTGTGTGTTGTTTTTAGTTTTTTAATTTTATGTTTTTTACCTTATTACTTCCTTTTCTCCCTTCAAAATGACAAAACAAAGGAATTCACCCCAAAAGAAAGAGCATGAATAAATGACAGCCAGGGATTTAATCAACACAGATACAAGCAAGATATCTGAACCAGAATTTAGAAGCACGATAGTAAGAATACTAGCTGGAGTCAAAAACAGATTAGAATCCCTCTCTGTGGAGATAAAAGAAGTAAAAGCTAGCCAGGATGAAATTAAAAAATGCTATAACTGAGCTGCAATCTTGAATGGATGCCATGGCAGCAAGGATGGATGAGGCAGAACAGAGAATCAGCGATCTAGAGGACAAACTTATGGAGAATAATGAAGCAGAAAAAAAGAGGGAGACTAAGGCAAAAGAGCACGATTTAAAAATTAGAGAAATCAGTGACTCATTAAAAAGGAATAGGGGCGCCTGGGTGGCGCAGTCGGTTAAGCGTCCGACTTCAGCCAGGTCACGATCTCGCGGTCCGTGAGTTCGAGCCCCGCATCAGGCTCTGGGCTGATGGCTCGGAGCCTGGAGCCTGTTTCTGATTCTGTGTCTCCCTCTCTCTCTGCCCCTCCCCCGTTCATGCTCTGTCTCTCTCTGTCCCAAAAATAAAAAATAAAAAACGTTGAAAAAAAATTTTTTTTAAAAAAAGGAACAACATCAGAATCATAGGTGTCCCAGAAGTTGAAGAGAGAGAAAAAGGGGTAAAAGTGTTATGTGAGCAAATCATAGCTGAAAACTTTCCTAACCTGGGGAAAGACACATACATCAAAATCCAGAAAGCACATTCATCTAATGTTGCATCCCATTAGATTCAACAAAAACTGACTATCAACAAGGCATATCATAGTCAAATTCACAAAATACTCAGGCAAGG
>NW_024412421.1:10650595-10659135 GCF_014898765.1 Herpailurus yagouaroundi
AAAAAAAAAAAAAAAGACCAAAAACAACAAACAACAGAAAGGACCAGAGAACACTACCAGAAACTCCAACTCTACGAGCAACATAATGGCAATAAACTCCTTTCAGTACTCACTCTAAACATCAATGGACTAAATGCTCCAAGCAAAAGACATAGGATAGCAGAATTGATAAGAAAACAAGATCCATCTATACGCTGTTTACAAGAGATCCACTTTAGACCTAAAGACACCTTAAGATTGAAAGTAAGGGGATGGAGAACCATCTGCCATGCTAATGGTCAAACAACAGAAAGCCGGAATAGCCATACTTATATCAGACAATCTAGACTTTTAAAATAAAGACTGTAACAAGAGATGAAGAAGGGCATTATATCATACTTGAGGGGTCTATCCACCAAGAAGACCTAACAATTGTAAACATTTATGCTCCAAATGTGGAATAACCCAAATATATAAATCGATTAATCACAAACATAAAGAAACTCACTGATAATAATACCATAATAGTAGTGGACCTCAACATCCCACTTACAACAATGGACAGATCATCTAATCAGAAAAGTCAACAAGGAAACAATGGCTTTGAATGACAACTGGACCAGATGGACTTAACAGATATATTCAAAACATTTCATCCTAAAGCAGCAGAATATACATTCTTCTCCAGTGCACATGAAACGCTCTCCAGAATAGATCACATACTGGGACACAAATAAGCCCTCAACAAGTACAAAAAGATTGAGATCATACCATGCATATTTTCAGACCACAATGCTGTGAAACTCGAAATCAACCACAAGAAAAAATTTGGAAAGATAACAAATACTTGGAGACTAAAGACCATCCTACTAAAGAATGAATGGACTAACCATGAAATTAAAGAGGAAACTAAAAAGTACATGGAAGCCAATGAAAATGATAACACCCCAGTCCAAAACCTCTGGGACGTAGCAAAGGTGGTCATAAGAGGGAAGTATATAGCAATCCAGGCCTTCCTAAAGAAGGAAGAAAGGTCTCAGAAATACAACCTAACCTTACACTTTAAATAGCTGGAAAAAGAACAGCAAGTAAAACCTCAAACCAGCAGAAGACAGGAAATGATAAAGATTAGAGCAGAAATCAATGGTATCGAAACAAAACAAAACAAAACAACAAAAAAGAAACAAACAAACCCAGTAGACCAGATCAATGAAACCAGAAGCTGGCTCTTTGAAAGAATTAACAAAATTGATAAACCACTAGCCAATTTCATCAAAAAGAAAAAGGAAAGCCCCAAATAAATAAAATCAAGAATGAAAGAGGAGAGATCACAACCACCACAGCAGAAATAAAAATAATAATAAGAGAATATTATGAGCAATTATACACCAATAAAATGGGAAATCTGGAAGAAATGGACAAATTCCTGGAAACATATAACCCACCAAAACTGAAACAGGAAGAAATAGAAAATTTGAACAGACCCATCACCAGTAAAGAAATCGAATTAGTAATCAAAAATCTCCCAAAAACCAAGAGTCCAGGGCCAGATGGCTTTCCAGGGGAATTCTACCAAACATTTAAGGAAGAGTTAACACTTATTCTCTTGAAGCTGTTCCACAAAATAGATATGGAAGGAAAACTTCCAAACTCTTTCTATGAAGCCAGCGTTACCTTGATTCCAAAACCAAAGACCTTACTAAAAAAAGGAGAACTATAGACCAATTTCCCTGATGAACATGGATGCAAAAATCCTCAACAAGATATTAGCCAACTGGATCCAACAATACATTAAAAAAATTATTCACCACGACCAAGTGGAATTTATACCTGGGATGCAGGGCTGGTTCAATATCCACAAAACAATCAATGTGATCAATCACATTGACAAAAGAAAGGACAAGAACCACATGATCCTCTCAATAGATACAGAGAAAGCATTTGACAAAATACAGCATCCTTTCTTGATAAAAACACTTAAGAAAGTAGGGATAGAAGGATCATAAGTCGAGATCATAAAAGCCATATGTGAAAGACCCAATGCTAATATCATCCTCAATGGGGAACAACTGACGGCTTTCCCCCTAAGGTCAGGAACAAGACAGGGATGTCCACTCTCAAAACTGTTATTCAACACAGTATTGGAAGTCTTGGGCTCAGCAATCAGACAACACAAAGAAATAAAAGGCATCCAAATCAGCCAGGAGGAGGTCAAACTTTCACTCTTGGCAGATGACAAGATACTTTATATGGAAAACCCAAAAGATTCCACCAAAAACCCACTAAAACTGATTCATGAATTCAGCAAAGTTGCAGGATATAAAATCAATGCACAGAAATCGGTTGCATTCCTACACACCAATAATGAAGCAACAGACAGAGAAATCAAGGAATCGATCCCATTGGGGGCAGAGTAAGACCAAGGCTAAAGTGCTCTAAAGACCTTGCACTTGGGAGGAATGGGGGGGTCATCAATATATTGTTTAACATTAGGTATTGTTAATTAAATGTGCATGGTAAAACTTCAAGGATAATGACTAAAAAAATGAAACTGGAATGTATACATTTCACTCCAATAGAGAGGTAAAGGTAGGAAAACAAACACATTGAAAGATTTTTAAAAGGCTAAGGAAGGAGAAAACAGAAACTAGGGATACCTAGCTGGCTCAGTCAGTACAGTATGCGACTCTTGGTTTCAGGATCATGAGTTCAAGCTCCACATTGGACTAGGGGCCTCTTCAAACCAATAAACAAACAACAACAACAACAGCAAAAAGAGCAGGACTAATAGAAAAGGATAAACAGCTCAAGACAAAAATGCACAAAAACTGTGAACTGGCATTTCACGAATGATGAACCAGCTACGGTCAAAAAACACAGTGAGAGGCTTACACTCTCTGGTGACCAGGGATCTGGAAATGAAGACCACAATGAGACATTACTTTCTCCCCATTTGACTGGTAAAAAGTCTGATGTCTGGTGCTATTAAATGTTGTTGAGGATGTGGGTCAACAGAAACTGAAAATTGCTGGTAGGAGAGTAAATTGGTTCAAGCACCATAGAAAGACAGTGGGACATTTCTTTGTGAAGATGAACCCTGGCACACCTTTGTCCTAGGAATCCCGCCCCCCCCCACCCCTGGATTCAAAGAGGAAGCCTCGCAGGTGCACCTAGAGATACATGCAGCTTGAGGAAGTTCATGACAGCACTGCTTACAATTGCAGAAATGCTGGAATAATGTGGGTGAGTCTAAGACATGTGATACTGAGTAAAAAAATCAAGTCTCAGGGACTAGATAGAGTCTGATGCTCTTTTTATAAAGTGTAAAACCAACAAAAGTAAATAATATCCATGTGTGTATCCATACTAAGAGTAGTGGATGAAACCCACAAAATTCAGGAAGCCTCTGGGGTGCAGAGGTGAGGAGGGAGAAGAGGGGGGCTCTGGAATTTGGATTTTATTTGAAGGTAACACAGGACGGGACTTGTTTTCAGGGAGAAGGCTGATGTGATTGTACTGTGTTTTTAATTTTTTTTTTAACATTTATTCATTTTTGAGAGATGGAGAGAGACTAAGCATGAGTGGGGGAGAGGCAAAGAGAGGGGGAGACAGAGAATCTGAAGCAGGCTCCAGGCTCTGAGCTGTCAGAGCAGAGTCCGACACGGGGCTTGAACCCACAAACTGTGAGATCATGACCTGAGCTAAAGTCGGACGCTTAACAGACTGAGCCACCCAGGTGCCCCAAAGTTGCTTTTTTTTTTTAACACAGGAAGGTAAGTGTAGAGGCAGGGAATTGTCACACCTGTAAATATTCAGGCTTTTCCTTTTCTGAGCCCCATTTTCTCCCTCATAATGGTGAGAGGAAACCTTTACTATGTGTACCAGATGCTCACTATGTGTAATAGCTCATTTAATTTCCCTAACAAGCCAGTGAGGTACGTGGTTATTATCATACTTGTTACATCCATGAGGAAACCAAGCACAGAAAGGTTAAGTGACTCGCCCAAGGTCACATAGCTACTCAGTGCTGAAGCTGAGATCCAAACCAGCCTGTGCTGAACAATGAGGGGATAGAAGTGACCCAACCAGGTGACAAGTCCTGCTGTGGCGGAGGCCGTATGTGTGTGTTCATGCTGTGGTCCCCCCCTGGATACTCAGAAAGTCAACCACAATTATTGTCACAGCAGGGTTTGTCAGAGGGGCAGGGAGCAAGGATGGGGGAATCCCAGACAACCTGGGTTCAAATCCTGGCTCTGCCACTCACTCACTCACTCACTCACCACAGCCCTTGGCCTCTCTGAGACTTAGCTTTCTCACCTGTAAAATGGAGGTCGCTCAACTTGTTACTTCTAGGGGTGAGGTGAGGGATCAGAGAGAAAAAGCTGCGAGTGGCCTGGTCTTAAGGGCTTAAATGTGGGCTGTTACTGGTCACCTGTCCACAGATGTCCTTGGCACTCTCTCCAGGCAATCTCTAACAGGGCTGGGCAGATGGCAGGCCCTCCACAGTGTAAGTGAACACCTGGTCCACCACTGGACACATCATAGATTCTGCGGGCTGTGTCTAAGAACAATTTGATGGGAGCCTCAGCCTAGGAGCCAGGAGGTCAGTGTCTGGGGTGAGGGCGAAGGTGGGCTCCCCAGCTGGCAGGTCACGGCCAGGGTGGCCAAGCCAGGCTCTTGGGTGGTCATTCTTTTTTTTTTTTTTTTTTTTTTTAATGTTTACTGTTTGACTTTTGTGGTTCTTCACATCTTTTTTTGTTTGTTTTTATTTATTTTTGTGAGAGAAAGAGAGGGGGGGAGGGGCAGAGGGAACCGGGGACAGAAAATCCGAAGTGGGCTCTGCAGGGACAGCCGCGAGCCCAATGCGGGGCTCAAACTTACAAACCGTGAGATCATGACCTGAGCTGAAGCTGGACACTTAACCAACGGAGTCATCCAGTCTCCGGGATATCTGGGGTGGTCATTCTTATGGCAACCACCAGGGGTCACCGTTGGCCGTGTCTGCCTTTCTCCCTGGTCCCAGCTCCCTCAGGTGGCCTGCAGAGGGCAGCAGGGGCAGCCACCTTCCTGCTAGCTGCAGGGTGGGGCATTGGCAAAAAGAGTGCATTTGAAGCCCTGACCTACTTGGCTTCCATACCTCCGTTAAAGAAGAAAATTGGTAAGTCTGCCCATCCAGCTGTGGGTCTGTCTACCCGTCTCTGATCCACCAATCCTTTGTCCCTTTGTCTTCACCCGTCTGTTTGTTCATCCATCTTTCTGTCCATCCATCCATTTTTTTCCCTTTATTTTCCATTTGTTCATCTATCCATTCATCTGCCCCCTCATCCAGCCATCCACCGGACCATCTAGCCATCCACCTGTCCTTCATTCATCCGTCTGTCCACCTATCCATCCTAATGTCTGTGCATCTGTCTATTATCATGCTTTTTATTCACCCATGTGCCCCTTCATCCATCCATCCATCCATCCATCCATCCATCCATCCATCCAACATCTGTCCATCTACCCACTGCATATCCCACATGCACTGAGACCTTCTATAGAGCCAGACCTTGCTCAGTCCTGGGTTTCCCCCTGAAGGGAGGAGGTACAGTTCCTGCTTCCAGCACCCCCCTGCCAAGCTCACCATCTGGTGGGACAGAAGACAAACCAGGCAGTGACAAAATAGTATGATGTATGTGGACAGACTTGGGGGTTTGGCAAAAATGTCACATTTCATTATTATTAATTTTTAATTCACATTAGACCCTAATACCCCCTTCCCCTGCCTGGGCGGGGAAGTTTGTCATTTGTGGAGAAGGCCCTTGAATTCAATGAAAATCTGGGAGGCTTATGTTGCTCCTAAAAGAAAATGGGGGAAAGACCTTCACCCTTCATCATCACTGCTGGAGCCCTTGTTTTGGAGCCCATGGAATCTCTTCTATCGGCTCTCTCCCTGCCCCTCCCCAGGCTTTCTGGCCCAGGGAAAGCTTTGCTGGACGGAAGCTGACAGGCTGCATCTCAGAGGCACCCCAGACCTTCCTTCCAGCTGTCCTCAACAGTGGGAGCCTCTGGTCTCTGGCAAGTCCTGGCTTCGTTCCCTCATACCAGGTGCCTGGGTTGCAGGAACACCAGCCTCCCCATGGCCCAGAGCCTGGAGCCTGTGGGCTTGGCTGCTTCCTTAGGCAGGGTGTTGGGGCAGGGTGGGGGTGTAATCCAGCAGGGAGGGAGGCTTCTTGTGAAAGGGGGCTTCTAGCTGAGACCTCAGTCTTGAATAGGGTGAGACCGGAGGAGGGGAAGAGGTGTTTTGGCCAAAGGCTTGAGGTTGGGGGGGTGGTGAAAAGGAGAGAGAGAGAGGGAGAGAGGGGGAGAGAGAGAGAGAGAGAGAGAGAGAGAGAGAGAGAGAGAGAGAAGCAAGTGGGTTTAGTGGGCAGGGTGGCAGTGAGAGAGGCAGGAGGGAAACCAGAGGAAGGAGAAGGGGCTCGGTCACGGAGCTTGGGCAGCAGGGAGATATTGAAGGCCTTTGACCAGGAGAGTTCTTGATCAAGTGGTGTTTCAAAAAGGTCACTTCAAAAGGGCGGAGACAGGTTGGAGGGACAGCCAGGGAGGAGCAGCTGTCTCCAGTTGTCCTTGGGTGGATCCGAGATGATGCTGGGCCTCCCCACCCCTAGTGGTGCTGATACAGGTACAGAGAGGGGGTGAGGCTCTGAGAGGAGTTGCAAGGAGGCCCCGCAGGGTAGAAGGCCTGACTGGATGTCGTTTAGGGTTGGGAGGCATCAGAGCTGATACCTGGGGGTCCTGCGTGGTTGGAGTGGCCTGTCTGTAACTGCGGTGGGGCGCACAGGACGGGAGAGCAGGTGGTGTGTGAGGCAGTTTTACTGATTTAATCATTTTTAAACATTACAAAACACCGTGGATGTAGAGATATACACACAATTTAACAAAAAATGATAAAAGCCTATCCCCATGTAACCACCGCCCCCAGAAACCCCCCGCCCCCTTTCTCCATTACACACCTCCCTGAGAGAGACATCCTGACACTTAAAAGAATCGCTTCCTCACTTGTATTGATAGTTTTACCACCTGTATCTGCATGTCTAAACAATAGTTTGGGTTTTGCCTGTTTGGCAAGTTTATCTAAACAAAAGCCCACAGTCCTTCAACTCACCTGTATTTGTAGGATTCACCCGTGCTGTTTGTTGTGTGTAGTTTGCGTAGATACAGTTTGCGCGTGTGTAGATACTGCGCATGCATGCGTCGGTAGATACAGTTTGCGCATGCGTAGATAGTTTGCGCATGTTCATTGCTGCAAGTCACGAACCCAGTAGCGTCTTGCTGGGTGCGTTGCTTGCGATTTCCCGCTATTGTAAGGATGCGGGAGCCTTCTCCTACGTAGATGGTGGCACACGTACGCACGTTTTCCTCCAAGCTATGCATCTAGGAGCGGAATTTCTGGAATACAGGTCACATGTATCTTCAACCCTACTGCGTAATACCGGTGTTCTGAAGTGGTTGAACAAATTTCCCATCCAGCCTGGATGCACGTTCCCATTGCTCCCAATGCCACACTTGGCATAGCTAATTTCTGGCCAT
This sequence comes from Herpailurus yagouaroundi, assembly GCF_014898765.1. Classification (NCBI taxonomy): domain Eukaryota; kingdom Metazoa; phylum Chordata; class Mammalia; order Carnivora; family Felidae; genus Herpailurus; species Herpailurus yagouaroundi. The sequence continues at coordinate 10,658,147 of NW_024412421.1, forward strand.
CTGCTGGGCATGGAGGGATATCTCACTGGTATTACAAGTGTTTCTAAGGCAATTAATGAGATAGGGCACCTCTTCATGCATTGATGGGCCAGTTGGATTTCCTTTTTTTTTTTTTTTTTTTTTTTTTAAGTGTTTATTCGAATCTTTTGGCTGCTTTCTACTGGGTTGTCTGTCTTCATAGTGGATGCCTCTGTTGCCAGTGTCCCTCTGACTTCGGCCACTCTGTGGTGAACAAACCTCCTGCTGTCAGAAGGCCAGCCTTCCCACTTCTACCTCAGGGTCTTCTCCAGCATTGTGGAAAAGATTGGAATGGCAGGATGATAGCTGGAGAGGTAGTTCGGTCTCCTGACGTTCTCGCAAACAAGTCTGGTGCTCCCTAGGGGTTGTGGAGCCCCCACGGCCTTCAGTAGAGACCTGATGATGCCCTTATATTGGGGTGTCTGCTTATCCTGTCTTGCTCATTCCAACCTTCACTCCTACCTCTGGTGTCATCTTCTAGATACACTGTTGCACCCAAGCCCTTGTCTCAGGTTTACTTCTCATCTTTTTCTTCTTGATCAGTAGGAGATATTTATATATTCCGGACACAACTTCTTTGTCAGTTCTTTTTTTTTTTAATTTATTTATTTATTTTGAGGGAGTGAAAGAGAGTCCAAGTGGGGGAGGGCAGAGAGAGAAGGAGAGAGAGAGTCCCAAGCAGGCTCTGTGTTGTCAATGCTGAGCCTGATGCAGAGCTCGAACCCACAAACCGTGAGATCATGACCTGAGCTGAAATCAAGAGTCGGATGCTTGACCGACTTGAGCCACCCAGGCACCCGTCCTTTGTCAGTTATATTATTGCAAATGTATTCTCCCAGTCTGTGATTTGTCTTTTCACTTTTTCCCCTTGTAGTCTTTGGATGAACCGAAATTCTTTAGTTTAATGTAATGAATTACACTTTTCCTGTATGGTTAGTGCTTTTTGTGTTTAAGAACTCCTTCCCCCCCCC
>NW_024412421.1:10659235-10751602 GCF_014898765.1 Herpailurus yagouaroundi
GTCCCAAAAATAAATAAACGTTGAAAAAAAAATTAAAAAAAAAAAAAGAACTCCTTCCCAGCTTCAAAGTCAGGAAGACATCTTTCTGTATTATTGTCCAGAAGTTTCATAGTTTGTTGCTGCCAGGTCTTTAATTCACCTGCAGTTGGTTTTCGTGACTGGTATGTGTTAAGGTAAAATTTTGGTTTTTTTCTCCTGTATGGACACCCAAGTGTCCTAGCACCATTTACTGGAAAGTCAACTCTTTCCACAATGCTCTGAAATGCCACGTCGGTCATAAACCAGGCAGCCACATATGTGTGGGACCGTTGGTGTGTGTACCCCAGTCTGTTTTTTTATGTCCCAATTAAGTTTTAGAATTTTAGCTGGATTTTGCACATTTCTGGTTAGATTTATTTCTAGGTACTTGGTATATTTTGAAATATTATACATGGTGGTTGTATTAGTGACCTATTGCTATGTAACAAATCACCCCAAAAAGTAGTGGCTACAATAAGAAACATTTATCATCTCCAGTTTTCATGAATCAGGTACCTAGCTGGATGGCTCTGGCTTAAGGTCTTTTGTGAAATCGCTATTAATTTGGTGGCTGGGGCTGAATGCTTGACTTGTGGAGGGGACCTATAGGGCTGTCTCACAACATGGCAGCTGGCTTCCCCTGGACAGGAGATTTGAGAGCACCTAAAATGGGATCCACAGCCTTTTAATAACCTAATATCAGAAATGACATCGCATGATTTCTGCCACATTCCGTTCAGTCGAAGGGAGTTAACAAATACAGCCCAAAGAAGTGGAGGGATGGCATAAAGGCGTGACTACCAGGAAGCAGACAAATTACCTAGCGTTTCCATGCCTTAGTTTCCAGATCTGCAATATGGGGATGGTCATAATGGTAACTAGCTCATGGAGTTAATAGGAGAACACACAGGTTACTAAATGCAACGTTCTTAAGAGTGTGCCTGGTGTGTACCAAGTGGTATAAAATCTGTTTTTAAAAATGGGATGATAAAAACTGTCTCATGTACCTCTGCAGGTTAACTGAAATCGTGGACACAATATATTTTTAAAATGTTTATTTATTTATTTTGAGTGAGAGAGAGAGAGTGAGTGAGCAAGCACGAGCGGGGGAGGGGCAGAGAAGGAGGATGAGACAGACAATCCCAAGGAGGTTCCGGAGTGTCAGCACAGAGACTGACATGGGGCTGGAACCCACAAACCATGAGATCATGATCTGAGCTGCAATCAAGAGTCAGACGCCCAGGCGCCCCATGGACACAATATTACTGCTGTTCCTGCTCTGTTAATCTAGTGTGATGTCTTCATTTTATAGATGAGAAACTGAGGCCCAGAGAGGGCAGAGCTTCAGCCAAGGCCACCCAGCAGGCCACTGGCCCCCTGACCTGGAAAGCAGCGCTCCAGGGTTCTAGCCCAGCTCTGTCACCAGTGACTGGTTGTGTGACCATGGCCTGGTCTGTTCTCTCTGGGCCTCGGTTTTCCTGTTGGTGAACCAACAAGGAAGGCTGGTCATTCCTCCACCTGCTCCCAGCTCCATCAGACCAGTGGAGGACACTATGACCAAGCCCCAAGGCTTGTGCTCAGAGGTCTGGGGCTAGCAGTTGCTGAGGTCACTCAAGGACCCACAGGCGCTGAGGACGTGCAGTGGAATGGTGAGTGGAAGCTGCCTTCTGGGAATCCACAAGCTTGAGAGCCTGTAGCCTCAAACCAACTGCTACCATACCTAGAGCATTTATGAAGGTGTTACCCACCAGCTGGCCTGAGTAAGCAGTTTCCCACGGGGAGGGGCGGGTGACAGGGCCACGGCTCGGGGTGAGAATTTGCTGCAGCCCTTTAGTTAGGTGGCCTCAGGCAGGCAGGCCTTCTCTGGGCCTCTGAGACTTCGGTCTTGCCTTCCGTGGGTTGAGGCAGGACACCAGGTTTCGGGCCTTGCACTCTGCCTCAAATCAGTCCCTGCCCTTCTCTGGGCCTCAGTCCCCCGTGGAAGAAATGGGATGGGGGACAGCGTAGATAAGGCTCCACCTGACCTGCCCACCAGGCATGTGTGACTGTCCCTCCTAGCATGTGGCCCTGTCTCCACTGGCCGCCACTGCAGGGGAAAGGCAGTGCTGAGTGTGAGCACAGGGACCCCGGCCAGACCACCCTATGGTCTGAGCTCTCCGAGGGTCAGTGCTCCTCACCCGGGCACGGAGAGCAGCACCCACACGGCGGGGCTCACGGGGTTCCCCGGGCCTGGCACAGTGTCCGTGCTCCGTATGACAGAAAACAATTCCCACCCCACCAGTGCCCCTCCCTGCCTCTGCCAGGCCTCAGGGGCTGGAGTCCGTTCCCAGGCCTCTGCAGGCCCCAGGCCTCCATCCCAGAGGGAGTCAGAACTCAGAAGAGGCCTTGGCCCCAGTTCCAGAGCAGGTGCTGGAGTCTCCTTCCCAAAGCCAGGGCTTCCATATCCTGCTGGGCCTCCAGGCCAACCCCCAAATTAGTTATCATTTAGTTAGGGCCCCCAGTCTGCAGGCAGTTAATTGCTCCCATTAGCAAAACAGGAAGACCTTAATGAACAATTAATGGATAAAACCGATGACTTCCAGAGCAACTTCTTTCAACAGAGACTGATTTTATTAACCACTTAGTCACTTGGACAAAGGCTGATATCTGCGGATTTGCATCCTCCAAGATGCTGGGAGGAAATACAGAGTCAGTGCTGTGCCAAATGGTGTGGTGTGCAAATCCCACCTCATCCAGTCTTATAGTGAAGTACTATTTCTATTTATTTATTTGAGAAGCGGAGAGAGAGGGAGAGAGAGAGAGAAAGAGAGAGAGAGAGAGTGTCCCATGCAGGCTCCGCACTGTCAGCACGAAGCTGTGCTCAAGCTCACTGGAAGCGGGCTCGAACTCACAAACCGTGAGATCATGACCTGAGCTGAAGTCAGGTGCTTAACACTCTGAGCCATCAGGTGCCCCCGAAGTCCTATTATTATGCTCATTTTATAGGTGAGGCAGCTGAAGCTCAGAAAGGCTATTCTCTTTCCCAAGGTCACATAACTTAGTACAAATGGATCCCAGTGGGTCTGACTCCAAAGGTATTTTCCCCTTGAGTGGCCTCTCAAACACCAGTTTCCTTTTATGGATGGAAGGCTCCAGAACCTGTAAGCTAAGGAGCTGTTGACCAATTCCCTCATGGCCTTGCAGGGAAGACTTGTTTGGACTCAGGTCTGTTTTCGTAGCAACTCCATTGCTTTAGTGATGAAGGAAGCCCTCAGGACCTCAGACATGCTGAGGCCGGCTGGTCCCCTCCAGGTCCAATCTTCAAGTTCCGGATTTGTCTCTGCTTCTCACTACCTACCTCTTCCTTGTCTGTGGTTCTCCCCACAAGGCAATGATAATGTGGTTTTAGATGGCATAGGGAGATTACATTTTAATTTTCGTTTCATGTATAGCCTTTATTTTATTTTTTAAAAAGATTTTATTTTTAAATCTCTTCACCCAATGTGGGGCTCGAACTTAACAACCCCGAGACCAAGGGTGGCATGCTGTACTGACTGAGCCAGCCAGGCGTCCCTAGTTTTATGCATATCCTTCAATTACAGCATGTGACTCTGGTCACTTAACACAGTGATATTGCACTTTCTTTGAAAATCTATCATTTTGAATTACAAATTTTGAATTCCAAAAAATCAATAGACCTAAAAGAAAACATTAGGTAAATATTTGGCAGATTTGATTTCTAGATTTGGAAAAAAACAGTGAGAATGAACTTGCCTGCCTGAAGCTGGGGAGACCTGGTCTGGGTTATCCCTTTTCTTCTTAACCAGACAAGTCCAGGGAGCGGTTTGGCAGTTTCAAGAGAGAAGTCCTTTCCCAGAGGGGAAGCTGGCCTTCCTCCTGAGCCATCAGGCTCATGCTGCAGTGAGTTATTTATTTCTCTGCAAATGTTATCAAGATACTACATGCACATAGTTTAAAAAGTATCAAGGTTGCCTGGGGGCAGGGATGGAGGGGAGGTTGACTGCAAAGGAGGCAGGAAGGAACTTTCTAGAAAGATGAAGATGGTCTATACTTTGACTTGGGTGTTTGTTGCATGAGTGTACACATTTGTAAGTCATCAGCCTGTACACTTAAAATGTGGAAATCGTATTATAGGTAAATAAAGCTGATTTGAAAACAAACTTAAAACCAAAGCCACAAATATTCATTTATGTTGGGGGCCACTAATATTTGTTGCTACGTCTGAGTTCTGAGGGCTGTACTTTGCTGCACTAGAGTATATGCTGGTTCCCATTCAGCTATCATTTCAGCTGCTCCCAAAGCCACCATTTACAGAGTTCTGTCATGCCCCGGCCACAGCAAGGGTGCTTAAAATGTCAGAGAATTACATTTGGCAAAAAGATGTCACAAGTCAGACATGAAGTGATTGATTAATTAATAAATAGTGTTGGGACAACTGGCCCCTCCATTTAGAAGGAAATCAAGTTAGATCCCTACCTCACACCACACACACACACACACACACACACACACACACACACACACACAGAGTCCACATAGATTAAAGATGGATGGATTAAATGTTAAAAGAAAATGATAAGAGTATTTGAGAGTATTAGAAGAAAATAGAGGGGTTTTTAAAAATAAAACCCAACCAGAAAAAGTCAAAACATGAAAGTCAAAGATCATAAGGCAACGTTACATTTGACTAAATAATAATGGAAAACTTTCTATGACCAAACACACTAGGAATTTGACTAAAAGGCATGCAGAAAATATTGTCTCATATGTATTAGTAATAGTAGTAGTAGTAAGAGAGAGACAGGGTGCAAGTGAGCAAGGGGCAGAGAGAGAGAGAGAGAGAAGCAGGACTCACCTGAAGTGGGGTTCGAGCTCACCCGATGTGGGACTCCAGCTCACAAACCGTGAGATTATGACCTGAGCTGAAGTCAGATGCTTAATGACTGAGCTGCCCAGGTGCCTTGCCTCATATGTAATAAAGAATGAGGATTTTAATATGTAAAAAGGTCCTATACATCAGTAAGAAAGTGACAAAAAGCCCAATTAAAAATGGGTAAAGGATATGAACATTTGCATCACACAAGAAGAAATAAAAATGGATGATGAAGTTATGAAATTACATGATTACAATTCACAATTACAGATAGGAACGTTAAGACAATAATGTCACCCTTCTCCAGAGTAGCAAAAGCTAAAAAACATTGAGGGATGCCTGGATGGCTCAGTCAGTTAAGCTCCTGACTCTTGGTTTTGACTCAGGTCATGATCTCATGGTTTGTGGGCTCGAGCCCTGCATCGGGCTCTGTGGAGCCTCTGTGGGCTCTGACATCGTGGAGCCTGCTTGGGATTCTCCCTCTCTCTCTGCCCCTTCCCCCTCTCATGCTGTCTCTCTCAAAATAAACAAACTTCAAAAACAAACAAACAAACAAACATTGATACAGTATGGGAAATATTAAAAATTTTTTAATGTTTATTTATTTTTGAGGCGGGGGAGGGGTAGAGAGAAAGGGAGTCACAGAATGAGAAGCAGGCTCCAGGCTCTGAGCTGTCAGCACAGAACCCAATGCGGGACTCAAACCCACAAACCCCAAGATCATGACCTGGGCTAAAGTCGGGCGCTTAACCAACTGAGCCACCCAGATGCCCCTTAAGATACTACCTTAAAGTATAGCTACTGCAATTTAGCAGCACCTAGAAAAGTTTGAGCTGCATAAATTCTCTGCAGTTCAACCTGGCAATCTCTGTCTTAGAAATCTATCCATCAGAAACAGCCACCTGTGTGCCCCAAAATATGTGTTAATTACTGGAAAATAGATTTTACTAAAAATTGGAAACGGCCTAAATTTCCTTCAAAAGGGGTTTATGGAAAAATAAACTTTATATTCTGCACAATGGAATTCCTGCAGCAATTAGAAAGAATGAACTAGAACTCTATCTACTGATCTGGAACAACATCCATCATATCTGGGCAAGAGAAAAGAAAGCAAGTTGCGAAACTATATATAACGTAGTAATCATATCTTTGTGAAAAAATTGCATATATGAGTGACAAGTATCTAAAATAATAATAGCTCAAAAAACTGTGTACTGTCCATGTCAGCAGCACGAGGTTATTATGACCGTTCCACAGATGAGGACACTGAGGCACAGAGTGGTTAAGTTACTCGTCCAAGGTGGCACAGCTGGTCAGTTGCAGAGCCGGAATTTGAACCCCCGCAGCCCACCTCCACAACTGGAGCATTTGATTTTATTTTGGCCTCAAAGGCCAACAATAGTTCTGTTAACAACGATGACCTCTCAAAACAGCACTGGAGAGGCTGAGTCACTTTTTAATAAATACTTACAATAAACAGACACTAAAAAACATGAACTGGTAAAAAAGAAAACCTTATCAAAAGGCCCAGTTTCCTGCAGACGCCCTCCTCAGACAGTTTTAGTTCATTTGGCCGTTACCTCCAGAGCAATAAATAACATGCGTATACAGCTATTTCTTGATTTATTAACCTTGGGCATTATCTATTGACTTCTGCAAGCCCTGGAAAAAAGAATCAGCTTATCTTTTTTTCTCTCTTTTCCTGTTATGCTGCTGTTTGCGTTGGACCCTGGGGTGAGCCGTTCATCCCGCTGTTGCTAAGTCGAGGTCTATTGAAGCTCACAGTCAAACAAGGACTTACTTGTCCAAGGTCACTTCAAGGTGGTGATGGAGGGATACCAGACCCCTGGCCTGTGTATCTCCAGGGACTGGATGCTTCTGGGACGCCCATGTGGGCTCACCCCATGGGGGACAGCGGTGCACTCCCTGCCTTCTCACTCTGCCAAGGTTCGGCAAGGCTGGAGCTGGGTGGCCCTGGCTGAGTGCCCCCCCGGTGTCCTCTGCTCAGAGGCGGCAGCGGGTGTGTTTGCCGAGCAGCAGGTGCGGCCTCCTGGTGTTTGACCAGCCAAGGCTTCCATTCTCCACTGTGCAGGGGCCCAGATCCCTGCCCCTGTGTACCTGATACCTCCAGAGGAAAGGCTGAACCAGTGACAGGCTGGTGAAGGGTTGGGCACCTAATACCCAAGACCCTTGGAAAGAAAGCACCACACTCCCATTCCTGGACTCTGGAGTCACCCGGTTGGAGAGGCTTGTGAAAAAAACATGACCAGTGCTGGGCATCATCCCAAACCAGTTAAATCAGGAACTGTGGTGGGAGGCCTTGGGTCTAGAATGAAGAGGAGCCCAGAGAAGGCTGAGATGTACCGAGGTCATGGAGCAACCATGGGATGAGTATGTAGCAGTCCAGGTCAAAGGCCTCTTTAGCCTGGAGAGAAGCAGGCTGAGTGGGGGCAGTGAGGAAATTTAGGGCTGGGGCAGCTTTGTGGCTGTGGGGACGGAGGGGGAGGTGGCCGCTCAGCTGAAGGGACAGCGGGTGAAAGAGGCAGCAGAGCGGTGGTGGGGTCTCTGTGCTGCGGGGATCACCTTCCTAGCAGGGCAGGGCAGGACAAAGACGGGAGGGGTGAGGGGGGCAGGCACAGCCATGAAGGGGCCACGTGGACCGTGCTCCAGCTGAGCCGGGCCACAGGCTGCTTCATCCTCAGCAAGAGCCGTGTGTGGGTGTGGGTGTGGGTGGTAAGTGCTGGGTGGTAGGTGCTGGGGGCAGTGCCCCTTTGGGGGATACAGGCACAGGTGGGCTTCTACACGTCAGGGGGGAAGAGTCGGGGCAGGGCTCTGAGGCAGGGCTTGGAGGAGGCAGTGGGGGTGTCCGGGGTGCAGGTGGGGAGATGGGAAAATGTGGCCACACAGCCCCGAAGCCCAGTGCCACCCCTCCCCCTGAACCAGAGCCCGAGCGGGCCTGGCACCCGCAGTCCCATCCTCGGGGAGGCCCTGTGGACCCTGCCTTCTGATTCACGGCAGATGGGGCATCACGTGAGCACATCATCAGGGACGCAGGCGCCCAGGGACCAGGCAGATGGCGAGTGGGAAGTGGGGCAGGGCTGGCACAGAGGGGTCCCTCGAACAGCGGGGAAGGGCTGGCTGGGCCTCCGCCTCTCCAGGCTTACCCTCCGCTGGTCGGCACGCCTCACCAGGAGTTCCTCGAGGCCCTTGCGGAGCCCTGCAGATTCTGGGGTCAGGCCCGGGCTGCTGGGGAGCAGGGCTGAGGGTGTGGCAGGAGTTTGGGACACCAGTATGTGACCCCTGCCGGGTGCCAGCCTGCCCGGGCACAGGTGGGCTGAGGCACCTGCCCGGGTCCCTTAACCTCCCAACTCTCCCTGGATCCCAGTGGTTTGGCCGGGGCCGGAACATCCTGGCCCTTCCCGGCCTCAGACCCCGCTGGGCCCTGGGCTCCGCACTTTGCACACCCTTCGTTCCTGTGAGGCACGTGCCCCTGGTGTGCCTGCTTGAGAGGCGAGGACCCTGAGGCACAGGAGGCTTACCCATGAGTAAGTGCTGGTCTTTGGGGCTGCAGAGTGTGAGATCTTGTCCACTGTGCTCTCCTGGCCCCTCAGTCAGGAGGGGGCTCCTCGACCAGACCGGGCTCCGCGCTGGGTGCCAGAGGGCACGTGCCCCTGTCTCAAACCCCATCCCTGCCACTGCCGAGCCCACGGTCCGCTAGGGTGTCAGGACCCACAGAGACAGCAAGTTCGGTTTACCTGGGGAGAATCCTGGCTTCGTTCCCCTCTGGTTGTGTGAACTGAGGTGTCTGTCCCGGTTTCCTTACCTGGAAAAAGCAGATAGCCGTAGTGTCTATGTTGGGGGGGCAGTTGTGAACGTTAAGGAGTTAATGCAGTAAAGCGTCTAGCATAGCGCCTGGCCCGTATAAACGTTCATCTTTGTCATATGATCTCCACGGCGGGCAGATGGGTGCTCTTGGTTCTGTGGCCACACTAAGCAGCAAGGGAAACTAGGGGATGATATTCTGAGGAGCTATGGGTCCCTCCTCTAGAAGGCACAGTGGCTCTTGGCAAATACCCAAACCATCTGACTTGAAATCTAGGGGTTGTTAGCTGGAGGCCCATGGATCGTGTCTGTCCCTAAATGGGTCTTGATTGATTCTCAAAGGGCTTTAAATCCATTTGAATGAATTCCCAACTTTTAACCATGTAGATGTCACCAAAAGAAAAAAAAATCAGATTTCTGGCTTCTCTTGAAAAACTGAAGAGTCAGGCTCTACGGTGCCCAAAGCCCTTCAAGTGATGGTTTGTTCCAGTCGAGCGTCATTTGAGAACATGGGCCCATATTCTCCCCGCCCCACTTCTTACCTGCTCTCACTGCTTGGCTTGGCTGGCCCCTGAGGGCACTACATTTGTAACTCTTAGCCCAGCGCAGCCATCAGCTTCTGCGGACCGGGAAGCTGAGGCCGGCCGAACAGATCAGAGTCACCCAGTGAGCCTGGCCGGGGTTGGGACCCTAGCTCCCAGCCTGCAAACTCAGCTTCAGGGTGCTTTTTGCCACGTCGGTCTGCTGAGGCTTAGCCAAGTGCCCCTGTGCTCGGCGGGGAGGATGGCTCAGTGCTTAAACAAGTAGCTGCTAGAACATGGCAGGCCTGGGTTCAAATGTTGGTTCTGTCACTCTCCAGGGCAAGTAACCTGTGCTCTCTGAGCCCTTTATTTTGTTGTTTTAACTATGCAATGGGATAAGAACAGTCTGCCTGACAGAGTCGTGGAGAGTTAGAGGGAGCTGCAGGGTCATTGGCTTCTGACAGCGAGCACCTCCTTAACTTTTCTACCTTAGGTGCCTCCCTCACCCACCACACACAGGACATACTTATTCTCGGGACAGAGCTCAGAGACAAGCGGAAAAGCCAACTGAGAGGGCGCAGCTGCCCCCGTCTGTGTAAAAAGACAGGCTTCCCCCGCTTCCCCGCCTCCGGGGCTGGGACAGCCCCAAGTTGGAGGGGAGTTCCACGGTGCTAGCTGTGGCCGTGTCCATGCTGGGCTGCCCTGTAAACACAGACGCCCTCTCTGTGTCAGAAGCTTCTACCGTGTCCCTGCTATTTCCTCAAGTGGAGCTGTCTTCTCAGGCTTAGTTCTGACACGGATTGGATAAGTTCAGAGACGCACCAATCACAGTGCCTGTCAGCTGTCCTAAAGGTAACCCTTCCAGGAGTGGCGGCTCTGGGGCCGGCCGCAGCGTCCCAGGAGCAGGCCCCACTACCCCCTCCACCACAGTCCAACATTGGGTTTCAGGCTCTGTTTATATACACATGCACATAGATACCAAGGTGTTCATTCTGTTCTGTTTTTGTTGTACAAGCTACGTTAGAACAGCCATCATGGAAATAATTCGAAAATGGGAAGAGCCCCCCACCATCCTAGCCGCTGGCTTCGCCTCCCGGCAGCATCGCTGAAGCACTTGCCATGGGTCACACACCGCGCTTTCCGTGGCTGCTCTCACTGAACCTGCACGACCGGCCAGTGAAGTAGGGACGGGCTGCGGATAGGGAAACTGAGGCACGGAGCTGTCAGGTCATCTCCTCAAGTCACACAGCTAGCATGTGATAAAGGTAAGATCTGAGCCTGCTCCGGTGTCCTGCATTCGCCCCACCCCTCTCCTTCCCCTACACCCCTGCCACCTTTAGGCTGGACATAACGTCGACCTCACCGTTCACTCCATACAGGAGCATTTCTGAGTAGCCCCTGGTGCCAGCCCTGCCTCAGAGCAGAGACATAAAACTCCTGAGATGGGGAGAGACATCACCTTCGTTTTCTGCTGATTTTCACTGAACTTAGCAGTAAGAGCTATTTTGGTCACGGCCATATGACCCTGAGGCGAGAGTGGCCAACTATCTCGGTTTGCCTCGGTTTCCTGGGATGCAGAGCTTTTAGTGCTAAAGCAGGGACAGCCCATCTGTTGCCCCGGGCAAATGGAGACAGTCGGTCACCGTAGGGGCACAGAGCACAATGTGCTTTCCGAGTCATTGCCTGATGTTGGACCCCTGCACTCTTTCCCTTCTTGGCTGGTCAGGCTGGGCAGCCTCGTGACCACGGCTCGTCACTGAGCGTTCTTCCCTCAGGAACCCCTCCCCGGGTGGGAGAAGATGGGCTTCGGGTGTGGAGATGTACGTGAGTCAACCCCACTCTCCTGACCGGTCCCTCATCTGAGTCTGCAGAGGGGGTCAGCCAGGAAATTGGGACAGGGCTGAGGGCAGTGGCGAGGGCCTGTGGTGTGTTGGAGCCTGCTTGTACGGGCTCGTAGGAGTTGATCGTCAAACACAGCCACTATTAAGAATTAAATCACACGTGGGGCCCCCGGGTGGCTCAGTCCATTAAGCGTCTGACTTCAGCTCAGGTCATGATCTCACAGTTCATGAGTTTGAAGCCCGCGTCAGGCTCTGTGCTGACAGCTCAGAACCTGGAGCCTGCTTCGGATTCTGTGTCTCCCTCTCTGTCTCTGCCCCGCCACCCCCCTCAAAAATAAACATTAAAAAAATTTAAAAAATATATTTTAATATATATTAAATGTACATGTGTATTACTTTCTAATTATTATGCCACATTTTGCTACATCCATTGTTAAGGGTTGAGTTGTGTCCCTCCCTGCAATTCATATGGCAGAGTCCTACCTCTCAGTGCCTCAGGATGTGACCTTACCTGGAGATGGGGTCTTTACAGTGGTGATCGAGTTATTATGAGGTGTGTAGGATGGGCCCTAGTTCCGTATGACTGGCGTCTTATAAAAGGGGACATTTGGATATAGACACATCGGGAGAATGCTGCCTGAAGGTGAAGGCAGAGATCAGGGGGATGCTTCTTCAAAGCCGAAAATGCCAAAGGCGGCCAGTGAACCACTAGAGGTGAGGGGAGAGCATGCCACAGGTTCCCCCTCACAGCCTGCAGGAGGAACCAATCCTACGGGGACCTTGATCTTGGACTTCTAGCCTCCAGAACTCTGAGACGTTACATCTCTGTTGTTTAAGTTGCCCAGTCTGTGCTGCTGTGTCACAGAGGCCCCAGCACACTGATCGTGTTTCTGAGGTTACTGACCCCTATGGTTCTGGTATGGCAGAAATACCGTAGGATGCTGAGCTGTGGCCCCAAGTCCACGGTCAGTGCTTGTATCCTGACACTGGCCACGTGGAGTACTTACACCACAGAAACCTGCAAACGCCTGAGTTGCCCTTTTGTTGGCTGTCTAGCTAGACGTAAGGCGGGGGGTGGAGGAAATGTAAATCAGGCACGTTCGTTCCAGTGTCGTGTCTGTGGTCACTACATCATGAATAGCACAAAAGACTGAAAATGGTTCTCCCCTTCAGCAGTGTGTCAAAAGCCATGATCAGAATCCGCAAGGATTCCAGTATTTGAAGACTATTGTCTAGTTCTGCAAAAAACACCACTCATGACCTTGATGGACAAGTGGGGTTCTGACATGTCTTTGTCATTTCACTTTTGTCTTGGCGGTGTAAAGGAAAACGTCAGTGTTGGCGTGCAAACAATACTCAGAGAGCCAGTTGTTACATTTTAGCAGCTCAGCACCGGTGGGGGCTGGAAGACCAGCTCCGGGCCCAAGGCTGCAGAGGGCTAATGGGTAGATGGACAGACAGACTGCTTGATGGACGGATGGCTGCTTGCCTTCTAGCTCTGTGGTTGGACTAGGGTCAGTGTCTCCCGCATGGAGGGCATGGGAGGCCACTGCCCTAGGGTACTTCTGCGGGGTTCCTGCTTATTGCCTGGTACCTCTCTCTCTTAGCTTCCTGTGGTAATGTTAGCAGCTGAACTCTTGAGCAGGGCTGGCCTGGGATGCAGGCTGACCCGGAAGCACTGGGTCCCGTCTTGACCCAGCCTTGACCAAGAGCCTTGATCTAATCAGGGCAGAGTCTAGTCCTTCAGCTACTCTCCCTTGAAATGTGTGTTGATCCCTTTACTCCTGTTTAAATTTTTTTTTTCAACGTTTTTTTAATTTATTTTTGGGACAGAGAGAGACAGAGCATGAACGGGGGAGGGGCAGAGAGAGAGGGAGACACAGACTCGGAAACAGGCTCCAGGCTCCGAGCCATCAGCCCAGAGCCTAACGCGGGGCTCGAACTCACGGACCGCGAGATCGTGACCTGGCTGAAGTCGGACGCTTAACCGACTGCGCCACCCAGGCGCCCCCCTTTACTCCTGTTTAAACCCGCCCATGGCATCCCCCTTCTTGGGGACGAAGATTGCACCTCCATCATTGTCTTCACGGTCCTGCTCTTTGGCCCCATCTCTCCTGCCCCCCTGCTGCAGCCACACTTAGCAGCTGCCTCTTTCCCCAACTCTCTGAGCTCATTCCCCTCTCCATGCCTTTGCATATGCTGTTCCTTATGCCCCAGGCCCACTCTGTGCCCCAGGCCCCAACCTTTCCAAGGCTGGCTGCTCTTTATCCATCAAATGTCACCCACTCCAAGAAGACTTCCATGATTACCTGGCTAAAGCAGGTTCCCTGTTGCATGCCAGCTTTGTCCTTTGGTTTTTGGTTTGGTTTCTTTGTTGTCCTTGCATTATATGTCATTATGTGTCTTCAGACATCTTGAATTACTTGCTTAATTAATGACTTCATTGATTTTTTTTTTTATCCCTCATTCCATCACACTGTAATATAAGCTCTATGAAGGCAGAGGTGGTATCCATCTCCTGTCCACAAAACCAGCATGAGGCCTGGCACTTAATGAGACCTTGGAAAAAGTTTGCCGAGTGAATGATTCAAATACATTTACTGAGGGGCTGGATGACACAGATACGTCACACTCCAACAGAGATGTGGGTTCAAACCCTGGCTCTGGCACTCATTAGTGATGTGCTCTACGATGCGTTACTAAAGCCCTTTGGGCCTCAGTCTCTGTTCTGTAATAACAGTACCTCCTTCATAAGATGGCGATGGGGATTCAATGAGTGAATCCATTCAGTTTTAGGAAAGAGCCTGGCATGCACGGAGGCGCTCAAGAGAGTTGGGTGTTAGTGTTCTTGCAGGTAAAGTGCAAGACTTCCAAGGTTCAGAGACTCAGAGGCTGACTTCCTGTAGGAAAGGATGGGATAACTCCAAGAGGGCTTCCTGGAAGAGAGGACATTTGAAATGGGCCATACAAGGAGGTAAGTGAAATTTCTCTAGGCAGAGATGGGGGTGGGAGGTCTGGAGAGAGGAGGGACACCAGGTCTCAGGGAGAGACCCATGGGCAAGTCAGTTCTACCCTGGGGCTGGATGAGATGCTCTTGATGCTTCTCACAGAGATAGACCCAGCACGAGGTGCCCTGTTCTCAGCCCGCAGCCTCCCTGCCCCCACGGCCTTGACATTTCCTTTGTACCCATTTCCTGTGTTTGGTTTGTACACAATGAAGGCTGACTCTGAGGAGACATGGGGGGGCCTGTCTGAAAATGCCCCAGGAGGAGGTGACTCATTTGCCCCACTACCAACCCTGGTAGAGCCGACTCAGTTTGGCACGGGGCAGACCTGCACGAGGATGGCTCCCACATGTCACGGAAGCCAAGGATGTGGCCTGAGGCCATTGCGCTGACTCTTTGGGTTGCTCTCAGTCCCCTCACCTGTGAAGTGGGGGCGGACACTCCCCTGAGTTGCTGGGACAGTGAAATGAGTCTTGGCTGGCATAGTACATTTCAGATGGTTTCTGCCCTGGCTCCTCATGTCATTCATTTGAAAACACTGCAGGATGGGTCCTTTTATTCTTCCCATTTCACAGATGGGGAACACCGAGGCTCAGAGGAGGGCCCTGACCTGCTCTGCCGCATACGGCCGGTGGGTAGCAGCCCCAGAGCTGATCTCCAGAACGGGGTGCAGATGGGCGATCAGGTAGAGGCACCTAGAAGGTGGGAGTGACTAAAATGATGCAGGCGGTGGAGAACGAACTCATCAGAGGGCAGCAGGAGAACGCCCTTGGCTGTCTCTCCACTTCCCTTCTCAAGAGCGGGAGCCCACCCAGCACAGTGAGGCTGGCGGGGCTAAAGAGCTGTGGGCCTGTACCCTCACATCTGGCTCTGGAGATCACCTTCTTTCGGATGTGGCCAACATGGAGGTAAGTGTTGCTCTCATTCTAATGGGAGGAGCAGAGGCCAACTCCACTCAACAGAGGGGCCACAGCGAGGACCAGAAGGGGCTTTAAAAAGGTCCGGGGGCGCCTGGGTGGCGCAGTCGGTTAAGCGTCCGACTTCAGCCAGGTCACGATCTCACGGTCCGTGAGTTCGAGCCCCGCGTCAGGCTCTGGGCTGATGGCTCAGAGCCTGGAGCCTGTTTCCGATTCTGTGTCTCCCTCTCTCTCTGCCCCTTCCCCGTTCATGCTCTGTCTCTCTCTGTCCCAAAAATAAATAAATGTTGAAAAATTTCAAAAAAAAAAAAATAAAAAATAAAATAAAAAAATAAAAAAATAAAAAGGTCCGGAGCTTAGGGGCACCTGGGTGTCTCAGTCGGTTAAGTGTCAGCCTCTTGATCTCGGCTCAGGTCATGATCTCACGGTCCCTGAACTCGAGCCCTGTGTGGGGGTTCTGCACTGACAGTGCAGAGCCTGCTTGGGATTCTCTCTCACTCTGTCTGTTCCTCCCTGGCTCTCTCTCAAAAGAAAAAAAAAAAGTCTGGAATTTAAATCTGCATGCCAGCCGCCGTTGGAAGCACTTTAACATTTTCCCATTTACTCCTCTCAACAACTTCGTGGACAGATACTCTGTCTGTCATCCCATTTTGCAGACAAGCAAAGCAAGGCTACGGGAGGTAACGTGACTGGCAAGTGAAGCTGGCCCCAGCACCCGGGCAGCCCACTCAGAGCCCCTCACCCAGTCGCCGCTATGTCGCCTGCCCTGTGGGCCTTGTGTGTCCCAAAACGTAAGGTGCTGGCACCTGGTCGTTATCAGTTGAGTGAGCAAACACACGAAGTAGTAAAAATGGCCCATGTGAATTAACCTGTGAGTGGAAAGTGAGTTTAGAGACCATGTAGTCTTCCCCAGGGATGTGGCGGGTGTATTCTCTGTGATGCCCCAGCTGAGCACCTCGTTGGTTCCCCCCAGAGATGGAGAGCTCACTTCCTGATTTTGTGGGCAGCATTAGCTCTCACAGGGAGTGTGGAGGCTAAGCCTGTGGTCCTCCTAGAGCATGAGATGTCAGAGCTGGGGAGCCCTTCATGCCCCTCCACACTTCCCACATGCCCAGATAAAGAAGGAGTCTGTGCTGCCTGAGGCTCCCCACTGAGCAGGGCTGGGGCGGGGGAGCAAAGGGAGGCTGGGCTGACCCAGGGACAGATGAAGGGTCCCAGTCCTGGATCGGACCTCCTGGGTATGACCTCACATGTGTTACTTAACACTTCCCAGCCCCTACCCCTCACCTTTACTTGTAAAACCTGCAGTAAAAAGTGGGTCCTATCTCATAGGGTGGAGTGAGGAGGAGTCCTGGATGGGGGTGGGGCAGTCCCTGAGACCAAGCCCCAGCCCCACACATACTCCTCAGATACGTCCTCTGGCAGGGCACGTTGCTGACCCCATCCCTTTTCCTCCAGAAGGCAAGCAGGGCAAAGGCATGTGTTCTCATTTAATA
The DNA here is from genome assembly GCF_014898765.1 of Herpailurus yagouaroundi. NCBI lineage: Eukaryota > Metazoa > Chordata > Mammalia > Carnivora > Felidae > Herpailurus > Herpailurus yagouaroundi. The sequence goes on from NW_024412421.1 coordinate 10,675,729, forward strand.
GATGACCTAAGGCACAGAGAAGGTGAAGCAACTACCCAGTGCGCCAGCCAATGAGGGTGGAACCCAAGGCTCCAGTCCCAGCCCCATCTGTCTTGGTCGGGCTTGGCAATTGCATCGTTGTCAGGGGGCCTGAGGGCAGAGTAGGGTGCGGGTGTGGAGCTTGGGTGTTGGGAGTAGGGGAGTCACCAACGGGTATACAAGGAGTCACTGGGACTCCCCTGGTGTCCTTATCAGGGTGGGTGGCATCTCTGGGGCTGTGGGTACAGCGTTCAGGGCCCTGGGGAAATCCTGGGGCTTTGAGAGTCAGGCCGTCTTCCTGCAGGCCTGTTTGTCTCTCTAGTGTCCCCTCATCTGTGCTCAGCCCATGGGGGTGGCGGGGGCCCGCAGCTTCCTGCTGAGCAAAGCAGGCATGCATGTGTGCCCATGGGCAGAGCAGAGGCGGTACAGCAGCTGGAAATTTGCCCAGGGAAGAGAGGTGAGGGGGTGATCTGAGGAACTCCAGTGGGTCTGAGCTGTGGCCAATAGGGCCTAACCCTTGGGACTGGAGTTCTCTAACACTTGTCCAGACCTGGCTCCACCCCATTCCCTTTCTGTCCATCTGTCTATCCGGCTTTCTTTCACCTCCCTCCTCTCATGTCTACCTTGCTTCTTTCATTCAGCTCTGCCCACCTCCTCCTTGTTCCTTAGGTACACCAAGTGCCCACCCACCACCGGACCTTTGCATGTGCTGTCCCTCCAGACATTGTGCAGTCGGCCTCCCTTGCCATGTTCAGCCCGTGCTCAGAGGGAGGTGAAACCAAGCCTTCTCTTCCATCTCTTTCCCCTCCACTTGCTTTACTTTGCTCCATAGTTCTTACCACTGGATATATTTCACATTTCTTTGCTTATTAATTAATTCTTTATCTCCCCCTCCAGCTCTAAGAGGGCAGAGATTTTTGCATTTTGTTCACTGATGTATCCCCAGAGCCCAGAACAGTGCCCAGCATGCAACAGGTCCTCAATAAGCACTCGCTAAATGCATGGCTGAGTCCATCCACCTGTCCGCTTTCCCACCTGCTCATCAGCCATTCCGTCTTCCCACACTTCCTCTGTCATCCACCAGTCACTCAGAATTTCTCTGCATCTGGGCCTGTGCCGGGGCTCGGGTTTGGTGACCTGGCAGGGCACACAGATAGAGAGGAGGGGAGAGGCGAGGGAAGTTTCCCAGGGCACAGGGCAGTCCACAGCGGCACAGCATACAGGCTTTGTTGAGTGAGTTGATGCCTTGGTGGCTTCCTGGAAGAGGTGATGGCTCAGGTCTCGATACTCAGGATACCGGAGGTGGGGGCTGGAATCAGAAGTCACCTGGGGAAAGGGGTTCCTGGGGTGGAGCCAGGTCTGGACAAGTGTTAGAGCCCAGCCACGGGGTCCTGGCTGTAAGAACCTTGAAAAGACTGGAGGTCTGAGGTGAGGCCAAAGGGTGGGGCTGGGGCTGGGGCTGGCCAGGCAGGCCTAGGGGCGAGTGGTCCAGGAGGAGGCTGGGAGGGGTGTTCCCAGGGCCCCCATGGGAGCCTCTTAGGTGGGGCAGAGCCTGCCTGGACCACTTGCCTCTGTACCCCCGTGGGTACCTGGAGCAGCTGCCCCCCACTCCTTAGGAAGAAGCTCCCATCCCTGCCCCCACCTTTTGTCTGACTCAGTTCCTGCTTTGTGTCCTGCAGGAGGCTGGATGTTCTGAGAGTAGAGACTGTGTACCCCATTCCCCATCCTCCCACCGCACCCCCTCACCTCCAGCCTCCAGCCAGCTTCGGTCTGCTGACTTGTTTTTATTATAGGCAGGTGAGCCTGGGCCCAGGCGTCAGGTGGAGCCTGAGCTCAGGAAGGAGGCAGGAGGGAACTCACAGAGGTGGTAATTACATATGATGGGGCAGTATCCCCCAGAGGTGACTCCCCCAGGCTCTTCCGGGGGCCATGGGTGGGCCAGCAGCCCACGCGTTCAGTAGAAGTGCTGAAAACCCACGGAAGGCTGAGGCCAGGGGCGAGGGCGCTCAGCACCCAGTGGGGCCAGGTCAGCGCCTGCCGGGAAATCCAGGAATGACAGAGGGAGGTGGCAGCCAACCGGAAATGGCAAGACAGGCAGGCGGGGCCTTACCTGGGACAGCTTGCCCAGACAGGCTCCCGCTGGGTGCCCGTGAGCCCTAGGAGAAGGTGGAAGGGGAGGAGGCAGAGTCCGGCCATTGGCGCCTGGTGTGCCCAGACTCAGAGGTAAGAAGCTGCTGTTGGCTGTTTATGGTGGAGGACGGAACAGGAAAATTCAGCAGAGTTTGACTCCCAGCCTGGCCTGCTTGACCTCGGCAGGCTCTCAGGTCTAGTTCAATGCCCTGAGGACATGTGGGAGGCCTGGCCCTTGGTCTGCGCAGGGTCCTGGGTTGACTCGGAGGCCCTGGCTGTCCTGAGGCCAACCTTTGCTGGGCAGGCGTGGTGGTCATTTTGGCACAGGGAAGCTGGCGGGGCGACTACATGAGGTTGAGGTCCAAGGTGAGGCTGGAGCCCTAATGCTTATGTGGGGAGGCAGGAGGCTGCACCCAGGGCCTCTGCCTGCTTCCAGCCACCCACAGCCTGTTTCCTCCTGGGATCCCAGGGGAAACCGGTTTGGGAGCAGGCTGGCCCAGGTTATGTGACTTTTGACAAGGAAGAGAAAGGCAGCCTCGCCCTGGTCAGCTGAGTGGAGGGGACCGGGCCCATGCCCAGGATTCTTTGCCTCTCTCCGGACCCCTCAGGCCTCTGCGATGAGACCCCTATATGGTGGCTGAGGATACACGGGGACAGGAGAGCCGCCGTGGAGGCAAGGCCCCGGCCCCGCTGTGCCTCTAGGGCCAGGCTTTCCTTCTCTGGGTGGTTTCTGCACCCAAAGAGGGGCTGGGCAAGTGGGCTGGGCAAGGGCCACGGTCTGAAAACAGAGTGGAGCAGGTCCCCCCCACCCCGTGCCCCCACCCCGCAGCCTTCCCGGTCTCCCAGCCCCACACATCAGCCAGACAAGAAGTGGGTGGCTGCAGATGGGAGGAGCCTGGCTCCTGGCCAGCTCTGCTCCTACCCACTCGGCTCCCTTGTGGTGTGTGGGCGGCAAAACGGGCCCCCCACGATCCCTCTGTTAATTAGCCAGCCCTCACTAGTGAGTGGCTGTCATTTGTGCTCCATTATGCCCCCTGAGCCAGCTGCGCCCCCGCACTTAGGGGGGGACCCCGGCAGCTGCCTGGCTGCTGGGAAGGAGGCATGTGCAGAAGGCGGTGCTCTCAGGAGGCACTGCGGGGCGCTCTGTGGGCTGTCCACAAAACATGTCCAACCCCGGCTCCTTGTTTTACTGAAAGAGAAGCCGTGCAAGCCGGATTCCCGGGTGAGGAAACTGCGGCCCCCTCCTGTGGACTCTCCAGGTGGGCCTCCTGCAGCCAGCACCGTTGCACAGCCCCGTGCAAAGGCGAGATCCCGGGCCCTGGGGACCCTATGGCAGTCAAGTGAGATGGCACGTAGTCATCGTCAAGACAAAGCAAATGTTGCCTCTTTGTACACTGCTGTGCCACCTGATGGGTACTCGCCAGACCTCTCCGGGCCGCATTTGCCTCCCTTGGCCCGGGAGCTACAACGCCTCACTGCTGGACCAGAGGCCTCTGGCTTAAGTCTTGGGTGTCCAAGCAGCTGCCGCCCAAACCTCACAGGCCAGGGCCCAGGGGGTTGCTGACAGAAGGGGCGCAGCCGTGGAGACATCAGCTGGTGGCCTGTCCCAGCCCTCCCGTCTGAACAGGGAGGAGGAGGAGTTAGAAGTCTCTTCCGGGTACTACCCCTCACCCCATTGAGGGAAGTTGTCTTTAAAAGAGAGCCTGGGGTAGTGACAACACCTGTTATTGCTGTGAGAAGGCCTGGTGTCCCCATTTTACACCCGGGGACACTGAGGCACAGAAAGCTCAGAGGGGAACAATTTGGCGTTGGGTTTCGTGCTGTGCTATTTGAAGGACTCTGGGACCGTGCTGGGAGGCGTCCAGGTGGAGCGAGGGGCAGTTTGGAGCCTCCCAGTCGCTGGGTCTCCCCCAGGCCTGAGCAGGGCACCCGGGGTTCCAAGGGGAAGAGCGGTCCCTCCCAGCGGTCACTCTGAGGAGGGGCTGTACTGCTGGCTCCGGAGGCCAAGTGGGAAGGCGCCACCCAGCCCACCTAGCTCCAATCTCCGGAGCTACAAAGGGGTGGGGGCTGATGTTTACAGATGGCTAGGGCCTCCCTTGAGGAATCCAGGCCTCTACGTGCCTGTCCCTGCACCTGTTTCCCATGGCAAGCGTGGTCTGGGCTGGCCGGGCATGGAAGTGGGGTGGGGAGAGAGCTTGGGGTCCATCTTCGGTGGGCCCATCCTTGCCCTGGGCTCAGGGGCTTCTGAAGGCTGAGAGGCGGGAGTGTGGCCAGAATGACCTTCCAGGCCTGTTCTGGCTGGATCCAACCCTCTTGCCAACTGCGACTGGAGGCTGGGCTGAGGTCAGACATTCCGTCATGCCTGGGAAGAGGGGGTGGCAGCTCTGTCTACCTTCTGTCTCAGGCCGCTGGGCACCTAGGTGTGCTTGCCTCCTGGCAAGGTCAGCAGGGGTGGTCCCTGGATGCCCAGCCAGCCTGCACTCTGTAAGCATTTGCCTTCTGTAGCGGTCCCCTCCCGGCAGGACAGGAACAGGGTGACCGTGGGGGTGGGGGGCTGTCTGCCTGCCTGCCTGTCTGTGCTGGGCCCAAGGCCACTTCTTGATCGCATGAGGTCAAGATGCTACTGGAACCAGGAAGGAGGGACTGGAGGAGTTTCAGGCCTTGAAGTTAGATCCTGGCTCAAATCCTGTGTGACCTTGGGCTGGCTCCCTTTCCCCTCTGAGCCTCAGTCTCCTCCTTAGCACATGGGGCAAGGCCTCCTTGTTAGAGTTGTGGGAGGAAAACTCAAGTCACTTGTCTGGCACACCGTGCTCAGTAGGGGTGCGTGGGTTCTGCGTCTCAAGCCTTCTGGTGGAAAAAGAGCGTGCTGGGGACAGGTGTAGACTCAGGAGCCCTGCTGGCAATCAGGGAGTGGCTTTTCCCTGACCACAAGCTCCAGAGCTTTTGAAATCCGATGCAGGTAAATGTGGGCAGGTGCCTCAGCTCCACCCCCAAGGGAGCCAGCTGGGTTGAGTCTGTTCTTGGAGCTCCAAATAAGGTCTCAGAACAACAGGCGTGGAACCTGGGCGGTCTCTACCCTCCTGTGTGCCTGGCCTTGCCTTCCCTCTGGAAGCTGGCACCGACCTCTTACATCCCAAGCCTGGGCTTGAATCTCTATTAGATTTGTCACATTTTAATGGGCTACAGTGCCCCTTGCTCTCCCCAAGTCTTGGATATGTCGGACTCCCTGTTCCTCCTCCAGCCAGGGGATGAGCACGGGTGGGGGAGGCAGGCCTAAGGCACAGGGCACACAGCTCCCTTTGTGAGGGCGGCTGAGTCACATGGGCAATGCCATCCCTGCCGGGCCCTGGGGCGGGTGTGACGGGAGATGGTGTTATCATGGGGCTACAGCTGCCCCCGCGCCTGTGGCCAGGAGGCTTTCCCACGGGAATGAACAGGGAGGTGTCTGGGAGTACTGGCCACAAAGCACATGGTCTGGATCCCAGGACCCCAGGTTCAAGTCTTGGCTCTGCTGCTGATGTTCTGTGAGGCTTCGGGAAGGTTCTCTTTTTGAGCCTCAGTTTCCATCTCTGTTAAATGGGAACAATCACCACTGTTTTGTAGAGGAGATGCTGGACATGAGCGGACTTCACAAACTGTGGAGGGCCAGGCCTTTGGCATTTGTGTTGACCTTATGATAACCGCAACGACATTGGCCATTATTTATCAAGCACCTACTACGGTCAGGCGTGGTGCTCAAAGCTTGATGAGGCCACTCAGCTTGCAAAGGGAGAAGCCTGGGCTGCAAGTGCTCTTGTCCAATAAAAACCCATGCCATGCAGGTGATGGTTGCCCGTGACCCTTCCCACAGGTGGGCACAGCTCTTCACCGTCTTTAAGGCTCACTCACATGGCCCTGGCTGGGGGCTGAGAGATGGAGAAGGGTAGAGCCTCTCCTCCCGGCTCTGTCACAGTGGGCTCCGTGGAGCTCGGTCGGCTTATCCCTGTCCTGGGGGCCGCGCGTGGTCGCAGCCCTGTGTCTGTTTCATGTTCAGCCTGCTCTGGACAGTCAAGCCCTTGCAAACACATCGGGGGTGCTCATTCGTGCCTGGGCTGTGTTGCTTTATGCATGTGGCCTTGTTAATTATTATCAGCATTGTCTCCACTCTATAGGGGAGAAGGTGGATGGCTGGAGAGACGGTGCCTGAGTCACCCAGCTGGTGGAGCCGGGAGGAGAAGCTAGTTGGCCTGAGCCCAGAGCCCGGGCTTCCAGCCTCTCCTCCATCCCTCAAAATGAAGACCCTTTTGTACCTTCACCTTCTGGCACTCCCTCCCCCTCCTCTGGCCTCTGTCACCAGTCAGTAATGCACGTGACCTTCTCTGAGCTTAGGGGATCCCAGCCCTGAGCCCCTGAGCCCCAGCGATGTGTTTCCAGGGGCCTGTTGGAAGGCTCCCCCACATGTCACGGGGGCACCCCCATTCTGCCGTATCCAAGGGCAGCCTCTTCCCTGCCTGCCAGCTCTGTACCCCATCCAGCACCCGCCCAATCTTCAAGGCAGTTCCTAACATCTCTTCTCTCCCTCTGTCTTCATGTGTGTGGGGTAAGGGTCCTAGCCCTGGTTCTGGTTTCTTGGATCAAAGTGTCCCCCCAACACCTCCCTCTGCCTCCATGTTCTCCACGCCCCACCGGACCTGCCCTCTGTCCACACTGCCGGTGTAAATCCTTAGAGTCCAAACCAGGCTTTTCCTCGCGGAATTACTCTGCGTCTCTAAAATACCAGTGGCACCCAGCCCACAGGTATTGGGGGGGATGAAATGAGAATGATCCACATAGAACAGAGCATCTTACACAGTGAGTCTTATGGACACAGTACCTATTAGCAGTCCTGTTATTAGTACTAATAATAGGTACTATTGTAACTAATAATAATTTACTTGGTTGCTCATTTTTGAGGCTGGGAGCTCTGCGATACCAGTAACGAACTCCCAACATCACCCTGATGTGAGCCAGACTCAGGGCTGGGTGGGCCTGCTGCCCATCCCTGCTCTGGAGGCTGGCACAGTGCCCAGCACGTAGTAGGTCTCTGAGAAGCCCGGTGGTGACAGGGCAGACAGAGCTTTGGCAAGCTCTCTGCTACCCTGGCCGGCCCACCACATAGGCCTTTCCTATGTGGCCAGAGTGGCAGCTGGCTCCTGGCTTCTGAGTCCCTCGCTCAGATGTCCAGCTTAGGGTGCCCCTGCCTCATGCGGAGAGAGTGGCGCCCCCAACACTCCACCCACGTCCCGCTGGTCAGCACCCTCTGTGGTGTGTGTGTGTGTGTGTGTGTGTGTGTGTGTGTGTGTGTGTCTCGGGAGGGCCTGCTTCCTTGCCAGCATGGCCCCCGGGGAACAGCTGAGGCTGCCCCAGGTACCAGTGGCCTGACCCTGAAGGACAGACCTTGGAGACCCTGAGGCTTAGAGGTGGTAACTTGCTCAGGAACACTGCATGTCAGGGACCCCACATCCTTTCCTGGATAACCCACTTTTCTTCTCTGTTGTTTCCTGCCCCCTCCCCCCTCCCCCCCACCTCGTCCCGCCAAGTGTGAACTGCCCCTCCAGGCCCAGCAATGAGCAAGCGCCTACAGTGCCCGCCTGCCCTGGGCATCCGCCACAGGCCGCCAGGGGGCTGATCACTTGGAGAGCAAAGCGCTGCTCACTGGAAGCTCTGACCTCAGGGCCTCCCTGCACCCCACCATGAGCTTTATTGCCTTTCTCCTCCCTGCAGCAGGATCTATGCAGGCAAGTGAGGGCTGCATTTCCCCCGCAGCAGATCCCCGGCCTCCTGGATTGCCTAAAAAACTTCCATTCGTGCTATATCACGTGACTTTTTCAGGTCTCTCTTTGCGAATGCAGATCCCCGCACAAGAGAAGGGGCCTACGGTGCCCTGAGCACCTGCTGTGCCCAGGCCCCACGCCAGAGGTCTGGGGAGGCTGGATTCATGAGTGGTCAGGAGAGCCATGTGCAGCCAGACCTCCCGGGTCTGCATCCCCACTCTGCCACTTCCCAGCTCTATGGCCTTGGGCAAGTTAATTCCCTTCTCTGAGCTGCATTTCTCAGCCTTGTGCTCTCCCTTTGTCGTCGCCACATTCACGGCAAATATTTACTGAGGGCTCATCAAGTGCCGGGCACTGGCCTGAGCAATGTGTTTTCCTCCTCGCCACTGTCCTGTGGTGCTATGGTGATGGTGTGGTGTGAGGCAAGATTCTGGAATGTAGTAAGTGGTCAGTAAATGTAATCATTATTATTACTGTTATTATTATTGCTGTCACCACTTACCCTCATTATGTTGTGAAATTCTTACAGCACCTTTGACTTGGGAGTCGTGTGGGGATGAGAGACGACAGGGAGTCCCTGCTCCACGGGGCGCAGGGCGGGCCATGAGCCATCCGAAGCTTCCTGACTCCTAGGGTGGCTATTAACCTTAGCCGTGGGAGGGAGCTGCTGACAGAGGCCAGTGGCCAGAAGGGAATGTAGGCATCAGCCCCAATCCCGGTTTCTCCCCTTGAGCTTTTGGAGCCAGCAGGAGTGATTCTTCACCCGGGCCTCAGTTTCCCCTTTGGCCCAGCAGATGTACTAACAGGGACCTTTCCGGAAGCCCCTGGGGTCTCAGAATCTAGAACGGGAGTCTTAGAATGTTGGAACCCGGGAAGCATCGAGATGAGTCCCTTTGCTGTGAGGACTGAGGCTCAAGGAAGTCTCAAGGTCAGGTGGTCAGTTGTGCGTGGCCTGGGTGGCCACATGCCAAGCCACTTGACACCCCCCCTCCCCCAGTGCCTTCCGCTCTGCCGGTCAGCGCCGGCTCCTGTCTGCTGCTAAGGAGGCTGGACTCTCCTTCAGGAAGGGGCAGTTGTCGCCTGGGCCTGAGGCGGGGCCGGGGGGCGGGGGAGTGCGGTGGGCAGCATCTGAGTGGACTGTCACCATGGCAACCCTAGCCTCTCTGCGGGAACTTTGGGGAGAAGAGCCCTGGGGAAGCGACAGATGGAGGGCAGGGAGGCAGAGTTATCCCCAGGCGGGGCTGTCTGTCTGCGAAGCCTGGCACCTGTCTGCCAGGATCGGTGGGTGGTGAGGCTGAGGTGCCCCCTTGCCCAGCGCTGAGTCACGGGCATCCCCCAGGGTCACCGCCTGAGCTCTCTCAGCCCTGCCCCCTCTGAGAAATCCGTGACTCACGTATGGTCCCGTCATCCCAGCCAAGCTAGGGAAGAGGGAGGAGCCCGACTGGGGCAGGAGGGGGCCGTCCCCCCACAAACAGTCGCAGCCTCACCGCCTCGCCTGCCTCCGCAGCTGCCTGCCCGCCTTGCTCTGCTGCAAGAGAGGAGCTGGGTGCCTCCCACACTCACCAGCCTGCCCACTGGGGGCAGCCTGACCCTGGCTGGGGGGCTAAGCCTCTGAAGTGGGACTTGAAAGGCGTTCCAGCTGCCTGGTCCCACACAGGACCTTCCTCCGGCACCAGGTACCAGATCAAGGGTGTGACAGCAGGAGGGAGGAGGGAGGTGTGCGGCAGATGGTAGGGGGAGGCCTCTTGGGGGCAGCCAGCCCGGATGAACGCTGCTGTGCGGGGTCTCCAGTGTTGGGGGTAGACGGACGGGGAGGTGTCTGAGAAGGGAACGGGGCCCCACAGGATGGAATCTCTCAGAGCCGCCAGTCCTTTGTTAACTAGAGAAACTGAGGCTCAGAGTGGTATCGTCACAGGACCCAGCAAGCTGGGGTCTGCTCTCTGGGCTGTGAGACAACTCCCCATTCCTGCTCCCACTGCACAGATGGGAGAGCTAAGGCTCTCAGGTGGCTTACCCAACGTCAGGTACCAAGTCCGGGGATAAAGAACCGGGGTCCAGTCCGAGGGAGGACAGGACCCTCGTGGACAGTTTTGCTCACAGATGTCCAGGGCTGGGTCCCGGGTCCCCAAGTGAGCCAGGGACAGTCTGGCTCTTCACCACACAGGCCACTTTCTGGAGGAGGTAGTCCCGGCCATGGGGTCTGAACGTGGGGGGTGAGAGAGGGTCCTGAGAACTAGGGGCAGATACATGGGGAAGTGGAAGCTGAGGCTGGAGCCCCCTGCCCACTAACCTCCAGACCCCGGTGCCCCCATCTGTGTGGAACTGATAGGGCTTTCTCTCCAGGTGCTACCGCAGCGCCCGCCCTGGGGGATCTGCTGGATCCTGTTCTTCCCTCTTCCCCAACCAGCCTCCTTCCTGCGGTGCCGAGCTGAGGTCTCTGGTGGCCCCACAGGAGGAACTGGTGCTCATTTTACTGAGGAGGGTTGGGGGGCATATACTGAGATGGGCACCTCTCGCCGTACCCCCCAATGCCCATCCTGCCTGGAGCAGTCCCGGCCTGGCCTAGGCGGGTGGGTAAGAACAGGCTTTGCAGCTCCAGAAGGCCAAAGAAGTTATTCACCTGAACATTTATTGAGTGCCTGCTGTGTGTATGATATCCTGGGGGTGGGGGCAGTGAATGAGATAAACAAGGTGTCTTAGAACCCATTGGTGGCCCAGGCCCAACGCCAGGGCCCCTGCCCCCTCACTGTGGGTACCCTGAGGGCGGAGGTGCTTTCTTGGGGTTGGAGACTGAGTGGGAAGAAGCATCTCCTGGCAGTGAGAGCCGCTAACTGCTGAGTTGGTTCCCCAGCCCAGGCCAGGGTCCTAGGGGACCTTCTCTGCCAACATCTAGAGGTTGGACTCGTTTTGAGGCCGGACTTAATCCCCCTTTGCTGTGGGGACCCCGGGGACCTGAGATACGGGTCCACCTCAGTCATAGCACCTTGCCTTGCCTCTCTCTTTGGGCCTCAGTTGTCTCAGCTGCTAAATGGGTGCGTAGGCATGATGATAGATGCCCTGCCTCCAGTGGTCCTGGGGCTTGGCTCCGAGAGTGTCGGCTTGTGAAAGATACCACCCCAGGCCCAGCCTGTGAGGGAGACGCTGTGCCGGGCGGCCTGTGCACACTCTTGCTGCTGGCTTCAGGGCCCTGGGCCGCTGGGCAGGGGCTGGTCAGCCTGGCCGTGACACCCCATCTTGTCAGGGACACAGACAAACAAGATAGCTAGGACCTGAGGCGGAGGAGTGTCAAAATGTTGCCAAGAAGGGGAGAGAACTTTCTGGGCTGGGAGGACCCGGCTGGGCTTGGAGAGTGGTGGAGAGGAATGGTGTGCCTCTGGGAGGGTGGGGCGCGGGGCATTTCGGGCAGAGGCAGTTGCATAGAGAAGGGCTCGGAATGATGCGAGGCTGGAAATGGGGCAGATGATGGCACTGGAGACCTGGCACGGGTCACTTTATGGGGCCTGCAGGACCAGGCTGGCAGGTCTCGATCTGCTCTGCGGAGGAGGGATGGCAGGATGACTTGAGCAGCACAGCAGCCAACAGCCAGGTCAGATGGGTGCTGGGTGGGGGCTGGGTGCTCTGGCTGTGACCCCGACAGGATGGGGAGGGCAGGGCTATGATGCGCCGTGGCCTGGCTGCCTGAAGCCCAGGCTGTAGGGCTCAGGGCTCTTGCTTGAAAGGCAGCTTCATGGCTGTGGGGACAGAGGGGGAGGTGGCCGCTCAGCTGAAGGGACAGCAGGTGAAAGAGGCAGCAGAGCGGTGGTGGGGTCTCTGTGCTGCGGGGATCGCCTTCCTAGCAGGGCAGGGCAGGACAAAGACGGGAGGGGTGAGGGGGGCAGGCACAGCCATGAAGGGGCCACGTGGACCGTGCTCCAGCTGAGCCGGGCCACAGGCTGCTTCATCCTCAGCAAGAGCCGTGTGTGGGTGTGGGTGTGGGTGGTAAGTGCTGGGTGGTAGGTGCTGGGGGCAGTGCCCCTTTGGGGGATACAGGCACAGGTGGGCTTCTACACGTCAGGGAGGAAGAGTCGGGGCAGGGCTCTGAGGCAGGGCTTGGAGGAGGCAGTGGGGGTGTCCGGGGTGCAGGTGGGGAGATGGGAAAATGTGGCCACACAGCCCCGAAGCCCAGTGCCACCCCTCCCCCTGAACCAGAGCCCGAGCGGGCCTGGCACCCGCAGTCCTGTCCTCGGGGAGGCCCTGTGGACCCTGCCTTCTGATTCATGGCAGATGGGGCATCACGTGAGCACATCATCAGGGACGCAGGCGCCCAGGGACCAGGCAGATGGCGAGTGGGAAGTGGGGCAGGGCTGGCACAGAGGGGTCCCTCGAACAGCGGGGAGGGGCTGGCTGGGCCTCTGCCTCTCCAGGCTTACCCTCTGCCGGTCGGCATGCCTCACCAGGAGTTCCTCGAGGCCCTTGCGGAGCCCTGCAGATTCTGGGGTCAGGCCCGGGCTTCTGGGGAGCAGGGCTGAGGGTGTGGCAGGAGTTTGGGACACCAGTATGTGACCCCTGCCGGGTGCCAGCCTGCCCGGGCACAGGTGGGTTGAGGCACCTGCCCGGGTCCCTTAACCTCCCAACTCTCCCTGGATCCCAGTGGTTTGGCCGGGGCCGGAACATCCTGGCCCTTCCCGGCCTCAGACCCCGCTGGGCCCTGGGCTCCGCACTTTGCACACCCTTCGTTCCTGTGAGGCACGTGCCCCTGGTGTGCCTGCTTGAGAGGCGAGGACCCTGAGGCACAGGAGGCTTACCCATGAGTAAGTGCTGGTCTTTGGGGCTGCAGAGTGTGAGATCTTGTCCACTGTGCTCTCCTGGCCCCTCAGTCAGGAGGGGGCTCCTCGACCAGACCGGGCTCCGCGCTGGGTGCTAGAGGGCACGTGCCCCTGTCTCAAACCCCATCCCTGCCACTGCCGAGCCCACGGTCCGCTAGGGTGTCAGGACCCACAGAGACAGCAAGGCTGGTTTACCTGGGGAGAATCCTGGCTTCGTTCCCCTCTGGTTGTGTGAACTGGGGTGTCTGCCCCGGTTGCCTTACCTGGAAAAAGCGGATAGCCATAGTGTGTATGTTGGGGGGGCAGTTGTGAACGTTAAGGAGTTAATGCAGTAAAGCGTCTAGCATAGCGCCTGGCCCGTATAAACGTTCATCTTTGTCATATGATCTCCACGGAGGGCAGATGGGTGCACTGAGGCCCGGAGACAACTTGTAACAACCGGCAGCAGTAGGGGGGGAAGGGGAGGATTGGGTGCTTCATCCTGCCTCCCCCCTGGGGAGAGCCAGGGCCGCCTGGGCTCTGGCAGAACCTACCCCTTCCTCCTCCTGCCTGACTTGTGCTGTGGTGTGGAGGTCAGTGGCGTGGGCACCGGGCTCTTGAGCGGCTGCAGGCTCGGGCTCAGACAGTCTGCGCGTGCTTGGCAGTTGCAGGCAGGCAGAGATAAAAGCGTAGCCCCAGAGAAGCCGGCGGGGCCTCTGGGCATCGGAGGACAGGGCTCTGCATTACAGGGAGGCGGCCCGGGGCGGGGGCCTCGCTGTCTGGAAGCCAGCCCAGCTCCAGCTCCCTGAAAGAGGCTGGCGGTTCGCAGCTAATGACTCCAGGCTGGCTCCCCAGGCTCAGGGCCACTTAAACTAACTCTGGAGATGAGCACGACAATGACAGCAATGAGAGACGAGAGAGAAGACCTCTCAGGTCTCTGCCCTGTCCTCAGGCCTCTGCCTTCCCCCTCCCAGAAGCCCTGGCCTTGGCTTTCAAGGCCCAGGGGGGAGAGCAGAGGGCTACAGGGGCCCAAGGGTACAACCTCCCTGGACCTCAGTGTCCTCGCTATACGTGGAGAGGAGAGTGCCACCCCCTGGCCGGGTGGTTGCTGGAATTTGGGGCAGCCGATGGGGGCAAAGTGTGTCCAAAGCACATTGTGTAGCTTTGAGAGGCCTTCCCTAAACCTGGGCTGAAGGTTTTGTCTTCAGGGTCACATGGTGGCCAAGTTAGAACTAGGTTCCAATCCTTGAAAAGTGACCTGGAGCGGGAAGCTCTGTCTCTCAAAGCCTCATTACTCAGGCTATAAAATGGGGATGAAGGTACCTGGTATCTCTAGGGGACCCTGTGGGGATTAGCTGAGACGGCTAAACACGTAGGGCCCCACAGACAGTAGACCCCCACGTCCAGTTGTCCCAGACCTTTGCTCCTCCGTCATCCAGTTCAGCTGTTCCCCAAGAGAAGCAGCATGGTGGCCCTGGGGCTGTCTGGCTTTGTCCCAGCTCCATCAACTGTGTGAACTTGGGCAGGTGTATTAGTCTCTCTGTGCCTTGTTTGCCCCATCTTAAAAATGAGGATGGCAGGGGCTCCTGGGTGGCTCAGTCGGTTAAGCGTCCGACTTCGGCTCAGGTCATGATCTCACAGTCCGTGAGTTCGAGCCCCGCGTCGGGCTCTGTGCTGACAGCTCAGAGCCTGGAGCCTGTTTCGGATTCAGTGTCTCCCTCTCTCTCTGACCCTCCCCCGTTCATGCTCTGTCTCTCTCTGTCTCAAAAATAAATAAACGTTAAAAAAAAAAATGAGGATGGTAATGGCACCTTGAGAAGGTTAAGTGAGCCACTAAATTTTAGGTGCTGAGTGTAGTGCCTGGCACGCCATTAGCGATCTTGTCGTTGCCACTGTTCCGGGCCACCACCAAGACCTTAGGAAGCAACAGTGAGTTCATCCTGGAGCATTAGCCCTGTGCCCCCATGACATCATTGGGAAAGTCGCCAGGCACCAGAGAGCCCGTGGGGCCTTGGACGCCCCCATCTAGGGGGGTCTTGATCTGCTGGCATGCATTCTTCAAGAATGGGGCTCCCTCCTGCTCTTCTCTGTGGCCCAGGGACTGACCCGCTTGGCCACTGTGCTGGGCCTGTACGGGAGGCCCGAGTTCAAGCTGGGCGGGTTTCCTAGGGCAGCACTCTGTGGTTACTTCTCCGCTGGTCTGAGTTCCCTTGGCCTCTTGGCCCCTTGCCTGCACTGGGTGGCTGACCCCCTCTGGGTCCCTGGCCAAGTATGGCTCTCAGGGAGGGCTCTGTGGTTAGTACCTTGGGTCTCTGACACTGTGGCAGGGGGCACAACTGCCCAGACCCACCTGTCTTCATGGTGACAAATGTGAGGGAGGGGTGAGCCCCAGGGGCCGACTGGAGCAACTGAGTCACGTTTGGCCTGGCGCCCTCTGCCCAGTGCTCCACTGGCTGTGTCACCATCTGGGCATGCGCCAAACCCCGGAGAGACTCATAACCACCCCCACTCCTACCTAGGACATACAGTTGCACTGCCTACAAAGACCCTCGTTCAGTCCTGGGTGCTGCTGGCCCTTGGAGATTTGAATCTTTATCCACACTTCACAGATGAGGAAGCAGGTGTCAAGTTCCCTGGCCAGTCAGTGGCAGTGGGGGCCTGAGCACAGGGCTGGGCTGTTTCCCACAGCACCACAGATGGCTGCACCCATTTGCGGTAGTGAGCTCCCCGTCCCTGCAAGTGTTTAAGTTTGGCAGGGAAGTGTAGAGGGAGCTTGAGCAGAGTGTGAGGTTCTTCACGGCTCCTTCCAGCCCAGAGCTTTTCTGGCCATGGGCGGGAGAGGCACCCAATTCCCACATTCTCCCCAGGCATTAGGTCCCTGAGCAGCCAGCCCACTGGTCATCCTAATGGTATCAGATGGTGTTTGTGGGCGGGTGGTGCCTCCACAGCCTTGCCTGTCACTGTGTCCAGACTTCCACCGTTAGCACCCATCCAGTGGCATCTTTGGGACACTCCCATTGTCTGCCTAATCATCCAGCACGCCAGGTGAAGGTGCACCGGGTGTGAGGGCATCGGGGCTCAGGGACCAACTGAGACAGGAGGCTGTGATGGAGGGATCAGAAAGGGGGAACCCCCCCCCCCCAATCATCAGGGAGCTGATGCTGTCCCTTGCTCTCCCTATCCCATGGACCTGTGCCTGGGTACGGGTGTTCCCAACTCTGCGGTTCTAGCCCCTCCCACACACTTGCATGTGACAGAGCCTCGCGAGAGAGCTGAGGGCAGCAGGCAGGGCCAGAAGGAGTCCTCACGCACTTTCCTCAAAGCTGTATTTATCGTATGTCTGTGGCTGAGCCTGCCACAGCCTCCTGGGCCCTGCCGCCTATGCACACACCCCAGACCAGATGGACAGGGTCTGCTCTCCAGCTCCTGGGCTGGGAGCCAAGGATGCCCAGGTCCTGGTGCCTGGCCTGGCAAAGGGGGCACCGGGCCGAGGCGCAGTACCCGTCACTAGCTGTGGCTGGGAGGACGGCCGGTGCTTTCCCACGGAGACTCTGCAGCAGGTGTCAGCACGCCTGGGAGTCCTGCCTCGGCTCCCCAACTTGGGTTCCCTCTTTCACAGAGCTGGAAGCCACAGTAACTGCCATCCAGGGAGGGTAGGAGTGTTTGCAGACCCCATGGGTGTGGGCAGGAGGGGGCCTGGCCCCTGTTCCCAGGCTGTGAAGTTTTGGATGTAGCACAGCCTTGTAGACCTGCATATCCACCTCCCTAGAGTGGCTGACGCTTCCTCTCCACGTCCTGGAGATGCCAGGACTGGGGCCTGGGGGGCCACAGGGAGCAATGGGGACAGTGCAGCTAAGGGAGTGTATAGAGCTGGATTGGAGTCCAGTCTTGCCAGCTGTGTAACCCCAGGCAAGCGACTTCTTCTCTCCGAGCCTCAGTTTCCTTAGCTGTAAAATGGGCCTAATAGTGTCCCCTCCTAGAGTGGGCATGTGCATTATGGAAGTCAGGTGCAGTTCATATGGTTTGTGCACCCACGTCGTTCCCTTCCCTGCCCCAGCAGCCTTGTGAGTCTCTGCGTGCTGGCCCTTGGGATATGCCCACCCCCAGGTTCCTAGACCCCAGGGTCCTCCGTGGCCACAGACATGTGCTGTTTCCCATCCCTGCTCCACCTTGGGGAGCCCACAGGAGTCCAGATGGAAGTTAAGCATTTGCAGAAGTGGGAATGGGACCCACCTTCACTGGCAAATTCCTCCCTGGGCCCCCTCTTAGCCCTGGGCCAGAGGAGTAAGTGGTCAAGGGGCCTGATGTTAATAACTTTGCCTTTGTGTCAAGAGAAAACCCAAGGTTCAGTGATCACAAATTTAGGTGGCATCTCAGACATCATCTAATCTAGCAACTTTGAAAGTCTTTTTTGGTCCCAATGATTTAGAAAAGGCTTGATCTTGCAAGCTTCTGCATTGTAGGACTTTTCAGAGCCTTTACCAGGCAGCCGTGTATTGAAGGAAATGCTGGGCTGGAGTTTCAGGTCCCATCCCTATTCTCGAGCTGTGCAGTCTTGAGAGTTCCTCTCTGGCCAAGCACTTGGCAGAGGTACGTATGCCCCTGACCAGTCAGACGCTGGGGAGTCGGGATGGCTCAGTACTGGAACCCCCTGCCGCAAGTGGCACTTTTGGCTCAAATCTGTAGCATCAGGAATTGGCTCCTATTGGCAAGAGGCTTGGAGCCTGCCTGACCCGGTTAGAATCCCAGCTCTGGTCATTCATTCGTGTATTTAACGAGTAGTCATTGAGCGTCTACTGGGGGCCAGACTCCTGCTAGGGCGGGAGCTACAGGTGGTGAGCCAGACAGACAAGGCAGGGTAAATGTTGAGAAATGGAGACCAAGTAAGCTAATTGGAGGATCATCTGACAGTGTTGAGTGCTGTAAAGTTAAGAAGATAAGGCGACACGGAAGAGAGTGATGACAGGGAGGATAATTTTCGTTGGGTAATCATGGATGGCTTCTTGGGGGAGGAGATATTTGAAGTAAGGACTGAGAAGAGAAGACACCAGTCAGAGAATGGGTCCAGGAAAGAATGTGCTATGCTTCGGGGAAAGCACATGCAAAGGCCCTGAGGTGTGTCTGAGGCTAGAAAGAAGGCTAGTGTGCTGCCAGTTGGTGAACTCAGCAGGGAGTGGGTGGCATTAAGGTGGAGAGAGAGTGGTGTGGGGTCACTAGCTTATTTTGGCAGCCATGCTGCTCCCTGAGCCTCAGCTGCCTGATTTGTAAAAGGAGCCTCATTTTTTGTCCCACACACCTCCACTCTGGTCGTCAGTGTCAAGACCATTGTCAGTGTCTTTGGCAGAGACTTGGCTCAGGGCGGCAATGGCCTATGAGCTATTGTAGGTATTTTTGTCATCGCAAGTGCTTGGAGACTTTCGGTGGGACCTGGGATGTTTTGCCTCTGTTTCCCCGCTTGTCGCTGCAGTTAGTGAGCACCAAGTGTGTGTAAAAGGCCAGGGGGGGCCCCATCTGTGTCCTCCCCTGGCTCCCCTGAACTGCAGCCCCCTGCCAACTCTTTTTAAGCACAGAATCTTCTGATCCAACAGTGACTCCCTTCTCTGGCCCAGCAGGCTCTAGAATCCTTTCCGGGCGAAGGTTCCACTGAGAACAGCAGCTCCTTTCTTTGCTTTCTTTTCCTCTTCCTCCCGGGGCCAAAAATAGTGCCTGAATGGGACACAGCTCTGGGCCAGCGGCAAGACAATAGCTGCCTCCTGGCTCTGGTCCATGGGTGGGGGAGGAGGTGCGAGGGTGCATGGGCACTCCATCCCCCTGGCCCCAAGCCCTGCTGCCTTTCCCATGGCCTCTGCCAGAAACCACCGCAAAGCCCCTCCGTCCCCTTTGCGTGCGATTGCCAAGGGGGTTCCCCACTTGTTCTGGGAAAGTGTTTATAGCTGCTTGGCTGCGACCCTAGCCCCTTAGCCCCCTGAACAGCGCCACCCTGTCTCTGATCTGCCGCTGCTCTGGAGCCAAAACTCCAGCCGAGACGTCTGTCCCTGGTTCCCTTCCCTGGCCTGTCTGGCACGTGGAGGCCACCCGTGCCTTTGATGTCCTTTCCTCTTTGACTCACTGGCTATGGAGGACTTTTTAGAGGTCACCGTGATGTGCCCTCTTGGGAGGAGGTGAGCTCCCTATCACTGGAGGTGATCAAATTAAGTTCAGATGTCCACTGGATGGGGGGCAGGATTAGTCAAGCATCAGAGGGACATTTGGTCTTGATGTCTCCATGTCTCAGAGGAGATCTTGGTTTGAGTCCCACACCCCTCCTTTGCCAGCTGGGCGGCTTTGACCTGGCCACCTCACTTCCCTGAGCCTCTGCTTCCCCATCTGTAAGAGCTTCAACAGGGCTGACCTCGGAGAGTGGTAGAAATCGATCTCCAAAATGCCTGGCGTAGTATCTGGCACATAGAAGGGGTTTCGGAAGCTTTGCCTCTGTTCTCTTCCCTCCCCACACTGGTACTTACTCTGGATCACAGAAAGGAGAGTCTGACCCACTCCTGGCCCTCAGAAAACTCTCTGAAAGAAAGCCAGGGGGAAGCTCCCCAGGCCTAAGGATAACTCAGAAGGAAGATTCCTGGTGGGGTCTGGCAACTTAGGAAGGCTTCCTGGAGCAGGTGCCCCCCTAAGACTCTTCTAGGGAAGTAGGTACACATTCTGTACTTCTGACAGCCAATGGTTGGTGGGGGAGGCTAGAGGGGTGTGCAGCTTGGGATGAGGTCAAGGCCACAGACTGGCAACCCCCAGGGGCAAATGCAGCTGACAGTAAGCATCTTGGGTGACAAGAGTAGCCCCCACCGGGTCCTAAAAGGATGTGGTTTAAAGTCAGTGCTGACAAACTTAGGCAGGTGGCCTCCAGTGCTCTCTATAACCTCCTCCCGCCAGCTCTCCGTGCTGGACCCAGAGCCGCATCTGAGTCTGGAGACTTGGGTACCAGACAAGTTAGGGGGCTTGTGCTGTGCTGGGTCGGAGCCGGGGAGTGACGTAGTTGCCTTCCTGCAGCTGCCAACAGTTGCCAGGGAAACGGTTGCCAGGGGCTGCTGTCACCTGCGCCCCTTCTCCCGGGCTGGTGGCTGGGGCTTGCAGCCCGTCTTCCCTGGCTGCCCGCTTTGTTTGAAGCTCCAGGGAGGGGGCAGGGGCTGGGGTGGCTCTGCTTGGAAATCCTCCTCACGGAGACTGAGCCACCTCCCCGGCAGGCAGCAGTCCGCAAGGGAGGCCAACCCTTTGCTCTCGCGTTCGCGCTCTTCATGCACTTGCAGTCCACTCGGTGCCACAAAGGCGGAGTTCCAGGTACGGTTCTTCCCCTCCTCCTGTCTTCCCTCCATCCCTCTCACTCCTGGTCCTGCTTCCTTCTCCTCCCCCTCCCCTTCCCTTTTCCTTCTTCTCCCTCCCCTCCTTTACCTCCCCCTCCCCTGCTCCTCTCCTCCTCCTTCCCTTCCCCCTCTCTTTCTTCTCTCCCTCCATCCCTCTTCCCCATCTCCCCTTTCTCCCCACCACCTATAGCTGATGGGTGGGGTGGGGGTGGAGCTAGGTGGCACCAGGGACCCTGGGAGAGTCACAGATGCTACGCTAAGAGGGATTCGTCAGCAAGAGTGGCTCAGGAACAGGGAGGAATGGTTGAGAGTAAGGGCCCCACAACCCTCCCCTCGGTCACTCTCTGGGCTCCACCCCCAATGATTAAAGATAAGCCTCTGAGAGGTGTTGGGAGGCTGTGTCCCTGGCTGGGCTGGCAGGAGCCATGCGCTGTGATGGGCATGGGGGTCCCCTGGACCCTCAGGGGAAGGGTGTTCAGCTAACCCCAAGGAAACACATTTTGGAGCATCTCTTCTGTGAGTTTTAAAGAAGACTTTTCTAGCAGTCAGGTAAGGTCAAGGGGAAATGGGCTGCAGGAACAAGAGCATCCCTTCTGGAGCCAGGTCCTGGGAGCAGCATCTCGTCTCCACCACTCGCTGGCTATAGGTCTCAGTTTCCTTATTTGTCAAATGAGCGTAATGGTACTTGTCTCTTAAGGTTTGGGGGAGGATGAGGGTTACTTTGGGTAAAGAGCTTAGAATCAAATCTTGCGTTTCCAAAGAACCTAATTCATGTTGCCTTTGTTACGGGAGGTGGCGGGCACACCGCCCTTGAGGTGTGCGAATGGGGGTGGAGGACCCCACGGTCCTGGGTGGCGCCTGCCGTGGGAGCAGCGAGCCGGATGCGATCCTGGTCTGTGCGTCCGCTGCCCTTCCCCAGAGGGGGCTGGTCCCTCAGCCTTGACCAGGCCCCCAGCCTTGTTGGGGGAGGAGGCTGTGTGTCCCGCTGTCCTCTCAGCCAGGAGCGGGACAGGAGGAAGAGGGAGGAAAGGCAGGGTTGGTGGCTGGCCTTGGAAATGCGAGGGTCCTATACCCCGAAGATGGGCTTTCTGCCAGGCCCAGCCTAGCTGACCTGTAGCCCCCAGAGCAGGGAGGTAGCTGTGCTGACCTCGCAGGCCTGGCCTTGAGCAGTGTGGGAACACAGGTGGGGAAGGAACATTTCAGCCAGACAACTGAGGTCTGCCTGTGGTTTGAGAGGGAAGAGAGTCTGGCCAGGAGGAGAGGGGCCCAGCATCTTCTTTGTTCCTTTCTGTCACCTGGGAGGTAAGCCCTGCCCTTCCCTGTAAGCATCCTGAGGGCCTGGGCTATAGAGAAGACTTTGGGGGGGGGGGCGGCAGGGACAGGGCTCACAGTCAGCCACTTAACACTGGAGGAAACTGAGGCTCACAGAGGGGACAGGCTGGCTGAAAGTTCCGGGGGCCAGGTCTGGACCTTGCACATCTAACTCCCGCCAACTCTGCTCCGGGAGTCTGCATCCCCTGGGCAGGTGCCGACAGTGTGTGCCCTGGGGTCCTAGAGTCCAGCCTCAACTGCTCCCTGGGGACAGGGTGGCGGGGAGACTTGGCAGGGGGCCGCACAACGTGCCGGCAGCACGGAGCTGGCACCAGGGTCCCTGGACTGCCTTTGGGAAATCCTGGCGCCTGAGCCCAAACCCAGCCTGGGCCAGATCTGGGACTCTTCTGATCTCTTCTCTTCTTTAGGTGGCAGGTCCCTATAATCCATTCTCAAATTATAAGAGGCTTTAATTCTCAGCTTCTAAAAGCTCTGGCATGTTCATTTGTCTCTTTCTTTCTCCCTCTCTGCCCTTCTCTCCCTCCTTCCCTCTCAATTCCAGCCTTTTAAGTGTCACAGCTGCTTGAAGCGAGGCTGAGAGCCCAGCTGGCTGTGGCTGACTTTAATGGAATGGCTAACCTGGGGACCGAGCTGGCAGTGTCCCCTTTCCTCAAGAGCTGCTGCTGCCAGCCTAAGGGAGGTGGGATGGGGCCTCACACACCTCCAGCTCCCTGGGGACCTCTTGCCTGGAAGAGTCAAGGATGGTGATGAGTTGCCCTGGGGAACATCACAGCCTGAATGGCTCCCACAGCCCATCTCAGGCTAGCTAATGGCCTAAGAGGGGAGGGGAAGGGCTGGAGGCTGGAAGGGAGGTTGCTGACAGGTTTCTTATGTGTGTGGAGTCAAGATTTTTGAGAGCAACATGTTTCTCATGTTGACAACAGGTGCTCATGCTAAAAAGGATACACCATCACGGTGGGTTGGGAAACTAAGCCCAACCAAGCTCTGTGGATTTTCTTTTTGCAGGACTTATCAGAGCCTTTGATGTGCTAATACATAAGACCAAACAGGGCCTTCAGCATTTCTCTAACTGGGAACTAGCACTTCTTAGAAAGTACTCTGGCAAGTTACTGCTTGGTAAAGATGGGGAAACAGTCTCCTCGAAGGGATAGGACTCTGGAGACCACAATGACAAAAAGCATGGCTTTGAGGTTGGGAGGCCTTAGGTTTGAGACCTGGCTTGGCTGCTTACTTGCTACGTGATCTTAGGCATCACCTAACCTCTTTGAACGTCACTTTCATTATCTTTAAAGTGGGGGTAATGGGGAGACTGGGGGGCTCCGTCGGTTAAGCATCTGACTTTGGCTCAGGTCATGATCTTGCGGTTTGTGGGTCTGAGCCCCACATCGGGCTCACTGCTGTCAGTACAGGGTCTGCTTGGCATCCTCTGTCCGCCACTCTCTGCCCCTCCCCACTCTCGTGCGCTCTCTCTCTCTCTCTCTCAAAATTAAAGAAACATTAAAAAAGTGGGGGTAATGATAGCACTTGCCTCACAGACTTATGCTGGGGGCTGAGTGATAATTTGCGCAATGCTTTGCACGATGCCAGCACAAATTGAGCACTTGCCAAATGGAGCCGCCGTCCTCCCTGTCCTTGGATTCCGGGGTTCCTCCCCCTGTGCCAGACAGACCCTGTTCAACCCCACCCGCCACGTGGCGTGGGGCCAGAGTGCGGGGGCAGTGGGGAAAGGGAGTAGAGGCCCGAGGCCCAGGGCATGAGATACATCTCAAGGCTGCCATCAGGGAGGAGGACTGGTGTGTGGAAAGGCTCGGAGGAGGGAACCCCCAAGCCTGGGCTCGCCTCTGGTCGAGTGGCAACTCTCTGTTGGACCCCCTGAGGCCTCTTGAGTGAGTGTTCTGCTGACAGGCTGCAGGGTGTGTGGCTTTGGTAACTGGCTCTTGGGGAGGACTCAGTGTCCTTCTACGTGGACAGACCCTTTCCTTCCCCCCTTGCAAGGAACTCTCTGCTTCTCCCCTTCCTCGGTCTCCCCGCAGGGCCAGGGCCCATCTGGGCACGCGGAGGGAGTCGTTGCCTAAGGGCTTGGCTGGACCAGAAGCCGCGGGGAGGTGGGGCTGTGGGGCTGTGCGGGCAGGGTCGGCCCTCCGGCAGGTCTGGTGCAAGAAAGCCCGATTCACCCCAGGCGGTGAGTGGGGCAGTGAATGGGCACAGCCTTGGCGTCTGCCAGCCCCTGGCAGCCAGCAGCTAGCTTCATTTTTACTCTCTTTTATTGTAGAAGAATTCCTGACACCTGAAGTCACTGTTTCCCCCAGCCATCCCAGAACACCCTTCCAGGGTGATCCTCCGGCCTAGGTGGTCCCCTAACTTGAGCACAGCTGCCTGTTCCCAGTTCCCAGTTGGGGAACGGGAGCAGAGGGAGGAGACAGTGAGCCCCGGCAGAGTGTGGAGGGCTGGACGAGGAGGGGGCTGTGGCCCTGGGTCCCACTCAGGACTCCGGGGACTCGCTCTTTGATTTGTTGGATACATGGTGTTTCTAAGTGAGATTTACTTTTTAATGATTTTTTTAAAATGTTTATTTATGAGAGGTGGGGGGAGCGGCAGAGAGACAGGGAGACACAGAATCCGAAGCGGGCTCCAGGCTCCGAGCTGTCAGCACAGAGCCCAGCATGGGGCTCGAACCCTCGAACCACGAGGTCATGATGGCCCGAGGCGAAGTTGGATGCTTAACTGAGCCACCCTGGTGCCCCAGTAAGATTTACTTTAATCAAGTAATTTGGAAAGCACCAGTGGAGGGTCTTCAGCCCCCCCCCCCAGCCCACCCCTCACAGAGGAAACACCTGCAGGCGTCTGCTCTCTGTTCTGTTCTAACTGCCTTCCCGGCTGCCCTTTGAGGTCTGAGCAGCCCTCTGTTCCTCCCCCACAGAGCTGACCTGCCCCCACTCCCAGCCACCCCCACTCCCAGCCGTCTTCGGCTTTGTCCTTGCTGCTCTGCACACTTGCACTCGCGTGTGTGCACACGCATTCGCATTCGCATGCATGCTTACACTCGCAAGGTTTCATGCTCGCCCACCCTCTCCTTTTCCCTGTCCTGGGTCAAATCCTTCTTTCCTAAGCCCCCTGCACGGGGCTCAGGGGGGTAGCCCGAAGCACCATGCTGCCCCCCACCTACTGGAGAGCATCTAAGGATCCAGGCTGGAGCTGGAAAGCCGAGCTGGGTCCTCTCCCTCCTGTCCCACCCCCAAGGAGGGCCAGATGGGGCTCACGCCCGAAAACCCACTCCAGTGCTCCCCTTCCACCCATGCCCTCCTGCTCCCTTCTGTCCTTTGGGAGGCCCCTTCCAGGTTCCTGGCACCCTGCTAAACTTTAGCCAGGTGAACCGCAGAGGAACACGACACGTCCTTGCCCCCAGCCCAGCCATTGCCATTCAGCGGCTGAGTGATCTGGGGCTGGGCCCCTGCTGTCTCTGACTTTCTCTGTAAAACACGGTTACCGTTAGCCCAGGCTTGTCACCCATGATTCCAAGCCCTCGGAGTCTCAATCCATGGGATGCCTGTTAAAGCCAGACTCCCCACTCCCACCCCGGACCTGCTGCCTCTGATCCTCAGAGTGCGGGGCGTGCGAAATGCATTTTAGTGAACTCCCTGGCATGATTCTGGTCCTGGGGCGAGTCTGGGCACCTCTGGAATGAAGTCTTGTGGCAGTGGGGACCATATAGAATGGAGGGCTCCCCCTCCCCCCAGGAACACATAGTTAATTCTGATCGGGACTGGGCGGTTGGGGAACACTTCATGGGGAGGGTGTGTCTTAACTGAGTCCCAGTAGGTGGGTTGGGTCGTCCTAGGGATGGGGCAGGCATTCCTGGTAAAGGGTCAGTCTGGAGGTGGCACCGAGGTGTTTGCGGTCATCAGGGTGTGTGACGGGAAGGAGGAAAGCAGTGGGGGAGCAGGTCTGGGCATCAGCCCAGCCGGATATGTTGGAGAGGTGCCTGCCCAGGAAGGGTTAACCCCAAGCCCGATCAGGTCCTGTCCACTCAGCTTCCACCTCCATCCTCCGAGGAAATGGGTTTTCCAGGAGCCTGGACTGGGCCAGCGGTGACTCGTGGTTCTACACGGATGGCAGAGGAAGTGACTCAGGCCCCGGGGGGGAGAAAGTGAGCCATGGGTCCCCTGCCCACTGCCCCCTCCTGCATCATGAGGATGGGCAGGGCTGGGCCTGAGCTGGAGCCAGGCCTCTTCTCTTGGGGCCAGCAGGGCCCGGCGGTGGGGGAAGTGTCAACTTAGACAAGCCGTGGCCACCCTCCACTAGTGTCCTTGGGGACCTTGGGGACCCTGTGATGCTAACCCATTGTGTTAAGCTGGGCTGGATCGTTCTGTTCTCTGCGTGTGTTTACGGAAGGCCTGAAGTCAAGGGCAGCTGCTCCAGAGGGGGGGGAGGTCTCTCCTGAGGTTTGGCCCCCAAACCCCCTCTCCCAGGCTGGAATTGTCTGCACTGCCGGTGGTCTTGGCCACCCCTCTCATTTTTCTCTCCTTTTTTGAAGTGGGGGGGGGAATCTCCCAAAGCCAGGGGAGCACGTATCTCTAGGACCTCTGCCCGTACCACTTCTGCGAGGAGCCCTCCAGAGCAAGACCCAGGCCTGTATCTTGACTCCACCTGGAGTGACCTTGGATCGGACGGCCCTTCCCTAGCCTCAGTTTCCTGGTCTGCAGAATGGCCAAACGGTAGGACCAATCTGACACAGCGGCTCTGGGGATTTCACGTGACAGCGCAGGTGACCCCACCGCAGAGATCGGCGTGGTGCTGCTGCTGGGATAGCCCCCCTCGGCTCCCCAGTCCTGGCCCAGTGCTGCGTGAGGTTTCACGAGGGTCTTGCCTGTGGGCCAATGGTTGGTTTGAGGAGTACTTGCTGGCCAAACTCGGTCCCGCTCTGCCGGTCCACAGGTCCCAAGGCCAGGGACGAGGTTCTGTCCACATGGTCTGTGTAGAGGTCCACGTAGGGGCCGCTGGTTGCTGGGTCTGGGGTTCAGCCTCCAAAGCACAGGATCCCTCCCTCCGGGCTGAGCCAAGTGGGGGGCACCCAGGGTGGTGACTAGGGCATTCTGCAGCCCCACGGGAGGTGCTGGGAGAGTGTGGCCCCCATCGAGGATGCTGATGTGGGCTGCGTGGGGTGGCGGGTGTGTGTACAGGGGGCAGACGGTGGGGAGCCCCCCTGCCCATGGGCAGTGGGGGGAGCGAGGGAGGAGGGTGTGATGAGATGGGCAGCGGGCGGGGTTCTCTGTTGCGTGAAGTGGGGATGGGAAGGTGCTAAGTGAACAAGCTGGGCAGTGCCCTCCCCCTTCCAGGTAGGGGCTGGAATCTTCTCATTGTCCCCAGTCCCACTCTCCTATCTCCTATCTTCTGTTCTGTGAACAGCCTCGGGTCCAGGCTACAAGGGTGGGGTTTCAGTCTCCCCATTGCACTCCCGGATGGGAAGTTTCATGCTCTAAGAATTTCCTGTCAAGGTGCTCTGGAGGCTGAGCTGGCCAGGGCCACAAGGCAGGGGGCATGGAGGGAGGGAGGGGTGGGAGGAAGGCCGGGGGTTGACTTAGGGTCAGGCATTAGCTGGTCAGAAAGCACACAGTTATTTACCTGACACCCATGGCGCCTACCACATGCAGGGTCCTGTTCTAAGTCCTTTACAAGCATCAGTTCATTTGCAGGAGGCCCAGAGAGGGAGAGTAAGTAGCCCGAGGACACACAGCAAGTGAGCAGGAAAACTGGAAGTCGAACGCAGACAGTCTGGCTCCAGAGTCCTCTCCACTGCCTGAGAGTGGGTTAAAGGAAGCCAGGCAGACCCTCCCACTCAAATCCCCAAAATGTCCGTGGGGACGACGTTGTCCATTTTGGACTGGCTGTTGAAACGGCTAAGATGGAGTGGAGACGAGCCTGGAAGTGTCAGGGTCGTGCAGCTGGGCCTGTATCTGTGTGTGAGTCCCTTCCATGGTACTCGTGGGGGTGCCGCCTCGCTCATGCCCCTCCAGTGACTAGAAGTTCTCTTCTTCGTCTTGGCCTTTTTGCTCTTGAAGCTCAATCTGGGAGGGTTGATGCAATGTGGATGATTCTGCGCTGTCCTGGGCCCTCGTCTACCAGTAGTGGGAGCTCACTCTGAACAGTCAGCCGGCCAAAGAGAGACATGGATTTTGGCGAGCCCCATCCTTGCTTGCTGGGTCATGTCAGGAAGCCATTAGCCCTCTCTGGGCCTTGAATCCGAATACCATAACATGGAGATTTGGACCAAATTCGCAAGTGATCCGTCAGCTACGAGTTCACAAGTATAGAGCCGTGGCCACTGTGAGGGGGGCTGCCTGGAGGAGGTGACGTTTGGATCAGGGATCAGAGGTAGACAGCAACAGAGACTGGCAGAAAAGAAAGGGGTCCGGACATGCTGCTGTCTCCGGATGCTGGGTTTCCTCCTGCGGGCCTGAGGTGACAGGAGGCAGTTTCGAAAGGAGGCAAAATGCTCAGAGAGAACACAAGGTGAAATCTAAAAAATCACAACGTGGGTAGCAGTGGCCTTTCCCTAAAACGCTTTCATATGTGTTAAAAAGAACATTGTTTTTAAAAAGTTTATTTATTTTGAGAGAGGGCGCACGCCTGCCACAAGCCGGGAAAGGGCAGAGAGAGGGAGAGAGAATCCCAAGCAGGCTCTGCGCTGTCAGCACAGAGCCCTACGCGGGGCTCGAACTATGAGATCTTGACCTGAGCCAAGTCAAGAGTCAGACGCTGAACCAACTGAGCCACCCAGGAGCCCCTCATATGCTTCTTCTGAGGGGTCCTGTGATGCCACTGAGGCAAGATGATGACACGGTCTGAACTGACAAGGTCTAAAAAATTGGGGTTCCCTTATGCATGGTGGGACATAGGAGCCTGGCTCTAGTTTCAGGGGGCCAGGGGTTCAAGGAAGGAGACAATGAGCTCCTGCCGGGGCCACCTGTCCCTCGAATGCTACCCTCAAATATTCTGTCTGAAAGCCACCTCATCCTGGAAGCCCCCCTTGGCTTCTCCTGAACTTAGACTCCTTGGGTGCACCCAGTTTTCTAGGCTTCCCTTTGTCTGGCTTGTGACGGATGATTGTATCTGCAGCCACACAATGAAGATGCCTGTCTGTGCCTGTCAGCTCCCAGCTCAGTCACAGGGCCGGCTGGCAGTGGTGAGCACCAAGCCGCCTGGCATCTCTCTCAGTGCCAGGCGTGCAGGTTCCCTGCCAGGCCCCACAGTCCCGACCGGGTGAGGAAAGCCCTGGCCTCTGGGTAATCTTGGCCAGGTCGTTTAACCCCTTGGGCTTCAGATTCCCTGTCTGTGAAATGGGCCAAGAACGGGGTCCACTCCACGGGCTTGAAGCGAGGATTAATACAGGCACAGAGGTGCCGCGGGAGAGCACAGGCTGGCAGATTGGCTCTCGGCCAATAGAGATCCTGGGGATTCCGAGGGCCCACTCCACGCTGGGGTGGAGCTGGGGGGGGAGCTGGGCCGTACTGTCAGCGTGTCCTTGTCCAGTGCACCCCCAGCGCCCTCTCCAGGGGGGGGGGGGGGGGGGTGCTGGGGGGGGCTGGCACCCGGCTCCCCCCGGTGGTCATGACAGGAAGCACCCTTTTCCTCTGTTCCCTGCAGAGGGCGCTGTGGGTGCACTGATGCTTCACTCCATTTCAAACCTCACCCCTCCAACCGCCCGGCCTTTGTCCCACAAGCTCAGCGCGCTCGGCCCTGTCGGTAGAGATGGACCAGGGGCTCCCTCGCTAGCGGAGGAGGGGGTACACCATCCTGGCTGCCTGGAGGCAGAGGAGGCCCTGGCCAGTAGTGGGACGCAAAGGAGGCCAGGACTGACTGTAGAGGGAGGTGAAGAAGGCTTCCTGAAGGAGGTGTCCTCTGAACTGGGTCTTGGGGATGATGATGGTGAGGTTCCCGGAGGAGAAGCCGGAGGGCCCCCTTTCTCCCGCATCTCCCCCAGGCCTGGAGGCGCAGGGTGGTGGGGGTGGTTCCAGGTGGTCCTGGGAAGCCTTTCCCACCGGATTCTGGCCAAGATTACCCATCGCTGCTGGGTCTGCAGGGAAGTCCTATTGGCCCCATTTTCTGTGACTTACACAGGGTCGCGCAGCAAGTGAGGGGAGGAGCCAGGACTTGAACTCAGCCGGGCTCCGGACAGCCGCCGCCCCTTGAAGCTCAGCTTCTGACAGCTCTGGCGAGGTCCACGGGCCGTATCCACGCTTGCTTCCCCACCTCACATCCCACACCCACCCAAGCTCCACCGGCTTCCCCCTCTGCAGGGCCGGCCCAACCACCTTGCGGGGCTGGCCCCGGCTAACACTCCTGGCCTCTTTCAGGCGGTGACTTCTCAGGGTGACTTTGGGGAGGAAGATGGCCACCCAAGCGCTACTGCAGACGGCACTGCTCCTGCTGGGTCTGCTCTTCCTGGTTCAAGGTAGGCTATCTTGGAGACGCTGTGGGACCGTTGTGATTTACCTTAAAATGCCCCCATGTCTGGGACAGCTGCCAGCATATCCACGAACCCCTTTGGGCAGGCACGGGACTTTAGACACAGTTTAGCAAGTGGACGGTATCTTGCAGAAAAAGGGACCCCTTCTTTCTGGCAGATGCAGCCCCACAGTGCACAGTTTGGGATGGGGAACACGGATTGGGTTTTGGCCCCACTCCCTTCTGCAGCCAGAACATCCTTGTGCAGTGCACAGCCTGCACAACTGTCTATGGTAGGCATGGCCTCAGGAAGTATTTTATTGCCTTTTTTTTTTTTTTTTTTTTTTTTTTTTTTGCCTTTGGGACACCCGGGTGGCTCAGTTGGTTAAGGTCTGACTCTTGACTTCAGCTCAGGTCATGATCTCACAGTTTGTGAATTTGAGCCTCATGTCAGGCTCTGTGCTGACAGCTCAGAACCCTCATGGGATCTTCTCCCTCTCCATCTCTCTCTGCCCCTCCTCCTGCTTGTGCTCTCTCACAAAATAAATAAATTAACATTAAAAAATTGTTTTCGCCTTTGAAATTATCGTTACTTTTTAGTTCTTTTCATCATTTGTGAGCAGGGCACATTCACATTTTTGTAGACCTTGGAGGTATAGGCCCATGGAACATGTGTGAGTCCCAGGCACCGGGATCCTGTATTCTGGGCCCAAGGCCTGCCCCCCTCTTCTGCCCCTGGCTGCTCCCTGCCGGAGAGTCCCGTCTATAGTCTTTCCCTCCTCAGGTGCCCGTGGCAGGAGCCCCCGTGAAGACTTCCGTTTCTGTGGCCAGAGGAATCAGACAGAGAAGAGCAGCCTCCATTATAGGCAGACAACAGACCTGCACATCTCCATCAAGAACTCCGAGGAAGCCCTCACAATCTACGCCCCCTTTGCGGGAGCCCTCCCGACCTCCCGATTCTTCCCCGACCCCAGGGGCCTCTACCACTTCTGCCTCTACTGGAACCGCCATGCTGGGAAATTTCATCTTCGCTATGGCAAGAACGACTTCTTGCTGAGTGACCAAGCCTCTAGACTCCTGTGCTTCCGGCACCAGAAGGAGAGCCTGGCCCAGGGTCCCCCACTGCTCGCCACCTCTGTCAGCTCCTGGTGGAGCCCCCAGAATACCAGCCTGCCCAGTGCTGCTGGCTTCACCTTCTCCTTCCACGGTAAGGCGACCTCCAGGCAGAAGGAATTGCGCAAAGGCCTGGAGTCTGGGCAGTGGCCTGGGCCGCAGAGCTTAGCTTTGTTCCTGGGCACTGGGGAGCCATTGAAGGTGTCTGAGGAGGGGAGGGGTGTGATCCAAGATGTGCTTCAGGAGGTTTGTGGGAAGGTAGGGGGTGAAGGTAGAGGAGCAAAGTCCCATCCAGAGGCTGCAGGGAAGGTCCAGGCGAAGGAAGATGAGGCTTGACCAGGGTGGGAGCAGAGAGAACGGAAAGACAGGACCGGGTGTCAGGAGCTAGAGGCCACACAAGCCCCCCGCCCCCCCCCACCCCCACCCCCACCCCAGGAACCCTCCTGGGATGGGCCCTCTCGGCCCAGGTGTGTAGGCAGAAGGACACCTGGGTAGCTGTGTCCCAGCCTACCCTGCTGGGGCTGGAGTTGCGGGAAGGCTCCATGTGGCAGAGCCCCCATCTGGCTGGCTTCTGGGTGACCTTGGGGGACTCCACCCCACGTCTTGGAGCCTCAGATTCGTCCTCCGTAGAACTGGGGTTGGAGGCCTTCAGAGTCATGTGAGGGTTAAATGGGAGTATGGCGGTGTGGCACCTCCTTCACTAGCCTCAGGCCTGTCTGTCTGTCCTCTGCTCCAGATCCCCCCCAGAAAGCCTCCCACAATGCCTCGGTGGACATATGTGAGCTGAAAAGAGACCTTGAGCTGCTCAGCCAGCTTCTGAAGCACCCCGGAAAGACCTCGAGGAGGCCCTCGTCCACCCCTGCCAGCCAGTAAGCGTGGCCCCCAGACCCGGAGGTGGGCAGACGGTGACCTGGAGCAGGAGACAGGATGGAGGAAGCCTCTCCTGGGGCTGGAACATTCCCTTTATCTTTCCACCTCCTCCCGGAGGAATGGAAATACAGCCCTCAGGCCAAGCCTTTGTCAAAACTATCACACTGAGTCATCCCAGGACGGCCACCCAAGCCCTCTTCCCCGCCAAGAAAGTAGACCTGATGGGCCCGTTTGAGAGCTTGGCAGACTGAGGCCCAGAGATGGGCAGGGCTCCTCCATGGCCAAGAGGAGGTCAGTCCAGGCAGAGCTGGGCCCGGAACCTGGTGCTCAGGATAGCCTCCCCTTTCCTGTTTGCTCTGATGATCCAGCTTCCTCTCACCCCACTCCTGCCCCCCCACCCCCCGTCCCGCAGGTTACTCTCTCCTGCGCCAGCACCAGAGGGCTGTTTTCTCTCCCTCCCACCCCCCACCCTCTGCCTGCCTCTGCCTCGTCTCCCCTTCTTGCTCCGTCTCCCTACCCGCCTTGATCAACCTCTCCACCCCTTCTCCCCCCTGCTAGGCAGCTGCAGACCCTGGAGTCGAAGCTGACCTCCGTGAGGTTCACGGGGGACACCCTGTCCTTCGAGGAGGACCTGGTCAACGCCACGGTGTGGAAGCTCCAGCCCACAGCCAGCCTCCAGGACCTGCACATCCACTCCAGGCTTGAGGTCAGGAGGCAGGGGCCAGGCTGGCCGGGGCAGGAAACAGATGTGGAGGCGTGAGCACTCTGGGAGCCAGATGTGTGCTGACAAGGAAGGTCTCCGGCCCAGGGAATACCCTGTCAGTGGCTACCCCATGGCAGAGGACCCTCCCCAGGGGTGGGGACAGAGGTGGGGGGGACCGGCATCAGAGGCTCCTATGGCACCCCCGTGTAAACAGAAGACCAGTCCCAACGTGCCTGTGGGTGCGCCTCAGTCTCAAGGCTGCCCCTTGAGGGGCTGGGAGCTGGGAGTCCTCACATCCTGCCACCTGGGGTGCCGTCTGCAGCACTGGCGTCTGAGGCCCAGACAGCACGACACTGCGTGAATCCCCCTGGAGCCCTGGGCTCTAACCACGAGGCTCCCCAGCTGGCGCTGGAGCCAAGGACAGGAGGGCTTCCTGAAGGAGGTGGGCTTGGAGGTGGCAGCATCCAGGGAGGTGTTGGGGGTGCGTGTCCAGGAGACCTAGGAGCCCACCGCCGGCTGAGCCCCGCAGGGACTCTGGTCCACAGGAGGCACAGAGCGAGATCCGGGAGTACTCGGTGCTGCTGCCCCGCGTGCTCTTCCAGAAGACCAAAGGCCGGAGGGGGGAGGCTGAAAAGAGGCTGCTTCTGGTGGACTTCAGCAGTCAAGCCCTGTTCCAGGTACGGGGCCCACATCCTCGTGCCCTCCCCTGGGGAAAAGCGGTCTCTGTCTGGTGGGGAGGTGGAAGGCAGGCGTGGAGCCAGGCCCCGTCCTCCGCAAGTCAGAGCCTTTCCTTGTAAAGTCAGAAAATGGACCATGACGTGCAAATCTCCCCCGGAGAAGGCTAAATTATGTTGTTTTCACTACAGTGTAAATGACTACACGTGCAGGAATTGTTTACAGAGGGGCCTCCGCATGTCGGAGCAGCGTGTGGGAGTCTAGAGAAACCAGGAAATTCCTTGGCCTTTCTTCTCAGCCTTCAGGCCTCACCACCACCCCCCCCCCCCCCCCACTTTCTTCCCCCATCCCATATATCTAGGACAAGAATTCTAGCCAAGTCTTGGGTGAGAAGGTCTTGGGTATCGTTGTGCAGAACACCAAAGTAGCCAACCTCTCGGAGCCTGTGACGCTCACCTTCCAGCATCAGCCACAGCCGGTGAGTGGGAGCAAACCAACCAAGGACACGAGGGTCCTTCCTTTTCTGCCCTGCCTTCTGAATCACTCACCTTTAACAAAATGACCCGCTGGCTGAGGGCACCAGACAGTCAGGTGCAAACGGGGTGGTGGCCTGACGCTGACTTCCTCAGCCTGGCCCAGAAAGGAGAAGTCTGTGATGGGGTCCACTCTTCCTTTCTTGTCCCGGCAGAAGAACGTGACTCTCCAATGTGTATTCTGGGTTGAAGACCTGACATGTGAGTGTGGAGGGGTCCCTGAACTGGGCAGGCATGTGGAGGAGAAAGGGGGTCTCGGAGGGTGGGGAAGATGGGGTTAATCAGGGAGGGCTTCCCGGAGAAAGGTGAGCTTTGAAGAAGGAATGACGGCAGAGTGGATGTTTGCAAAGGCTTGGAGCAGTCATGCGATCGTGCGTTTCGGGGGTGTCCAGTGGGGTCCTAAAGGACGGGGCTTGATGAGAGCCCCACGGAACCCCTCCTCAGTGAGCAGCCCGGGGAGCTGGAGTGACGCAGGGTGTGAGACCATCAGGAGAGAGACGCAGACGTCCTGCCTCTGCAACCACCTGACCTACTTTGCGGTGCTGATGGTGAGCAGTGCTCCTGCCCCGCAGCCATACCACGGGCTGGATGCCAGCCACTTTGCACATACGTGTTGTTCATTCCTCACACCAACCCCCGAGGTGCCTCCTGCCGCCGTCCCATTACGTAGATAAGGAAACCTAAGTTCGGAGAGGTTAAGCGATTCACCCAAGGTCACACAGCTAGTTAGTAAAAAAGCTGCTCTTTATTCCCAAATGTTGGTGCATGATAAAAATGCAGAGCCCTGGCCCTAACTGAGAATCCTAATTCCACAGGCTGGGGCAGGGCCATGAGTACATTTCCATGAGCCCTCAAGGGGATACTGAGGCCCATTGTGGAGGCCCTCACAGCGGACTTCAGGGTTCCCGAGGGCACAGAAGCTTTGAGTCCTAGGTTCACCCTCCCAGAAGCTTGGGACCCAGCTTCTGTGGGATCGGAGTGGGCTTCCAGCTCTCCCGGGTGTGGGGTGCCCAGTCTCTCATGGGAGGCTCACTCCGGTGACGAAGGTTGTAGAAAAACAAGGAGTGCCAGGCCGGAGAAGGGATCCCCTAGTGGAGGGTTCTTGACCGTCGTGAGGACGTGGTGAACGAAAAGTACAGACCCCTACCGCCACCCCCACCCCCCGCCCCCCGTCTGAATAACGCACTCACGGGGCCACGCTCTGCTCAGGTTGGGGTGGCGGTGGTTCATAGACGCCTGAGGCCCACCCCTCCCCCCGGGGCAAACCCTCAGTGTCGAGTTGGGGATGCTGAGGCCAGCCCTGGCCCGTGTCGTGGACCCAGGTCGCCTCCGTGGAGGTCGATGCCATACACAAGCACTACCTGACCCTCCTCTCCTATGTGGGCTGTGTCATCTCCGCTCTGGCCTGCGTCCTCACCATCGCCGCCTACCTCTGCTCCAGGTAAGGCCTGGCAGGGGTGGGAAACAGGGAGGGAGGAGAACCTTCATTCCGGGACCCCACCACCCCCGAGGCCCACCCTGAGGACTGGCTTGACCCCCCCGCAAAATGTGCCTGTGGTCGCAGGAGCCCTGGGAGGCGCGGTCAGCTGGCCCCGGGGGCTGTACGTCCTGCTCAGATCTGTGGTGTTGGGACGACCTAGCACTTACGATCTTCATTGTCTCCCAGCATCGAAAATCGAGAGGGGTGACGTAAAACTCTCGATTTCTGCCTTTGAATAATCAGATGTGTCACTGCTGGAGGCACATGATAATATGATGGTGAGCTTCCCACGGGCTACACACTGTTCTGAGTGCTTTACGAGCACAAAATTGCTTCAGTCTCACAAGGGCCTTATGAAAGAGAGCTCAGAGAGGGTAAGTGATGACTTGCCTGCGGTCACACAGCAAGGAAGTGGCAGAGGCGGCCTTAAACCCAGGCAGGCTGGGCCCAGGTATCTGATTCTGCAGAACCCCCACAGGCATTCGAGTTTGACAAAGCCTCTCCCATCCCCCAATGGAGGCTTCTGTGAGTCCACGGCCATCACTTGGGTGCCTTGAGGCAGAAGGTGCCCCATGGGAAGCGTTTGGTGGAGAGTGCCTTCGCCCATCCTCGGACCGGCAGGGTGGACGGGTCTGGACCGTCAGTGCCAGGGTTGGCCTAATTTGAGGTCCACCTGCAGTCAGGGCCTGGGCCCGTTTGGGCAGAGGGCAGACACTCTAAACCCTGTGGGTGTTCTCGACTGGGAGGAGAGGAGGGTGAGCTGTGTGCATGCGTGTGCATACGTGAGCCCACAGCTGTGCACGCGGTGGGTGACAAGGGACAACTGGCAGGCTCAGGGGAGGGGAGGGGGCAGGGCCACAAGCCTTCCGGCAGCTACTCATCAGTCACAAAAGTGCCCAAGGACAAGGACAGGAAACCTCAGGGACTGAGCATTTTATCTGTGCCAGACGCTTTACCCTGCGAAGTGGCCATCCCCCCATTTCATAGATGGGCAAACTGAGGGTGAGGGGCAAGGGACCGGCCCAAGGTGGTACCTGGAGTTAGGGTGGGTGGGCGAGGCTGTTCTGTTGTGCTCACTGGAACACGTGGTGGATGGTGCCAGGCAGAGCGCAGTTGGGGGCGTGGGGACCCGGGGAGGAAAGGCCGACAGTGCCCTGGATCATCAGAGCGGGGCTGGACTGTGCACACACACATTTGCAAACCTGAAGACAGACAGGCAGACATGCACACACACACACACACACACACACGCACATACATTCACAGCCTCACAGACGCATGGTCGTGCAGACAGACAGGTGGACACAGAACATGGGTGGCACGGATTCTCCAAACACAGCAGCAAATGCAAAGTCTTTTCCCTCCAACTTTGGGAGCCTCTGGTTGACTGTCATGGCTGGATTTGTCTCACTGGCTCTGTCTGGCTAAATCTGCTGTTACAGGTGCACACGGTGCCTCAGTCTGTGGCTGCTGGGCACACGGTAGGTGCACGGGGACAAGTGGGGACGACCTAGCTGCAGCCATAGGAATAAGATAGGGTGCGAATGTGTGTGCCCTGGGAAGGCTGCCCCGACCTTCCCAAGCTGGCCACCAGGGTGACCTGCCCCCACCCCCTCCCCTGCGCAGGAGGAAGACTCGGGATTACACCATCAAGGTGCACATGAACCTGCTGCTGGCTGTCTTCCTGCTGGATGTGAGCTTCCTGCTGAGTGAGCCCGTGGCCCTGGCAGGCTCCGAGGCTGGCTGCCGGGCCAGCGCCATCTTCCTGCACTTCTCTCTGCTCGCCTGCCTCTCCTGGATGGGCCTCGAGGGTTACAACCTCTACCGACTCGTGGTCGAGGTCTTTGGCACCTATGTCCCTGGCTACTTGCTCAAGCTGAGCATCGTGGGCTGGGGTAAGTTGGTAGAGGGTGCTGGTGGGCCCTCTGGACCTGCCTCTGCTACGTGGCAAGACCCGGGCACCTGGTTCCTCTTCTTTGCTTACCTCTCTGACTGCTCCCTCACCGTTTCCTTTTACCCACCCACCCACCCACCCACAGGTGTTCTTTACCTGGGCTGCAGGTTAAGGTCCCCTTTAGGAAGATGAGATGGTGAGCACTGCCCCAAGAAACACATATTCTCCACATTGCTCACTCTTTTAAAAGGGGGGTTTGCTGACATAGCCACCAGGTATGGATGTGCAGGTTGTGCACTGCTCAAAGGCACCCAGTTGGGGGTGAATGGACTGTAATCCAGTCCTCCACTCACCTAAATCACCCAGGCTGGAAGTGGCTCTCTCTGTGGATCCTCTGAAGCTTCAGGTAACAGATTCCCCATAGCTCTGGCATCTGTCTTTGGCTAAGACAACCCAAGTTACCTATAGCCCAGACCTCTCAGTCAGGCCTGGGCCCAGGGACACATCACAAGTGGATGTTGCACAGGCCCGCCAACCTCCGCATGTCCCTGACCCAGTTTGCCACTCCTCTTGTGTTTCTCATCTGGCCCTTGTTTGGTTCACTCCATTGATTTACATAAAATTCCTTCAGAGCTGGCTCTGTGTCGAGATGCAGGTGTTTGGTGGTGGGAGACCACTTCTGGAGAGCTCTCAATCTCCAGCCCATGGACAAGGTCAAGGCCCAGTGCAGGCTCTGGGAGGCCTCCCCTCCCGGTGTCCCCACCTCTCCCTGCGATGTCCTGCCCCTCAGCGGGGACGCGTGGGCCCTTTCTCCCACGGGCCCCCAGGATGGTGGGGAGGAAGCAGGGCTGGGGCTCTCTGTGGGAAACCCAAACTAGAGCGGCGGGAAGGGGAGGGTCCGAAGGCCTTGCCAGAGGGCAGGGGAGGGTGGGAGATGGAACCC
Source organism: Herpailurus yagouaroundi (assembly GCF_014898765.1). NCBI lineage: Eukaryota > Metazoa > Chordata > Mammalia > Carnivora > Felidae > Herpailurus > Herpailurus yagouaroundi. The sequence goes on from NW_024412421.1 coordinate 10,713,790, forward strand.
TATGCTCTTCTGCCCTCAGGCTTCCCCGTCTTCCTGGTGACATTGGTGGCACTGGTAGACAAGAACAACTATGGCTCCATCATCCTGGCTGTGCACAGGACTCCGGAGAGTGTCATCTACCCTTCCATGTGAGTGGCTGTGTGCAGCGGGGGCGGGGATAGGGGCCTTGGGGTGCAGAGGCCAGAGAGCGGCCTGGGCGACGCTGACCAGGGGACTCCTGGGTGCCAGGGCTGCTGGAGTCCGGCAGTGGCTGGAGGGTCAGCGAGGGTGAGCACAGGCCTGGATTTGCCCATCGCTCACCGGGTGACTTCGTGCAGCACCTTGGTTTCTTTCCTTTGTGAGCGGGAATATAGGTTGGAGCGGATGAAGGCACGAATTAAAAAGAATTAAAAAGAAAATAAGCCCCTCCTCTGAGTCAGTCGAAGCTCCCTGGCTCTGGGGATCACCGTGGTGCACACCCATGGCCCAGGAAGCACGGTGCGGCCTCGTCGTGCGCTGAGCCCTCCCATCTCCGCCCGCAGGTGCTGGATCCGGGACTCCCTGGTCAGCCACGTCACCAACCTGGGCCTCTTCAGCCTGGTGTTTCTGTTCAACACTGCCATGCTGGGTACCATGGTGGTGCAGATCCTGCGGCTGCGCCCTCACGCCCAGAAGTGGCCCCACGTGCTGACGCTGCTCGGTCTCAGCCTGGTCCTCGGTCTGCCCTGGGCCCTGATTTTCTTCTCCTTTGCTTCTGGCACCTTCCAGCTGGTCGTTCTCTACTTCTTCAGCATCATCACCTCCTTCCAAGGTAGGCACGGAGAAGACCCCACCCCTGGCCTGGGCAGGGTGCCTGTATGTGGAGCACTGGGCAGGGAAGATCTGACCCAACCTGAAAGGTTCACTTCTCTGGGCCTCAGTCTTCCCATGCAGAAAATGGGGGCATCCTGGCCGTAGTTGACAAGTCTTTATTGAGTACCTACTATGTGTAGGCCCTATGTTAAACCTTGAACTGGCTGGGTCAGGGCCTTCCCTCCATGGAGCTCATCTCTGGTGGGAAAGACCAAGCATGACAAGAAATCATCCGAGGGGCCAAGCAGCCCCCTGCTTGCATGGACCAAGCAGCCATCTGAGGGGATCTCGGAGACTAGGGCAGTAACAGTGGGTGACGTGGTAGGCAGACCATCTGGGCTGGGGTGGGGGCCGCTTTGGGGAGGGTGGCCAGGGAGGCCTCTGTAGGAGGTATCTGAAGACAACGGAAGGGCCCAGGCAGGGAGAGATCAAGGGCCTTGTTACTCTGTGTGTGTTCCTTGCACTGTGGGCATCAACACTGTGGGAAGCCCGCTAGCAGTGTGGACGTGCCGAATCAGATCTACATTGGAACAGAAGCCCAGAGTGGGTGTGCACGCCACAGGCTGAGGCGGTCCGGCCTAAGGAGAGTGGGCCAGGCTGAGGGAGCAAAGGTCTTGAGGCTGGAATTTGGTCGTGTGTTGAAAGAATAGTGAGGGGGAGTGAGGTGAAAGGGTTAGTGGGGGGAAGGGGCAGTGGGGAGGTGGTGAAGGGAGAGGAGCAGAGGGGCTGGGTCACAAGGGCCTGGGCCTGATGCCACAGGGTCCCTTCTACCTGCACCCTCTACCATCCCCCGCCCTGCCACGACCGACCGACAGACACACAGACACATACACATACACACACACCCCCCTCTGTTCTGGCCGAGAGGTGCTTAAACGCGTAGGCTCTGGAACCTGAGCACCACTGTTTAACTCCTGCCTCAGCCAAGTCCCCTTATCTCCCTGGGCCTCAGTTTCCTCATTAGTGACACAGAAGAGTAACAAACAGGCCTGACCTCATAAGGATCTCGTGAGAATAACATGAGACGGGGCCCAGGAAATCACACGGTGTCTAACACGTAGCAGGTGCTCCCCTGGATCACATGGGTGCTGGTAGGCTGGGGAGGGAGGACAGAGAAGGGCAGGGCTGCCCCCAGCCTGCTGACCCTTGTGCCCCCCTGCTGCCCACAGGCTTCCTCATCTTCCTCTGGTACTGGTCCATGAGGCTGCAGGCCCGGAGCGGGCCCTCCCCTCTGAAGAGCAGCTCGGACAGTGCCAGGCTCCCCATCAGCTCGGGCAGCACCTCGTCCAGCCGCATCTAGGCCATCAGCCACCTTCCAGGAGCTGTGTGAGGAAACCGAGTTGCGGCCTCTCCTCACCGCCGCCCGCCGCCCCCGCAGCCAGGCCGGACACTTCAGGGTCAGCCGGAGACTTGAGAAGAAGGCCCAGGGACCTCAGAGTGAGGGGACGGTTGCCCTTGGCAGCCAGACCTCCAGGCTGGGCCTTCTGAATTGGCCTGCAGACTGCTCGGCTCTCAGGTCCAGCTCACATGGGGCTCAGGAGTGGGACCGTCCCGCTGCTGTCCTCGCTGGGGGCCGAAGGCTGTTCTTAAGTCACCGCCGCTGGGCCTGGCCCTCGTGGCTGGTGATGGGAGCCCTCACGGCCCGAAGGTCAGGTCCCGGGCCTGTGAGGCCCGGTGGCAACCTTGGTCCTGTGCCCCCACCCAGGACAGAAATGTGCCATAGCTGTTCTGTCTCTGGTGATCACCATGAGGGTGCTCGGCAGTCCTGTTATTTTAGCTTGAGAGTGGTACTCAGGGCATGTGGGGTTGGGGCAGAGCTTTGAGCCAGACCTCTGGAGGAGAGCCCCCTCCTGGGCAACATCGCCTCTACCTCGGAGCCCAGGGCCCTCCGTCATCCTCCCCAGCCCGCCCTCTCCAGCCCTCCACTCAGCCCCAGGGGGTCCCCTGGGGGCCCCCAGGCCCAATGCTATATTTTGGGTTGTGGTTTCCAAGAGCTGCCTGGTGCCTGCCGTAAACCTCTATCTACTGCACGGACTTTTGCCTGCCCTTGACTCAGGCAGAGTATAGACATTATGGGCTGGGACAGGTCTGTCTGTCCATCTGGGCCTTTCTATAAGCTGCATCACCCTTGCTCACCACTGCCAAGCCCATCCCTCACAGGGGCCCTCAGCCTCTCTCGAAGCCCTCTTGTGGCAAGAACGGTGGGGCACAGCAACGCAGAATTGTTTCTGCTCCAGTGCCCCAGAAGACTGAGACGTGCTTCCCCCGGTGACCCTGGCCTAGAGCCCAACGTGCTCCTAAAGGGTCAGAGCTACAGGTGTGGGGTTAGCAGAGCCATCGTTTCTTGCTGGGGACCCAGGAAGACTTCCTGTAGGAGGCAGCTTTTGATCTGGATCTCCGCCTTAAAGATGTGGAGGCCTTTCTTTTTAAGTACTGCTATCTCATTTGTCTTTTGAATTTAAAGAAGTAGACGTTTGTTGTAGAGAATCTGGAAACTGTAGAAGAGTACACAGAAGAAAATAAAAATCATCTCTTGTTATCACCTAACAAACCAATGTAAACAGTTTGGAGCACTTCCTTCTGAGCTTCCTTCTGTGCTTCTATTAAGAGTCACTGATACAAACATCCTGGGGCCAATCGGGAAACAGGAATGAGAGAAGAAGGCTGCGTGTGAAAAAGAATCAACCGCTGGAAACTTTACCCACCAGGACGAGTGGGGGATAAATGGTAACTTGGCGTCAGCTTTGGGGAAGCAGTGGGGGTTGCTGGGGTCTGTGGTGGATTAAAGATTACAAGCCCGATGCCGAGGGAGCCACTCAGCTCCAGTCGCCTACCACCACGCAGGGATGAGGGCCCAGGTAGCCAGACCACCCTCCTTTTATGATAAATCAGAAATCCAGGGGCGCCTGGGTGGCTCAGTCAGTTAAGCGTCCGGCTCTTGATTTTGCCCAGGTCATGACCTCACAGTTCATTAGTTCGAGCCCGGCGTCAGGCTCTCTCTCTCTCAAACTAAATAAATTAACATTTTTTAAAAAGGAAGAATAAAGAAATCCAGGCTGTGGGGGTACAGAATCCCCTGATTTAAAGATTAGGCTCATCCAAAAAATTCACTGGCCAAAAGAAATCAGCTTTGGGACTGAATTCAGCCCTGGGCTGGCTGCGTGATGTATGTAGCCAGTTTGTGGGCCAGTGTGTAGTTGATGGGCTGCAAGAAGAAATGATCAGACTTGCCTCCCATCACTACCTCCAAACTGGCTGCGTCCAGTCTGCTGTGCCCGTGCCATGGCACCGGAGAGGCAGACCAGGTAGGTTTCTGTCCCCACTCAGTAGAGAGCACTGGCGAGTGATCACTGCTGCTTGCATCCAGGTCTCATAGCCCAGTGCAGGTCCATCCCAGGCCCTCCCTGAGCTTCTGCCCTGCACAGTCTCCTTCCTTATCATCTGGCTGCTCCAGGGGGATCACGGGCTGGGAAAAATGGCACCAGGGTCTGGAGTTGGACGGGATGGGTACGAAGCCACCTTAGCCGCCGGGGGTAGACCGGTAGTGCCCTCTGATGGCATGAATGTGGGGTCTGGGGACCTGCAGGGACCTCAGCACATGGGACCTCCTTGCACCTGCCTCTTTTCTGAAGCTCCTCTGTTCCTGTCCCCTCTCTCATTGTCGTCTGCCTCCACCTTTTGGCAAGTCCTGAGGACAGAGGGAAGCCTTGCCCGCAGTGACCTGCTTGGGCAGCTCAGGGGGGGTCAGAGCCAGCTCCCTCCTTGCAGACTGCTCAGTCTCTCTGAATGAGGGTCACTCGGGGCCCCGTCACTTGGCTAGACCTGGGGGGGGGCACCTTCCCCCATCCTCAGGAGGGAAAGAAAGGACTCAGCCCCCTTCCCCAGGCAGATGGCATTCCCTTCAAACAAATTCTCCCACTTCAGAGAATTCTTGAACATTCGGCTCTGGCTTTGAGGCTGGCTCAGGTAGCAAGGAGGGGCCTCTCGAGGGTTGGATCCCATCTACTTAAGACAGGTGCTAGATGGGCCCCCTGATGGTCCTTATTCCCTGGGCTGTAGGGCCTTGGACAGCAGGACCGCTGTTCTCAGATGGACATGACCAGGTTTGCGTGTGGAGACATTGCTCTGGCATGAGAAATGAATGGATGGAAGTGACTAGAAGGTGAACGCTGGCCAGGCCTGGCCAGGAGACTGGAGCCCATCTGGAGCCACGGGGACAGGCAGTGGAGGTGGCAGAAAGGGAAACTGCAGTTCCATTTGCCCTGGGCTTTCGGGATCCCAGGGCTTTGTCCATGGCTCCGAGGCAGTCCCCAGCCCCGGTGGGGCCCCAGAGGGGTAGCCCTCACTCTGGCCCTGCCCAGCCATCTTTTGGCACTTTCCTAGACCCCTGGTCCTGTCTTTCCAGGTGTGCTGGATGCTCTGGGTCCCTCCTTCTGGACCCTTCTTCACAAACAGGCACCTGTGAGCCCCTTTGAGGGCCCTGGCACCAGGACGGGTTTCCACTGGGGACCCAGCAAGTCCGCACTTCACAAAGCCCTTGTCCAGCCCTTGTCACCTGGCTGCAGCTGGGAGGGAGGCGGGACAGGCCCAGTGGTTCCTGTCTGCCCCAAAGCCTTCCCTGCAGAGGAAGTGCCTGGGGCTCCACGCCAGATTCCCACCTGTCACCCACGCCCCATGAGTGACCCCGACATCCTCTCCCCAACCTCCCCCCGGCCCCGCCAGGCCCAGAGGGCCCAGTGGGGGACTGAATCCTGTCTAGACACTGTCTGGGAGGAAGGGGAAGGGGCCAGGGAGGTGGTCCTCAGACCCTCGAGGTGGAGCACATCTAGCTCTGGCCGTGAGGTAGGAGATGCTCGTCCTGATGCACCTTCTTGGTGGGATGCTCTCGGACTTTGATCTTGCAATGACCGTGGGACCATGCCAAGGGCCCTGGCCTCATCTGCACGGCTTCCTTGGAGTCCCCAGAGCTGGGGCCTGAGTGGTCAGCCCCTCCCCTTCCCTCATGCTGCACTCCATGTGTGTTTGCCGCCCCCACTTCCTGTCTGGGCCACCCGTGACCAGCCGGGCGATATGACAGTAATTGTGAAGAACTGACAGTCGTGTAAGGAGATAGTGATGGTGGCCACCCCCTGCCCCCTGGCCTGGACAATTCCACACGCATGATCTCATGAGTTCTCCGCATGTCTTGTGAGAGGCCCCAAGCAGCAGACAGCTCACCCGAGCTCACCCAGCCAGGAAGTGGCCAGGACAGATGTACACCCAGGCCTGACCAACCCCAGAGCCCATGCTCCTGCCCACCCCGTCCCACATCTCCTGTTATCCAGTCTGGTAGGAGGCAGGGTGGTGCCGGGGCCTCCAGGGCCAGCCCTCTGCTGCTCCCAGGACCCCAGCAGGCATGGCCTTGATCCTGGTCTCGTTCAAGCCATAAGCACGAGTGAAGGAGCCTGAGTACCAACCCCATCCCTGCAGCCAGGCTGTGTGCCTGGTGTATTACAGGTGTCCTCAAACCCCAGCACGGCTCTCTGCGGCAGCCCTATGACTGTATTTGCCTTACAGAGGAAGGAACAAGCTCAGAGAGGCCCCCAGCTTGTGAGAGGAGGGTCTGCGCTCGGTGTGCCTGACTCTAAAGCCGGTGCCCCTCACCATCCCCAGGCGTCCGCTTGGGCGCGGAGGTCTCTGCGGCCGCTGGACCCCAACTTCACAGCGCCCGGCAGCGTCCCTGGGTGGGTGCAGCGGCCCCCTCTGCAGGCGGTCGCAGAGTGGGGGGAGACAGGAGGGCTGGCCAGTTCCCCACGCTCACCTTTCACAACCCAACCGATGGTGCCATGGAGCAGGAAGGCTGAGAAAGAGGCCACAGGAAGCCGTGACGCTGCGTGGGGGGAGGGGGTGGAGGCAGGCCACACAGCAGAGCCTGGGGCCAGAGGGACACATAGACACCGGGCTCCGGCCAGCGCGGACAAGGCTGGCCAAGGATGGTGACACCCGGGGCCCTGAGGGTCCTGTTTCTCCTGCTCCTCCTGCTCTGGGCCTCAGGTGAGCGGCTGGTTCCTCATCCCCTCTTCCCGAGCCCGGGACACCGAGGGATAGGGGCCGGGGAGGGGGTACAGTCGGGGTGTCTTGAGCATGTGTGTCCAAGGAGACCATTCTGCCAGCCTCTGCACCTTCTCTCACCTCATCCTGAGTTAGACGTCGTCATGATGAACTCGAGTCAGCCTGGGTCTCAGGTGATCTCCTCCCGCCCCTACTCTGGGCTCTGGTTTCCTGGCGGGCCTGGCTCTGGGACACAACTGGGCCGTGGACACGCTCATATCCAGCTGGCCTCTGAGCTCCCGGGGGAGGGGACAGGACGCTCTGGAGGCTGAGGCCAGGTGGGGCTTGCACTGAGCTCCCCCATGGCTCCCCCTGCCCCCGCCAGCTCTCCTCTCCCTGACCCGGCAATGGCCTCCTAGTCTCCGGTGAGCCAAGCCGGGAACAAGGCTTTCCGCCCCTCACCCGCTATCAGCCTTGCATACGTGGTGGTTCTCCAGAGCAGTTCGAGGACCCCAGGTCTTGCCCTTGCTGTACTCTCTCCCGGGAAATCTGAGCCCACACCTGGCCCACCTGGCCAGCTCTCACCCTCCTTGGCACCCTGTGATGTCTGCAGTGACCCTCTCAGGCAGAAGGGGTGCTCCCAGCTCAGCGCCCTGTGTGCCCCTCCTGTTTTGTTCTTTAGTGTTGTTACGTTACAAGTTTTTAAAGTTTATTTTGAGAGGAAGAGAGGGAGAGGCAGAGAGAGAGGAAAGAGAGAGAGTGCCAAGCAGGCTCCATGCTGAGAGCGCAGAGCCTGAGGCAGGGGCACAACCCCACAAGAGTGAGATCATGGCCTGAGCAGAAATCAAGAGTTGGATGCTTAATCGACTGAGCCACCCAGACGCCCCATTCTCCTGTTTTGCTCCTGACTCAGTGAGTGGCCTGCATGCCGGTCCCCTTACGTGTCTGTCCAACACGAGGTCATGTGGCTTTCGTGGGGTCATGGGGTCACACGGGGTCAAGCTCTTTGGGCTTCAAAGAACCTTTTTCTCTTCAATGTTGGGAGATTCGGCCAAGTGCAAAGTTCAGTCGACTCAAAAAAAGGGGGGGGGGAATGATGATGTTGTCCTCCTGTCCTCCTGCCTGTCCGTCAGGCAGAACGCTTCACAGATTGACCCCCTCCCCGGCCACCACGATAACCAGTGGTGGCTATTGTCCGGTCTCAGCGGGCACCATAAGGACCCCGGGCCCTTCACAAAAGCGGTAACTACGCTGGTTGGGGCTTCGAGGCTCCCCACAGTGACTGGGTTTATTCTATGGTCGATGTGGGAGCTCCCGTTTGGGCAAAGCGTCAGCCATTTGAATAGTATGAAGAGGCCTGAGAGATTTATATGTTTATATGTAAAGGTAAGTCTCCTTCTTTGTGGATATTTATGGGTTACTCAGCATTGTCTGCTCCTTGATTGATTCATTCGATAAACGCTGATGGTGACTTCTTCGCAGGGCCAGGCCCTGAGCCAACGAGGCTGGGCTGTGGCAGAGAAAAGCAGTCGCCTGATGCTGAGCTGTAGGGAGGGGCAAAAACCGCCCTCTGACTTCCGGCCTGCTTCCCACTTGACCATGGATCGAGGTGGTTCCTGGAGGCCAGCTCCTGGGACAGATCAGGATGGGGAAGTGCAGTGTAGGTCTTGAGGTGGGGACTGTCATCATCTCACACGGGCCTGGTTCAGGCTGTCTCTGTCTGGACTAAATGCTTCCAGTGTCTTCAAAAAATATTCACACAAAAAGATATTTAATCATCTTTTCTGCCCTCGCCAAAAGCTTCACATACTCGACTGTGCTAACATTTTGAGGCAGGCAGGAGGGCGGCTATGTTAACACCTGCCGGGGTGCCACCTGTGCCCAGCACCCATTTGGGACCCCTCGGGCACAAAGAGGGCTAGGATTACATAGAGAATGGCACCCCCCCTCCCTTTCCCTCTCCTCTCTCTCCCCCTCTCTCTTTTTCCCTCTTTTCTCTCTCTCTTCCTCCTTTATTTAAAAAGCAAATGTAGATCATATTATACACATGCTCATTGAGCATTTGCTTCTTCCCATTAAACGGTGTCATGAATATTTTTATAATCTAACAGAAAGTTAAAGTTTCTTTATAGGTTACTTAAAACACTGTCATCATAGATCTGATTATTATGAAATCCACTCTAAAATGTAATTTTTTAAAGTTTATTTATTTATTTTGAGAGAGAGAGATGGCGCAAGTTGGGGGGGTCAGAGAGAGAAGGAGAGAGAGAGAGAGAGAGAGAGAGAGAGAATCCCAAGCAGACTCCGTGCTGCCAGTGCAGAGCCCGACGCGGGGCTCGAACTCATGAACCACGAGCTCATGACCTGAGCTGAAACAGAGAGTCGGATGTTTAACCGAGTGAGCCACCCAGGTGCTCCTAAAATGTAATTTTTAAAGCCCTACATTACTCTAACTTTGATCTGCCATTATCTGTGTCTCTATCTTAAAAATTAGCTTGTTTCTTCTATTGCAAAAGTCATGTTGTGTGTGATTTCTTGAAAAAGAACCCACACACCAGAGAAGGATACAAGAAATGAAAAGTAAATGTCACCCCACCCACCTCACCCTTAGCGCCACACGTCCTAGAGGTAGCCCCCCCTTAACCGTTCCTGGTGTGCCCATCGGAAAGGCCAAGGTGCACAGGGTGTCAAGACACCCCCACAAATGGACAACGGATAAAACAATGCCGTTCACAGGAAAAAACATACAAATAGATGCTCCGACTCCTTCTTAAGTTAAAACAAAAATATAATTTTACTCCTCAGGTTGGCAAAGGCTTGCAGGTTTGGTGAAGTCTAGGATTAGGAACATGTGGGTCCATAGCCACCCCGTTTGCTGCAGGTAGAAATAGGTGCATCCCCTTTAGAAGGAAATTTGGTAACACCTACCAATTTTTAAAAAATTTTTTTTTCAACGTTTATTTATTATTTTTGGGACAGAGAGAGACAGAGCATGAATGGGGGAGGGGCAGAAAGAGAGGGAGACACAAAATTGGAAACAGGCTCCAGGCTCTGAGCCATCAGCCCAGAGCCCGACGCGGGGCTCGACCTCACGGAGCGCGAGATCGTGACCTGGCTGAAGTCGGACGCTTAACCGACTGCGCCACCCAGGCGCCCCAACACCTACCAATTTTTAAAAGCTCAACATTTTGACCCAGAGATTCCTATGATAGCAATGTTTTCTATGAATTCTTAACACAGGCTGACAAGAGGTAAGCAGTGTTGTTCAAAACAGGAAAAAAAAAAAAAAAAAAAGAGCGACAACCTTAAAAGCCGGCCAACAGAGGAGCGGTTGAACAAGGGTCACAAGACCCACCTAACGGAAGGAACAGTGTTCAAATGTCCACAGAAAGACACGGATCGGCAGGTGCCGACGTGGAAAGTTCTTCAACATATATTGCTGAGCGATCCCAGTCACGTACATTTTAAAATGATTTATATCACAACACTCGCCTACGCATAGGAAATTTCTGCAAGGTTGTGCAGTAAATTGCAAAGGGTCGTGAACTCTGGAGTGTGACCTGGGAACTGCAGGGAGTTTTACTTTTCATTTTATGTCCTTGTGTACAGTTTAATGTATTTTTTTATTTAAATTTTTGTTAATGTTTATTTATTTTTGAGAGAGAGAGAGAGAGAGAGAGGTACAGGGCATGAGAGGGGGAGGGGCAGAGAGAGAGGGAGACGCAGAATCTGAAGCAGGCTCCAGGCTCTGGCCTGTCAGCACAGACCCTGGAGCAGGGCTCGAACTCACGGACCATGAGATCGTGACCGTAGCTGAAGTTGGACGCTTAACCGACTGAGCTGCCTAGGTGCCCTGTACATTTTTTTTAAAAAAAGAAACCTCTGTCTGTGTATTAATTTTATTGAGAGACAGGTAAATATGTATACATATACATACACCCAGCATAAATACACAAATACATAAAGAGTCGGTTTTACAATGAAATTCTCACCTCCTGGAATAAGGAATACTGACTCTCTGCACATCTACGATGAGCGATACCCTTTATGTGTTTGAACTCTAATCCTTCCCCAAACTCAAAAGGAAGGTACTATTAGCTCCATTTAGCTGATGAGAAGATGGAGCCTCAGAGAGTTTCAGTGGAAACATAAAAGTTTAAGTGTCCCTGAGGTCACACAGCGAGTAAATGACTCAGAGCTTCCATTCCATGCCCCGTGCCAGGTGAAAGGGGAACTGAGCGAGAAGTCACAGAAGCTGGTCTGTCGTCCCGGAGCTGCCCCCCGGCTAGCTGGTGACCTCACTCAAGTCACTGTGCCCCAGGGGCCCTCAGTTTGCTGTGTTCTCCCCCTACCCCAGGAGGTAGCCTGTGAGGGTTGTAATGAGAACGTGGGGGAATAAGGCAAACTGAGACAGAATATGCCCAAGGGTTATACCATTAGGCCACAGTTGCAAGGGCTTTGGAGTGTCTGATATGGAACAACTGTGGAAAGCCCAGCAGGCTCCCTGGAGGAGGTGGTAAAGGGTAATAGGAGCCATGTGCCAAGCCCTTTGTACACACTTTCCCCCAAAGCATCCCACCGGCCCTGTGAGGTCAGGCGTAGTGTCTCCTTTTGCTTGGGAAACTGAATCCAGCTCAAGTGTGCTTAGTTAGCGTAGATGGATGGAGCTGGAATTTCAGCCCACATGACCAGACCCTGGGGCCTGAGCATCTTACCCTCTACTTCTCGCCCTTGCTGCCTCCCTACCCAGACCATTCCCACCTTCTGCATCCCTCCTTCAGGTATGGAAAATTCTACGATCCTGGAGCAACCGAGAAACGTCTGCCTGGGGCTCATCAATGAGGACAGCTATGAGTCCTTCCACCTGGAGAACACAGCTGGCTGCTTCACAAAATGCAGGCAGTCAGGGAATGAACCCTGCGACCTGAAAAACTTACAGAGGTAAGGGGGCCCTCTGAGCTAGAGCAGGGATCTGGGGCTCCTTCAAGGGTGGCAGGGAGGCTGTTAGGAAGAGACAGAGCTATCAGCCCCCACGGCTCCAGAAAGTGAGGCTGCCAGCTCACCTTGCCACCCCGTTGACACCCACATTCCCTCCAATCTACTCACTGAGACCTTTCTGATCCAGGGGATGCAGGGACGAATCAGCCCCTGTTCCTACCATTGTGGAGGGTCAGACAGGGGCCCAAATGATGATGATTCTAGAGTGTGATCAGACAAAAGGGTGGACAAGGTGCTGGCTTAGCTCAAAGGAAGACTGCCAAGGCTTCACAGAGGAGGCAACTCAGGAAGAGGCTTTGAAGACTCCATGGGAGTTTTCTAATTGGACCCAAGCAATGTTAGGGGATACAGGCAGCAGAACTTCAGGAGTGTTGGGGGGAGAACCACACTGCTTTGAAATGTGAAAGAGTGACATTCTGGGGATGCAGGCAACAATGGGGAGGTGGGCCGGGTAGGGGAGAGACTAGAAATATAAGCAGGGACCAAAGTGTGAAGGGTCGCATAAGCCGTACTAATGTGGGAGGAGGCAGAGCAAGGACAGATTTTTAAACAGAAGAAAAGCATAGTCAATTTCGCACTTTAGAAAGATCACTCCGTTTTCAAGGAAGGACACAAGGGTGGTGGTGCAGGAAGAGACACGGACCAGGATGCAACCACAGTGTCTGCGTAGGAGTGAATCACCTGGGTAGGTGCTAAATCACCACCAGCAGCACCAATTAGCCCTGCGCACCTGGAAAGGAGGGATGAATTAGAAACACTGTATGACGCAGAATCAGTAAGACCAAGAGACTGATAAGGCCAAAAAATTAGAGAGTGGGTTGAGGGAGAAGGGGTTTAGAATATGACGTCTCTAAGAATCATCTCCAAAAATTTTTGCCTCTCTCCCCTCCAATCAAAGCTGGCTATAATTGAATTCTTCTAAGATATGCAGGACAACCTCATAGCTGGCACTCAATTCATGCTTGCTGAAAAAAAAATGAGTGAAAAGCCTGTGTTCTCAGGCTCGGTGTTAAGATGGCAATCTGATTGAACTATGTCATTTCAGGGGCCTGAAAACACTCCCATTCCCACCGGCACCTGCTTCAGTAGCTTCTTAGCTCTGGGAGGCTATTCAGGGATAGCCTGTGCTCTCCTGTCTGTGCTCTTTTATGACGGGGATAAACACTTTGGAAAAAGCAGGGGCTCTGGGATCAGAAGATGTGGATTCTGTTCCCAAGTCATCAGTTAACCAAGTTACCTCCTTTATCTTCACAACCCTCTGAAGTGGGTCTGGCCATCAACTCATTTCAATATAGGAATTTAGGGAGAGGGCACAAACATTTTGTCTGTAATAGGGCCTATTATGAATAACACTGGCATGAATTTTTAAAATAGATCTTGCCATCAACATTTTCGTACATGTCTTTTCATGAACATATACACTCATTTCTCTTGAGTAAATACCTAGAAGGGAATCGATGTCAAAGGTATGATGAATTTTAGTAAGCGTTGCCATAATTTTCCGTGGTGGCCATATCAGCTTACATTCCCACCAGTAATGTGTGGGCATTCCCGTTATCCCACACCTTTTCAATGCTTGGTATTACAAGTCATTTTAAGTTTAGCCATTCTGGAAAGGATATAGTGGTATCTCATTTCTTTTTATTAATTTTGATAGTTTTACTAAGGTATAATTTATGTACCATCCAATCTACACATTGTTAGGGTACAGTTCAATAATTTATGGTATATTATGCAGTGTGTGGAACCATTATTATGATCATTTTAATAACACTTGCATCAGCCCCAAAAGTACCCTCATACCTGTTTGCAGACAATCCCTGTTCATATACCCAGCCACAGTCAACCACTGATCTGCTTTCTACCCTATATATTTGCCTTTTCTGGATATTTTCCATAAGGGACTCATACAATAAGTTGTCTTTTAAATCTTGCTTCCTTCACTTACCGTGGTTTTGAGTTATATTCATATATTAGCATGTATCAATAGTTCTTTTTTTATTACTGAGTAATATTCCCTTGTGTGGACATACTACATTTTGTTTATCCATTCATCAGTTGATGGACATTTGAATTATTTCCAGTTTGGTGATTATGAATAATGCTGCCATGAACGTTTGAATTCAAATCTTTGTAGACATATGTTTTCATTTCTTTTGGGTAAATACCTAGGAACAGAATTGCAGGGATATCTGGTAAGCATATGTTTAGCTTTTAAAAAACTGCCTGACTATTCCTCAAAGTGTATCATTTGCTTTTCCATCAGCATGCAAAAGGACTGCAGGTCTAATACATCTTTGCAACCTTGTCAGTTGCAAATCCAGTGAGTGTGAGTTGTATTTCACTGTGGTTTTAATTTGTGTTGCACCAATGACCAATGATGTTGGACATCTTTTCATGTGCGTATTAGCCATTTGTATCTTTTCTTTGGTGAAATGATTATTCAAATATTTCCCTCATCTTTTATTAAAAAAATTTTTTAAAATATAATTTTTGTTTAAGTTGCTAACCTTAAAGTGTATACAGTGTGCTCTTGGTTTTGAGGTAGATTCTCATGATTCATCGCTTACATACAACACCCAGTGCTCATCCCAACAAGTGCGGGCTGGAGGGCCCATCACCCATTTCGCCGTGGGGCCCCCCCCCCCCAATCAACCCTCAGTTTGTTCTCTGTATTTAAGGGTCTTTTATGGTTTGCCTCCCTCTCTGTTTGAAACTATTTCCCCCCTTCACTTCCCCCATGGTCTTCTGTTAAGTTTCTCAAATTTCACACATGAGTGAAAACATGTGATATCTGTCTTTCTCTGACCGACTTATTTCATTCAGCATGATACCCTCCAGTTCCATCCACATTGTTGCAAATGGCCAGATTTAATTCTTTCTCATTGCCAAGTAGTATTCCATTGTATATATAAACCACATCATCTTTATCCATTCATCAGTTGACATTTGGGCTCCTCCCATAACTTGGCTATTGTTGAAAGTGCTGCTATAAACATTGGGGTACATGTGCCCCTATGCATCAGCACTCCTGTATCCTTTGGATAAATTCCTAGCAGTGCTATTGCTGGGTCATAGAGTAGTTCTATTTTTAATTTTTTGAGGAAACTCCATACTGTTTTCCAGAGCAGCTGTACCGGTTTGCATTCCCACCAGCAGTGCAAGAGGGTTCCCGTTTCTCCACATCCTTGCCAGTATCTGTTGTTTCCTGATTTTTTCATTTTAGCCACTCTGACTGGTGTAAGGTGGTATCTCAGTGTGGTTTTGATTTGTATTTCCCTGATGATGAGTGATGTTGAGCATCTTTTCATGTGTCTGTTGGCCATCTGGATGTCTTCTTTGGAAAAGTGTCTATTCATGTCTTTTGGGTGTGAGTTTGTTTTTTGAGTGTGAGTTTGATAAGTTCTTTATAGATTTTGGATACTAACCCTTTAGTATCCAAAGGTTTTAGTTTTGTTGATTGTTACCTTTGCAGTGCAGAAGCTTTTTATCTTGATGAGGTCCCAATAGTTCGTTTTTGCTTTGATTTCCCTTGGCTTTGGAGATGTGTCAAGCAAGAAATTGCTGCAGTTGAGGTCAAAGAGGTTGTTGCCCAGTTTCTCCTCTAGGATTCTGATGGTTTCCTGTCTCACATTTAGGTCTTTCATTCATTTTGAGTTTATTTTTGTGTATAGTAAGAAAGTGGTCCAGTTTCACTCTTCTGCATGTTGTTGCCCAGTTCTCCCACCACCATTTGCTAAAGAGATTTTTTCCATTGGATACTCTTTCCTGCTTTTTCAAAGATTATTGGCCATACATTTGTGGGTCCAGTTCTGGGTTCTCCATTCTACTCCATTTGTCTATGTATCTGTTTTCATGCCAATACCATACTATCTTGAGGATTACAGCTTTGTAGTAGAGGCTAAAGCCCAGAATTGTGATGTCTCCAGTTTTGGTTTTCTTTTTCAACATTACTTTGGCTACTCGGGGTCTTTTGTGGTTCCATACAAATTTTAGGATTGTTTGTTCCAGCTTTGAGAAGAATGCATATGCAATTTTGATGGGGATTGCACTGAATGTATAAACTGCTTTGGGTAGTATTCACATTTTAACAATATTTGTTCTTCAAATCCATGAGCATGGAATGTTTTTCCATTTCTTTGTGTCTTCTTCAATTTCTTTAAAATTTTTTTTAACATTTATTTATTTTTGAGAGAGAGAGAGAGAGAGACAGAGCATGAGCTGGGAAGGGGCAGAGAGAGAGAGGAAGACACAGAATCCAAAGCAGGCTCCAGGCTCTGAGCTGTCAGCACAGAGCCTGACTCAGGGCTCACATCCACAAGCTGTGAGATCATGACCTGAGCCAAATTCGGACGCTTAACTGACTGAGCCACCCAGATGCCCCTGGATTCTATATTGTTTATTTCTGCTCTGATCTTTATTATTTCTCTTCTTCTGCTGGGTTTGAGGTTTCTTTGTTGTTCTGCTTCTAGTTCCTTTAGGTGTGCTGTTAGATTTTGTATTTGGGATTTTTCTTGTTTCTTCAGATAGGCCTGGATTACAATGTGTTTTCCTCTTAGGACTGTCTTTGCTGCATCCCAGAGGGTTTGGACTGTCATGGTTTCATTTTCATTTGCTTCCATTTATTTCTTAATTTCTTCTTTAATTCCAATTTATTCTTTAGTAGGATGTTCTTTAACCTCAATGCATTTGGACGTTTTCCAAACCTTTTCTTGTGGTTGATTTCAAGTTTCATAGCATTGTGATCTGAAAATATGCATGGTATGACCTCAATTCTTTTATATTTATTGAAGGCTGTTTTGTGACCCAGTATGTGATCTATCTTGGAGAATGTTCCATGTGTACTTGAGAAGAATGTGTATTCTGCTGCTTTTGGATGAAAAGTTCTTAATATATCTGTCAAGTTTCTCTGGTCCAGCATATCATTCAAAGCCATTGTTTCTTTATTGATTTTCTGCCTAGATAATCTGTCCATTGCTATAAGTGGAGCATTAAAGTCTCCTGCAATTACTGTATTCTTAGCAATAAGAGTGCTTATGTTTGTGATTAATTGATTTATATATTTGTGTTCTTTCAATTGGGGGCATAAACCTTTATAATTGTTAGCTCTTCTTGATGGATAGACCCCATAATTCTGATATAATGCCCTTCTTCGTCTCTTGTTACAGCCTTTAGTTTAAAATCTAGTTGGTCTGATCTAAGTATGACCTACTCCATCTTTCTTTTGACTTCCAGTAGCAAGATAGATGGTTCTCCATCCCCTCACATTTAATCTGCAGGTGTCCTCAGGTCTAAAATGGGTCTCTTGTCGACAGCATATAGATGGATCTTTTTTTTTTTTTTAATCCATTCTGATACCCTATGTCTTTTGATTGGAGCATTTAGTCCATTTACATTCAGCGTTACTATTGAAAGATCTGGATTTAGTGTCATTGGGTTATCTGTAGGTTTCATGCTTGTGGTGATGTCTCTGGTCCTTTGTAGTCTTTGCAGCACTCCACTCACAGAGTCCCCCTTAGGATCTCTTGCAGGGCTATTTTAGGGTAAAGAACTCCTTCAGCTTTTTTTGTCTGGGAAAGCCTTTATCTCCTTCTATTCTGAATGACAGGCTTGCTGGATAAAGGATTCTTGGCTGCATATATTTCCTATTCAGCACATTGAATATTTCCTGCCACTCCCTCTGGCCTGCCAAGTTTCAGTGGACAGGTCTGCTACTACCCTTATGTGTTTATCCCGGTAGGTTAAGGCCCATTTGTCCCTAGCTGCTTTCAGAATTCTCTCTTTATCTTTGTATTTTGCCAGTTTCACTATGATATGCCATAGAGAAGACCTATTCTTGTTGAATCTGAAGGGAGTTCTCTGTGCCTCCTGGATTTGGGTGTCTGCTTCCTTTTCCAGATTAGGGAAGTTCTCAGCTGTAATTTGTTCAAGTACACCTTCTGCCCCTTTCTCTCTCTCTTCTTCTTCTTTAACTCCTATGATACGGATATTATTCCATTTCATTGAGTCACTTAGTTCTCTAATTCTCTCCTTGTGGTCCAGTATGTTTTTTTCTCTTTTTCTTGGCTTCATCATTTTCCATAATTTTATCTTCTATTTCACTTATTCTCCCCTCTGCCTCTTCCATCCTTGCTGTCACTGCATCTAGTTTATTTTGCACCTCATTTACATCATTTCTTCATTCGTTGTGACTATTTCTTAGTTTCTTGATCTCTGCAGCAATAGATTTTCTGCTGTCTTCTATGCTTTTTTCAAGCCCAGCGATTAATCTTATGACTATTATTCTAAATTCTTGATCAGATATATTATTTATATCTGTTTTGAGCAATTCCTTAGCTATCGTTTCTTCCTGGAATTTCTTTTGAGGAGAATTCTTCCATTTCATCATTTTGGCTAGTTTTCTGTCTTTATGTGTTTTAATAGCTTGTTATGTGTCCTGCACCTGTGAGCACTACTATATTAAAAAGGGGTCATATGCCGTCCAGGGCCTGGCCCTTCAGGAGGTGTTTTTGGAGTGTGTTGTGTGCTGTCTGCTGTTGTGACTCTGGTTGCTTTATCTCTCTACTCTACCTTCCATCAGGTGTGTTTTGATGTGTTCATTGAAGTAACCCTGGAAAAAATTTTTTAAAAAACGGGGGTGGTGGTTGCGGAAGAAGCCTTATCCCATACAAAGAGAGAAATGACAGGGGTGGGGAAAAAGAAAAGAAAATTGACCAGGGAGAGTAACTATACAACTTAATCCAGAGAGAGAGAGAGAGAGAGAGAGAGAGGAGAATAAAGAAGAAGGAGGTACAGAAGAGGTTTAAAACAAATAGATTAATTACGTCTGCTTAAACAAACCAACGGCCAGTGTAACCAGACTAGAGAAGGGAAGAAATAAGAAGACGAAAAGAAAAAAAATATATATGTGTAATAAGAACTAACCAAGAATTAAGTCAGAAGATGCAAAACCACTGGACTGATATCTGATGGTGCCTTGGAACCCGTGGCTGCGCTGGTCTGGAGGAGGGGCCGCTGGGCAAGGTCAGTGTCAGTCTTGCTCTGGTAGATACACAGTTACCAGGCATGGAGGGGTGTGGTTTGGTGCAGGCAGGTTCTGCCTCCACTGCCAGCCCCCTGTCTGTTCCTGAAGCCCCACTTTGTTGGTGATGGGAAGAAAAATGGTGACACCCCAGTCTCTCCTCCCTGGACTGGGTGACCCAAACCACTCTGTTCAGGCCGTCCTCACAGTGCTGTGCAGGTGTGAGCAGGCCCATTAGTTCCACTCCACAGTCTCCCATTCCTCCCAGATGCTGGGATGCAAACCCCAATGTCTTATAGGATCCCACCCCACACACCCTGGTTCCGGGATAGTGCCACTCCGCCCAGCCGGCAAAGGGTCTCTGGCTGGTGGGTGCAAGCAGGGTCTTTTGTCCTTGGAACAGCTCTTTGCCTTCTTCCACTGCCCTCCAGGGAGGGGATTGCTTTCTCCGACCTACCGCAAACGCGCCTCTGAGCTGGCTACTGAGCCCAGGGCTGGTTCCCCTCCCCGCAGGCGTGTGAACTGGGCAGCTGGCTCCAGTCTGGGGAAAACCCCAAAGTTAGAAATTGGATCTTTTTCTGTTTTTTTCCGATCCCCGGTCCGTGGTTTTTCTCTTGTCCAAATACAATCCTACACTTCCACAGCTATCTTTCTCTTCCTTTTGTCTCTGCACAGAAGGGGATCCCTGCCCTCCATTCCTACACCACTTGTCTTATCTCTCCCAGTTCACAATCATGCACCTATGGCCCGCCAAGTTGTCCCCGTGGGCCCCTAGAGACGTTTCTGTCACTCTTCAGCCCAGATTCTTGGAATTCCCAATCTTCTAGCCTCAATACTGCTGCATTTGAGGGACAAGAGAACTTCGGGTCCCCCTACTTCTCTGCCCACTGTTGACCTGCCCACCTTTGCCTCTTCTTTTAAATTGGGTTTTATCTTCTCACTATTGAGTTTTAAGAATCCTTTCTATATTCTGGATGCAAGTCCTTTATCAGATGTATGATTTACAAATATTTTCTCCCAGTGTATGTTTTGTCTTTTTGTTTTCTTAATGATGTCTTTTGAAAATCAAAAACATTTAATTTTGAGGAAGTCAAATTTAAAATTCTTTTTACATTTATTTATTTTTGAGAGACAGAGAGACAGAGCACAAGTGGGGAGGGGCGGAGAGAGAAGGAGACAGAATCTGAGGCAGGCTCCATGCTCTGAGCTGTCAGCACAGAGCCTGACATGAGGCTCGAACTCACAAACCATGAGATATGACCTGAGCTGAATTCGGACGCTCAACTGACTGAGCCACCCAGGCGCCCCGAGGAAATCAAATTTAAATGTGTGTGTTTGTGTGTGTGTGTGTGTGTGTGTGTTTGATATCATATCAAAGAGATGTTCATCTAGCTACAGATTTTTCTAAGTTGTCTTCTACAAGTGTATATGGGTTTAGCTCTTATAATTAGGTTATGCATTTGGAGTTAATTTTTTGTGCACAGGGTGAGGTAAATGTCTAACTTTATATTATTATTAGTTATTAATTTTTGCATTTAGATGTCCAATGGTTACAGCACTATTTGTTGAAAAGAATGCTTTCGCCATTGAATTGTTTTGGAAGGGCATTCCATTGATGGGCTAAATGGAAGCTTTTGGAATGTCTTCTCCCAACCAAGATAGTAAACCAGAAACCAAACTACCTCCCTGGGGAGAACTGCAGAGATTAATGTCACCAGGAAAGACTTGAAAGATGCAGGGGTGGTGATGGCTCCCATAACTCCATTTACCTCACCATAAGTCAGGTGAGTGTTGGAGAATGACTCTGGACTGTCTTACACTAATCAGGTGGTCACCACTAGCAGCTGCTGTCCAATTGCAGCTCCTGTCCCAGATGAGTACGTTTACTCAAACAAATCAACACACCTCCCTTGGCAATTGATATGTAGCTACTCCATGGCTAATGCACTTTTTTCCATACTAATTTTCAAGGGCTACTGGAAGCAGTTTACTTCTACCTGGCAAAGCCAACAGTATACTGCAGAGCTATGTCAATTCTCTTGATCTCTGTCATATAGTTCACAGAGACCGTATTAATCCTGATATTCTATAGAGCATCACCCTGGTCTGCTTTATGGACAACATCATGTTGATTGGATCTGATGAGCAGAAAGTGGCAAGTAGTTAAGATGCCTTAGGAAGGTGAAAGTGAACTAGAACATGGCAAATAAACCCCACAAGAGTTCAGGGGCCCCTCCCTTCAGGGAATTTCCTAGGTATTCAGAGGTCTGGAGAACATCGAGATATCCCCTCCTTGGGAGGTTAATAAAAGGCAAGCTGTTGAAACTCCCACCACTTAACAATGTAAAAACAGGCACAATGTGGGAAAACACGTATCACGCAAACATGAACCAAAGATATCTGAGTAGCTATGTTAATAGCAGACAAAGAATATGATGTTTAAATGGGTATCAACTTTGTAATTAAAAATTCAACTTTACATATATGCATTAGACTTTTTGATTCTATGTTACATTTCACAACTAAAACAATTTTTAAAAGTGCTCTGGAAACTAGATCAGGAAATCTTCCCTTAAGAAAGTGAATTGGGAGCAGGGCACCTGGGTGGCTCAGTTGATTAAGCATCCAACTTTGGCTCAGGTCATGATCTCAGTTTGTGAGTTTGAGCCCTACGTCAGGTTCTGTGCTGACAGCTCAGAGCCTGGAGCCTGCTTCGAGTTCTGTGTCTCCCTCTCTCTTTGCCCCTCCCTTGCTCACACTCTGTCTCTCTGTCTCTCTCTCAAAAATAAACATTAAAAAATATTTTTTTAAGCGAATTGGGTTGTTTGGTGAGGTCAAAGATTTTTAAACACACACACACACACACACACACACACACACACACAGAAAGAGAGATACAATTAAGTGCACAAAAAATATTGAATTTATTTTATTTGGTAACAATGAAAATCACAATATTTTTTGTTTAAAATTTTAAAGGGTAAATAAAAAGCTAGACTCAGTGTAGCTCAATCAGTAGATTTCGACAACCTCACCCCACTGTTTCTAGCTGGATGGTGTTCTAATTGCCTGCCCCACCTAAACACATTTGCACATATTTGCATGGGTTACTCTCTATAGTGGGTAATATAAAGCCTCCCTTTTGTCTCCCTGGCAGGCTCTCCTTAGCTACTCCTTTCCAACAGCCTTGATCTGGCTGTATCTGGCTGTATCTCCTTCTCTCCCATTGCTACCTCAGCCCTCACCTATTCAGAGTTGCTAAGGAAAGGTAGGCAGCACATCTCAGGACCCCAGCTTAGGAAAAGGAACTCTGGTCATGGGGATCTTTCAGTACCATGGAGAGTGTGGGGGGGGGGGGGGGGGGGGGGGGTTGCTTTTAGCTGATGGCAAAGGGGCTGTGATAAAATAAATGGCAATTAACTTTTGTGTTCTCTGTACTTCTAACACTGGTTCAGTGCCCATAAGCCATTTCCCATACAGTTCAGCCTTTAGAGGGCGAATTCCCAGTATGTAGCCAGCACTCAATAAATGTGAGTTGGCACTCAAGCCACGCAATTATCATCCTACTGTTTGAAATACTCAGAGGATTATATAAGGAAGATATACAAAGACCACTGAGTACACGAAAAGATGCTCACCATCATTAGTCATTAGGGGAATGCAAATTAAAACCACAATGAGATACTACTTCACACTTACTGGGATGGCATCATTGCAAACAAAAGAACATAAAATGAAAATGTCAAGCGTTGGCAAGGATGTGGAGAAACGGAGCCCTCGAGCGTTGGTGTGAAAATGTCAACTGGTACAGCCGGGGAGAGCAGTTTGCCACTTCCTCGAGAAGTTAAACACAGAACTGCCATATGACCCAGCAATTCCACTCCTAGGTATATACCCCCAAAGAATTCCAAGCAAGTCCTCAAGCAAAAGCTTGTACTTGAATACAAGCAGCCCTGGGTATCATAGGCAGAAAGTGGAAACAACCCAAATGTCCATCAATGGATAAGTGTATATAGAAAATGTGGTATATTTATAGAATGGCGTTTTATTCATCCATAACAAGGAATGGAATACTTACACATGCTTATACAACATGTATGAACCTTAAGAACAGGCTAAATGAAAGAAGCCAGACACAAAGACCAGATATACAATTCCGTTTATAAGAAACTTCTAGAACAGGCAAATTCATAGATTAGTGTTTGCAAGGGGCTGAGGGAAGAGTGAAAGGATGGCTGCTTCATGGGTAGAGGGTTTCCTTCTGGAGGGATGAGAATGTTCCAAAGTTAGATAGCGATGGTGGTCACACAACACTGTGAATGTATTTAATGCCGCTGAATCGTGTACTTTAAAACGGTTAAAATGGTAAACTTTACGTTACGTATATATTGTTACCAAAAAAGACAAACACATAAACTATTCAGAGGGACTACTGGCCGGAATCTCCCAGAACGAGCCTGGCTTGCTCTCATGACACCCTGCTTCTCCCGCCGTGATCCCAGGGTCTTTTCTTTGATATTCTGGGTCACCCCTCCTCCCCCAGCAACCTGATGGTGGCTTCCTCGTCATTCAGGCTGGGGACCAGGTGAGTGCGTAATCCCAGCCTGCAAGACTCTATCTATTCTCCCTGATTCCCGGCCCTTTGCAGATACTGGCTGAAATACGAGTTCCATCTGGTGGAGAATCAGATGGGGATAGTGAATACGTCTTTTTTGAAGGCTGTTGTCCAGAGTGTCAGCACCAACATCTCAGAAGACCTGCTCTTCTCTCTGACGCCTTCCCAGGTGAAGAGGCCCCTGTCCCTGTTGGCTGTTTCTGGCTCCATTTCCCTCAGACGTATTTTTCAGAATTCTGAGAGACTCCTGGTCTGTGCTTGGTGCCCACCAAACTATATGCCTCGCCTGTCCCATTTGGTAGTGCTCTGCCACTTTGCTAATGGGTGCTAGGGAGTTACTGGGATGAGTGGATCCTGGTGACAGATTACCCAGGGTGGAGGAAGACGCATAGGGAAGATCATCAAATTGAGAGTCAGGGCATCTGGGTTCCAGTCCTGGGCTCCCCACCCCCTCCCTAGGTGTCTTCCAGGAAACCCCTTCCTGTCTCTGGGCCCCGGAGCCCTCATCTGTAAGATGAGCACTAAGGCTCCTCCAAGGTCAGAGGTTCCCTTCTGCCCTCCCTCCCAGGGAATACATTTGAAACCAGGTAAAGGCACACCTCACCATACTGCAAAGGGCCCCACAGGCAGACTCCAGATTTACACTGGTCTGGATTCAAATCCCGGCGCTGCCCTTTACCAGCTAATGTGATACTGAGCTCATGACCGAAATTTTCTGAGCTTTGGTTTCCCCAATCTGTAAAACGGTGACAGTAGTGCCCACTTTCAAGGTTATGGGGGGAGCAAGTGAGATAATGCGCAGGGAGTCCTGGGTGCAGGGACTTCACTCCCTTAAGGAGGGAAGCTGAGGATGATGTTCAGGCAGCAGACAAGTTGGCTATCATCAGGGTACTTCTAGGTCTGTCTGGAAAAGGAGTGATGAAAGAGAAGACCTTTCCCAACCCTTTATTTATGTGACCCAAGCAGCTGAGCCCTCTGCTTGGGGGCACCCGCTGGCCCCAGAGATCACCCCCATGTTCTTTGACAAGGGTCCAGATGGGAAGGACAAAGGTGGGGCTCTCGCCTCCTACCCTTAGCTCCTCCTGTTCCAGTGTCCACGGGGTGCTTTTGAGGCGGGACCAGTTGGGACCCGGCTGCAGCCCAGTGGACCAGTGAGGTCAGAGAATGAACAAATTACCAATGAAAATTAGTATTTTAACCATTCTCAGCTTTTACCAAATATGTCGTCAGCCAGGGGGGAAATCACATTCTATGTGTTTTGTATTCTCCTCCTCTGCTCTCATGGTCTCCCTTTCTGGGGGACTTTATTCTTTCCAGTTATTCCTTCATCAGAAGCCAGACACCATCACCATAAAACCCTACGTAATTACAAGGGCTGGCAGGAAGCTGGCCGACCCTCCCTCACACTTGTAAACTGAACTTCACCGACTTCTTTGGGCCTGACCCTGACGGGTGGCCACACAGGCAACTTGTTAGCTCCGTTCTCCATATTGGGAAAACTGAGGGTCCGTGAGGCTGGGGCTTGTCCAGGGGCTCACAGTCTGGACAGAGCAGAGCTTGCAGTGTGCCTCCAGGTGTCCTGCTTCTCAGAGTGATGCCCTCGGGCACCACCCCTCCACCCAATGCCTCAGTTTCCCCTCCCAACTAGGGGAATGGCAAGACGGGTGTCTTGGAACCCTGGGGGAAAGACGGGAGCTGCGGGGTCTGTGGTTACAGGTTCCAAGGCCAGTGACAGAGGAGGAGCATGAGCCCCCCGACAGAGTCCGGCTGCCCCGGAGTCTCTTTGAATCCCTGCAGGACAGCAGGTCGGTGGTCCGGCTGGCCATCACGCTCCTGGACATCGGTCCAGGGAATCTCTTTAAGGTGAGGAGAGGCCTGATGGAGGCTCAGGGCAGCTCAGTGGGTCAGTGCTCCGTTCACCAGGGACCTGTGCCCCAGCTTGCCCTCTCTTGGGTCTTTGCTGTGGGTCCCAACGGGGCTGGAGGAGGTGATGAGCCTCCGGAGAACGTTTCTAAAGCAGCCCAAGGTCATCCCAGACTTCTGTCCTCAGAGTCTGTGCACTGCAAACTCACACTGGTCACACACACTCAGATGTTTGGACCCCACGCACCAGTGTCCTTGGTTGGACCTGTACGTGTATCCCAAGCATTCATGTCCCCTTGTGTGTCCTTGTGCATGTACAGATGCGCATATTCTTTCAGACTCCTGGTGTGTATGTAATCGCGTGTGCTCCTGTGTGACCGTGTCCACACAAGCAAGGGTACCCAGGTTCTTGCAAATGTGTACCAGGCATGCCTGTCCAGAGGTGTGTAATCCGCTCACGTGTAGACATAGTGCACGATGAGTGCTGCTGTGGGCTGGTGCTCACCCCCCGTAGGCAGCCACTGCCCTCCAGTAGGACAGATGGTCTTTCTTCTAGCCCTACGCTCTCCACCTAAGTGGGCAGAGGAGCCCTGGGGCCGGCAATGGAGAGCTGTTGGCCGCATGGCTTTGTAACCGTTTGGCCTGGGGTGTTGGGCTCACTGGGGTCCAGCCTGGGCAGGGGACTACAGGGAGCAGCAGGAGGAAAGTCGCCCAGGATCCCTCGGTCCCCTGGTCCCCTAGCCACAGACTTTACTCTCTAGGCGAGGGTGATGGGTCCTGGACGTTCCCAGGAACCCCCACAGCGTTTGGTTGGGACAGCCCCTTCCTAAGCCCAGCTCCCCATCTCCCTCCACAGGGCCCCGAGCTCAGCCTGGAGGACAGCAGCAGCGTGTTGAACAACCGCCTGGTGGGCTTGAGTTTGGGCAATATATCTGTCAGCAGGCTGGCTGAGCCTTTGGAGATCACCTTCTCCCACCAGCGC
Organism: Herpailurus yagouaroundi; assembly: GCF_014898765.1. NCBI lineage: Eukaryota > Metazoa > Chordata > Mammalia > Carnivora > Felidae > Herpailurus > Herpailurus yagouaroundi. Next base: position 10,740,130 of record NW_024412421.1, read on the forward strand.
CCACCCTCTGTGAGCCCCCAGTCCGGGCCTGGCTGCTACTAAGGGGCAGACAGGCGGGTGGTCACCCACAAGCACACAGGCAGACACGCATAGGACTCTGCACCTCCCATCCTTCGACAGCCACCCGGCAGAAGCCGCAAAGACCATACACACGGCTGTGCCCAGGGACACATGCCAGCTGCACACGAATGTCCATTTGACCCCCAGGTCCCCTCCCACTCGTGCTTTTGGGCGTGCACATAGGGCCTGGCAAACCCACCGGTATGCCACCCACATACGTGCTCCCTCAAAGGCACATGCACACAGACATGCAACCGTCCCACTCACAGCCCCACGCCCCTCACGCGCTGGTCCACGGCACTCCAAATGGTGCGATCCATGGTCCTGTGTGACCCACGGGGTGAGCCTTGCTTTCTACCCAATGCGCACTCAGCGGGGGGTGGGGGGGCACGCTGTCCTCTCCCCTCCTCTCCCCACACTCTCCTCGGCCCTCTCTCCTCTCCCAACCGCCCCATGCCTCCACCCTGATGCCCATTCTCTGGTTTCAGAACATGACCTTCAGCTGTGTATTCTGGGATGTGACTAAAGGTAGGCAGGGAGAGTGCGGGCTCCCTTGGCGAGGTGGGGGGCAGAACGCCACCGGCAGGGCCCCTCCCCCTCCCTTCCTTCCTCTCTGTTCCCCTCCCCTCCTCTCAGGTCCCTGCCACTCCCCCGTATTCCCATACACTCTCCTATGTTCTCCTCCCTTCCTCTCCAGGGTCAACAGGAGACTGGTCTTCCACAGGCTGCTCCACAGAGCTCAGCGCCAAGAGGACTGTCTGTCGCTGTGACCACCTGACCTTCTTCGCTTTGCTGCTGGTAACAGCTCACCCGCCCTGATCCCAGCAGTTCTGGAGGCACCGAGGCTGCCTGGCAGGGGCCAGGGGCTTTGGGATGTGTGGGGCCTGGCCTCTGACTGATGCGGTTCCGGTTCCGGGGGTGTTGCCCACAGAGGCCGATCTTGGACCGGGCCACGGTGCAGGCCCTCATTCGCATTTCCCAGGCTGGCTGTGGAGCCTCGATGATCTTCCTGGCCTTCACTGTTCTCCTGTATGCTGCCCTGAGGTGGGTGACCCCCCACCCCCACCCCATGTCTCCCTCTTGTCCGGAAAGTCAGGAGAGGTACAGGCTAGAAAGTACACTGCTTGTGCAGCATTATAGATATCCTCTCCAAACCCTAGTTTCCTCATCTGTAAAATGGGGTTGGGGGTTGAAATGTGTCAGAGTTATTTCAGTTGAAAGTGGCAGAAACTCAAAGTCACTCAAATATAATGGGGAATATGTGGTTCCTGTAAGGCAGCCTTCAGGCACGGTTGGATCCAGGGGCTCAAAAGACTTGCTCTCCCTCTGCTTCTCCCAACTTTGCTCTCTCCTTTGTCAGTCTTGTCAAGCAGCTTCTTCACATTCAGGGAGTCCCAGGCTTGTCTGCCTAAGCAGTGAATTTTCTTTTTTTTTTTCTTTTTTCTTTTTTTTTTTTTTTAATTTTTATTTTTTCAACATTTATTTATTTTTGGGACAGAGAGAGACAGAGCATGAACGGGGGAGGGGCAGAGAGAGAGGGAGACACAGAATCGGAAACAGGCTCCAGGCTCTGAGCCATCAGCCCAGAGCCTGACGCGCGGCTCTAACTCACGGACCGCGAGATCGTGACCTGGCTGAAGTCGGACGCTTAACCGACTGCGCCACCCAGGCGCCCCAACAGTGAATTTTCTAAACGAAGTTCCAGAATTAAAGCCTTTTTCTTTTAACATTTTGTTTTGAAATTGTTATAGACTGACAGGAAGTTGCAAATATACTACATAGAGTCCCACAGTTTTTTCCAGTGATAGCATTTTATATAACTGTAGTATTAATACCCAAACCAGGAAATTGGCATTGGTACAGTGCTACTAACTAGAATACAGTTTCCACAGTTTTTTACATGCATTCCTTCCTCTGTGCGTGTGTGTGTGTGTGTGTGTGTGTGTGTGTATTTCTATGCAATTTTATCCCGTGTATACCAGAGTTGAGTTTTGCTCTAACCTGAACCATTTGCCCATGATGGAACAGGTCACTGTGGTCAAGGGGTGGGTTACACTGATTGGCCAAGCCAGGTCATGTGCCTGCTTTTATTTGAACTAACAAAGGGTTAACCTCAGCCAAACTGCAGGGCTGAGAGCGGGAAAGGGGGTTCCTCAGGGAAACCCGTTCCAGAAGGAGGAGTGGGTGCCCGACAGGCAGAGATCACTGGCCTGTGCTCAGGTTCTCTGGGTCCAGGCCATGGGCGAGGGACCCACAGGAACTGTGGGCTTGAAGGAGCCTGCGGGAGCAGCCACATGCCCCAGCCTGCCCTGGACCCCAGCCTCCCCACCCGTGACTGACCTGGAGCAGCCCTGGGGTCTCCTGACTCAGTCTGGGGCCCTCTGACTGCCCTTTTCCACGTGCCTCTCTGCCTCTGTCACCATGCGGGCCTGGGCTGCAGCCCCCAGCAGCCCCACTCCCTCCATCTCAGAGCAAGCCGTGAGTGTGAGCGGTGCCACCCCTGTCCCCAACCAAGCCCCCGCCTGGGACACAGCCCCCATCCCCAATAAGCTGAGCATGACCTGCCAGCTGGCCGCGCCGCTGGACCCTGTGAGCCCGGCTTGGAGCGCCAGAAGGAATCGTCACCAACTCTCGAGGGTGGGCTCTGGCGTCTCAGGTGAGATGCACATTATGCCTCATGCTCCTGTCCAGGCAGCCCTGGGCTCTCGTCCCTCCAGTGAGAGCCCTGGGGATCTGTTTGCTAGGAATTCAGAGTGTGAACTCCACGGACAGGGAGTGAGCCTCCGGCCCTCTCCGGGCCTCATTCTCCCTACGACGTCCCAGCCTCCTGCACCCGTGCCCAGTCCCGCAGTCCATCTACTCACTCAACCAAATGCACGCAAGGCTGGCTCCGGCCTACTGTGCTAGCCTGAGGTCACAGCCAGAGAGGAGGGGGGTGGCAACAGTGAGCTGCGGGAAACTTCCAAATCAGCCTGGAATAAGTGGCAGTCAGAGACAGCTTCCTCAGAAGGAAAGGCCCGGGGAAGTTTTGAAGGAAGAGTAGGGAAAGGCATTGAGAGCAGAGGGAAGAGCAGGGGCAAAGTCCGGGAGGTGTGGAAAAGCAGAATGCACTCAGGGAATTGCAAGGAATGCAGTTTGGCCAGAGCATTGAGTCAAGGGATGAGGCCAGCAGGATCTGGACCCCACAGGACCCTGAGGGCCATGAGATGGCTTCTGCACCTGAGCCGGACAGCATCCACACTCCAGCTGCTGGCAGGGGCGGAACAGAGGAGGTGGAATGGAGAGGCCGTGGTGCCCCATGGGAGCTGCGTCCTCTTGCAGCCTCTCATTGGCCCTTCTCACCCCAGGTTCTACCGGCAGCGGTTCAAGTCAGAAGATGCCCCCAAGGTCCACGTGGCCCTGAGCATTAGCTTGTTTCTCCTGAATCTAGCCTTCTTCATCAATGTGGGGCATGGCCGTGAGCCGTCAGATGCCACCTGCTGGGCCCGGGGGGCCATCTTCCACTATTTCCTACTCTGTACCTTTACCTGGATGGGCCTGGAAGCCTTCCACCTCTATCTGCTCGTCATCAAGGTCTTCAACACCTACTTTGGGCACTATTTCCTGAAGCTGAGCCTCGTGGGCTGGGGTAGGTGCAGCTCAGACAGGCAGTGAGCATGGCTGGCCCTGGGAGGGGGACAGGAGGGAGAGCCGCCTAGGGCAGAGAAGGGGCTCTCTCTGTTGTACAGGCTCAGGACCTGGGGGATGGGCCGCTGGAGGGGATTTGGGAGGAGGACATGCCAAGGGAGCCCAGCAGTGCCGCAGCCCCTCCTGTTGTGCACAGGCCTGCCTGCCCTAATCGTCATTGGCACCGGGAGCGCCAACAGCTATGGCCACTATGCCATCCGCGACAAGAAGAACATGGCCACGCTGGAGCTGTGAGTGGTGGCTGTGGGAGCAGGGGTGACATCAGGTCCCTGGCTGCACATATCTGGGCCAGAGGGATGTGGGGAGAGGAGGGAATCCTGGGAAGAGAGACTGAGTAAGTCAAGGCAAAGGATCCTCCAGCTAGCTCATGGCCTGGAGTGGTAAACTGAGGACTGGATGGAGAAAGCTCAATGAGACAGAGGGTCTGAAATGGAGGAAAGCGAGCGGAGGCAGGATGCCTTGCTCTAGCCTGGGCCGCCACCGGCCCATATGGTACCTTTGGGCAAATTTAAAAAGGTGCTCTGCCAACCTGTCATGCCAGGGGCTCAGCCCCACCTGCCCCCTCAGCCAGCTGCCCTTGTGCAGGATACAACCTGCCCAACATTGGTGACAGCCCTGGTTCTCTCTGGGCTCTGCCTCTGAATTGCTGTGTGGCCTAGCCTGGCCCCTCCCAGGGCCTCAATCTCCTCATCTGTACAATGAGGTGTGACGAACATATTCTTTCACGCCTTTTGCCCTGCAGTGCGTGTTGCACGGGGCTGAGCTGAGCCTCCCCCAGAATGCCTTCCCTGGGCCCATGGCTCTGTGCTAAGAGAGGCTGGTGGGGCCTTGGTCTTGTTCCCAGGACCTCAAATGCAGGGGCCACAGGGGCTAGAGAGGTAACATAAGCACACGCGGTGGTCCAGGGGGAGACTGCAGTAGACTGGCAGTCACACACCCATCTATCGTCCCTCTGGAGGGCATCCACAGAGCTGCTGGGTGTCATTTTACAAGAGAAGCAGAAATCTGGATGCTTACGCCAAGCCTCCCACTTTTCAAAGGGTGGTTGTTAATTCAATTGTTTAACAACATGATGTGGGGCAAATAAAACATGTCTTTGGGCCTAAATTTGCCCCTTTGCACTCGCTGGTCTAGGAAGAATTTTATTTTTATTATTTTTTTAATGTTTATTTTTGAGAGGGACAGAGCACAAGCAGGAGAGGGACAGAGAGAGAGGGAGACACAGAATCCGAAGCAGGTTCCGGGCTCTGAACTGTCAGCACCCACTATGGGGCTCAAACTCACAAACCGCGAGATCACGACCTGAGCCGAAGTCGGACGCTCAACCGGCTGAGCCACCCAGGTGCCCCTGCCCTCGCTGGCCTAAAGAGATGGCAGAGAGGAGCCTTTTGACAGCCCCTTCCCAGGAGAATAGGGGGTTGGTGGGTAGCAGTGGGGGAAGGAGTCTTCTTGAGCACAGAAGGTCAGTTAGGGAAGACTGCGTGAGGCTTGCTGGACAGGGCCACCTCTCCAATCCCAGGGGCCATCTACTGCCTCCAGGTGCTGGTTCCGTGAGAAGACCGCTGTCTCTGCCCTCTACGTCACCGTCCATGGCTACTTCCTTATCACCTGCCTCTTCAGCGCTGTGGTCCTGGGCCTGGTGGCCTGGAAGATCTTCACTCTGTCGACTGCCACAGCAGGCAAGGAGCAGGGACCGAACTGGAAGGGAGTGCTCACCGTGCTGGGCCTCTCGAGCCTGGTGGGTGTGACCTGGTGGCTGGCCATCCTCACGCCCCTGGGCCGATCCACCATCTATGTCTTCGCGCTGTTCAACTCCCTGCAAGGTGAGGCTTCCGGGCCAGGGCGGTGGCGGGTTGCCTCACCTGCAAGGGGGTGCTTTGGGGGCACGGGGAGGAGGCAGACGGCGAGAAACAGGATTCCACTCAGGCTGGCTCAAATCAAGGGCTCTCCCAAGGACCCCAGGACGGGAAGGCTGACCGGCCTCGTGGGAACGGGTACCAGAGTCAGGAAAAGCCACCCAAACCGAAGCAGATACCGCCTCCGTCTTTTTCTCTGGAGCTGCGCGTAGTCTCTCACCTTCTGTCCCTTCCTACCCAGGCTCGCAGACGGCTTCTTCCACCCTCCGTGACCTCTGTCTAGGGAGGGTGCTCTGACTCAGTCCGGTCCGTGTTTTTAGGAGAGTCAAGGATCAGACTGAGCCATCTTGGTCCGGTCAGCTGTGACCTGTAGGGCAGGGTCACGTGATGTGATGGCCACATGACATGGACAGTCTGTAAGGAGTTGTGCTGGCAGAAGGAAGTGATTAGCAGAGGAAACGATGGGTAGGTGTGCTCCTTGCTCCCCACCTCGTCCTCCCTCTGCTTTCCCAGCAGAGGAGAAGGCACCCGGGGTGTGGGTGACGGTCCCCCCATCCTCCTCGCTCCTCACACTGTGCCATACACACAGCTTGGTAAATAATTAATGTATTTATTTTTGAGACAAAGAGCGAGAGAGTACAGGGGACGTGCAGAGAGGAGAGAGAGAGAATCCCAAGCAGACTCTGAGCTGTCAGCACAGAGCCCGACGCGGGGCTCGAACGCACAGACCACGAGATCGTGACTTGAGCAGAAGTCAGATGCTTAACCGACTGAGCCACCCAGGCGCCCCATCTTATTTTTTAAAGTTTTTAAAATGTTTACTTATTTTTGAGGGAGAGAGTGAGAGAGAGAGAGAGAGAGAACACAAGCAGTGGAGGGGCAGAGAGAGAGAGGGAGACCAAGGATCCGAAGTGGGCTCCACGCTGACAGCACAGAGCCCAACTCGGGGCTCGAACCCATGAACCGTGAGATCATGACCTGAGCCAAAGTCAGACGCTCGACTGACCGAGCCACCCAGGCATCTCACCAGACTTCATAATGAGTACCTGAGACAGTACTTGTGGGGGACAGAGTAGGCCTTCGGTCTGTGCGGACTCTGTCAGCAACAGCAGGCTCTCTGAGACGATCCCCGGGGGAAGAAACAGGAGCCCACATCTGGAACATCTGGGGCTGGGGAGGGACACACCTTGAAACTAGATTATATCATTATTCTTCTGGAGGTTGCTCTTAATATTTACGCCTGAACGCTTCACCCTACCGAGTTGTCTCAGCTGAGTGTGCGGGTCTCAGCCCATCTTTCTTCCTCCCAAACGCAACAGTCCCTACACTTCAGCTGCCCTTGAACGCTTCTCAATAGTTTATCGTGGTTAAAACTTGTGGTGTAAATTTCTTTTAAGCACACACAAAGTTTTAACTTTTCTATCAATGTCTGTACTTGCTACACTTCTGATAGCTCCCACCTTCCCCCTTCTTCTGGCTGGGGTGCATCCTGTAATCATCCTTCGTGGAGGGGGGTAAAGGAAGGTCACTGTAGTGGTGGCTGTTCTGTATGTCTGAAAATGCCTTTATCCTGCTCTTTCTTTTCTGTGATAGATGTACGCATACGTGATTTCATGGCCTCCGTTTTTCATTTCCAAGATTTCCATTTGGTTCTCTTTCAGGGGTTGGCTTCATTTTTGCCTGATTTTTCCATACGTGCTTGAGCTTTTGCAGTGGAGAGATTTCTCCTCCGGACGGCCGTCAGCCAGGCTGCCCAGCGCCCTGCCGGTCCGACCCCAAGCTCATCCAGTCCTTCTCCTTCCTGACAGGTGTCCTCATCTTCTGCTGGTTCGCCATGCTCTACTTCCCCAGCCGGACTGCCGTGGCCTCCTCTTCTGGCACCGCCAGAATTGACCAGGTCCACACCGCGTCTCAAGAATAGAGGGCCTCCCTGGGGTCAGGCTGGGAGCCGGCCGCACATTGTGGACTCGGCTCTGACTCCCTGTGTGAACTCAGGCTGCTCCTTGCCTCCTTCTGGCCTTCAGTTTCTATGTTTGTACAATGTGGCTGGCGAAGGGAGGTGATGGGGGCCAGTTTGGACCACCTGGCCTCAGTGGTTCCGTCCAGATACTTCTGTGGGTCCTAGAGTCCACAAATCCAGGATTGCGAGAGTCTGAAGACCGCTGCCAGCATAGAGCAGGTGCCCTCACCTGTACCTGTACCTGCACCTCCTGCCTACCGAGCAAAACAGCTCATCTCTGCCATTGGCCACCTCTGGTTTTAGTCACAGGGCACTCTGTTATCAGAATTGCCCCTTGAAGGAGTCCCAGCCTCTCCTCTTCTCCCTCTTACCACCACCCTCTCACAACCCCACCCTCTGGCTGCCTGTTCTCAGGCACTTGGACAGTTGTGCACTAGAGGTTTGGGTCTATCTATGGATAGATAAGCAGGAGCCCCTGCCACCGGGGGCCGCCCACCCTCCAGCTGTCTGGGGACACCGAATTTCAGAGAAGGCCACTTACTCAATAGTGGGTGTGACACCATAAGCAGGCTCCCCTCCCCACCCTGACCGCCACACGTGTGGCCTGACCTCTGATCTGCTGTCATAGTGGGGTGGAAGGCAGATGGTCCAGAGCTCCGCACACCTGAGGGCCGAGGGGCAGGGCAGGGGAGAGGGCTGGGCTGAGCAGAGAGAGGGCAGGCATTGCCCCCAGAACCTGAGCTCCTATCAAGCAGGTCCATCAGCCTCATTCACCGGTTCAGCCCAGCCCGAGCCTGGCACGTTTCAGGCCCCAAATAAATATCTGTTGTCTGAATAGATGGATGTATGAGTTTGGCATCAGCCTGCATGGTTCGGAGCCAGTGGAGTGTCTCAGGCCAGGCCCGGCTTGGGTACGTCACCTCCAGTGGCTGGGCCTCCATTTCGCAACTGTTGCTGGTTTCCTCAGTAGGAAACAAAAGAGGCAGAGATAAGAGAGAGAGAAAGCCAGCTAGAGAGAGGGAATTAACAGATAAACCAACACAAAGAAAGAAAAGAGTGGAGGGGACAGAAAGCAGCCCCCTGGCCCGCCCCACTGCCCACGATCATGCCCCAAGTCTAGCCTTGAGTTCCGAACCACTGGGGACATCTCACCTTCCCTACTCACCCCCACCCTCCCCAGTGGGCTTGGCCAAGGTCAAGCACCTGCTGTAGGTGAGAAGCTATTGTTGTCAGACCGTCCCCCACAGCCTCTGGGCCGCCAGCCATCTCCTGCTCCCCGATGACTATGTTGAGTGGACGCCCTCCCTTCTCCCTCCTCCCGCCCAACAAACAGATGAAAGACAGGAAGGCAGGGGCCCTCGCTTTATGCAAGTCGCTGTGTTCCTGGAAGGGAAATTCTAGGGTGTGGACCTTGCATCAGCCGGGCCACAGTATATCAGTGTTTGTGGACAAACTTGGTGGGTCTGGGGACTTACTTTCTTTCACTGACACCAATTTCTCACGCTGAAGGTCGTGGCCCTCTTACCTCAAAGTCTCAGAGTTTCTGAGGGCAAACCTTTGTATTCCACGGCTGCTTCATTGTCTGACAGGCCTGCCTCTGCCACTTAGGGGCTGTGTGATGTTGGGTGTGTCGCCTCACCTCTCTGAGCCTCAGGTGCCCCATCCATAGAACGGAAATCATCAAATTCTCGCCCCGACTTGAGAGCATTAAGTGAAGGGACAAAAGTAAAGTGCCGGGTACAGACACGGCAGGAATTAGAGACCCCTGAGGCTCACAGAAAGATCAGGTGGAACCCTTGTGTGAAACGGGAACCTTTGCGACCTGTGTGTAAAATAGGAGAGGTGTGAACCTTAAAAATCCCTTCCAGATTCCTTCTACAGCTCTGCCAAGTAGACCAGCCCTGTGTGGGGAGGAGAAAATGGAGGCCGGGAGACGTCTAGCAACCTGCCCAAGGCTATTCTCCAAGCTGGGCTGATGCAGAACGAGGCTTCTCTGGGTTGCTGATGCTTCCTCCTAGAGCATTTCCTGGGTTCAAGAATTATTGCCTCAGTCCTGGTCCCTGAGTCTCAGCGGAAACCCCGGGCTCTGGCTTTCCCAGTCCGACGTGGGGGCAGCCAAACCACGAGTCCCAAACGCGCGGGGTTTCCTGGTGCAGCTGGAGAGGGAAGATGGGAAGACGTGGTCGATGGCAGGGATGTGTTTCTTTTCCAGCTGGCTGTCTACCCCAGGGCCAGGCAGGGGCAGGGGGGCCGGGGTCCGTCATTACTTGGGGTCACTGCAAAAGTGACTCTGAGTGTCCAGCTGAGCATGTACTAAGGCCAGGTGGAGTGATGGCCAAAAGGCACCCCAAGGCCCGGTGAGGATGGATGGGGTTCCACTATCACCACGCGATCCAGTAGCAAACTAGGAGGTGGACAGCACCATGATTAAAAGCACAAAGTCTGAGGTCAGCCTGTCTGGACTAAATTCTTCCTCTGCAACTGGCCTTGGGCCAATTCCTCACCTACTGAACCCATAAAGCAGGGAAGAGCAGTAATTGCCCCACGGAATGGATGAGGCTTCCAAGAGATATGGCAGAGAGCCCAGTGCCCGGACCCCCGGCCCAGCGTGAAAGTGGCTAAGCCAGAGCTTTGCTTGGGCCACCAGCTTCTCAGGCCCTGGGCTGCAGTGGCCATCTGTGGCTGCAAGGAGGGTCCCCCAGCATGCCTCCATGGCTGGTTCTTCCTGTTCTGCTCCTGCTTCTTCATTCCTTGTATTTTTCATTACATTATAACAAATGTACAGGAAATAAGACATACTGGCTCTGTGCCAGATGGATAACTTAATATCGAAAGACAAAAGTTCTTCACAAATTAACCTATGAATACAACACAGTTCTAATAGATTCCAAAGGATTGTTTAGACTTCCCAAAAATGTACTCTAAAATTCATTTGGAGGAATATAGGCCTCAAATAGCTAGTCACCCTTAGTGAAAGAGGGCATGGAAAGAAGACTTGGTAGAAAGCTATTACGAGGCCATCATGGTAAATCCAACATGGGGTCTGAGCAGGGATAGGCATGAAGGCCAGTGGAAGACAATGAAGGGCTCAGCAGCAGACTTATATACACCTGGGGGACTTAAGACACAATATTAGTGGCATCACCAGTAAGGGACAGATGGTGTGATGATGGTGTTGGAAAACTGGCTTATTATATGAAGAAAAATAAAACGGGATCCATATCTAATTCTTCATCCAGAGATGGGCTCCAGGCAGAGTAAAGGTTCTAAACAAAATGGCAAAACTATAAAGTTAATGCAGTAAAATAGCTTTGTGACCTCAGGACAAGGAAGGACTTCTCAAACAAAAAACGATAAGCACGAAACGTCAGACCAAAAACCTGGTGAGTTTAAGTACATCAAAATTATGGAGTTTTTTTGTTGTTGTTCCATGGAAGACACCATAGGCGATGTTAGCCAGCATGGGACAGAATAGGGCGAGGTATTTGCAATATCTGAAGCCAGAGATTAACATCTGGAAGGCCTGCAAATCAAAGCAAGGATACTTCCCTAATACAGAAAAATGGGCTGAGGTTTTATAAGGCAATTTCAGAGAAGACAATATCTAAAAGTAAGAATTTAGCATGTGAAGACACATTTAAAGTCATCAGTGACCACAAACATTAAAAAAAATTAAAAAAATTTTTAATGTTTATTTTTTTGAGAGGGAGAGAGAGAGAGAGAGAGAGAGACAGAGCACGAGTGGGGGAGGGGCAGAGAGAGCGGGAGACACAGAATCCGAGCAGGCTCCAGGCTCTGAGCTGTCAGCACAGAGCCCAATGAGGGGCTTGAACCCATAAACCAAGAGATCATGACCTGAGCTGAAGTCGGATGCTCAACCGACTGAGCCACCCAGGTGCCCCCCCCCCAA
>NW_024412421.1:10751702-10906686 GCF_014898765.1 Herpailurus yagouaroundi
ATTTTTTTTTTTTAAAGGGGCTCCTGGGTGGCTCAGTCGGTTGGCGTCCGATTTCAGCTCAGGTCATGAGCTCTCACAGTTCATGAGTTCAAGCCCCGGGGCAGGCTCTGGGCTGACAGCTCAGACCGTGAGCCTGCTTCAGATTCTGTATATGTGTGTGTCTCTCTCTCTGCCCTTGCCCTGCTCACCCTCTCTCTCTCTCTCTCTCTCTCTTTCTTTCTCTCAAAAATAAAATTTAAAACAAATTTTAAAGTCATGAGTGATCACAGAGTTGCACATTAAGATGACAGAGGGACCTCATTGTATCCCTATTAAACTGGAGGACGCATGATAGGAAGCTGGATACTATGGATGCTGGCTTCCTGGGGCATTGTGGAGGTTGTGTAGGGTGTAGGTTTCATGGCCTGGAGTAAATGGGGTGCTGCTGCTCATTATCCAGCAATCCTGCTCCTGGTTATTGACCCCAGAGGAACACTCTTACATGCCTAGAAGGGACACGACCGAGGACGGGTGTGTGGCATTATTTATGGCATTATTTGTAGTGGAAAGGAGCTGGTGGCAAAGGGGAGGTAGGGTCCATCACAGGGAGAATAGAATGAATCCCTACAGCAGACACACAACCACATGGATGGATCTAAAAGCACAGTTTTTAGCAATAATGTAAGAAACAGAGGAGGTAGTAACACCGTATCACTTACGTGAGTTAAAAACAACAACGTGCAAAAGAATGCTCATTTTGAAACAAAAAAAATGTATCAGAATGGCTGCCTATAAAGGTCAGAGAATGGGGTGGGGCGCCTGGGTGGCTCAGTCAGTTACGTTTCTGACGCTTGATTTTCAGCTCAGGTCATGATCCCACAGTTCATTATTGAGCTCTGCATCAGGCTCTCTGCTTGGGATTCTCCCTCTCCCCCTCTCTCTCCCCCTCCCTCCCTCAAAATAAATGAATAAACTTAAAAAAAAAAAAAAGAATCAGATAATTGGAGTGGGTATGAGGATAAAAAGGAATAAAGAAATATACAAAAGAAATGAGACTAGCCTGACACACCCTGTGTTTACCTTTCTCTCCTCCCTGCCTGCCCTCGCCCCAGGCGGATTCCTCAGGGGTAATTGCAGGGCACACGGTCCCACGACAGTTTAATTTATCCTTCACACTTTATTTTTCGTGACTGCATAATATTCCAGCCAGAATTTAAAATCATGATTTATTATTGAGAATTGAGGTTATTGCTATGTTTCCCCCAGTAGCAGCAACTGTGTAAACTTGTCAGGACAGTGTTTCTCCAGAAGTGGCCCCCCACACCCCACAGGGTGCTTTACAACTTTTGTGGGCTCCTTCCTCCAATAACAAAAGAGTAAAAATATATTTTTTTTACCTCATCGGTACAAAGACGAATACAATCCAGAGTGGACTCATAATTATATACTTATTATTAGTCTGTTCATTTTTTTTTCTGAATTTGAAAGCAATTAGAATTAATTTTTATAGACCACTAACCTTCTGGATAAGTTTTCCCTGTCCCATGAGTTAGACACTAAGCAGAGGCCCAGGGTGGACTAGAACCCAGGCCTCAGCTAGGCAGGCTGGTTCTGTGGTGTAAGTAACCCCATGGCCAATTTTAAGCTGTTGATATGACATCACTGAAGAGAAGCTGGGAAGAGATACAGAGGAGCTCACCATTGCCTATTTCCATTATAGAGATACAATAGTAGTAAACAACTCCAAGAACATACATGCTAGAGAAAGGTAGTAAAATAATTAACAAGTGATGAATTTTGAGTATTAATTACATTTGCTTTAATATAACCTATTTATTTACAAGTTTTTCTAATTTAATGTGTAATCGTGGCTGTTTGTCAAAGGGCTTGCAAACATTTGTGAAATTTTAACAATCAGCTCTTGCAAACTGGCACGAACTGGCTCCAGCCTGTCGCTCGCTGAGGGACCTATAGCAGGTGGTCTTCTGGACCGAGGCCGGGACAGTGACAGACTACATTTCCCAGAGGCCTCCTCTCCCAGAACCTGTCCTCAGCTTCCGAAAGCTGTTACCATGGAGATGGGCTAACAGATGGTGCGGGCTGTTCTCAGAGGGGTGAGGAGGGAGCCCAGGACCTGAGGTAGCTGGTGGCAGGGTAAGAAGTAGGGTGGTGGTGGGAGGGGGCTTTTTCTGCTTGGGGGGCTTCCAGCCCTGATCTTTCTGGGGAAGGGTTGTGTGTGTGTGTGTGTGTGTGTGTGTGTGTGTAGGCTGCTGCCAGGGACCGGTGCAGAAAAGGGCCTGCGTGGGTTGGGGAGGGCCTCTGGGCAGGGACTGCCCTCCCCACACTGGGCTGTAGCTGAGGAGGCAGTCTGGTTTGGGAAGTATTTAGCTCAGCTCCACCTCTGATAAGGGTGTTCTGTGACCTTGGGCTCAGGGCCCATCTCAGTGCCTGTCACAGTTGTAACCCTCTGCAGCCCACAGACACCTTGGCCTTATCCCCATTTCTATCTTTACTTACCTCTCCCACTCCCCCCGCCTCATCCCTTCTAGAACTTTCCCATCTCAGTAGGCCCTTAACTGCTTGGCTTTCAAAGCCAGAAATATATGGCTTCTAACCCCAGATCTGCTACTTACTAGCTCTGTGACCTTAGGCACTGCACTTAACCTCTCTAGGACTCAATTTTTTCATCTGCAAAGTGGGTATCATAGCACTGTCTGCTTCTTAGAGTCCGTAATGGAAAAACTCAATTCAGTGTCCTATCTCCTGTGTGTTTCTCCTTTACTACTCACATGGGACACTTCACCCCTGACACTTCTGGTCACCAAATGTGTGACTCACCAAGCAATTCTCTGTGAGCTGGGTGTCCTACAACGTAACTCAATTCTGACACTATCTACCTGGAGATAGAATCAGACCCCACAGATTCAGGGCTAAGTCCCACAAGATGGCCCGTCCACCTCAGACACCGATCTCAAGTAGTAGGTCCCTAGGTTTACCCACAACTTCTGTCTTCCTTGGTTACAAATTGGAGGTTGGTGCCCATGACGCCTTCCTCAGGTTTGATTAATTTGCTCAAATGGCTCACAGAAGTCAGGGAAACACTTACTTGCATTCATCAGTTTATTGAAGGATCCAAAAAGGATACAGATGAGTAGCTAGATGAAGAGGTAATAGGGTGAGGTCCGGAAGGGACCTAGGCACAGGAGCTTCCGTCCCTGTGGGGGTGGTGGTGTCATATAGGTGGATAGGTTCACCCACCTGGCAACTCTCCAAACCCCCCTCCGGCTGGTATTTTATGGAGGCTTCCTCATTTAGCACCATCAATTATTAACTTCATTTCCAAACCGCTCTCCTCTCTTTAGAGAAGTGGGGGGTCGTGGGGCTGAAGATTCTGAGCTTCTAAGCATAGCATGGCCTTCGCGGCGACCAGCCCCATCCACAGCCCACCCAGAGTCCCCTTGTCAGAACAAAAGATGCTCCCTGTGCTCTCATCACTCAGGAAATTCCAAGCGTTTCTGGAGCTCTGTGCCAGGAACTGAGGCACAGACCAATACATATTTTCTGGGATCTCACTGACTCATTGCAGGATGTGTGGGATTATCTCTGGGAAGCCCTTAGCACGGTGCCTGGCACACAGTAGGTATCGGGTACACAGTAAGCACCTAGTGATGGTTATTACTGTCCTCCCTGTGGAGGAATACTCTCTGCGCCCAAGGGGCAGACAAACAGATCTGAGCATTGGGCTGTGCTGTGGGGCTGGCAGGCACAGTGGGAGGTTTGCCTGCAGAGAACTGGGGTCCTGAATGAGCCTGCTAGACACAGGCCTCCACCGTGATGTCGGCCACCTGGGCCTCAAGTGGGCTGACCTCCAGTAACAGGTGCATTACTGGGTCCTGAGTCCTACAGAATGTCAGCATGGGACAGAAAACATCTGTCTCTCCTTTCATGTTGCAGAAGGGGAAAACGAGGCCTAGAAACGGGCAGGGAGTGGCCCAAGGCCCCAGCAGAAACTGATGGCACAGCCAAGTTCTCCGTTTAGCCAGGCTGGGGGTCACTTTGCCTCCCCAAGAAGCTGAGGCTCCAGATAGGGATTGGAGTGGGGAGGTGGGCCCAGCCTTTACCTCCTGGTCCCTTTTGCCCCCCCCCCCCCCCGGATCCTGGCTCCACCCAAATCTGGGGAGACCCTGCTCTTTTCTCCCCTGTTCCCACTCCACCACACCCTGGGCATTGGGTTGGTTTCCCTCCCCTCTGGACCTTTGCCCTGTGTGCCATAAAGAAACGGGACATTTGAGGTAGAGCACTGCAAATACCAAAGACTGGAGATGGAGTCAGGAGGCAGGAGGCCATTGGATCAGCTGGGCTGGTGTAATAGGAACCCGACATGGCCACTTCCATAAGCAGAGCCTGGATTTTCTCACATGACGGGAAGTCTGGAGGTGGCACTCAGGGCCGCCAGGGTTCCGTTTGGGACCCCAGATCCCCCCGTCTCTCCACTCTGCTGTCCTTAGCAGGCAGCTTTGGTCCTCGTGTGTGGTCATCTCACGATCAGGCATTGGCTGTTCCACCTCCTGCTTTATGCAGGAAGCAGAGAAGGGCAAACAGTCCGTGCCATCTGGGCCCTGCACTTTACCATCCGACAACTTGGACTCACATCTCAGTGGCCAGAACCAGGCTCACATCGCCGAGGCCACCCCCAGCTGCAAGTGAGGCCGGGAACTGAACATTTCAAACCAAGCACATTGCTGCCACCAGTGAAACTGGGGTTCTGCCATATATGGAAGAGGGGACTGGATCTTTGGGGAGGCAACTAGTGGTCCACTACAGTGAGGCTTTGCCTTGTGGCTGCGGGTAAGGGCTTCCCTAGGGCACATGAGCACAAATGTCATCTCAATGTGGCTCCCCAAAAGACCTCCATCCTGTGGGCTGACAAAGGGCTTGGCCCGGAGAGTACAGGCTATGTCACACCCCACACACCTGCCCCCTGGCCAGGTGCCCTGCCCTTGCCTTCTCTGTGCCTCAGCTCCGAATTTGGTGATGTTACTTTTCTTTCCTTCCTTCTTTCTCCTTTCATCATATTCCATATCACCTTACTGTTATGAATAATTTTCCAATTCACTTCTCCGACTTAATAAGTATATCTTAATAGGAAACTTCATAATACCATTGTAACCCCTATGGTATTAGTGTTGCTTGCCATAAAGAGAAGGTACTTTCAGAAGAAAGAAAGAAAGAAGAAAAGGAAGAAAGGAAGGAAGGGAGAGAGAAAGAAAGAATGGAGGGAGGAGGGAAGGAGGGATGGAGGGAAGGTTGGCAAGCAGCATTAGTAAGTTTGGACCAGGACCTACTCTGGCCTTGACAATAGCTTTCAACCTGTGGCCTGCTGTGTCTTTGTTTTTAAGAGAGGTCTGCACATGTCAGAAAGGTGTTACAGGCATGCCAGCACCAAGCAAGACTCTCCCCAATAGAAGAGAAGTTTAAGAGGGGCTCGCTTGTCCCCCCTCTAAACCACCTCGTAGAGACACAGGTCGTCTTGGTGGCCGAAGTGGGCCATTCTGAGTGCATTTATCCCTCCCACAGACATTCCACCTCTAGGCAGCCAGAGACGTGCCAGGATGGAGGTCCTGAAGGAGAAAGTGGAGGAGGAGGAGGAGGAGGCCGAGCGGGAGGAGGCAGCCGTGCGGGCTGAGAGGGGCGAGAAGGTGGTGAGGCCGATGGAGGTGCGGAGGGAGGAAGCCCCCATGACACAGGAGATGCTCAGAGACCTGGAGAAGAAACTGTCAGACATTGAGATGGCCATCCCGGAGAAGCTCTCGTGCGTGCCAGGGTGGGGGTTTCGGGCCTGGCGGCCCTGATGAGGGTGAGACCAGGGCTGGGTGAGAGAAGAGCCAGACAGAACGGTGGCCCTAGGGCTGGGAGGCAGGACCGGACATAGAGGGAGGCAGATATGAAGGAGGGCTCTGCTTTCAATCGGCCTGGTCCAAGTCCCCTCTCTTCCCCTCACTAGCGTGTCACCCTGGGTGAGTCATTCAACCTCTCTGTGCCTCTGTTCCCGTTTCTATTTAAAAGTGCACAGGATGATGATGCTTCTAGGCAGCTGTGAGGATTAAATGAGGAAAGGATAGAGCCAACGGCAGCTAAGGTGGGTTGATGGTTCCCTGTGTGCCAGGCCTAGCCTCACACGGACTAATGCCACCCCTCTTACGGGCACAGGACCTTTACCAAGGACACTATCGACATCTCCAAGCTACCCCTTTCCTACCAAAGCAACACGCTCAAGGAGGAACACTTGCTGCAGGTGGCGGACAGCTTCTCCCGCCAGTACAGCCACCTGTGCCCAGACCGCGTGCCCCTCTTCCTGCACCCACTGAACGAGTGCGAAGTGCCCGTAAGGCCGGGTCGTGGAGGGTAGGGCAAGGGCTGGAGAGCAGAGGGTGGAGGGAGGTGGGCCAAAGCTCATGGGTCAGAGTTTATATCCGGGGATAGCATAAATCCAAATGCCAGCAGACCTCAGCAGGGTCGATGTGAATCACCCCTGGGGGCCTTTGGGGGCCTGGAGACCCCACGCCAGCTACGGGACAGCTAGACACCTGGTGCAGTCTCCAGCCCCGGACCCCAGCTCTGTCCGGGGAAGGGCAGAGAAATAAGATGAGATAGACTGGGACCCAAGCCCTGGCCTCCTTCCCTCCAGCCCTGTAACCCAAGCACGTCCTGAGTGTCTCTGGGCCTCAGTTTCCCCCATCTCTAGGTGGAATGGCATAGGATGAATGCAAAGGTTGCAAAACAGCAGCTCACAGGCTGATAGGGACCCACAGACTGTTTTATTTGGTCCACATGGTAATTTTTAACATTGGTATTAGCTGCCAGCATTTGAAACTCAGTGATTCCCATACGGGTCCCAGCTCCCGCTTCTCTTGATCTGGTAACCCCAGGTGTGCATTTCCCCTGGAGCAATCAGCGGGCCTGCATGGGTGGGGCCATGTGACATCCTATGCTGGCGGGCCTTCTTCGAATCTACAGGGAGACCACGGAGGACTGGGCCATGGGCCCTGGGGTGACAGCAGCCCCTCAAAGGGGTAGCACTAGCTCCCTCGCACTGGGTGGTGGTCAAGAGCCAGACAGGCCAGATCTGCTACTGACTGTGAATCTGAACAAGTCAGCTCACCTCTCAGAGTCTCAGTTTCCCATCTGCCACTGGGCCTGACTTACAGGGTTGTTGGGGGATTGGGAGGTGGTGCCTGGTCTGGCAGCACTCAGCAGAGCACAAGCTTATTTGGCATCTGGGCTGGAGGGGCAGAGGCCTAGAGAGCCTCCCCACCCAGGGCTCTGGCTTGCTGGGAGTGCTGGCCTCCCCCCACCAACCCCCAGGTAGAAAGCCCTCCGGGGGTCTGTGGTCTCTCCCCTTGCAGAAGTTCGTGAGCACAACCATCCGACCCACACTGATGCCCTACCCTGAGCTCTACAACTGGGACAGCTGTGCCCAGTTCGTCTCAGACTTTCTCTCCATGGTGCCCCTGCCGGACCCCCTCAAGCCGGTAAGCCACCCCTGGCTGCATCCTTAGGCCCATGGGACCTAGGAAGGGAAGCCGGGGATATGGCGAAGGAGGCTCAGTGAGGCTCACACCACAGGCCGTAGTGCATCTGGTCTGAGCCCCTCAGAGACCCCTCTAGGGTGGGGTGAGGAAATGGGCCCAGAGAGGGAGGGCCACTTGCCTGAGGTCACACAGCAAGCCTGGTCTCCTGGCTCCTACCTCTTTGCCTCCTTTGCCTCCTTCTGCCTTCAGAGTCTTCCTCTCACGACTTGAGGAGGTGAGAAAAGGAGAGAGGGGAGGGCCTTGCTGGTTGTGACCCCCCGTCTCATCTTTGGGCTTCTGTCTAGCTCAATGTGTTTCCCACTGATCATGGAGGGAGACAGGGAGAGAGGGATAGATGCACAGGGAGAGGGGAGAAAGGCAAGATCCTTCGATCAGAAGAAGTGAGGACAACTTTGGATAAAACCGTAAAACGACCAATCAGAGAGCATTAGACCAGAAGCTTCTAACTAGTCCAGATGGTCTTTCCTATCAGGAAGTCCACAGCCACTTAAAATTATAGGCAAATGTGGATTGCAGTTTCTACATATGGTCCGAGGTTTCCATCCCATTCTCGGTAGGCTCTTCGGCCTGACAAAGGGGAGGAGCCTGGGGTGGGGAGGGGTCCCGCATGCGCATTGGCCCTAACACCAGGCTGCGGGCCTGTGGGAGGACAGGTAGGGGTGCAGCGGGGCGGCTGCGCTGACTAGCCCTCTGCGGCCAGCCCTCCCACCTGTACTCCCCGACCACGGTGCTCAAGTACCAGGAGGGGAACTGCTTCGACTTCAGCACGCTGCTCTGCTCCATGCTCCTCGGCGCTGGCTACGATGCCTACTGTGTCAACGGCTACGGCTCACAGGACATGTGTCAAATGGACTTGACGCGGGACGTGTGCCCACTCACCGTGAAGCACCAGGAGGTACGGGGGCTCGTGCTGCCCCGGGCATCCCGCAAGGCGTGTCATTGGTGACGCAGCGCGTCCCCTCCCTTCCTGCCCCTTCCCGGCCCCACAAGCAGCCCCCCGCTGCCCTGGACTTCATTCACGCTGCTGGTGTGTCTGTCCTGGTGTGTCTGTCCCGGTGTCTCAGCACACACAGCCCGGCTCCCCGAATCGCTGTCCTCCTTCCCTTGTCCTAACTCACTTCCAAGCGGCTGTTCCCCACCAGGTGAATTCTGTGACTGCCGCCGGCTTCCACCGGCTTCTAAAGTCAGTCTCTCCCAGATTTATCCTCCGTGTTTGATAAAAATCCCCCTAGCCGTTTTCATGTAAGGAAAAAAACAGACAAGTGGGCATTTAGTTCGCTCTCCGCCCCCCCTCCGCCCCACTATTTCCTCCCAATTCAAAAGACCCCTTTTTAACAGCAAAAAAAAATTGTCACCAACTCTCCAGCAGGTGGTGGGTGTGTTTTTATATCTGTTGACATGACAGCTCCCAACTGGCCAGAGGCTGCTGTGAACACAAGAGACGCTCTGAAATGAATTTAATTTTAGGATTCCAAAAGCATCTCTGCATTTTGGGAAATAGCCATGGTACAGACAGAAAATGCTATTGGGGAACTGGATTGACTCCAGGGCTCTGTGATCAGAGTTAAGCCCCCGTGGGTGTCTGCAGCTCAGGACAGGGCATCGGGGGGCCCGGGGCCTCCAGCACTATGTGCATGTGCACCTGTGTCACACCTGAGCGAGCTCCCGGGGGCCCTGGGGCTGGTGCTCTGCTGGAGGGAGGCACCGGGTGAGAGTCTTGCTCTCGCAGGTCCACCTCCCCCAGGAAGCTGGAGCGAAGGCCGCCTTACCTTCCGCTTGGCTTCTGCAGGCCTGGGAGCCCACACTCAGGCCTCTTACCCCAGCCAAAATGTTAATAATTAAAGTGATAGAATAGCTACTAGATGCAGAGAACTTTCGGGTTTACAAACCGCTTTCACGTCCGTTGACGGGGCTTCCCCTCACAACAGCGCTGTGTGGTGGGTGTTATCTCTCCTATTTCACAGACGAGTATGTAGAGATGAACAGAGAGATGGACTAACGTGGCCGAAGCCACACGGCTGGTGAACGGAGACAGGGGCTGAGGCCCCACCTGGCTGATGGGCAGCTGCGGAGACTGGCCATTTTCCCTCTTCACTGTGGCAGGCCCCTTCCGCAGCCTCTGCGGTGTTCTCCCCTCGACACTGTGCTGACCACCTGGCACACATTTGTACACGTGTGCGTGCACGCACACAGGCTTTCTTCTCCTTCCTAGCCCAGAAGAGTCTTTAGGTCAACACGAGACACCCTCCAATGCCAGAATCTGGGAGGTCCGACTCCTGACAATTCTCCCGCTTTCTGGGTCAGATCCAGATCATAGATAATAAGGGCAGTGGGGGGCGAAGGGGTGAAAATCTCATCTCCTGAGCTCTGCCGCGCCCGGCCCCTCCCGTGGGCGTTTTCCTGTCTTTTAGGTCTCAGAACAAGCCCGGGAGAAGGCTCTTATTCCCGTCCCATTCTACAGAAGAGCCTGAAGTCAGGGAATGGGAGCTGAGGCTCTTGCATTTAGGGCCAGAAAGCCTGGGGACTCCAGGAGCAGCTGTGATCTCCTGGTCAGTGGGGCGGGCGACGCAGGGCCACTGATCCTTCTCTCGTTGGGAGACAGGTGGTCCAGGAGGAGGAAAAGGTACCACCTAAGAAGTACGCCATTAAACCGCCCAGGGACCTGACCAGCAAGTTCCAGCAAGAGCAGGAGACAAAGAAGCAGGAGGAGATCAAAGCGGAGGAGGAGAGGCGGCTGAGGGAGGAGGAAGAGCGCCTCCTGGTGGGTCCGCGTCCTCAGCCCCTGCACTCAGTCCTCCGGGAGAGGCCGCTGGCAACTGTAAACTGACACAGATCCACACACCCGGGTCAGCATCCCCTCCTCCCGCCTCACCATCCCCCACATCAGTCCAGCCATGTGGGAAGCTCCCACTGGTGGTCAGCCAGCTTCTGCCACGGGTTTCTAATGTCAGAGAGCTCTGCTGCCTGGAGCCAGCCTTTCTGTGCCGGACTCTGGTGTCCTCCTTGTTCCAGACTCTTTCCCTACCTGTATATACTCCTCATCCATCCTCCCTTGCATCCATGCATCCACACTCTCATCTCCCTGCCCCCCCCCTTTTCCTCCCTCCCTCCCATCCTTTGCTTCCATATAGTATCTACTAGCATCTCCTGTGGTCCAGGCACTGGGGATACAAAGAAGAACATGACACAGTCACCCTTCTTCCAGAGGGAAGAAGACAAAGAGGCCACGCAGTACCCCTCCACCTTCCTTTGGATGATATCTCACCCAGAATCACAACGCAGAAAGCCAGTAAATCCCAGATACTTCGGGACTCCAAAGGGCCCAGTTTGTAAACTACAGATAAACCCAGACCGTCCCATTTTACAGATAAGAAAACAGGCTCAGAAGGGGGGTGATGTCCTCAAGGTCATGCAGTCAGCCAGTGCTGCCATCAGGATCAGAAATTGGCTCGCCTGCTGGTTCCCCAGCCCTGGGGAGATGTTTGGGCCCCTGACACCCCCCTTCCCACCCCTTGGCCCATGGTCACCCACCTTTCCTGTGCAGGATGTGGAGAAAGCAAAGACTGACCCCCTGCATGGCCTACGTGTGCACTCCTGGGTCCTGGTGTTGTCGGGGAAGCGTGAGGTGCCTGAGAGTTTTTTTATCGACCCATTCACGGCACGTAGCTACAGCACCCAGGACGACCACTTCCTGGGCATCGAGAGCCTCTGGAACCATAAGAACTACTGGGTCAACATGCAGGACTGTTGGAACTGCTGCAAGGTACTGGGCCAGGGGGCGGGGGCGATGTGACAGGCCCAGGCGGGGGGGGGGGGGGGGGTATGCTGGGGGAGTGACCTGTGGGGTGAGCTGACCACACCGAGCTTCAGACTTTCCCCATTAGCTGAGTCCCCATAGCCCACTCCTTTGTCCATAAATAACCATTCTAATATTATTGTCTCTCTCTTGATTTGTGTATCCTTATAAAAAGTGGATTCTTGTTTATATGAGTGATTTTTTAACGTTTATTCATTTTTGAGAGATAGAGAGAGACAGAGTGTGAGTGGGGGAGGGGCAGAGAGAGGGAGACACAGAATCTGAAACAGACTCCAGGCTCTGAGCTGTCAGAACAGAGCCTGACGTGGGGCTGGAACTCACGAACTGTGAGATCCTGACCTGAGCTGAAGTCATACGCTCAACCAACTGAGCCACCCAGGCGCCCCTATATGAGTGATTTTTTTAAAACAATGTATTAAAATATAGAAAAATATACTCATGCAGAAAATATACTCATCCTAAGTGCATAGTCCAACAAATTCCCATGAATGTGTGTGTAGATATGTATACATACATACGTGTGTGTGTGTGTGTGTGTGTGTGTGTGTGTGTGTGTGTGTATAAAATTCAGTGCCACTTACGTAAGTTAAAAATACATGCACACGTTTGGGGGAGAGGGAGAGTCGTAACTGCACACAAAAGGACTTTCTGGAGTGTGGGCAATATTCTATTTCTTAATCTGGGTGCAGGGAACCAGAGTGCATTCAGTTTCTAGAAATTCATTGTGCTGTACACAAATCAAATGAGACACAGGCTCCAGGCTCCACATCCTGTGCTCTTTTGTTGTTTCCAAATTCCTCCATTTCCAACCAGGCCAGTTTCCCAAAGGTGGATCCTGGGCCCTTTGCCCCCTCTTCCAAGGTGACCCTGTCCAAGGGGACTGCTGTCACCCCTGTGGCAGATGGGCAGAATTGATGCACCTGTGCCCCAGTGCAAGTCACCCTGTGTGGAAGTCAGATGTTCTGAGATGGGGAAACTTCTGCCTTGAGTGAAGTGAGGATCAGCCCAGCCCCCGCTCCCGTCACCACGCTGGCCTCTCAGCCTGATTCCAGGCTTGGCTCTCACTGACTTCACAACGTTGTGGGGTAGATGTGCAGTAGATGCTTAGAATAGTCCCTGCCTGTGCAACAAATGTTAGCTATTGTTACTCTCATTTTACAGAAAGAGCTTCTACCCCACCACACAGATAGAGCAGTGCCCAGACTGCCCTCCCCCAGAGCCCAGGCTCCTAACTGCCATGGTGGTCAGTGCCCTCCAAAGGCTAATGGACGCTTAGAGGCTGCTTACAGTCCTCCTTCGCCCCATCCCAGACTGGACTGAAGGTCCTCAGCCTCTCCCTCCCAGCATGCTCTGCACCAGTGCCAGGAGAAGGAAATCTGTGGCGGGGATAGCACAAGATGATGAGATGAGGTGGAGATGGAAGGGTGGTCTGGTGGAAAGTGAAGCCAGAGAGGCTGTACTGCATCACCAAGTGAGGCCATGAAGAAATAGATCATGACGCTGGCTGTCACTTCTGCCAGGGGAGAGTGGGAGCGGCTGCTCTGTTCCTTCAGACGACCCTGAAATGACATTGAGAACGGAGAGCCACGCGAGGCACCCACACAGAAACTGGCTGGTGCAAACACACCCCAGGCTCACGGACGTGGTGGTTGTCCATTCATGTATGCTTTCTCTGTGGAAACAGAACTTTAAGTTAAAGTATCAGAACACCTAACTACTGCTTCTAGTTACCAAGGTGATGGAATGGAGGACGTGCTTTAAAGAAATACAAACATCTGTGTGGTTAGCTTCCTCTCCTCTAAGCCTTGACTCTCCGCAGTCACTACTATATCTGCGGGCAGTTCTCTCCCTCCCTGCCCTCCACCATGTTCCTCGTTCCTCTCCCCCCACTTCCCAGCTAGAGCAGAGTGAGAGCCCCCCAGGACTCAGGGTGGTCTCAGATCAGAGCTGCCTTCAGGACAGCGTCACGTTGCAATCCTTTGTGGGAAGCTATTCTTAAGCCTTTGACCTCCCTCTGGGACACTGATTCTGGGTGTGTTGGGGCCAGGGGGTGCCATCCTGGGGAGGTAGATTGGGACATTGCGTGCCCCCATCTGCTGGGAGTTATCTGGCAGGTGAACCCAGGCTCAGGTAGGCTGGGCTGAAAAGGTGAGAGCCCCCCCGCCATGGAGGAGAGATTCCCGCCTGCCTCCTCTATACAGTTCTGCGTGTGCCTGCCTGGTTCCTTTCTCCCTGGCACGGGTAGAAACTGTGAGTTGGCCCTTTCTCAAACCCACCATTTCCCCATCCGTAAAGTCTTGCTGGCCTGCATCTGCTCTGAACACCGCCTGGGACACCCCCTCCCCCGCCGACGCAGCAGGATAAGCCCCATATCCAGGACCGTCCCAGGCCGGAGAGTGGCCAAGTCTCACAGAGACCAACAGCGGGATTGTCTTCGCAGGGAGATTGGACAGCGGGGCTGGCTTCAGTTTCCCTGTTGAAATGAGGAGGATGGGCGTGGCCTCTGAGAGGTGGCCTGGAACCGACATTCTGTCCCCCTGAGACCCTGGCCCAGGTCCCTCCTCTACTCCGGATACGGCTGTTCCCCGCTACTGCGTGGAACGGGAGGGGGTGTGCTGGCGGTGGGGTGCACTCAGATGATCCTTCCCCCACCAGGACTTGGTCTTTGACCTGGGAGACCCTGTGAGATGGGAGTACCTGCTCTTGGGGACCGAGAAGTCTCACCTGTCCTTGACTGAGGAAGAGGAAGATGGGTTGAATGATGACGACGATATGGAAAACCTGGTGAGTCTCAGCAGCGCGGGCTGGGCGGTGGGACGGGGTCTTCACGCCCTGTCTTGCTTCAGGCCGACCTGACCCATGTCCCCCACCATGTGTATGTGTGTTGGTGGGGAATGTGCCAGACAGACTAGTTATAGATCCCTCAAAGCAGAAGGGCCTGGACCCTGCTCTCATTTTACAGATGGGCAAACTCGGGCCCAGGCAGGTCCACTGACTTGCCCGGGACACCCAGTGGGGTAGGGAAGGGCTGAGACCTGCATCCATGGCTCCTGCCCCACACACAGCCCGCCTTGGTCAGGGGCTGCCCTGCTTCTGTTAAGAGCATGTCCCCTGCAGTAGGGTGATGGGACCATGCCCACAAGCCCTGGCCTCACTTGCAGACCTTCCTTCATAGCCACCACGGTCCCCCTCACATGCTTCCAGGCCTTTCTCTGTCTGTCTAATCAGCCCATTGGCCTCGGGCCTTCCCCACGGCATCAGCATCCCCTCTCCTATATCCTGGCCGGGGGCCTTCCAGGCAGGTCTCCGTAAGGACCCGTGCCTGGAGGTCGGGGGCCCAGAGGCCTTGGCTGTTGGCTGCGACACCTTGGGCAAACTTCCCAGTCATGGAGAGCTTCATTTTCCCCATCTGTGTGTAAAATGCGGGAGTGGGGTCAGTTATAGTACCAGGTGTATCAGTTTGCTAGAGGTGCCATGACAAAGTGCCACACACTGGGGGGCTTGAACAACAGAAATTAATTTTCTCACAGTTCTGGAGGCTGGAAGTCCAAGATCAAGGTGTGGGCATGTTGACTTCTACTGAAGCCTCTCTCCTTGACTTGCAAATGGCTGTCTTCTCTCTGGGTCCTCGCGCGGTCTTTCCTCTGTGTGTGTGTCTTAATCTCTTCTCACAAGGACCCAGTCACGTTGGCTTAATGGCCTAGTTTTAATTTAACTACCTCTTTAAAGATCCTGTCTGCAAATGTAGCCACATCCTGACGTACTGGTTTTGGGGCATGATTAGGGGGACACAGTTCAGCCCACCCCAGTAACATTCGAATGACCCTAAGTGCCAGGAGGCACTTGACCTGAACTAACTCGTCCACGTCTTTACTACCACCTGGTGAGGTGGGTGTTCATATGATCCTTCATGATTATCATCATCCCATTTTACAGACAAGAAGACTTGACACAGGGTGAAGTAACTTACCCAATGGTAAATGGCCTGTAAGTGACAGAGCTAGGGCTTGAACCTGGGATCTGACAGTCTGACTCCCAAGTTTGGGTTCTGAACAGTGACTCTGTTCTACCTCTTGGGACTGCTCAGGGACAAAAGGAGACAGACCATAGGTACGACGAACTTGTCTCATCGTCCTCATCTCTGGAGACCAGAGAGCCTCCGTGTGCCCTAAATCCTGGGACACAGGCGCCCCCTGCTGGCCTCCAGGGAGCACAGATTAGATGAACAAGAGGCAGAGGTGTGAGCCATGTTTGTGGGAGAACATTTTTACATTGAGAAAATCTTATCCACGTTTCTGTGGTTACCTAGCTTGAGGACCATTTGTGTAGACCAGTCCTTATTTTACAGATGGGGAAACTAAGGCTTGAAGAGGGGGAAAAAAAACAGTAGCTAGGCAGTGCCTCAGTGGTTTATGTACATTCTTTTTTTAGTAAATGTTTATCTATTTTGAGAGAGAGAAAGAGAGCATTAGCAGGGGAGGGGCAGAGACAGAGGGAGAGGGAGAGAATCCCAAGCAGGCTCTGAGCTGTCAGCACAGAGCCAGACTTGGGGCTTAATCCCAAGAACCGTGAGATCATGACCTGAACCGAAATCAAGAGTCAGACGCTTCGCCGACTTAGCCACCCAGGCGTCCCTGTATATTCTATCAGTTAGTCCTCCCACGGGGTCCAGTTAACAGTTAGGAAACAGGCTCAGAGCAGTTAAGGGACTTACTCCCCCAGGACGCCAAGCTGGTGTCAGATGGAGGGTGGGGCTTGGGTCCACCTGACTCCAGAAGCCCCTTTCTTAAGGAAGGATGTGTAGCTGTTCCCGGTGCCCGTGCTGACTGACAGGAGGTGGGACACGCAGGGCAGGGGATTCCTGTCCTAGCCAGGCGGTCAAGGGAAGGCTCCTGAGCCACCCCTCTTCCTCTCTACCTTGGGTCACGCCAGGTCAGAACCGTCCGTGACCTCTGGCTCCCCTGGGGGAGCTGATGGCCACTGTGGCTTGGCCCTGGTGGGCAAGACAGAGGCTCTGCCTCTAACTGCCGCTCCAAGGCCCAGCCCTGACCAGAGCCTGCCCCCGCCGCCCTCTCCCAACAGGGCAAGGAGGACGAGGATAAGAGTTTCGACATGCCGCCCTCATGGGTGGAGCAGATTGAGATCTCCCCAGAAGGTATATGCACGTATGTGTTCACCCACCTCCCCAGGACCCGTTCGGGGTGAGCCAGCCGAGGCTGCCCCAGCCCCTCATTGCCACCCCTTCTGCCTTCTGTCGCACCCTCGTCCTTCCTTCCTGCTACACGCAGTAGCTCTGTGGCCGGGGGCCTGACACCTGGCATGCGGGAGGGGGCTCAGTTAAGCCGCGCTGGGTGACACAGGGTGGGTGATAAAGGACAGGGGACCAGGACGCAGTCATTCCCCTCCCGCACCCTCCCTGCCAGGAGGAGGCCAAGCATAGTACAGGTGGCACAGGGGAGTGGAGGTGTCAGGACCAGGAGGAGCAGGCAGAGAAAGCAGGAGGGCAGGGACACTCGTGTCCCATGCCGGCATCTAGTGGGTGCTGAGGTGCCTGTCTGGGGGTGCCCAGACCCACGGCGAGGGCATGGGCTCTTCTAATAGGTGGGAAGGGCTAGAGGGGGCTTCATGGGAACCAGGGGAGGAACACCCGGCCCAGCCTCCCGGCAGAGAGTGTTTCCAGCAGGGAGACCTGCATAGGCCAAGGCCTGGCAGTGGGTGACTGGTGTGGTAGGTCACAGCTCCCACGGCCAGGCTCAAACCTGAGAAGTCCCCCGGGGCAGAGCCACCCTGGTGACCACTTTCCTCCATCTCCCTGCAGTGGGCTGGGGGCCTGGAGTTAAGCAGACAGCACAGCGGACAGCGACTAGTTGGGGGGCGGGGGGGGGGGGGGGGGGGGGCCCTCGGGCCCCCCCCCCCCCACACACTGCCCTGATCCGGGGAGGAGCGACCCCAGCCTGCTCTGTTTCTGCAGCTTTTGAGACCCGCTGCCCAAATGGGAAGAAGGTGATCCAGTACAAGAGGGTGAAGCTGGAGAAGTGGGCCCCATATCTCAACAGCAACGGCCTCGTGTGCCGCCTCACCACCTACGAGGACTTGGAGTGTAAGGGGGGCAGCCCCGCCCGTGGGAGCAGGAGAGCCGGGGTCCCCATCCCGGTGTGTGACCTCGGGCACGTCGCTGCCACTCTCTCGGTGTGAGTGCGGGCCCTGCCGGCCTCTGTGCTGGGCAGGTGGAGGCCAGGGGAGCCGGCCTGGCTGCACCAAGTACCCATCGCGCCCCGCAGGTACCAAGACTTTGGAGATAAAGGAGTGGTTTCAGAATCGGGAGGACATGCTGGAGCTGAAACACATAGACAAGAGCACAGGCCTGAATGTCGACTACTTCAAGCCAGGCCACCCCCAGGCTCTGCGTGGTGAGTGTCCAGCTGGGAGGCCGGGGTGGGGACGCTTCTCATTCCTGGAGCAGCCTCCATGTGGCTGGCCTGTGCTGGGAGGAGCCAGTACCCAGGCATCCGCAGGGCTCTTAGGCGGCAAGCAGTGTACTTCGCCTCTGCCTCCCTGAGCAAATCAGATGTGTGGGAGGTCAGGAGAAGTGCAGAAAATCCAAGGAAATGTGACAAATGTCCCTCCAGGAAAGTCAAAACTAGGGCCACGGGGCCCATTCTGTGGCTAGGCCTAGGCACACAGGGGGGGGGGGGGGTCACATTTCCAAGGGGTCAGAATACCGAGCAGTAAAACCAATGAATGTGCTCCGCAAGGACGATGCAGCAGGGGGTGGAGGTGTGGCCATGAGCCCCAGAGTCTGGGAAGTGAGGGAAGGACATGTGT
Organism: Herpailurus yagouaroundi; assembly: GCF_014898765.1. Classification (NCBI taxonomy): domain Eukaryota; kingdom Metazoa; phylum Chordata; class Mammalia; order Carnivora; family Felidae; genus Herpailurus; species Herpailurus yagouaroundi. The sequence continues at coordinate 10,769,916 of NW_024412421.1, forward strand.
TGGGAGAGAATCAACAGCCCTAACCGAAGACTCACAAAAGAAAACCACAGTGTCAATATACATCTAAAAAAAATTATCAATCTCACTTGGTAGTTGAAGTGAAAAGAAAGAAAAGGAAGAAAGGAAGGAAGGAAATCCATAAGGGACCATCTTACGAGCCTCATGTTGGCAATGATGAAGAAAACGGTCCTACTGGGTGTGAGCAAACACATTTGCCCCCTGTCACTGTTGGTAGGACAGAAAATTGGTGCAATGTCCCTGGAAAGCAGTTGGGCAAAATAATCAATAGTAGCTTCCAACGATGCTTTCTAAAAAATTTTTTAATGTTTTTTTAATTTATTTTTGAGGGAGAGAGAGACAGACAGACAGAGCATGAGCAGGGGAGAGGGAGAGAGAGAGGGAGACACAGAATCCGAAGCAGGCTCCAGGCTCGGAGCTGTCAGCACAGAGCCCGACACGGGGCTCGAACCCACGAGCGGCAAGATCCCAGACCTGAGCCGAAGTAGGACGCTCAACTGACTGAGCCACCCAGGTGCCCCTCAACTATGTATGCTTTTTGACCAGCAGTGCTACTGCTGGTATTTGTCCTGAGCAAATAATGGGCAAGAATGAAAAATGCATGATGCAGATGTTCAACATGGTGTCGTTTATAATAACGAAAAGGACAGAGGCAACCTAAATACTCAGCAGTAGGGGATTGGTTACAGAACTCGTAGTCATCCATGAGCATTCACGGGCATGCCTTGTCCCTGGGGTCTGGGGTTGGGTTCTCAAGCCAGTGGCCAGAGCTCCTGGTCTCACCCTGCTGACCTCCCGGACCCTGTCTCCCACTACAGTGCACTCGTACAAGTCTATGCAACCTGAAACGGACCGCATCATGGAGTTTTACGACAGAGCCCGTGTGGACGGCCTGGTAAAGCGGGAGGAGACATCGAAGACCATGACGGAGTATTACCGAGGACGGTCTGACTTCCTCTCCTATCGCCATGTCAGTTTCGGGGACAGGGTCAAGAAGTTGTCTCTGAACAGTGCAGAGTCAAACCCCCGGCCGATTGTGGTGAGCACTCACTGGGCCTGGGGCTATAGGGTGCCCACTCTCTCCGGCAGGCTGAGGTGACCCTGGGATGGGGACAGCTCTGACTCTGGAGCCACATCTTTCCCAAGTGCCCTCTCCTGTTTTGTGACCCTGAGGCTGTCAGATGCCAGGCTGTGCCCTCAGCCACTGGGCCATGGATGTGTTACTTCCTTACTATTATAAAAAGTGCACACTCGGGGCGCCTGGGTGGCGCAGTCGGTTAAGCGTCCGACTTCAGCCAGGTCACGATCTCGCGGTCCGTGAGGATCTCGCGGTCCGTGAGTTCGAGCCCCGCGTCGGGCTCTGGGCTGATGGCTCGGAGCCTGGAGCCTGTTTCCGATTCTGTGTCTCCCTCTCTCTCTGCCCCTCCCCCGTTCATGCTCTGTCTCTCTCTGTCCCAAAAATAAATAAACGTTGAAAAAAAAAATTTAAAAAAAATTAAAAAAAAAGTGCACACTCGTGACCAAACATTTAGAAAATATGGAAAAATATAACAAGAAAAGGAAAAGTATCTCGGGATGGTATCTCTCAGATATTGCCATGTGTTAATAGGTTTGGTTTTGAGAGTCTAAGTCTAACTGAGGTGTGTGTGTGGTGTGTGTGTGCGAGGGAAGGTAGAATCCCTGCATCACTCACTTAACATTAAATTTGCACTTTTTCCTCTACATCATTACAAATTATTTGGCAACTGTGTTTAACGGCTGTATACCAAAGAGGCTCTTCCTGGAAGTAAGGGATGTTTAATGATAAAGCAGGGTGCTTGGAGAGGTGGTGAGCTCCCCATCTCTGCAGGTGAGCAAATAGAATCTTGTGGAGAGAGCTAGAGAAGAAACGCCGCACCATACAGGGCTGAGGTGGCCGGGTGCTGAGAACCCACGGAGCCAGAGAGCCACTGTCTGGCTGGGAAGGACTGCTCCATATAAAGTCCCAAAAGCCCCCAAAGCCCAGTGTCCGATTGTCCTTTACTTCCACCCTCAGGGGTGTGCACAGAGAGCCCCTTCCCCACCTCCCATCCTATGATGATCTGGCCTCCCAGAAAATCACAGAGCGGTTTGCCCGCAACCCTGAGCAGCCTGCGGATGAGGATGTGGCGGAACGCGTGTTTCTGATCTCGGAGGAGCGCATCCAGCTGCGCTACCACTGCCGTGACGACCACATCACGGCCTCCAAGCGCGAGTTCCTGCGGCGCTCCGAGGTGAACCACAAGGGCAACAAGATCGTCATGACGCCCGACATGTGTATCAGCTTTGAGGTGGGCCTGGGCGCCGTGGCTGGCCCGGGTGGGCCGGGTGGGTGAGGAGAAGTTCCCGGGGCCCTCTGCCATCCCAACGACTTGGGGAAACTGGGATGGAAACTCATGGTTCCCAGCCCGGAAATTCATCTCTGCCCCTTGGGAAAATCAAGAGCTCCCATCTGGGGACCTTCATCTTTGCAGCTCCTCTGAAAATCTGCCCTTTTTCCATCAAGAAAGGCAACCCAGCAGGCTACTCTCCTTATTCGTCCTCCCCCCCAGTCCTAGACCAAGCTGACCCCAGATCCCGGACCAACACTGGAGTAGGAGAAGGTCCTACCACCTCTGAGGAGCTGGCTTTCCTCACTCTTCTGGCACATTCCTTAGTCCCTCTGAGCTTCCAGTTCACCTTCTTTTATAATCTATACTTTCATAGATGAAGAAGCTGAGGCCCAGAGAGGTCAAGCAAGTTGCTTGTTGTCACACAGCTAGAAAACGGCAAGGGAAGATTTGAACCCAAGCAGTCTGGCTCCAGAGTCTGCCCATGACCCTAGCCATTGCTGCTTCTCCTTGTCACTGTGGTTGTGGTTGTCCCAGGTGGAGCCCACGGAGCACACCAAGAAGCTTCTCTACCAGTATGAGGCCATGATGAAGCTGAAGAATGAGGAGAAGTTGTCCAGACATCAGGCCTGGGAGTCGGAGCTGGAGGTGGTCCCGTGGTGAGGGTGGGTGGGTGGGTGGGAGGAGGCAAGGGTAGAGGGTGTCTTATCCATGCCATCCCCCGCTTTCCAATTTAGGTGCTGGAGATCCTGAAGCTTCGAGAGGAGGAGGAGGAGGAGCACAGGCTGACCATCTCCATCTATGACACCAAGCGCAACGGGAAGAGCAAAGAGTATCGGGAGGCCATGGTGAGCCTCATGTCCTGGCCCAGGCCCTGGCTTTTCCTGGACACCGCTGCCCCCCGAGGCCTCCGGGACAGTGAGGACAATCAGGGACTCTGCCAGGGAGCTCCTTATAGGGGACAAAGCTATTGACACCACTGTGGCCCTCCTTGCTGTTGAGCTGACCGTTTCTGTGATGAACACCAAAGGGTGCTCAGGATCCAGAAGGTCTCCCTCCACCTCCAGGGGCTGTGGCCTGTGGCCAAGCCAAGGCCCTCTGCCACATGGGAAAATAATGGAAATCGTGTACGCACCTCCACCCAGGGCTCCCCTCAAGGTCAGGACCTGGGCCGGTAGCCCCAGGGAGCCCACTCTGGCCACAGGCCTGAGTTCTCGGGCACCTGCCGCACAGGACTTTCGGGTGATACCCTCGGGTTGCAAGGCCCAGCTGGGTTTTCAAGGCCAGCTTCTAAATCTGCTTCACCCACCAAGTGTGGAGATTTCTAAAAATAGTTTGGGGTTGTCGAGGCAGGACAGGGCATTAGACCACTCACTGGTTCTCAGCCGATACAGGCTAGAATACCTGGGGTGAGAGAGAGAAAGAAGGGAGTTATTGGCAATTTTTGATTTACCGTTACTATGATCACCATTTATTACCATTTATTCAACAAGCATCGGCTGAGCGTTGGTTATTTGCCGGGGCTCAGGCAGAGAGATGTGAATTCAGGTATGCAGAGTTGGCTGTTACCGACTGTGACCACTGCTACGAGGGCCGGCACAAAGGGCCCCTCCGCGGCCTCCGTCCCAGAGGCACCAGGCCCTGGGATCTGGATTTAAGGCCTAGTTTTGTGTCATCACATGTTGATGCAGAGCTAGTCAGGAGGTCTCTGCGGCTCCTGCTGGTCCAGCTGACCCTCCCCCTCCCCCCCACAGGAGCGCGTGATGCACGAGGAACACCTGCGGCAGGTGGAGGCCCAGCTGGACTATCTGGCCCCCTTCCTGGCACAGCTCCCGCCGAGTGAGAAGATGACACGTTGGCAGGCCATGCGTGTCAAGGACGAGTGCCTCAGTGACTTTAAGCAGCGGCTCATCGACAAGGCCAACCTCATCCAGGCCCGGTTCGAGAAGGTGCGGCCAGGGCCTGGGCAGGGGAGGGAACCTCGGCATCCTCATCCAGAAAATGGACTCGGGGCTGTCTGCTCGCCATCTCCACACTTTTGAGGGAGCAGTGAGGGGGAATGAGTCAATCAGTGCTTGGAATTTTCCAGAAGACCGAGTTGTCCTTCCTCGTTGTTTGCTGGGTGGAAGCAGGGAGGGAGGGGTGGAGGGGTGGAGAGGTGGGGGGTGGATGGAGGGGTGGTATATTATAACAACCCCTAGTCCTCGCTGCATTTCATATTCAGCTACGTGCCATGTAGTTTCCATGCATTATCTCCTTTAACCTGCACACAATGCTCTCTGGTGTGTGCAAGGGTATACAGTGCCCTTCATTCTGCAGACAAGGAATTGGAAGCTCTGAAAATATTGGAAACTTGTTCACCAGGCTCTCAGTCTTGAGGCCTGCTCCTCATGAACACGACACGTCTCTAAATGTGACCCCCCCACTGGCTCCCATGCAAGACATTGTGTGGCCCCTGCCTCTGCCGCTCTGGCTTCTGTGGATGGTGGTAGCAAGGCCGGCCCTCATCGACTCCTCTGCTCTCTGCTCCCCATGCCCGCAGGAGACCCAGGAGCTGCAGAAGAAGCAGCAGTGGTACCAGGAGAACCAGGTGACCCTGACGGTCGAGGACGAGGACTTGTATCTGAGTTACTGCTCTCAGGCCATGTTCCGCATCCGCATCCTGGAGCAGCGGCTCAACCGGTGAGGGACGGGGGAGCTGGACAGGACCATTAGGAGGCTGGAGCAGAGCGTTGTGAACCCTCACCACCTCCTGTTCCTGCCTCTGATTTCAGGCACAAGGAGCTGGCCCCGCTGAAGTACTTGGCTCTGGAGGAAAAGCTCTACAAGGACCCACGCCTGGTGGAGTTCATGAAAGTCTTTGTTTGATGCCCGCCATGGGGCCTTGGCCAAAGCTGCCAGGGCAAGAAACCTCCCCCACAGCCTGGCCCCTGTGCCCCCCACACCCGGAAAATGACAGTCCACTTGGGCGACCTCACTGCCACACCGCCTCCCTGTGACCCTGTCTGTTCCTGCTTCTCATGACCTTCCCGTAAATAAACACCCTTTGAATTTGCTGCTTGCACCCCATGTTTAGTCTTTATAGCCTAGGGGCCACCATCTGCCCACTCACCTTGGCCACCTTCTTTATTTGCTTCCTGTCCGTCTTCCCATTGGAATGTTGAGTCTTTGCAGCACCTCTGCAGATGGTCCCACAGCCACCTTCAAACAACTGGTTAGATCTCAATGTGGCTAGGGTGGCCCAGCTGACAATGTGGGAATGGCAAAGCCAAGGTGCATGCTCCAGGACCTGGGGGCTCCATATTAGACTGCCAGGAACAGCGCCCAGCTCCTCTTCTTACCAACTACTATTTAGCCATCTGTGAAATGGCATGGCGTTGTTGTCTTCCATAACACTTGTAAATCAGAGAGGGCTGGAAACGGCACTTAGAAAGCACTCAATGTTAGCTTAAAAAGTGGCCAAGAAACACATGAAAGTGTCAAATTCATTAGTCATCAGGGATATGAAATGCCACCACAAACCCAGCAGTATGTATACCATGAATACGTGTCAGGAGGATAAGAAGCAAATGGAACTCTCCCGTAGCTTTCCCAGTGGAAGGGTCAATCTGTACAACCACTTTGGAAAACTGGAGGTATCTAGGACTAAGCTTTGGCCCAACAATTCTGCTCCTAGGTTCCATTCCATCCACCCATCCATCCACGCTCCCCCATCCATCTATTCACCCGCTCATCCAATGAACAAGAATGATGAACAACTCAACCAAGATGCACATATACATCCACTAAAAGGCATGTACTAGAACATTCATGGCAGCACTATTATTAGTACCAAGCTGGAAAGAACCCAAATGCACATCAAGAGTAGAATGGAGACATATATTGTGGTCTTGAGAGATTTTTGTCATAACTGTATGGGAATGCTCCTGGCTTCTAGTGTGTAGAGCCCAGGCATACTGTTAAACATTCTACAATGCACAGGACAGCTCCCTGCTACAAAAAAGGATCTAGCCTAAAATATCAGTAATGGTAAGGTTGAGAAACTCTACTTAGGCTCAGTGAAAATGCATGAACTATAAGCCACATGGAGATTCCTCATATACAATATCAAAAGATTTCCAGATACAAAAAAAGTACATGCTGCCTGATTCCATTTATATGGGGGGCGGGGGGACCCAGACAAATTAATTGATGGTATTAGAAATCAGGATAATCACTGCTCTTGGGGTGTAAGGTTCGTGAATGTGAGGGAGCACCATGGGGGGCTTCTGGGAAGTTTGTAATGTTCCTGACCTGAGCATGTTCAGTTTGTGAAAACTCACTTTGACACTTAGAGTCTATGCCCTTTGGAGCATGTGCATGATACTTCAGTACAAAGTATTTTAAAATGCTGATCCTGAATCTAATCAAGTTTTAACTTCCAATTTACAGGAAATTCAGAGGGAAAGAAACAAAAATAAACAACACTAGAAGGAAACAAAATCATAATGTGGGACAGTCTACAAGGTAAAAGTCCTGATCAATCTCTTCAAAAGATCAATGTTTAAAAAAAAAAAAAAAAGTTGGACTGGAACAAAATGAGTTAAAGAGCCAGGTGTGGTGAATCTTGTTTCCTAGTTAGAAAAAGTTTTACATAGCTTTCGGGGATGATTGGGGAAATCTGGACTGCATGTTAGGGAGTTATTAGTTTGTTGTTGCTGTTGTTTTAAATGTGGTGATTTAATGCTTATCAGGACCAGAGCCTTATTGTTAAGAGGTACGTGCTCAGCATTTTAGTGCCACTGAGGGCAAAAATGTCTTGATGTTTACAACTTTCAAATCACTCAGCAAACATACATACATGAACAAAGCAAATACGGAAAAATGCTAGCAAGTGTTGGATTATCCACCAGGTGAATTATACTATTAAAACTATTACACATCATTGTAGAATTCTTTGCAAGTTTTCTCTGGGAAGTTTTTCACAATAAAAAGTTGAGGGGAAATACAGAGTGGACAGCTTTGATCAATCAGATTTTATTCTGCTCATCTAGTCCTCTTTTGATACCTCTCTCCACTCACTTCCCAAAAGCACAACGTGAGGGTGGACCCTCTGCCTCTCTCTGGCAGGGGGTGCAGTACCGTGGAGAAATCCGCAGACTTTGCTTTAACAACAACGGTTCAAATCCGGACACCATTCTTTTTTATCGTGTGGCCTATTACAAGCGCGTTAATCTGGACCTCAAGTGTCCTTATCCGTAAATCGGAACAGGAATTCCTACTTCTTAGGATTGTCAGGTGCGTTACAAGAGATCAAGCTGCCCTGAGCTGCAGTGAGCGGCTGGCGGATAAACGGGGAGGTTCGGGGGTCTTTAGGCACCAGGCCCTGGGCATCACCAGTGGGCTCGAGTCCCTAATGAGCGGTTCAAAGGCGGCCTGGCCACGTGTGGGGCCCCCGGCTCCAGCCGGTCAAGGCCCTTCCCTAAGCCCTTCCTGCCCACGAATCAAATGAAGCCGGCCTCTCTCTGATTTCTGGTTGGTGGTGCCTTTAAGGTGGCAGCCCACACATCCATTCACCGACGCCGGGCCGTGGGGGCAGCACCCGGGATCATGCTCCGTCTCCCTGAAGGTCTCCAGTCCGAGCCAGAGAAGAGGAGTAAAGTTCTTAGACCACCGCAGCACCGCCCCCGACTAGAGGGAAGGAGCAGGAACTACCGCAAAGTGATAAAACTTCACCTCCTCGCCCCCCTCCAAGATGGAAGCTCCGTGGCTTCACGCTGCTCCCGATGTCCCCGCCCCATTGGCTACTTGGGAACTGGGTTTTCCAATAAGGCTTAAGCTTATTGGTTAAATTGGGACGGTTGCTAAAGCGATTGGCGCAGCCGGCATTGGACGGCGGCTCGAAATGCTTTCAAACGCGAATTAAGTTTGAGGAAGAGAAGGAGAGCGGAGGAAAGGGAAAGTTTGAGGTGGAGGCGGGACCAAGGAAATGACAGCCCTCATTGGTTAATTAGAAGCCGAGGGGAGGCTCTTGAATTCTCCTTCCTCGTGATTAGTCCCAATTCAGGAAAAGAGGGCGGGTACTTAGGAAAAGCGGCAGAAGCGCCTTCTTCGATTGGTCAAGCCTGGCTGGAGGTGGAGCGCTCGCGGCGGCTCATTGGTGCGGGTGGTGAGGAGGGCGGGGCTCTGAGCGGAGGTTTTGTTGTGAGGGTCGGTTGTCAAGCAGCGGCCAATCAGGGCAGGGGATGGAGGCAAGTGGGGGTCGCGCCTGGAGAGGAGCCTCGGCCTCCGGAGCCTCAGCTGCAGGTGGAGTGGGCGAGGGGGCGAGGAGGAAAGGGGGCCTATGGGCCTTGGACCCGGGCACTCCAGGCCGGGCCGAGCCGCGCCGTGGCGGAGAGAGCTCCGGGCGGGGGGAAATTGGAGCCCGTGCCCCGCAAGCCGAGAGGAGTGGGAGGATTTGGCGAGGCCGTGGGACCAGCCCCAGCCTCGGGACGGGCGGGACTGGCGGGACGGGCTTGGGGGCCGGAGGAGAAAACCCGGGAGGCCGGAAGCGGAGCTGGGGGTCTGCAGGAGGATGGGCGGTGAATAGGGACACTGGAAGCAGGAGAGTGAATGAATGGGGGGATACTGATAGCAGAGTGGGGAGGGAAATAAAGGGGGTCTGGTGAGGCAGGGGTCAAGTTAGGGAGCCCAGGAGACAGGATATGCACGGATGGGGGACACAGGCAGCAAGGAGAAAGGGAACAAACGGCCAACTAGAGAGGCAGAACTGGGGAATCCAGGAGAGAGGGGACAGACAGGAGAGGGTTCGTGGGAAAGAGGCTTGGAAGAAAAGGGTAGAAGGCTTCATGAGGTGGCCTTTTAGAGTTGAGGAGTCATACCGACTCATGCCCAGACTGGAGACCTAGTTCCCAGTCTGTCCTTGGGTATTGCTAGGGCCAGGAGTAGTTTCCTTGCCACGAACGGAGGGATTGGACCCTCGGGGCCCTCTTTGAGATTCTACCCAGAGAAGACTTAAATGCCTGTCTCTGGAGTGCCTCTCTTGGGCCCATAAGCTTAGCCTCTGACTCCACCCCCTTGCCATAGCGTCAGACACAGCAGTCATTCCCAGAGATCTGTCTGAACTGCGGACATGTGGTCTTCCCCGCCCCACTGCGGCTGCTGCACTTCAGGCGGCCAGCCTCCTGGAACAGAGCCTCCTCCCATCCCATCATCCCGGCATCTGGGAGGACCTTTTTTCCCTGGGTCCCAAGTCACCCTGCCTGAGGTGCCTCCTCCAGATTCTCAAACAGTGCAGCTCCTGGCTCTGGTGGCTTTGGTGGGTGTCTCTTTGTCAAGTGGCCTTGGTGATCCAGGGAGCTGCAGCTGTAGTTCTGCAAGCCCAGAGTTTGGCGAACTCATACCAAGTGTTTTCTAACAAGCCATCGTTTCTGTCTGTGTTCCAGCCCAGGGTTGAGCTGAGATGGCTCAAGCCTGACATTCCACAATCCACAATCCTGACGGGCACACACAGGCTGTTGCTGTGGCTGCTGTGAATGATTTAAAACCAGGAGGCAATCCGGAGCTGAGAGTCGAGGCATTCCCTCTGCCTGGATGTGTGGGAACTCCTTGCCAACTTGATTGGCGGATCCTGGGGGGGATCCACCCCCACCCCTGGAGGAAAGCACAGTCTATTTTGTGGGCAGAGCTTCAGGTGCAGCCGGTTGAAGGATGGCCACCCCCGTGGTCACCAAGACAGCCTGGAAGTTGCGTGAGTGGTTTTCTCTCTTTTTTTCTTGTTCACCCCGTTTATTCTGTTAGCTACTTGTTGCTGGAGAGCCAGAACCCCCAGCTTTGTCTCCTGTTCTTGGCACAGAGAGAGACTCCCAGCTTTGCAGTAAGATACACCAGGAAGCAAATCATGACTTTGGCCCTTCTTAGCTGGGTGACACTGGGCAGGTGACTTAACCTCTCTGAGGCTTAATTTCCTGTCTGTGTAGTGAGATGATCACACCTACATTCCAGAGTTGCTGTGAGACCCAAGCGAGGTGGTGAACATAAAAGCAACTCTCAGCGCAGTTAGGCTGACAGGCGGGATTAGAGAAATGCCAAGAGGTGTTCTTGGCATTTGCAGACATCTCACGAGTCGGGCTGCCCCCATGAGGTGGGGCATCTTAGAGCGGGGGTGGGGGTGAGAGGGGAGGCTGAGGGGTGCTGGCAAAAGGGTCTGGAATGTGACTGAGCAGCAACATTACCCACCTTCACATTATTCTCCACTAGCAGTTCTAAACGTTTTGATCTTTGTACCTCTTTTTACTCTTCAAAATTGTTGAAGACCCTGACGGCTTTTTGTTTATGGGAGTTATCCATATTTACACGTTAGGAATTAATACCCAGACATTTTAAAACACAGGCATATACAGTCAAACATGCCATTTGTGATGATGTCATCACATGTCTTCCCCCCCCAAAATCCCATGTATGCTTGTGAGCAAATGAGAGGGTAAAAGTCACGTACCATCTCGGTGTTATTCTGAAAATAGTTTTCTCTTGGACCCCTGGAAAGGATCTTGAGGATCCAAAGGTCCCTCTGACCTATAATAACTGGTTGGCATAGATTTGCTGTGCCCACACTGGTCACCTTTTGCTATGAGCTCTCCCTGAGCTGTTTTCGGAAGCTGTGCAAGGCTCCTCTGAGCTGTTTTCAGAACCTGGGCAAAGCCCTTTGCTGGATCTTAGTGTCCTCATGTGTAAAATGAGAAGTTTGGGCAGTTTCAAATTGTTCTTAGCCCTAGGGTTCTGGGAGAACCCTGTTATGGACTCCCAAGGAGAGTACAGTTTGGACAGAGTGGCTCTGTAATTTTGGGGCTTATATATTCCCTCATAGCTGGTCTTTCCTGAGCATAGAATCAGGCACTGAGGAGGCAGTCTGGAGGGGGGGTGTGGCGTGCAAAATAGATGAGGTCCCTGTGCAGCGGGGCTCAGAGCCTGGGGAGAGCAACAGGCAGGAATCAAATAACCACACCCCTCCATTTCTCCTTCCTTCTCTGATTCCAAGCTGAGACCTGTGCTTCAAGTCCATTAACTAGATAATGGTCAGGGTAGGGGAGTGCTTAGGCTGCCTAAATAGCACCTACAAAGGCCCTGGGGCAGGAAGCTCGGTATGTTGGAAGGGCTCAAAGAAGGCTGCCGCACAGCAGTGGAGAGAGTGTGTCACATGAGGCTGTTGGGGCCTTTGGGGGCACTTGTCCATGGGACCCCAGCCCTTCTGAGGCCCTGGCTTTATCTTAAAGGTAAGATCAAGCCATCAAAGTGTTCAAACAAGAGGTAATATGATCAGGCATGTCGGTTCTGCTGACAAGTTCATGTGCATAGCAGCCGCCATGAGTATAAGCTGTCTGAAGATCCAAAGCCAAATGATCCCTGCTCCTTGTGGCTTTAGAGTCCAGCAAAGATCAGAAGGTGCTAGGCCAGTTTGGGTGATTGAAATCCAATTCTCTGCACCTTCCATTTAGGATGCAAATCCTCAGCACCTCTGTCAGAATGCAGTGTCCCCGGCTCTAGCTGGGACGTGGGGCCCAGGTTGTGCCAACTGAGCTTGAGAAACTGGCACAGGCCTGGGCCAGGGGGTGGAGCAGCAGCCATCAGCCTGGCCTGCCAAGAGATGCTGTGAGGAATTTTATTTGTTTGCACTAAAATTCGGTACCCAGGCCTGGGCCATTGGTGGTTGCTGTCCTTCAGGCCAGAGGGAGAGTTCTTAGGCCAGTGCCCCATGCCGAAGCCTCCTCTGCCTGGTGCCCATGGTGTACCTCCCTCTCCTGCTGGTCCCCGGCTCCTCCAGGGGCTCCAATCAGGCCAGAGACCCTGGTCAGGCTGCTTAGAGGGGAGTGAGCTGAGCCCCTCTAGAAAGACCCAACCTCCACATCCTTCTTACCCCAACATCTGTGGTTCTTCGAGAGGGATGCCATGTCCCAAGACCCATCTGATCAGGCTATAGCATAAACACAGGAACCTTCTCACTGTCGTTCCCCACATTCTCCCCAGTGCTGGGCCTGGAGCAGCCGCCCAGGAAACATTTATATATGAATTAAGGGGCAGTAGTCCTGAGGCCCAGAGAGGGGTGGCAGTGTGCCCAAGAAAGCCCGGTGAGGTGGAGCCTAGCCGGAGGTTTCCCTGGGAAGGGTGAGAGCCAAGGTAGACACCCAGGCCTTTAGGTAGGTCACAAGTGGAGGGCAGTGCATGCAGGGAGTGTTTTCAGAGAAGGGGAGAAGGCCCAAGGCTTGGGAACTGAGCGCTCAGGGAGAAGGTGGGTGCTCTCTTTCTGGGTTGGGAAGTCACTAGGTCCCAACAGAAGCTCTTGAACAGACAAGAGCCTGTGGCCAAAGCCCCAGAGCACCCCAGGCATCTGTCCCTACAGTGTCTAGAGGACAGAACTGCCTGTAGTTGAGATGCAGATTAGGGAGGGACTCAGCTCCCTGAGTCCAGTGATGGGGTTCCCGAGGCCTCCGCTGACACGTGGGCCTCTGCTGGGGCTGGACTCAGCCTGTGCAGGGCTTTGGCCGGGCGGGGCCCTGAGGTGGCGCATCATCTGTGACAGTGAGCCTGGGGGTCTGGTCCTCAGGGCAGTTTTGATGACATCCCCTCTGAGCCACACTTCCTGACAAGCAGCCTTCCTGGGCCCCATTTCCCACCCGCCCTGTGGTGCGAAGCCAGTGCCACAGAGACCCCCAGGCAGGGTGGAGGCCGGAGCGCAGGAGAGGCCCTCTGGGCAACGACCGCAAGCCCTTTTCCTCAGCGTCACCCAAGCCGGCCTCCCGGTTGCCTCAGTGCGTCGGCATATTGGGGTTTTCCCTATGCTGGTGTGGGGAGACCTGTCCTCTGTCCTCCTCATTCCCAGGAGGAAGTCACTTAGGGCCTGGCTTCGAGGCCTGGGCTGCCTCTTAGCTCCTTGCTCATGTTTGTTCCCTTTGGAGCACTGATGAGACCCTCTGTGGTTTACGTCTGCTTCCCCTCTGCAGCTTCAGCAGTCCTGGCTAGGGGCCCTCATGGCTGCCCACCGGGGCCATACCTCCCACTCTGTCTGGTCAGCCCTCACTCCCACCCCTCACACCCGGGCCTCCCACCCCCAGGCAGCCCACCCGCCTATGCCTGCCGGGGCCCCCAGTGCCCACTCTCTGTGCCTTAGCCTTGCTAACAACCACTGAGCACGGCTTAACAGAATGTTCTCAGGGAATCCTCAGCAACTCAATGAACCAAGCACTGTTATTACCTCCATTTACCAGAGGAGAAACCCAGCCCTCAGAGAGGGTAAGTGACTACTCTAAGGCCACACAGCCTACAGTAGCAGAGCTCAGACCAGAACCTGGTCCATGATTCTGAAGCTGGGGGCTGAAGCCCTGGGTGAGCTCACTTGGAGATAGCTTGTCTAGAGTTGACCTGGATGGTCCAAGTATGTTCTCCAAAGTGGGTTTATGTGTGTAGCAAGCAGCCCGAGAGAGATGCTTAGGTGGTATGTGGGTCAATATTTTTTCTTTTAATAATTGTTTTTGTTTTGTATTATAGATAAAGTATAATGAACATATCAATCTTGTGACTTTATGAATTTTACGGCTTAATTGTCTTTATTTAGAAAGAGCTAAATACAAAAGGCAAGTCATTTTTTTAAGTTGAGCATGGTAAGCATAAAAATACTATCAGTTTATATGCAGAAAAAGGAGAAAACCGTCAGGCCGGAGTGTGGGACAGGAATGCCTGAGGTTGAGAAATAGTCACTCCTGCCTCAGGTGCAAGGCCTGTCCCAGCAGCCAGGCCTCGGCTCATGGCAGGGTGTCACCAAAGGGGAGCTGTAGTGGGCAGAGCCCTCTGCCTGGGCTTCACGTGCCAGGACCAGGGGCCGCCTTCTCTGAATGCCTTTTCCTCCTGTCCTTTCTCGTGTAGAGGAGATTGTTGCCCACGCCAGCAATGTGTCCTCACTGGTATTGGGCAAAGCCTCCGGGCGGCTGCTGGCTACTGGTGGAGATGACTGCCGTGTCAACCTGTGGTCCATCAACAAACCCAACTGCATCATGGTGAGCCTCGCTAGCCTGCGGGAAACAGGACAAAAGCCCAGGGAGGGGACGGGCTTGGGGAGCAGGGGGGGGTCGGGGCTTGGGGAGCAGGTGGCTTTGCAGGCTCTGTCGGGTCTGGGGCACCCGGAGGCTAGGGGGACACAGCACGACATCAGTGCCCACCTCCCCGGCCCGCAGCCGTCTGCTCAAGGGAGGCCCAGGACAGCCCCGATGGCTGGGACGGCAGCTAGCCCTCAGGAACGGGGAAGTCCCCTGCTGGTGGACAGAATTCCGGGGAGTCTGTGTGAGAAAAGCTAAAATGAGCCCATGGGCTCAAGATTGAGGTTTGCCCGCTGGCCCATCCACCCACCCGTCAGCTGCGCTCGGAGGTTACTTTGAATCGTTCCCCGTCTCCTTCCACAAAAAAGATTTGAGGGTACCAGGTTGAAGCTGATTAGCGAGCTGGTTCTTTAATAACACTTTCTCGCAGGCACACAATGAATTCATTGCCCCAAACTGCCTCCAAAACAGGAAAAGATAAAGGAGAAAAATACAAAAATGAATTATATCTATTTCCATCATCCAAAGACCACTACACTTGGTATTTTGGTCTCTGCCCTCTGGGTGCTGATACAGATACATATACAGGCATACATATGCACACGTGCAAACGTGCACACATGCGCATCATGGCAATATATAACCATATATTTTTGGACCACTATCTTATTCCTCTGTAGCCTGGAAAGATAACAGTCTTTATTGTTTGCGAGCATTTTCCGGTGTCAACAAATATCCTTCCACAGCGTGATTTTTAATGACTTCCTGGTATTCCATTGTAGGGATGAGCCGGAATTAGCTTAGCCGTTGCCCTGTTCCCGGCCTAAAGGTTATTTCCAGTGCTGTGGCTCTGCTCAGCTACAGAGGGGAACATCCTCATCTACCTCAATCTTTGAACAGATCTGCGATGGTTGCATTATCTGAGGGTGTGCACTTTTTAAAAAGCTTTCGAAACATATTGCCAAATTGCCCTCCAGAAATCAATTTATATTCTTGCCAGAAGAATGGGGACCTGCCCTCCCCCCCCACCCCCCCACGACCTTGCCAGCGCAGGGTATTAACATTCTTATGATTCTCGGCCACGTGAAGATAAAGATAAGGGATAGGAAGTGATTTTTTTTTTTTTTTTTTTTAGTAGAAACTTAATCACCTCAGTATTTCTGTGAGATGCAGCCAAGAACTGAGATCCAAGCTGAATCAGGGCCAGGGTAAAGAACAGAATTGAAATTGCTTTGTTTTGCTTCACTTTATTCTTGGGATTCAAGTGTGTCCTACCCCCACCCCCAAAATGCCCAAGTAACACATACTGATTGAAAACGAATCAAAAAAGACCAACCAAAATGGACGTGAGGTGACCCCATGCTCGCGTCCCCCGCCAGACGGTCAGCCTGCAGGCCTCCCCCCATGTCTCCCCTGCTTACACACTGCATACCAGGCCTCTCAGCTCCTCACCCCCACCACCTTCTTGCTCACCTTCGGATTCAGGCCCATGCTACGCCCCCTGTAGACGGTCCACTTTTACCTGTTTGTGTGTTTCTGAGGATGTGTGAGCTTCGTATAGTTCAGTATCCAAATGATCCAGGGTAAGCAGTGAAAGGTCTTCTTTCCTCCCCCGATTCCCACTTTCTTCCCTACGGACCACCACAGCACAGTTTCTGGTTAGTTTATATCCTTCCAGAATTTTCCCCCTTCTTTTTTTTGTTTTTGTTTTTGTTTTTGTTTTTTTAATATACAGACAGTATTCTGTATACACCGTTCACCTTTTCTCACCTGAAGTGTCATGAAGATGAGTCTTTATTATAATTCGGACGGTTCCCTCATTCATTTTTATGGCCAAGTAATAAGTTTTCTGTTGCATGGAGGACCACAGCTTAGCTGACCAATTTCCTCCGATGGGCACTTATATGGCTTCTAGTCTTTTGTGTAAAAGATTCGCTGCGGTGAACGACCTTGTGTCTATTTTGTTTGCCATGTGTTTGAGCGTGTGCAGAGGAGGCCCCCAGAGGTAGGGTTGTGGCATGCAGGGAATGTGCATTTCTAAGTGTGGACACATTTTGCCCACTGGCCCCCCATGGAGTTTCTACTCATTTATACTCCTACTGGTGACGTCTGTGAGTCACACAGGCTGCTTGTGACTGTCTGGCCTTTGGGTAGTTCTGCTGGGGAGCAGTTTCCCCTGCCATCCCCACCCCTCCCTCGGAACATCGTCTTAGCAAACAATGATGGAGTCACCACTGTGCCTCGAGGTGGTCAGTGCTGGGCGGGAGTGACAGATGCCATGGACTTCACATTCCAGCCTTCTCTCCAGAAAGCTGGAAATGCCAGCACCTCCCACCCCTCTAAGGGGCTGGGCTGGGACCTGGCTTAGCCCTGCCCCAGCCCTGCCCGGCTTTGGCCTGCGCTGAGTTGGATGAGAGTTTTTAACAGTAGAGTCACTGCCAAGCTCTCTGGGTTCCACCAGCCCCTGCCTGGGAGTGTGGCCGGGTTTTCCGCCAGGGGCAACCCCCGGGGATCCAGGCATTCCAGAGGGGTGAGGTATGTGCCATTGACCAGCCGGGCCTCGGTTCTGTCAGGGTTTCTCCTCCTGAGGAGCATGGCTGGGCAGAGTGGGAATGGAAGCAGAGCCTAGGTGGAAGCAGAGCTTAGTGGTTCGGACTCAGGGCTGGAGGGTCAGCAGCTCCCCTGTAAGGGGCCCAGGGCCATTTGGGCAAATGATGTCCTCATCTGGGGCACACCGGGCAGCGGGAGGGCTTTGGAGCGTGACCGGGCTCTGGCTCCCTTTGGGCCCTGGAGGCCGAGGCCCAGAGAAGTGGCTGCCCAGCCTGCATGCGGGAGAGCCTCGGTGTGGCTCCGTGGAGCACAGCCTCCCTGCTGAGCCACCTCTTGCTGATGCCCTTCCTGGGGAGCCAGAAACTGGGGCAGCAGCGGGGGCTTCTCCACACAGTGCCCTGAAGCTGCTACCCTCTCTCCACAGAGCCTGACAGGTCACACGTCCCCAGTGGAGAGCGTCCGCCTCAACACCCCGGAGGAGCTCATTGTGGCCGGCTCCCAGTCGGGCTCCATCCGCGTCTGGGACCTAGAAGCTGCCAAAAGTAGGCATCTGCGCTTGCTTTCCCCACATGTACGCCTGCAGTCGTGTTGTCTCAGGCTCTGCTATGAGCTGCTTCCTCCGGGAAGCCTGTCCTGACTGTGTTGGGTGCTTCCCTCCTGGAAACCTGACCATACCGGGTGGCGACTGCCCACCCCCGTGAGCCCGGCAGCAGCGACGTCACTGCTGCCTCCGGGTGCTGACGCCCAGGAGGCGCCCAGGAGATGTCCCGGACACCTGTGGATGGGCGGGTGGGTGTCGGTGTGGATTCAGAACCTGGGAGGACATCAGGGGCTACGCGAGACACATGAACAAGGGTGGGGCCCGTGGGGAGAACCGGGGTGCGTGCGCCGTGAGGTGGGGGCGCCGCCTCTCAGCTCTGGGCAACCGTTGCCTGCAGGAATGGGGCCTAGGGCGGGTAGGTCTTCTGTCTCCTTGTGCTCTGTTTGTTTGAACTTGGTTTTCATCTTTATAGAAGTTGTACAGAGCTTAAAAAGCCAAATGCCGGCCATTCTCCAAATAATCATGACGGAAATGAGAAGGCTTCACCTCACTCCTTCCCATCCTCCAGGGGCCTCAACCTTCTGTCCTTCTGCCTCGTGTCTCGCTACCTCCGCTTTTCTGAGGAACATGGTATCGCGGCAACTCCCGTCCCTTCTGTCCGTCTCTTGGCTGCCTTCCTCCCACGGAAGTCAAGGAGTTAGCTCTGTGACGGGAGCCTGGCTGCGCCAGAGTCTACATTTGCCATCTTCCTTGGTTTTCTGCCTCTTTTTGCTGGAGCACGTTCTTTCATAGCTCACGGAGAGAGGGTGCGTGACGGGTTCAGTTTTAGAGACCATCCACGGCTGAAAATGACTTTATTCTACCCTCATCCTTGTTTATTTATTTTTTAGAGTTTGTAGAACTCTAGATCGGAAATAGTTTTCCCTCAGAATTTTGAAGGTGCGGCGACATCGCATGTTAGGCTCCCGTTTGGTTGCTGTTGGGAGACGCGTGCAGTTTCCTGGGTCCCGTATCTGCTCGCAGGCACTTTGTCCCGGTGTCCTGAGGTTTTGCAGTGGTGACCCTTGGTCCTATGCTAAATCCTTGCTGGGATCTTTCAGTGTGTAAACTTGCGCCTTTGCTTCCGGGCCACGTGGGGCGTCCTTGCCTTCCCTCAAAGGGGGGGCTGCCACATGGCAGCCTGGGCCCAGTGTTGCCAGCCGTACAGACTTTTTATTTATTTATTTATTTTGCCTTTTTTTTTTTTTTTTTAAACGTTTATTCATTTCTTTTGAGACAGAGAGAGACAGAGCATGAATGGGGGAAGGTCAGAGAGAGAGGGAGACACAGAATCTGAAACAGGCCCCAGGCTCCGAGCTGTCAGCACAGAGCCCAACACGGGGCTCGAACTCACAGACCGTGAGATCATGACCTGAGCCGAAGTCAGACGCTTAACCGACTGAGCCACCCAGGCGCCCCGCCGTACAGACTTTTTAAAGAGAAGCTGGGAATCTGGAACTTTCAATGGAATCCCCCC
The DNA here is from genome assembly GCF_014898765.1 of Herpailurus yagouaroundi. Lineage (NCBI taxonomy): Eukaryota > Metazoa > Chordata > Mammalia > Carnivora > Felidae > Herpailurus > Herpailurus yagouaroundi. The sequence goes on from NW_024412421.1 coordinate 10,788,954, forward strand.
GTTTCTGAACGTTGACAGCTAGTTCAGTATTTTTGCAGAACACTATGCAGGCCAACAGTGAGAGGTCCAAGTAAAACCTGTTTGCTCACTGCTTTTTGCCAGTGCCAGCATGCCGGGCGGAGGCCCTCCGGTACCTGAAGGACAGGAGAAGAAACTGTGGCGGGGGTCTTGCTGAGGTTGCTTTTTCCAGAAGAGAGCCCCCTTGCCTGGTTGAGACCCAGAGGTCTTTCTGGGCCTCTCCTGCGGTGTGTGCTCGACTTCTGCTGTAGGACAGCAGCCATCAGCCACGCATGCCCAGTGGCCAGGTTCTCTGTGCTCAAGAATAGCGGTCTTCTTACATAGATGGTCCTCAAGAGAGCTGTCACCCCTGGGCCTTTTGGGTGATGCTTGCCCGCCCGGTGATGGGCTGCATGTGCAAGACAAAGCCCCTGAGATAACAAACCGGGGCCGCGCGCTTAGTGTCTCCACGTGCGTTCCCGCTGCCCGGCCACACGCAGGAGCCAGGCAGGGCATGCCGTGCTTGGGTGTTGCTGGACTCTGGGGCCCAGGGAGGAGCAAGCTCCGGCTGGCTTGGCTCCAGCTGAGAAAGCAGAACAGCTCGGGCAGAAGGCAGTGTGCCTGGGAAGTCTCTACCTGGATCGGAGTCCCAGTGGACAGCACCGGCCATTCACCATCCACTGAGGAGCAAGGGATGAAAGGGAGGAGCCAAGGGTGCCACGCTTTCTCAGCCGTGACTACTTCACACGTGAGGGAGATGTGAGGAGCTCGAGGCAGGCAAAGAATGAAGACCGACGACCCGTGGGATTCCCGGGCCCTGGGCTCTCAGTGTTTGCTACTCTACAGGGAGCTCATTACAAACACATGGCCCAGACCTCACTCCCGGAGAACCCGATTCAGTAGTGGCTTGGGCCCAAATCTGGCTTTCAGTACGCTTCCAGATGATTCTGATGCAGAGCCAGGTCGGCAGGGCCTCCTCATTTGACACATGGGCGAAGTGGGGCCCGAGGAGGGCCCCCATAAAGACTCCGTGGCTGGGGTGGCAGAACCCGGGACTCAAATCCTGGCATCAAGACTCCCATCCTAGTGCCCTTCACCCTGCCACTCGGGGGGTTCGATGCTGGGACGGAAACCTGCCGTCAGCAGCCTTGGCGGGAAGAGCTAAGACCTCAGGCCGACCTCCACCCCTCCCATCACAGCTTAAGTGAAAACAACGGGCCAGTTGGCATCCCAGGTGCACAGGGGCTTCTAAAAGGGCTGCCTGACTGTCACGTGGGTTGCCTCGAAAGGCAGCCCATCACTGGAGGGTTTAGGCAGAGGTCGAACGGCTACTCAGGACGCCTTGGAGGTCCTCACACCGGGCAGACGGATCCAGGACGCCCCTCCACCCCGCGACTCTGGGATCCTGTGACCGAGCCCTGCAATAGCAGGACTTCCAGGGGCCCTCCCGGGACAGAAGAGCAAGGGCAGAAGTCACGCCAGAAGAATGTGGTCCTGCCTGCTTTCCACAGCGCAGCCAGAGGGCAAGGGTGGGTCAGCCCAGCCATCCCACAGGAAGGTAGCCTGCGTTTCGTGAATCTGGCCCACACAGGGGTGGAACCGGCCACATCCTCTCGGGGCAGGGCTGGAGTTTGGAAGCCTTGCCGTGGGGTGCAAAGCAAGTGGGCTGGGAGGTGGGCGTGGCCTGGAGCAGGGGCTAGCACACGTCTGTACCCTCCGGCCCCGGATTTGGCCAGCAAAACAGCCCCTGAGCCCCCCGTGGCATGTGACGGCTCCAGAGAGTGGGGAGAGGCGGCCGCTCAGGTTTTGGTGGTTGAATTAGATAGGCAACAGATGTGGTGGTTGAATTAGTCAACAGATGTGTGCCTCGTCACACTCTGGAGGAGCTAAAAATGGGTCGGTCCTAGCTTGGCGCCTGACAGGGCCTGCTGCAGAGTGGCAGCGAGTAGGATGGGTGGATGTGGTGGGCGGGGGGCTGCACTTTGACCTCAAGGCAGATAAAGACCGGAGCAGCTCATTTGATCCTGCCCTTAGGTGCACCTGGCTCCGTGTTAGGAGCCATAGACGAATGAGCGCCCTTGACTCAGGTAAAGGGTCACGTGGTGAAGCATGCTTCTCAGGACGCCGATGCCTGCTTTAAAATCTGGCTCTGCGCCCTGCTGACCGGCCTCGGGCAGGCTGCTTCACCCTCTGAGCCTTAGGTCCTCACCCACCTCCTGTTGGTGTTTGGGGGCGGTGCTAATGTGCTGATGTCATTCAGGCTGTTCTCCACACACCAGAAGTGCTCAGCAGATGTCCTGGGGATGAGGGAAGCGCCCAAATGGTCATGGGCACTGAGGAGTCATCACTGGTGTCAGAAGACAGAGAACAAGGATATGTGCTCTGAGGCCGGAGGACAGGCGAAGGTTCCATTGGGGGGGACAGAGGAAGCAGCTTTCGTGCAGAAAGGAATTACAAGAATAACTGTAGCTGGCATCATCGAGCACTTACTGCGTGCAGGCCCGTGCTAAGCACCTTATGTCTACTTTCTTAACTCTAATCATGACCATTACGAGGCTCAGATGGGGGTAAGGGATTGCCCAGGGTCACATAGCAAGCAAGGAGCAGAGCCAGACTGCTCCCTTTTCTGTCTGGCTCCAGAGTCCTGCACCTGGACCTTGAGGGAAGGAGGCAATCATACACTAGAGTTTGTTTAACTGACCTAGTACTTGGAGCTCAACTCTCTTGTCCCTAAAGCATTATGTTTGGAGTCTGCTTGAACACCTCCAATGGAGAACTCCCTACCTCACAAGGCAACTGTTTCACCTTGGCTCAACCTAAGGATGGCTGGATTCCACACCCCTTGGCCCCTACACTTATGGGATGATCAGTTTCATTCAGGTGGTGAAATTATAAATCTTTTAACAAGCAAGACACTTGAGGCCAGAGACAAGAAGCAAATCTGAGTCGTGCCCGAAATACTCTGAGATAGAAGCACAAGGTTTGCCTGAGGGTCGGGCTGGGCCTGGCCACCGAGCTGCCTGCAAATGCTTGACGGATGGGAGCCGAGGTTCCCCAGGGCAGCAGTCATGTCCTCCTTGTGTTCTCAGTTCACATGGCACCCGTCCCATCCTCACAGCCACCCTCCAGATCCCTTGGACATGGCGCCGGTGTAAGGACCACGGCCACTCCAGGCATGCCCTCCAACTGCCCTCGTTGGGGCCTTTGCCCCCTTTTTCCCTCTGCCTGATAGCCTCCCTCATCCTCCACCCACTGATGTCCTATTCAAATACCACCTCCTCCAAAAAGCCTTCCTGGATTTCTCTCTTCAACCAAGCAGCTTTTCCCCCAGCATGGACCTCTCCTGCACCCCTCTTCTGCCTCAGCTGTGGCGGTGGGGGGGGGCCAGGAGAGCGTAAGTGAACCAAGTGCAATCGTTGTCCGGCTCTGCTGACTCTAGGGCAGCGTCCTTGTGAGCACACACTGAGACGAGCCCAGGGGCGTGAGCTACAGGGAGCGTGCGCTACATTTCCTGGGGGCTTAGGTAATGACAGAAGTGGCTTCATCTATCAGGAGGAAAATAGGAAAATCAGTCGGCGTGGTAGGACCCTGGTTGATCTGTCTCCCTATTTTTAAAATCGCTGTTTGGGTTTGCTGTGTGGTTACCACGGAGGCACACACACAAGTGAACGTGGCAGCCCTTCCCCCACTGGGTGTCTCGCTCGCCTCATGCCCCGTCTCTGCTCTCTTCCTTGACAGTTCTTCGCACACTTATGGGACACAAAGCCAACATCTGCAGCCTGGATTTCCACCCGTACGGCGAGTTCGTAGCCTCAGGTTCCCAGGACACGAACATCAAGGTGCGACACTGTTCTGTGCCCCGTGTCTCCCGCTGGGCCGGCAGTGGGCCCGGGGCTGTGTGTCGTACCTGAGGACGACACAGGTAGCTTTTGGCTCTGTGGGGGGTGCGTCTTCCCTCTGGTAGTGTCTGCACCTTCCAAGGAAGAGGGATGTGGAAACATTTGCCAGACATTCTCAGAATGCCCAGCTTTGGGGCACCTGGGTGGCTTGGGCAGCTGAGCATCCGACTTTGGCTCAGGTCATGATCTCATGGTTCGTGGGTCTGAGCCCCACGTTGGGCTCACTGATGTCAGCATAGAGCATGCTTCGGATCCTCTGTCCCCTCTGTCCCCGTGCCCCTCCTACTAGCTCTCTCTCTCTCTCTCTCTCTCTCTCTCTCTCAAAAAGAAATAAAAATTAAAATGTAAGATTTTCAGCAAAAAAAAAAACACCTCACCTTTAGTGAACAGTTTCCAGAACCCTGTCGTTTTGGGGTATAATGACCTGGGGGTGCCTAGAACCCCTCTCTGCTCATGGCCGCACACCGCCCTCTGAGCTGGGCACCCGGACTGAGCCTGGCCCCTCGATGCCAAGCCCACCTTGGTAATGACCTGTCCTGACTCTGCCCCTCTGCTCTTCTCCCCACAGCTCTGGGACATCAGGAGGAAAGGTTGTGTCTTCCGATACAGGGTAAGGAGGGCGCCCTTTGTCGGCCATTCCACGAGCACCGTGCAGGCGTGGAGCATGGGGCAGTGCCCAGACCCTGGCGCGGGGGGTGGGGTGGGGGCGGAATTCTGTCCCATATGGGTGACGATGCGGGAAATGAGGGTCCAAGTGAGAGACGTGAATCTAGAGCGGAGCAGGAGTGCTGTGGGCGGTCCACCTGGGCCCCCCGCTTTCCATGACTCCTCCCAGACCTGTATTCACCAAACTGTGCTCCGTACTCTGGCTTTGTAGGCAGATGACAGGTGTCATTAGGTGAAAAGCATTCCTGTTCATATGGGTTTGGAAGCACCGAGTTTAGTAAGTAATTTTGGACATTTTTAGACCCTTGACATTAAGAGGGGACACGTACCTCTGCAAAAAGAGGCATGAGATATGTTGCTTTCCAAGCTAATATGAATGACCGATAAATCTGGATTTCCTGGAGCATCCTGCAGGACCGGGAGTCCTGAGTGCATGAGAAGTGTCCCTCTGTGACACCCTCCGTGACCCCTCCCTCACAGGCCTGCTCGTCAAGGGCAGGGTGGTGAGGAGGGAGGCCCCTACGGTGAGCTCGGCGCTCTGTCCTCTCCTCAGGGACACAGCCAGGCTGTGCGGTGTCTGCGGTTCAGCCCCGACGGGAAGTGGTTGGCATCGGCCGCAGATGACCACACAGTGAAGGTAGCTCCTGGCCTGACCTGGGCCCAGGGCGGGCTGAGGTCTGCTGATCACGCTCGGCCTGGGTCCTCTGCCATCCCCCCTACCCCCAGTCGGGCTCGAATATCCCAAGCCTGTCGAGAGTGGAAGGTGGCTCACGGATAAAGAGCCGGGGCGGGAATAGAGGGAGAGCGGGCAGACGAGGTCCCAGGCCGGGTCCCGACCTCCCTCCCACCCTGCCCCAGCTCTGGGATCTGACTGCTGGCAAGATGATGTCCGAGTTTCCTGGTCACACGGGGCCTGTCAACGTGGTGGAGTTTCACCCCAATGAGTACCTCCTGGCTTCTGGCAGCTCTGACAGGTGAGGAGGAGCAAGGCCTGTGACCCATGACTGCCACCTCTCATCTCTGTCCTCTGTGTGTGTCTCTCTGTCCCAGTCCATCTTTGTCCCGAGGTGTCCTATGCCGGTGATGCTCTGTAGACCGAACTGACTTCCGGCCGTGCCAGGGTGGAGTCCTGGTCCCATCTCACCCCCAGCCCTGGTTCCCGGGCCCCAGCGTCCTGGGCCGTCATGGCATGTCCAGATCTAAAGCCCATGCTCACCTCCCACCTGCCACGGCCCCTCGCCTGCCTGTGTAGGGTCAACCCCTGGCCCTAGGCCTTGCTCTTGGTGGCCACAACCCAGAGGGATGGGCGTTTGCAGAGAAGCGGGCTTTCCAGGCCCTAGGCCCGCATGCAGGCTGGCACGGGGCTGCCGGCTCCCCGGCACAGCCTGGCTGCCTTTTCAGGACCATCCGGTTCTGGGATCTGGAGAAGTTCCAGGTGGTGAGCTGCATCGAAGGAGAGCCAGGGCCTGTCAGGTGCGCAGGCAGCTGGGTGGCGGGTCTGGGCCCTCCTCCGGGGCCATGGGATGTGGGTATGGGTGGGCCTTTCCCGTCCCCGCTTCTGCTCCCTCTGTCCGGGGCTCCCCACAGCCTTCCTGGACTTGTTGGGACCCCCGGCCCACTCTCGCCTGGCCCAGGAGCGTCCTCTTCAACCCCGATGGCTGCTGCCTGTACAGTGGCTGCCAGGACTCTCTGCGCGTCTATGGCTGGGAGCCCGAGCGCTGTTTTGACGTGGTCCTGGTCAGCTGGGGCAAGGTGGCCGACCTGGCTGTCTGCAACGACCAGCTGGTGAGAGAGCCACCCACCGCCTCCCCCTCAGGCCCTCACGTCCCCCCCAGCCCTGCTGGGGTCCTGCCCTCCCGTACCCCAGCTCTGCCACTTCCTGCAGATAGGTGTGGCCTTCTCCCAGAGCAACGTCTCCTCTTATGTGGTGGACCTGACGCGGGTCACCAGGACAGGCACCGTGGCCCAGGACCTTGTGCAGGACAGCCGGCCCCTGGCGCAACAGTCAGCCCACCCTAGTGCCCCGCTTCGGCGCATCTATGAGCGGCCCAGCACGGCCTGCAGCAAGCCGCAGAGGTAGGGTGCTCAGGCCCCAGAGGGCTCAGGAGGCGGGCCGGCACTGAGAAGGCTTTGGGGGACCGGCCCCAGCTGGCGGGGCCGGCCTCCTATCGGCTCGGCCCCGCCCCACAGGGTGAAGCAGAACTCGGAGAGTGAGCGCCGTAGCCCTAGCAGCGAGGATGACCGGGACGAGCGGGAGTCTCGGGCCGAGATCCAGAACGCCGAGGAGTACAACGAGATCTTCCAGCCCAAGAACAGCATCAGTGAGGCCCGCCGCCCGGCCCCTGCCCAGCCCGGGGCCCCCATCTGCGCATGGAGGCCAACGGTGCTTTATGGGGGACGGTGTGGATGTCGCTGTGCTTCCGAGGCTTGATTCCCAGCTTACACCTGGAACCCAGGCTCTGTCCCAGGTCTTCAAGGCCCCAGCAGAGGCCCCGCAGTCACTCGTTGCCCCAGCCCATCCCGAGCAAGGGAAGGCCCCATAGGGGCAAATAGATGGGAGGGTGCAGGCCTGGGGTTTCCTGGGACCAGGAACGGGGTCACAGGTCTGCAGCTGTGTGTGCACCTGGGGACCACCTTCTATCCCCTGTGTCCCAGGCCAGCCCGGCTCTGAGCGCTCAGGCAGGAGCCCCAGGCTGGCCATTATCAGTCCCCAGCCCTCCTTGCCTCTGCAGGTCGGACACCACCCCGAAGAAGTGAGCCCTTCCCGGCACCCCCCGAGGACGGTGAGTCGGGCGGCGGGGCTTGGCCTCCCAGGGTCACCAGCTCCCCAGGCCTCATCTGCCGTGGCACCATCTCCAGTTTCTCTGGGCTCACCCCAAAGCACCTGCTGTGCGCCGGCCCCCTGCCAGGCCCTGGTGATGGAGCATGAGCAAGGCGGGCAGGTGCTCCCCCCAAGAGCCCACACCCTAGGGAGGAGGACAGACGGCAGACAGACAGCCACACTGCTAGGTCTGCGGATGGGACGTGCTGTGGAGGCAGGGGTGTGGTGTGCTGCGAGAGGGCCCCTGCGGGCCGGTGGAGAAGAGAGAGCCAGGAAAAGCAGCAGGTGGGAGGGAGGTGGGAGGGGGGCGGGTCTTGGGGTCTGGGAGCTGGAGGCCAGCCCCCATGTCCCTCCCCTCCTCCACCTGGCTTCCTCTTCAAGGGGCCATCTCCTCATTCGCCCTCAAGGTGGTATTTTCTGTGCTTCCCACTCACCATCTACTCACTGCATGTCCCCACCCCCACCCCATTCCCAGTGAGGTGACAGGATGGCCACTCCTGGGAGCTCCCTGGGTCCCATCCACACACCGTACTTGATGCCTGCTTTCTGCCAGACTTGTGGTGGAGTGGGTGGAAAGGGAGGGGACAGGTCCGACCCCCACCCTCAGGCCTTCCCAGGAGCCTCCCACACCTAACCCTCCCCCCCACCCCCATCCCAACCCCCCACTGCTGATGTCTCCTTCCTCAGCTGCCCCACTGGTTCCTGCCCATCTCCCCCAGTTAACAGGCGCCACCCAGAGGTCCACCACAAGGCCTGCCTTCTTCCCGCCCGTCCCTCTGGCCTGACCTGACCCAGAGACCTTTCTATTTTCCTCCAGACACGGCCACAGCCAAGGAGGCGGCAAAGCCCAGCCCACCCATGGACTCGCAGTTCCCGGTGCCAAATGTATGTCTAGGTGTAGAGGGCGCAGTGTGGGGCTGGGAGAGGGGCCGAGGTCCTCAGCGAAGGTCGGGGCCTCCCGTGCCGGGGTGGGCAGACAGGGAGGCCTCAGGCTGGCTACCCACTGAGCTCTGGACCCTACCAGCTCGAGGTCCTGCCCCGGCCCCCGGTCGTCACTCCTACTCCTGCACCCAAGGCCGAGCCTGCCATCATCCCTGCCACCCGGAATGAGCCCATTGGGCTGAAGGCCTCTGACTTCCTGCCCGTGAGTGGGGGTCCAACCTGAGGGCGGGAAGGAGGCCCATGGGCGAGGGCGGAGCTTCACCGCCAGCACGTGGGCACCCGTCCCACACAGGCCGTGAAGATCCCCCAGCAGGCGGAGCTGGTCGACGAGGACGCCATGTCGCAGATCCGCAAAGGCCACGACACCATGTGCGTGGTACTCACCAGCCGCCACAAGAACCTGGACACCGTGCGGGCCGTGTGGACCACGGGTGACATCAAGGCAAGCACCACCTTTCCCCCAGGCATTGGGCTGGCTGAGAAGAAGGCTGTGCAAGGCGGGGCAGTGGGGCTGGGTGGCCCCTGTCACCACACTGGCTGACTTCATGTCCCATTCTGCCACCATCGTCATCACAAGCTACCATTTGTCGAACACCTCTTGTGGGCCTCACGGTCATCACTTTAGGTGCAGTCTTGTCAACACCCTACGACAAAGTCCATCACACCACACCCAGACAGGGGCCACTGTGTCCCCGGTCCCCTCTGACAGGTGCTCTCTTTACACAGACGTCGGTGGACTCAGCCGTGGCTATCAATGACCTGTCGGTGGTAGTGGACCTCCTCAACATTGTCAACCAGAAAGCGTAAGTCGCTGTGGTGGACAGGGCTGGCGGAGCGGGCCGGGCCGGGTGCTGAGGGCCCACGTCCCCCGCCCTCTCCCCAGCTCCCTGTGGAAGCTGGACCTGTGCACCACGGTCTTGCCGCAGATCGAGAAGCTTCTGCAGAGCAAGTACGAGAGGTAGGCGTGGGGAAGCCACAACTGCCTCACGGCAGGGATGGGAGGGGCAAGAGGCTCCTTCGGGGACGACGGGAAGGACCCCAGGGCTGGTGCCCGTGTGAAGCGGCTTTGCAGCTCTACCGTCCCCGCCAAGTCGGGAGAGGCTGCGCTGATAACAAGCCTGTGCTGTCCCTGTTCCTCCATCTACCCCTCTGTCTTTGTGGACCTTGCTCTCTGTTTATCTTTCTGTCTGTGGCTCCATCATTCATCTGCCTCTGAAGCTATGTCCAGACTGGCTGCACCTCCCTGAAGCTGATCCTGCAGCGGTTTCTGCCCCTGATCACTGACATCCTGGCGGCCCCGCCATCTGTGGGTGTGGACATCAGCCGGGAGGAGAGGTGAGGGGCCCAGCCGTGTGTCGGCATTGGGATGTCGGGGTCCACGGGCCTGGGGGCCCAGCCTGCTCGGCGACGGCCTTGCTATAGGCAGCCTATAGAGGAGGTTGTGCCTGGAACAGTGGCTCGGCCGTGTTACCCCCGTGGGATGGGGGTGGCCTGCTCTGCCCTGAGCCCGGGTGTGGCCTGGATGAGTCCTGCGTCCTGGCCTGCCTCCAAGAGGAGGGCGGGAGTGGTCTGACAGAGGCCCTGGCACTTCAAGCGCTACCTCTCTGCCCACAGGCTACACAAGTGCCGGCTCTGCTACAAGCAGCTGAAGAGCATCAGTGGCCTCGTCAAGAGCAAGTCGGCTCTGAGTGGCCGACACGGCAGTGCCTTCCGCGAGCTGCACCTACTCATGGCCAGTTTGGACTGAGGAGCTCTTGGGTCTGGCCTCAGCCTCCACTCCTGTTCCCTGTGCACTCCTGGGCCCGTGAGCCTCTGCCTGGCCTCTGCTGCAGCCCTGCGGCCATCCTGGAGGTGGTGGCGCTGGCCCACTGGCCACCTGCACAGCCCTGAGCTCTCAACTTCTCCCCAGCAGTGGCTGCCCAGCTTTGCCAACTCCCGCTTCTTGGGGCAGCAGAGAGCGCCCTGGGGCTGCTGCTGTAATTTATAAGGTGGATTTTATTAAATTTGTAACTATTCCCCGGTTTGTTTGCCTGGAGGGGCATTCTCTGGCCACGTGGCTCTCTCAGGCCCAGGGCTGCCTGCCTGGCCCCTCACGGAGGAGATCGCTCCCCCTTCCGGAGGCAGTGCACCAGGCAGAGTGGCCAGCAGGGGGCAGCAGAGTGCCAGGCCTGCAGGAAGGGGCAAGTTCAGACCTATGGTGGGGGGGGGCAGCAGCTCCCCCCTTTCATGGCTCAGGGAAACAGGCAAGGGGTCGCCCCCACCGGCCCATCCCTTTGTCTCAGCCACACTCCCAGCTGTCCTGTGGGTGCCTCCAGGGCCAGCCGACAGCTGTAAACTTCAGGGTGCCAGGACCCCAGCCTCACAGGTTGGCCGCCACAGAGCCCACCTCCCTCCCCAAACCACTCCCCCTTCTCTGAGAGGCCTCCAGGGACAGGACTGGAAGGGCAGCTGCCCTGTCCTCCAATGAGGGCTCTGAACTGTGTTCACTCCCTGCAGGATCCCCCAGCACTGATCCCTTGTGCTCCTTGGCAGCAGCCGGTAGATTCGCCCCAGTTGGAGAGGGGGCCCCACTGAGCCCCTGTGCAGTCCCCCTCGAGGCCAAGACCAGGTACAGGCTGACAACCCCCACGGCGGGGGGTGGGAGTGGGGAGTTACTGAGCTTGTGGTTGGGGTCCGGTAGCCCTGGGAGGAGGCTGGCACCCACCTACAGCTGGTCCACTTAAGGGGCAAGGCCAGGACCGAGGGGAGCCAGGCTAGCCCAGCCCTACTGACTGTGGCTCTCAAGCCTTTGAAGAGCCAGCGTTTCCCATCTTCTAGGATGGAGGCGATCACGTGTGGGTGGGCCAGTTGTGACAAGGGTGGCCAGGGGGCACTGGACCTACTCGGTCATGGCCTTCAGGAGAGGCCAGGAGGGCTGTGCGTGACCAGCTAGCAGTGTGGAGCCAAAGGCTCATCCCCATAATCTGACCAGGGCCTCACGAGACCAGCTGAGACCACACTTGTGTAAAAAGGTTTTTATTTTAAGTAAAAATGGCTAAGCTTCCAAAAGTTCTTAAATAGGATTTCAAAGGGGGGAAGATGTCAAGAGGCCAGTGAGCAAGGAGAGAGCCTGGTACCAGGCAGATGAGGGGAGCAGCAGAATCCCCGCCCACTGGCCTCCTGCCAGCCATAAATACAGGCCAGCCCTCGGCGGGGAGGGCCGTGCCCCTATGTACACCTAGAACACTATGTACACGTCCAGCACAGGGCCCGCGTGTGGCCAGGGCTGCCCCAGGGTGCCCACCAAACTGCCCGGGTGTCATGGTTCCTGTGCCCCCCGGGGGCTCCTCAGCACACCCACTAGAGACGGGGCCCGGCAGGCAGGGGAGAGTCAGACCAGGCTGGGCGAGAGGACCACCTTCCCGCATACTCCTGCCCTCCCCATGAGGGCCCCCTGATGGCCCGGGCCTGCCAGGCAGAGTGGGCCATCCCTACCCTTCCAGCCTGTGCCACTTGAACCCACAGCCACGGACGAGAGACACCATTTCCTTCTGAGACGGGATGGAAGAGGTGCCTCCACCCTGGCCTTTGCCTCCTAGGCTCCCAGTGCTACAGCAGGAGCGGGCCAGCAAGGCCTCACGACCCAGTCCCCGTTCCGGTAGGGTGGACACGTCCATCACACAGGCACCGGCCTTGACTTCCCTGCAGGAGGGGGAGGAGGGGTTCGTCAGCCTCTGTGCATAAGGGCAGGAGGGAGCCAGGCAGAAGCGCACAAACAGCAGGCAGCAGGACGGACCCAGCCCTGAGCAGCCATCTCCCCGGCACAGCCCTGCAACCCAAGATGGCCAGGCAGGTGGGCAGGTAGGCCCGGGCCACTGGCCCCACACTCACCTGGAGACTCTGCAGCCCCAGCCGTCAGGCTGAAATCAAAGCAACAGGCGTCTCACTGGTGGGCTTGCCTTGGGCCAGGACTCCCCAGGATCCTGCTGCCCCTACCTCTTTGCACTCTAGCACCTGCCAGGCCCTTCTGTGAGTGGGGCCAGGCAGGGGGCTGGAGCTCTGCATTCCAGTCCTACGGCCGGGCTCACTCCTCACCCGGGACACGGGCTGGGCCCTGCCCCCCACCCTCCCTAGGAGCCAAGGCCCAGAACAGGGGGTTCCTGGCCTGCTTTGGAAGATGTGTATTGCTGGAGCCCTGCCTGGGAGAACTGGGTCCTGGGCCTCAAGTCAGTAGCCCCGCTAGGAGCCTGAAGGGCTGCTTCCTCCTTACACTATTCCCTCTCCAGGGAGCCTGTGATTGCCCATCTGTGAAATGGATCTAGCACAGTCTGCCCTGACTACTTCCCAGGGCTAGAAAAGGTGGTAAAACAGGTTCTGGATGGGTTTTATGAACTTAACCAAAAAGGAAAACAAAAAGTCCATTCAGGCAAGGGCAGTCCCGTGGCTATCTGCCCATAGGGGAGGCTCACCCACCCACCCTGGCCCACTCCCTAAAGGCTCACCCAAGGGCTGCAGCTTCCTCCGGATGGAGCCTGGGCGGCTGGTGGTCCCGGAGCTGGGGGCTGAGTGTGCTCGTGCCGAGGGCTGTGGGGTCTGGCAAGCCGGCTCCCACTGTGGGCAGGGGTGAGCAGGTGGGCGGGGGCCGTGGTCCTGGCTCCCCATCTCCACCGTGCTCAGTTAGTGCAAGAATTACATGAGATAATACATGTAAAGAAGAAAATGAGTTATAACTGAGCACCTGTGTGCCAACCTGCAGCCCCCCCCCCCCCCCCCCCCCCCCGGCAACCAGCTGGGGACCTCCCCAGGTTATCTCTGAGGTCCAGGCGAAATATTCAGACCAAGGCTCCCAGGTTCAAGTTCTAGGTCCACCCCCTTCTGGCATCTTCCCCTCTCCTGCCGCTCTAGGCCGTCTCCCATCCCAGATCCTCCTTCCTGCCCAAGATGGGCCCGTGGCAGTCACCATACCTCCAAGTGCTCCTGGCTGGACCAGGACCCGAGCTCTGCCCTGCGGGACCCAGGGCCCAGCTCCACAGAGCGCACCCTCTCTGCAAACTTCAGGGAATACAGTGTCTCGCTGGTGTTCTTCTCCACGGGGGACACCTAGGGGACACGAGAGCTCACTCTCCACCCAGGCCAACAGGCCTCCCTGACAGAACTGGAGGGGGCAGCATGCTCACTGACTGAAGCTGCAGAGGACGAGGGTGTCCCTTCCCCGCACAGCCTGATGTATGGGGGCCACAGGGGGAGGGGGTCCCTGGTCACAGTGCTGGCCAAGCCCGACACACGAAGGGCCACCCTGCCTGGCCAGCCGAGGCCCTCACCTGCACCACCATGAGGGTCTTGCTGTCTCCACTGAGCGAGTCCTGCAGCAGGTAGGTGAGTTTGGAGTTGCGGAAGGGCACGTGGCCCTGGCGGGAGCGCAGGGCGGCGATGACGTCCCCCAGGGCTGACAGCGACTTGTTGATGTGCTGTGCCTCCCGCAGGCGGCTGCCCTCAGCCCCTGACTTGCCCACACGCTCCGAGCCGGCCAGGTCCACCAGGTTCAGCTTCCCTGTGGGGAGGGTGCCGGGCAGGTCGAGGCCGCCCCAGTGGGGGCAGGTGCCAGGGGTCTTCGGCCAGGCCGCCCGGCGCCCTCACTCACCCGTGGTGCGGAGGCCCGTGCTGCAGTCCACCCCGCGCACCGTCACGATGAGCAGGGCGTGTGAGCGGGAGCTGTGCTCGTTCAGGTTGGTGAACTCGGTCGTGCGGTTGGTGTGGCCAAACTCGAACACCTGGCAGGGAGCAGGGAGGGCGGAGGCCCGGGGTTTGGAGTGAGGTCTTCGCAATCACCCTGTCCCCGAGGAGGCTCACCCTACGCACTTTACAGAGGAGGAAACCTGCGGACAGGCTGCCTATGTCCTGCTCCCGCCCGGCCCCAGTTGCGCGTGGGGGCCTCCCCGGCACTTCCCTGCCTCCAGGTGCCCCGGCCTTGCACCTTGTTGATGTCCTCCACACTCTGCACCCGGAACTCTGTCAGCCCCGGCACGTACAGCTGCCCGCTGCCGTCTGGGCACAGCCGGATCTCCAGCTTCTCCTGGGGCTCCTGCCCCAGCAAGTCCCTGTGGGGACAGACGACACGGTCACTCACTTCTGCCTCTGCTTGCACTGTACCCCGCTCCCCCATCACACCCTGAGGAAGCCTTCCTTAACCATAGGGCTAAGCCCCTCTCTCCTCCAGCTCCTCCCCTGCACTCAGTCTGCTGAGGGGCAGAGGCCAAATGTTCCCCCCAGTCTTGTAGTAGCACTACTCCCGCCCCCACGATGCACGGAGCTCTTGTGGGCAGGGACCCCCAAGTCCCTCACTCTCACTTATCACCACCTGGTGCAGCCTGCAGGGAGACTGGGTAGACTCGGCAGGAAAAGCAGCACCTGGGTCTGGTCTAGGGGTCCTGGGGGGACTGAGAGCAAGGCCTTCTCCCTGCCGCCTCCGGTGTGGGGCAGGGGCCGGGGACCACCCGATCCCTGGGCTGATCCGGACATGTAGCCCCGACTCCGACATTCGTCACACACAGCTCTGCATGGCCCCGCGGACCACAAAGCCACCGGGCGGGCCGTGCCCCGCGCCAGAACCGCCCACCTGAGGACCTCGTTGTAGATCTCGGCAGCGCTGACGGTGATGGTGTAGTCCCAGTCGGACGCCTTCTCCTGCACCTCGGAGAAGAGCAGCTGCAGGGCCCGCTGGTTGATGCCTGGGTTCTCGGGGGTCCCCTGGGGGCAGAAGCAGGGCCCCAGTGAGCCAGGCCTCTCCCCACCACAAGGGGGGGCCGTGCAGATGCCCATGTGGTGTCTATGGCGACCCCTCACGGGCCAGCCTCCCAGTCCGTGCCTAGTGGTCCACCCCAAAACGCCCTCCACTAGCTGCAAGCAACTTCATCGCCTTGGGCCTCAGTTTCCCCACCTTTCCACGGCACTGCCCTGTCAGGACCAGCCTGAGACGTAAAGCAGAGGACTGGGTGAAGCACCCGACGCGGCCCTGCACGAGGGGCCACTGAGCACCAGGTGCACACCTGGTCCTGGGGGGCCACCTGGGAGGGAGCACTGGGAACCTATGATCTCCGTGCCACCGCCTACAGGGTGGCTCACATCAGGGAAGCCATGAGCTGGGCTCTGTGGGTGACAGAAGGGGGGCACAAGCAGAGACACATGTGCCCTGAGGTCAGATGGGCTGGCCGGCCCTTCTAGAAAGAAATCTGGAGTCTTCACCTGAGCGGTCACCTCCCCTTAAGTAGCCCACCCACGCCCCTTCCCGTCTGTTGCTCAGGCCTCCTTGCCAGGCCTCAGTACCCCTAGCATGTTCCAGCCTCGTGGCCTCAGCCCTGCTGTTCCTGGTCCCTGGTCCCCACACACCCCCATGGCTGGCTCCAATGCCGCCTCCTGGGGAGATGGCTTTATCTTCCCCACCAACACCTGATCTGATCCCTCCCTCACTGCTGATTCCTCATAGTCAGCTTTAAGTTTTCTCCCTGGCACCTGCCAGGACACCCAGCTCGATGTGCTGTGAGCACTGAAGCCTCCCCACCAGGTGAGCTGGCTCCCGGGAGCAGACACTCTGTGGCCAAACTGTGCCCAGCGCCCAGAACGGCACCTGATATACATGGGCCTTGGCAGGCACTGCTGGAGGAGAGATGTTCCTGGGGGTCACCCCAACTCTGAGCACCCAAGATAGGGTTAGGAGCCCCCCCAACCCCCTCGCTCCCCCACCTTGCTTGGCCTGGCCCCCACTAACCAGTCTTCACGAATCCCAGAACGAGGGCAACGGTGGGGCCCAGACTGGAAGGAAAGAGCCATGATGACAGCCTGTCACCTAAAGGTGCCTGTCTAGCCTTCTCACCCCTCTCCTCAGACACTGGGACACCTGTCCTCACCCCTTCCCAGAGAACCACACAGCACCCTCTCAAGAGCCAGGCACATGCTAACAAACCAAAGAAACCCCCAAGGGCGGCCTTCCATTTTTACCTCTGGTTGAGATTCTTCCTCCCCTCAAAGCTCCCACCTCCCGCTGCCCTTCCCAGAGGGGGCTTGGCCCCAGCAGCAGAGACTGCCCTCCTCCATCCCCATACCCCAGGGCCCAGCATAGGGCAGCCATATGGCAGGATCCTAATAAATGCACATGGGTGAAACAAAGGTCCATCCAGGGAGATGCAGAAGCGGTCTGCCCTGGGCTCTAACCTCAGGCAGAGACCCCTCTGGTGCCAGAGCTTGTGGGCATTACACCTGCCCCTCCAGAACCACAGGGGTCCATCCCAAGTCCACCTGAGTAAGGTGCCCCTCTCTTCAGGCCTGGTGCCCCAGGCTAACACAGATAACCACCAGCTCTGCTCCCGTACCAAACAAAACCCGCAGACACAAGGACAGCGACAGGGTGGGGTCCTCACCGAGCCCCTGCCCTGTGCAGCGGGTACCCACCTCCATCGTGTAGGTCTTGCCGGCACCCGTCTGGCCATAGGCAAAGATGCAGACGTTGAAGCCGTCAATACAGGAGGTGATCAGGGCTTGTACCTCCTGGAACACCTGGGGAGGTGACATGGGATGGAGATTGCAAGCCCCCCGGGTCACCCACCATTTCCAAGTCCAGCCACCTCCCTGACCACTCTCTCCTTCAGTAACAGTACAACGCATATTGTTACTGGCGAGTGGCTCACTGAGGAAGAATTTCTGACTAATAAGTCACTTACAATAGGCATCAGTCGAGCTGCCAAGACTGAAGGGAAGACAGGGCAGTGCCTGCCGCCCAGCCCTGGAGCTCAGGGGCCCCCACCTCTACTTCTCCGGCACCAAAGGAGTGCTCAGTGAGTTGAAGGCAGAGGCCAGCGTGTGCCCGGCACCCAGAGCCTGCCTGTACACCAGCAGACAGGGTGGGGCAAAGGTAAAGCTCAGCACAGGGACAGAAAGGCACAGGCAAGACAGCCCTGGCCGGTCAGCCAGAAAAGAAGGATGCTGAGACCACATGGCTCTCACAGGCCAAGGGTTCCATAGTGGGGCCAAGGAGCAGCGGGGGAGTCCCTAAGCAGACCTACATAAGTGCTCCCGGCTGGAGAAGCAACGCCCGCCAGGGTCCTGTGGTTGGGCGGGGCCACGTAGGTGCCACAGGCTGTGCATGAATCTCCCTCCCTGCAGAGGCTTCAATCTTAGCTTCCCACCCTCTTCTCTCCTCCAGTGGAGGGAGCAAGGCATCCCAGTGCCCCACGCCTCCCCATCGTGTCTTCCCCACTCTTATACTTCTTTCGGTCCATGCTCCCATCATCTCTCCCTGTGTGTCCCCCCACCCTCCACTGCTCTGTCCCTTTCCCCATAGGGCCACACTCACGTCCTGCTGTGAGGCCCGCGGGGAGAAGACCTTGTCCAGCTCAAAGGACACAGGCTTTCCTTTGTGCAGTAGGTGGATGATGGAGTCATCGTCAGCATCGAAGGTCACAGCATTGGTCGCTTCGGGTCCTTCTCCGTCCTCTTTGGTGACTGGCCTGACACGAGCAATCACCCGGATATTCCCTGGATTGTGTGGGGGAGGAGAGAAGGGTACAGGCTGGGTCAAGATCAGACTGCCTCTACACTGGCATTCTCTGGTGTCCTGAGCAACCCAGAGGCTCAGGAACCTGCTGCCTTCTAAGCAAGGCCCCCCAAGGAAAGGTAGCCCACAAAGCTGTGATCACTCACACTATCATGAATTCAAGTATCAGTACCCTTTCTTCCTGGGCAAGCCAGCTGAGAGTGGGAGCTTCACACTGGGGACAGGGAGGAAAGGTCAGTTGCGGGGCTCAGGCCCTGTGCCCAGTCTGGGTGGGATACCAAATGGACACTCTCTCTATGTGTCTGGACTTCAGTTTTCTCTATACGATAGGGCTTGGGTCCCAGTAAGCCAAGAGACTTATTCTGTCATTCTAAAAGGACACCATGGATGCCAGGACAGGGCTTGGGAATCAGGCAGATAGAACCAGGCAAAGAGGCAGCCCTGGGGTGTGTGGGCACATAGATCTGATCGCTTCAAGCCCTTCAGTGGGATCTCAGTGGAATGAAGAACAAACTCCCCACTACAGCCAGAATCTTCACCTTCACCTGTACACTCCACCTCACCATCCAGGTCCAAGGTCTGGCTGCACCTCCTCCGGGAAGCCCCCTGACACGCTCGACTGTCAGACACTAAGGGGCTCTGAGAGCCCCTCCCTAGCCCCGGTAACAGGGGCAGTGTTGAGGTTCTCTGGGTGATTAACGATCACTGCTGCCCCAGCTGAAGCGAGCACCGTGAGGCCAGCGACAGCATCGATGTGGGCTCATGGCCATGTCTCAGTGTCTGGAACAGCACCTGGCACACAGCAAGCACTCCCTAGACCTTTGTGTAGCAAACAGGTACCCTCAAGCTTGGCCAGGCCGTTGGTCAGAACAAGCGGCATACCAGCCACCCCACCCAGTGCCTCAATAGCCCACCCGGCCCCCTCGGGGCCCAGGGGTCACCTGCCATGGGCACTGGGGTGAGGGCTTCAGAGTTGGACGGATCCAAGTCCAGATCCAGGGCAGACTGTTTACTAGCCATGCGGGTTTGAGCAAGCTCCCCGACTTCTCTGGGTTTCCGGATCTACAAAGACGGAGCTACAGCAGCCCCTCGGTGGCAGGGCACAGCTCCAAGGAGTGGTGCTGGGCTGGGGGGAAGGGCTGCATCACCTCCGAGCCAGCTTGGGACCCCTGTGCCAGGGCCCCCCAGCACCCCCGGCGGTCACCTTTCAGCCGCACGAGCTCATTGTGGCACTTCTTGCGCAGCTGCAGCTCCCGGCGGTACTTGCGCAGGAGCTCCTGGTTGTTGCTGTTGACCTCCTCGATGGCTTGGCCGATCTGGTGGGGGGTGCGCAGCGCTGTCACGGGCTGGCTCCACCGACCTGGCTTACCACGCTGCCTGCCACCTCCCCACCCCCACCCCAGCAGCTGCTCACTGCCTCCCGCCCTGGGCTGAGTACTTGAGGTCCGCTGTCACAGGCCAACTGTATCCAATAGCCCCTGTGGGCATGTACTGCTGCCAGGCCCATTTTACAGAGGAATAAACTGAGTCTCAACGAGGCTTATTGCTCTGCTGATGAGCAAACAGCAGGACTCAGCCCTCACTTCACAGCACTAGCACTTGACTACAACAAGATTCAGCTGGACCCATACTCCAGCTCTACCCTCATCTCAAGTAGCTGGGGGGACCTAAGGCAACCATCTCAGTCGTCGAGCCTCTTTTTTCTCCTCTGTAAACTGGGGAGAACACCATCTAATTCGCGGATCTGTAGGACTTGGTAGGTACGGACCTCCACGTTACACTTCATGAGGGAAAGGACCAAAATGCAGACCGCGCATGCATATGTTGCCCTTCGTTGGGTAAAAAGGGAAGTGCGCACGTGCACGCAAATACATCAACAGGCTTCATCATGCTCAGAACGCTCGGGAGGTAAATTCTGACAGACATCCGCCTCTGGGGAGCAGGCCAGGGTGGCAGAGAGAGGCCCTTCCTTTTCTTCTGATGCTCTTCTGCATAGTTTGAACTTTCTACCACGTCCATGTATTATTGACATAATTTTTTTCACAGAAAGAACTACTTTCTATTCCCAAAATATATCAGTCTCTCTACCCTGCAGGACTGTTGTACAGATTCAAGGAGCTGACAGCTATAAAAGGCTTAGCACGTAGGAGGCACTTAAGAGACGCTGGCTATTCTCATACTGTACAAGTATAGCTTAAAAAAATCAAAACTAACAGATGTAAGAATATGTGCAGCATGTTTGAGATATAAGAATACATGTAATATGTTTGGTTTAAAGCATCACAATAAGTCAAATACCCAAATACCTGCCCCTGACCAGTGTATTTTCCAAACAGGGTCTGGGGGTGGCAGTGTGTGGGTGAGGCAGGGGGGCTACTGTCTGGGAGGCTTCACTGCATTTTGGAATGGAGCCCTGGGCTCCAGGGCCTCTCCCAGCCTCCCCCGTCCCCTCAGCCATGAGCTGCACTCACCTCGGCCTTGACGCTCTTGAGAGCCTCCTGCAGGAGCAGGGGGAAGCCACGCACCTGCCGCTTGAGCCCATTGTAGTCGTTGGTGAGGGTCCGCAGAGCTGGCTGCAGCGTCAGCAGGTTGGTCCGGACACCTATGGGGACACAGAGGTATAAAGTGGACAGGGGGAGGGGCTACGGCACGGGGCAGGCCAGGGCCTGGCCAGCCGGCTCACCTGCCAGGTTCTCATGCACAGCCTTCATCTCCACCTGGGCTCTGGCAAAGGCCTCCTCGATGGCCCGGTTCTTGTCCTCCTCCAGGGACTGCATCTCCTCCAGCATCTGCCCGTGTGCCCGCTCCAGCTCTGACTCGTACATGGCGATCTGATGGCCAAGACCAGAAGCTCAATGTGTGGGGGGAGAGAGAAGCTCAGAAGGGGGGGGGAGAGCCAGAAAGAAGCCCCTCACCTACCCCACAGCCCACGTGAGCAAACACTGACCCCTACATGTACACATAGACACACACATACACACACAGACACACACACACAGGAGAAGGGTAGATGGCCATCTCGCTCCTCGAAAGGTCTGGGAGCTCCGTGCAGCTACTTCCTTGCATTACCCCCGGCACCAGCCTGGGTCCTGGCACGTAACAGGTGCACAAGCTACAGGCCCCAGGAGGGCAGGGGAGAGCACTTGTTATACATTAGTGACCAGGGTTCCTTTCTAAGAACGTGTGCGCTAGACCCTGTGTGAGGAAGCTTTAATGATTATGGCTCTGAGCCCCACTGGGAGGGGAGTTCTGCGATCACATCATTTTACAGATGAGGAAACAGACACTAAACAAAACTTGGCCTTGGTCATGCAGCCAGCAGGGAGAGAAGGGACCGGAACCCAGGCGCGTCGGACCCCGGAGCGCTGACCCGCCATACTGTGTTGAAGGCCCGCCTCTGGCTTTCCAGCCGGGCGTGCGCATGCTCTCCCACAGCTACGCGCGCCCCCGCAGCCCACGCACCTGTGCCCGGAGCTGCGCGGTCAGCTGGTGCGAGCTCTGCAGCTGCTGCTCCATCTCCTTCAGCACCTGCCTCTGCATGGCCACCTGCTCCTGCAGGTGCTGGTTCCGGGCCTGGGACTCGCTGAGGGCCTGCTTGGTCTTGGACGACTCCACTTCCACGGTCTTGATGACATACTGTGAGGGGAAGGAGGGACGGGCGCGTGGCGGCGCGTTGGTGCCTCGACCTCACCCGGGGGTCCTGAGACGCGACTGGCCTTGGGAAGGGACGTTCAGGGACATCCTGCCAAGAGCCCCCAGAAAAAACTAGAGAGGCCTCGAGGTACTGGCTTTCCAGGATGCTGCAAGGGCCTCCTGGAATGCTCTCATCTAATTAGCCCACCAAGAGCCTGACTGTGGCCCCTGCCTGGGCACAGGACAGACAAGAAGGGCAAAGATGAAGGTAGAACCTCGCGGTGCATCACATCCATGCCTGGCACGCACGGGCACCTCAAGCCTCAGTTGCCAGATGCCCGCTACGCGCCTGGCCCTGGACGGCAAGGAGAGGAAGGGGCAAGACTAAGGGCAGACCTGCAATGATTCCTTCAACCACCTGCCCCTCCTCATTCACCAAGACGCTTAAGCCCCTCCTCCGGGAGGCCCCGCCCTGGGCGCGGGATGGAGAGGGCGCTCCCAAGGCCCTGCACGTGGCCACGGCTCACCTTGATTGGCGGCGACTGGGCCCGCAGGCTGGCGATGGTCTCGTGGCTGTCCCGGAGGCGCCGGCTCAGCCTCTCCTCCTCCTGCGCCTTCTCGGCCAGGCAGTCCTTGAGCCGCAGCTCGACCTCCGCCAGCCGGTCGGTCTTCTGCTGCACCTCCAGGTTCAGCTCCGACAGCATGCCCTTGTTCTCCACCACCTCCAGCTGCAGCTGTGACAGCTTGTCCCGGAGCTGGGCGCTCTCCTGCAGGCAGGCGGTGGCGAGCGACGCCGGGACCCAGGGAAGGACAGACAAGCGGGCAGGGGTCACTGTGAGGAACTGGGTCACCGTTGGGGACTGAGCCCTCTGGGACCGGGTGGGGCCGGGGCCAGCCCGCTCACCTGGCTGTGCTCGCAGCCCGTGCAGGGGGCCACCGGCTTGGCCCGCAGCTCCTGCAGCTCTGCCTCGAAGCGCCGCATCTCCTGCCTCAGCCGTTCATTCTCCACCATCAGCAGGTCCCGGTGCTTCTCCAAGTCCGTGCCTCCCTGCAGACGGCCGGAGCACAGGGGACGCATGTGAGGTGGAGAGGGTTACCAGGGCAGGGGAGAGAGGAGACAGGTGGGGAGAAGGAGAGGGAAAGAGAAAGGCGGAGAGGGAGGGAAGAGAGCAGGAGCTCCAGAGGGAAATGAGAAGACAGGAGGAAAGGGGAGCTGCAGGGACGGACTTCACCCCGCCCCGTTCATTCTATTTTCCTGAGTGTGAAAGTAACAAGAAAGTCGTATTTATACACAGAGATCACACTCCTATTTTACATCAGCAAACGAGAATTAACCTCCCTCCCTTTGGGGGTCACATGACCTCTGAGGACCTAGTGAGTGGAGACAAATATTCAGGGAGCGTCTCCCAGGCAGGATGGCAGTCTGATGGGCACACGGGCAGCCCCGGCTTGGGCTGGAAGTGAGGGCCCTGGAGAGATGGGGTCGCACATCCCATCTGGAAGGGTCAGTCTGCATGAGACCCGGCCAACCCCCGCCTCCCCCGCCCACCTTAGGATGGCAGTGTTGAGCCTCACCAGCTCTGATCGAAGGCGGCTCACTTCCTGGGCTTGGCTAATGAGCTTCTCCTTCAGGTTTTCCACCTGCCAGCACAAAGCCACAGTCACGGTCACGGTGAGCCTCTTGTTCCTCACCTCCAGCCCACACCCAGGCCTGATCTCTCAGCCCCAGCCCTCCCTGTGTTCAAGCATCAGGCCACACCTGGGACTCCAGGTGACACACACCTGCCCCATCCCAATAGCCTTCAGCACCCTCTCCCACTTCAAGACCCAGGTAGCCTGGGCTCTCAGGAAAGTCTGGGGAGCAAGCAAAGCAGAGGTGACCCGTGTACCACCAAGCCCACACCAGAGGCAGCTCCCTGGGAGACTCAGAAGGCTGACCTCAGGACGCCTGCCTTGCATCGGCCCCTGCGTCTACTTAGGTATTTGTAATTATATATATATATATATATTTTTTTCTTTTTTCCTTAAAAAGGCTTCCAAATTGTATAAACTCTAGGCACTACAAAACCTGGATCAGTCCTTGCCCAAGTCCTAAATTTTTCCACTTCAAGTGGTTCCTGGTGAATCTGCCTGTGGAGACAGGTCTGTCAGTGACCAGGGCACATCTCAGACCTGTGTCCACCCCAGCTCCCAGCCTGTCTTGCTGGAGAGCCATGGCCAGCAGAGGCTATTAGAAAGAGGAGGGGTGCACGGTCTGTGAGGAGGCAAGGGTGGCCTGGCTCAGCCAGAGCCCAGGGCGGGGGCAAGCACGATGCCAGTTCCGAGAGTGCACATCCCAGGATGGCGACCCTCCCCTAGAGCTGTCCCCCCGCTGGCCATCCTCCTCGCAGGCCCCAAACCCTGGTTCTCTATCAGCCCACCTGCAGGAACCTCTCGGGAGATAACTGCAAATGCAGCCAATGACTTTGGCACCAGCATTCATTAGAGCATGTTTGGTGGTTTTCTTGCAGAACATTCTATGAGGACCATACCCTACCATACCTCACCTTGAGAAGGCACAGTGAGAGTCAGACTCACTCGGCGGGGGCTTAGGAGAGGTGGGTTTTACACAAGCGGACCACGAAGCGCTAGGTTCTTATTACTAAGCGACAGGTGACAAAGTCCCCTGCCTGCAGGGGCCAGCCAGGGCCAGGTAAGGCAGGTGAGGGGCAGTGCAGGATTGGACACCTGCTATCCACCCCTAGGAGGCAGCCACAATGCACTCCCTGCAGGCCGCGGCCAGAGACATGCAGGCCCACGTCTCCAAACGTCTGACCTTTCAAGACAGGCCAGATGTTGGGATTTGGGGATATGTCAAATCTCCCCACCCTACATGGCTGAGATGTCATCAACAGTGTGTGAGTAGCATGGGCAGCATGCAGACCAGGCCTGTGCCACCTCCGATGCCCCCTTTTGCTGAGACCCTGGTGGGAGGAGCACTCAGATCCCCCGGCTTTAGAGGGGAGTGAGGGACACCTCACAGAAGGCAGCCTTTCATTCCTTGGTGGTGAAATCGGGACTAGCGTGAATCCCCAGCATTAAGGGAATGGTTACGCAAGTTATGGTGTAGGTACACGCAGACTAGTGCGTAGTCGTCACGGTTAGGGTTAGCAGAAGTTTTAAGTGACTTGGAGAAAGGCTCCCGAACATAGTTAAGTCAAAAGTCTGAAAACAAAATTGCGAATGTAACACCAAGAAGCAGAAGTCTCTGGACTATAGAATTCTGCCAAATTCTTTATGCTTTTCAGTAACTTGTAAGCCTCAAAGAATACGTACTCCTCTCATATACACTCCCCCCATCCTGATATAGGTGGGTCTACCTCCTTTTGAAAGGTTGAGTCCCCCCACCCCCCTTCCTTCCCTCAGAAAGCACTCCAGGAAGATCCACTTGCACTGAACAGGTGCCTCAGACAGGCTGCTTCCTCAGCACCGGGCTGGGTGTGCTGGGACCTCGCCACCAGCACTCAGCCCCAGATGCAGCGAGAATGGGGTTTTCCAAGTGCTTACTTGCGGGGTCAGGACGCCTGCCTGCCACCTGCCTGTAGCTCAGGCTCCTGCTCCTTTCTTGCATCACAATCAGAACTCTGCGCACTCCTAGGCTCTACCTGGAATTTCTGAGGGGTGCCCCAAAAGGAGGTGGCTACAAAATGGGGCAGGCTGGGGTGAGGGTGAGGGGTTGAGGGAGAGGCTATAAAAGACTCCCTTTGTCAGAGATGTCAGACAGTCATCTCCTGGCTTGTCTAGGACAGCGGGGGACATGGCCCACCAACACAGCAGTGTGGCCTGTCAGGCACCAGTCACCGCTGTGGTGCATGGTGACCGTGCCCCGGCAGGCCAGCTGCATTTGGGGCTGAGAAGTCAGGATGTATGCTGCTCAGGAGTGGGGCCATTGCCCTCTACCCAGAGGGGTCTATTTCAGGAGCGGTGAGAGCAGAGAGCGGGGTGCTGAGGGTGAACCAGAGCAGCGAGGAAGGCCTTCCACAGGAGAGAGCCCCCAGAGGCATCCTGTCCACACCCGCCCGGGCTCTGAGTCAGCAATCGTGCTGGCATCTATCCGCAGAGGGGAGGGACCTTCTCTATTACTCATCATAAGCCCCGACCCCGGCAGGTGACCAGCACACAGTAGACACCCAATGAACACTAGAAGTGACAGCAGACAAGCGGCATGCACACTCCTGAGGGCAAAGAGCCAGGCCGAAGGGGAAGCAGGTCCCCGGCAGGCTGCTGTGATGGTGCCCAGGAGGGTATGATGTCAACCCCAGGGCTGACCAAGGGACCAGGCTAGATTTGTGCAATGTCCCTTCCCAGGCCCAGGCTCCTTGTCAGCTGGAGAAACTGGGTCATGGGCCTGGTGCACAGGGCCTCAGTGGGAGCGGGGAGCCGGGGCCCATCTGACACAAACCCACATTTCCATCTCTCAGCAGAAGTGGGTTCAGTAGAGGGTGGGGCTGCCCTGCGCAGGTCTGTGTTCTCAGCTGTCTGCTCCCATCAGTGGAGACAACCTGCTGATTACCTCCCCACCTCCCACCAAGCCTGGCTCTTGATCACCAGCTGTCTGTCCGCTGAGGAAAAGAGGGCTCTCCCAGTGGCGAGACCAAGGCGTTGCTGAGCTGAAAAGGCAAGAGGTGCTGGGACCCAGAACACCCTGAGGAAACAGAGGCCAGAGGGGCGGCCCCCGGAAGCACCCCATCCCGTCACCAACACACTCCCCCTCTCAGGACATATGGCTACATGACTGACTGTGCCCATCTGGCCCCATCCACCCTGCCCTGCCCACTGCCAAGTTTTCACATTCAGGTCCTTCTGCCACTGAGGGGCAGTCGGGCACAGGGGTTCTCAGGCCTGACTGCCCAGCTTTCTAATATAGACATCACCCTACTCGCTGGATAACCTTGGAAAAGTCTCAACTTCACCATGCCTCTTGCTTTCCTCATCAGGACAGTGAGGCTACCCCTACAAGGGCATTAAGTGAGATTAAATGAGATAACGTTAAGTAAAGCGCTTAGGACAGACCCCAGCACACAGCGAGTTCTATTGTTAGAATAAAGGCCCGTGAGAGCAGAGATATCTGTCTGTAGTGTGGGTGACGAATTCCCAGTGCCTAGGACAGTGCCTGACACACAGCAGGTGCTCTGTAAACACATGTAGGAAGAATGAGTGCACAAGGGGCTGGGTAGAGCAGGGTCTGTGAGTGAGGCTGTCAGGCAGGGTGGGGCCAGGAGGGGTGCTAGAGGCTGGGGCACCACTGGGCACCAGCAGGAGGACACTCCCTTCTGCCAAAGGAAGGAGCTGCTACAAGCCTCCAGGCATGTGGGTGCCACGTGGGACTGTCGGGCCAGAGGTGCCACGTCTTCCAATATATTCTGACAAAATAGGAATTCCAGATCTTTATGTGAACTTAACTAAGGTTTAAAAATAGGCAACTGGCTCTGGAAAACAGTGTGGAGGTTCCTCAAAAAATTAAAACTAAAATTACCCTACGACCCAGCAATAGCACTACTAGGAATTTATCCAGAGGATACAGGAGTGCTGATTCCTTAGGGGCACATGTACTCCAATGTTTACAGCAGCACCATCAACAATAGCCAAAGTATGGGAAGAGCCCAAATGTCCATCAACCAATAAATGGATAAAAAAAGATGTGGGGTGTGTGTGTGTGTGTGTGTGTGTGTGTGTGTGTGTATACACACACAATGGAATACTACTTGGCAATAAGAAAGAATGAAATCCTGCCATTTGCAACATTGTGGATGGAACTAGAGGGTACTATGCTGAGTGAAATAAGTCAGTCAGAGAAAGATATATGTTTTCACTCATATGTGTAATTTGAGAAACTTAACAGAAGACCATGGGGGAAGGGAAGGGGAAAAAATAGTCACAAACAGAGAGGGAGGAAGGCAAGCCATAAGAGACTCTTAAATACAGAGAACAAACTGAGGGTTGATACAGGGGCGGCCGGGGGGTAATGGGTGATGGGCATTGAGGAGGACACTTGTTGAGATGAGCAATGAGTGTTGTATGTAAGCGATGAATCATGGGAATCTACTCCCAAAGCCAAGGGCATACTGTATACACTGCACATTAGCTAACTTGACAATAAATTATATTTTAAAAAATTAAATAAATAAAAATAAAAATTGGCAACGAATCTGATCAATAAAAAAGGAGGCCAATTAGAACTAATAAACTCAGCAAAGTCACAGGATACAAAATCATTACGTAAAAATCTGTTGTGCTTCTACACAATATCAATGGACAATCCAAAAAAGGAAATTTAGAAAACAATTCCATTTACAATTGCATCAGAAAGAATAAAATGCTTAGGAATAAACTTAAGAAGGAAAAAGATCTGTACATTGAAAACTATAAAATATTGCTCAATAAATTAAAGAAGGCACTGATAAATGAAAAGACATCCCAGGTTATGGATTGACATATTGCTAAGATATCAATACTACCCAAAGCGTTCTTCAGATTTAATGCAATCCACATCAAAATTCCAATGGCATTTTTTGCAGAAATAGAAAAATCCATCCTAAAATTCATATGAAATCTCAAAGAACCCCAAATAGCCAAAACATACTTGCAAAAGAAGAGAAAGTGGGAGGTCGCACACTTCCTGATTTCAAAAGTTACTACAAAGCTACAGCAATGAAAACAATAAAGTACTGGCATAAAGACCGTCCTACAGATCAACGGACTAGAATAGAGAACCCAGAAACAAACCCTCACATGTGTGGTCAATTGATTTTTGACATGGGTGCCAAGACTATTCAAGAGGGAAAGGACAGTCTTTTCAACAAATAGTGCCAGGAAAACTGGACGTCCACATGCAAAAGAATGAAATTGGACGCTTGCCTTACACCACAGACAAAATTAACTCAGAATAGATCAAAGACCTAAATGTGAAAACCAAAACTATAAACATAGGGGAAAACCTTCATGGCACTGGATTTGGCAGTGCTTTCTTAGATCGGACACCAACAGCACAGGCAACAAAAGACAAGATAGATAAATTGAGCTTCATCAAAATAAATAAAACCTTTTGTGTATCAAAAGATACCATCCACAGAGTAGAAAGGTGCTCTGTGGAATGGAAAAACTATCTGTGAATCGTATACTGATAAGGGGTTAATATTCAGAATATAGAGAGAACCCCTACAACTCTACCCCAAAAACCCCAATTCAAGACAGGCAAAGGACTTGAATGGACATTTCTCCAAGGAAGATACACACATGGCCAATAAGCACATGAAAAGACGCTCAATATCACTACTCATTAGGGAAATGCAAATCAAAGCCACAATAAGATACCACTTCAACCCATTATGATGGCTATTAGTTAAAAAAAAATAACCCTCAGAAAATAACAAATACTGATGAGAATCTGGAGAAATTAGAACCTTTGTCCCACTGCTGGTGGGAATGTCAAACAGTGTACCTGCTGTGGAAAACAGTATGGTGGATTCCTCAAAAAATTTTAACTGGAACTACCATATGATCTAGCCATTCCACTTATGGGTATTTGCCCAAAAGGAATTCAAAGCAGGGTCTCAAAGAGATATTTGCACACCCATGTTCATAGCAGCATTATTCACAATAGGTACAATGTGGTAGCAGACCAAGTGTCCACTGATGAATGAAAGGATAAGCAAAGTGTGGTATATCCATACGATGGAATATTATTCTGCCTTAAAAACAGGAAATCCTGCCATTTGCAATAACATGGATGAACCTGGAAAGCATTATGCTAAGGGAAATGAGCCAGTCACCAAAAGACAAATACTGTGATCCCGCTTATATTAAGTACCAGGAAGAGCTACATTCATAGAGACAGGAAGTAGAATGGTGGGTGCCAGGGGCTGGAGGAGGGGGGAGGGGGAAGTTAGTATTTAATGGGAACAGTTTCAGGTTTGCAACATGAATAAAAATGTGAATATACTTAATACCAGTGAACTATACACTTAAAAATGGTTAAGATGGGAGGGGGAGCCAAGATGGCGGAACAGCATGGAAGTTTTTTGTGTCTTGCATCCATGAAATACAGCCAGACCAACACTACACCATCCTGCACACCTAGAAAAATGATCTGAGGATTAACACAACAATCTGCACAACCTAAACCACAAAATTCAGCAGGTACCTGGCACAGAGAGGTGAACTTGGGGAGAGAGAAGCCGTGGAGGGCAGGGAGCCGCTTTTGCACACAGAGAGAGGATGGAGGCGGGGGAAGAGAATATGGGAAAAGCACCCTCCAAAAGCAGCTAAAGAGAAAGCAGAAAAGTGTAAACAGCCACAGGGACTGAACTAAGAGAGAAAAGAGAAAGAAGAGGGTTTCAATTCCATTAAGACTGTAACAGGGGGAGCGCAGAGTCTGAAACTCTGCAGCTCGATACCTGGCGGTGCTCTGGTGGGAAGGGCAAGTCCCCAGGAGCAGAGTGGGGTCCGGGAGGTTCTTGGGCCACACAGAGAAAAGCGGTTCCACTGCTGGAAGGACATTTGGTAGAGACTGTGAGGCCCCCTGGTCCCAGCAGACCCCAGAGAACAACCACATCACTGGTGCTGGAACAAGGTCGTTATGGGTGAAGCCCGGTGCCAGATGTGTGTTGTGATTTTCCATAATCCCTGAAACGCTGCTGCTACACTATCTCGCAAACTTTTTCTGGGGAGGGCTGGCACCTGGCCACACTGTCTGGGCACCAGCAGCAGGCACGGTCCCGCAAGCATTCCTGGGTGTGGCCGGCACCTGGCCATTGCTCGGTGAGATCCTCTGCAGAGGGAAGAAGCAGGTCAAAGCCGCAGTCCCTCAGAAGAAAGAGGATGAGAAAAACAGCCACATCTGAGACAAAACTCAGGAGAGGGGTGCTGCCTGGGGCTTGGTCACAGACTGTGAAAAAGCGGGATGGGGGCCATGGAGGGAAGCTGAAGACAAAGTACAGGTGCACGATTGCTGATCTGGGAGAACAGAGTCCCGATACTAGAGAATGGGTAGCTGGCTGACGCCATTTTCACCGCTCCCACGCATGAGCATACGCACCTACAAGCGCCACCACAATCCACCCCAGTAAACTAAGCAGCTCCATCTAGTGAAGAACAGAGCCATTACACTAAGCCCTGCCCAACTGGGCCAACCTCGCTCTTCAGGAACACAAGTCTCTCCACCTGCTTAGTTTACGAACTATAAAGTGCTTCATAGTTTGACTTCTAGATGAAAATGAAGTAATTGCAGTGGCATTTCAGTCTGTTACCAGTCCATCTATTCAATTTTCTTTCTTTTTCTTTCTTTTTCTTTTTTCTCTTTTTCCTTTCTTTTTCTTGAATACAGAAAGAGAAAAAAATCATTTTTATTTTCAATTTTTATTAAAAATATTTTTCTTTCATTTTTTTCTACTATAGGTTTTACTTTTGTGTAAATTTTTTCAAATTCTATTTTACTTCCATCATTTGATTTTAGTCTACTTCAGTGTATTCATTTTTTCAAATTTTCAAACAATTTCCTTATTCCCCCCTTTTTTCTCTAACCTATCAAGCCACTTTCAACACCCAGACCAAAACACACCTAGGAGCTATCATCATTTATTTGATTTTGTGTGTGTGTGTGTTTAATTTTTTAATTTTAATATTTTTTTAATTTCAATTTTTTTCTAACTCATTAATTCCTTTTCTCCCTTCAAAGTGACAAAATGAAGGAATTAACCCCAAAAGAAAGAGCAGGAAGAAACCATAACCAAGGACTTAACCAACACAGATACAAACAAGATGTCTGAACCAGAATTTAGAATCACGGTAATAAGAATACTAGCTAGAGTCGAAAATAGATTAGAATCCCTTTCTGCGGAGAGAAAAGAAGTAAAAGCTAGTCAGGATGAAATAAAAAATGCTATAACTGAGCTGCAATCTTGAATGGAGGCCACTGAGGCAAGGATGGATGAGACAGAACAGAGAAGTAGCAATACAGAGAACAAAATTATAGAGAATAATGAAGCAGAAAAAAAGAGGGAGATTAAAGCACGATTTAAGAATTAGAGAAATCAGTGACTCATTAAAAAGGAACAACATCAGAATCATAGGGGTCCCAGAAGAGGGGGAGAGAGAAATAGGGGTTGAAGGGTTATGTGGATAAATCATAGCGGAAAACTTTCCTAACCCGGGGAAAGACACAGTCATCAAAATCCAGGAAGCACAGAAGACTCCCATTAGATTCAACAAAAGCCAACCACCAATCAACGAGGCATATCATAGTCAAATTCACAAAATACTCAAGCAAGGAAAGAATCATGAAAGCAGCAAGGGGAAAAAAGTCCTTAACCTACAACGGAAGACAGATCAGGTTTGCAGCAGACCTATCCACAGAAACTTGGCAGTCCAGAAAAGAGTGGCAGGATATATTCAATGTGCTGAATCAGAAAAATATGTAGCCAAGAATTATTTACCCAGCAAGGCTGTCATTCAAAATAGAGGAGAGTGAAAAAGTTTCCCAAACAAAAATTAAAGGAGTTTGTGACCACTAAACCAGCCATGCAGGAAATTTTAAGGGGGACTCTCTAAGGGGAGAAAAGATGAAAAAAAAAACAACAAATAATTAAAGACCAAAAGCAACAAAGACTAGAAAGGACCAGAGAACACCACCAGAAACTCCAACTCTACAAGCAACATAATGACAATAAATTCATATCTTCCAGTACTCACTCTAAACATCAATGGACTAAATGCTCCAATCAAAAGACATAGGGTAACAGAATGGATAAGAAAACAAGATCCATCTATATGCTGTTTACAAGAGACCCACTTTAGACCTAAAGACACCTTCAGATTGAAAGTAAGGGGGTGGAGAACCATCTATCATGCTAATGGTCACCAAAAGAAAGCCAGAGTAGCCACACTTATATCAGACAATCTAGACTTTAAAATAAAGACTGTACCAAGAGATGCATAAGGGCATTATATCATAATCAAGGGGTCTATCCACCAAGAAGACCTAACAATTGTAAACATTTATGTTCCAAATGTGGGATAGCCTAAATATATAAATCAATTAATCACAAACATAAAGAAACTCATTGATAGTAACACCATAATAGTAGGGGACTTCAACATCCCACTCACAGTAATGGACAGATCATCTAATCAAAAAATCAACAAGGAAACAATGGCTTTGAATGACACACTGGAGCAGATGGACTTAACAGATATATTCAGAACATTTCACCCTAAAGCAGCAGAATATACATTCTTCTCCAGTGCCCATGGAACGTTCTCCAGAATAGACCACATACTAGGAAACAAAACAGCCCTCAACAAGTACAAAAAGATCGAGATATTTTCAGACCACAGCGCTATGAAACTTGAAATCAACCACAAGAAAAAATTTGGAAAGGTAACAAATACTTGGAGACTAAAGAACATCCTATTAAAGAATGAATGGGCTAACCAAGAAGTTAAAGAGGAAATTAACAAGTTCATGGAAGCCAATGAAAATGATTATACCACAACCCAAAACCTCTGGGACGCAGGAAAGGCAGTCATAAGAGGAAAGTATACAGCAATCCAGGCATTCCTAAAGAAGGAAGAAAGATCTCAGGTACACAACCTAACCTTACGCCTTAAAGAAGTGGAAAAAGAACAGCAAATAAAACCCTAAACCAGCAGAAGACAGGAAATAATAAAGATTAGAGCAGAAATTAATACTATCAAAACCAAAAACCAAACAAATAGTAGAACAAAGGAATGAAACCAGAAACTGGGTCTTTGAAAGAATTAACAAAATTGATAAACCACTAGCCAGTTTGATCAAAAAGAAAAAGGAAAGGACCCAAATAAATAAAATCAAGAATGAAAGAAGAGAGATCACAACCAACACAGCAGAAATAAAAACAATAATAAGAGAATATTATGAACAATTATACGCCAATAAAATGGGCAATCTGGAAGAAATGGACAAATTCCTAGAAACATATACACTACCAAAACTGAAACAGAAAGAAATAGAAAATTTGAACAGACCCATAACCAGTAAAGAAATCGAATTAGTAATCAACAATCTCCCAAAAAGCAAGAGTTCAGCGTCAGATGGCTTTCCAGAGGAATTCTACCATTTAAGGAAGAGTTAACACCTATTCTCTTGAAACTGTTCCAAAAAATAGAAATGGAAGGAAAACTTCCAAATCTTTCTATGAAGCCAGCATTACTTTGATTCTAAAACCAGACAGAGACCCCACTAAAAAGAAGAACTATAGACCAATTTCCCTGATGAACATGGATACAAATATCCTCAAGAAGATATTAACCAACCAGATCCAACAATACATTAAAAAAATTATTCACAATGACTGACCAAGTGGGATTTATACCTGGGATGCAGGGCTGGTTCACTATCTGCAAAACAATCAACATGATTCATCACATCAAAAAAAGAAGGACAAGAACCACATGATCCTCTCAACGGATGCAGAGAAAGCATTTGACAAAATACAGCATCCTTTCTTGATATAAACCCTCAAGAAAGTAGGGAAAGAAGGATGATACTTCGAGATAGTAAAAGCCATATATGAAAAACCCAATGCTAATATCCTCCTCAATGGGGAAAAACTGAGAGCTTTCCCCCTAAGGTCAGGAAGAAGACAGGGATGTCCACTCTCGCCACTGTTATTCAACATAGTACTGGAAGTCTTAGCCTCTGCAATCAAACAACACAAAGACATAAAAGACATCCAAATCGACCAGGAGGAAGTCAAACTTTCACTCTTCACAGATGACATGATACTCTATGTGGAAAATCCAAAAGATTCCACCAAAAAACTTCTAGAATTGATTCATGAATTCAGCAAAGTTGCAGGATACAAAATCAATGCACAGAAATCAGTTGCATTCCTACAATGAAGCAACAGAAAGAGTAATCAAGGAATCAATCCCATTTACAATTGAACCAAAACCCATAAAATACCTAGGAATAAATCTAACCAAAGAGGTGAAAAATCTATACACTGAAAACTATAGGAAGCTTATGAAAGAAACTGAAGAAGACACAAAAAAATGGAAGAAGATTCCCTGCTTCTGGATAGGAAGAACAAATATTGTTAAATGTCGATACTACCCAAAGCAATCTACATATTCAATGCAATCCCTATCAAAATGACACCAGCATTCCTCACAGAGCTAGAACAAACAATTCTAAAATTTGTATGGAACCAGAAAAGACCCCAAATAGCCAAAGCAATCTTGAAAAAGAAAACCAAAACAGGAGGCATCACCATCCCGGACTTCAAGCTATACTACAAAGCTTGAAGTAATCATCAAGACAGTATGGTACTGGCACAAGAACAGACACTCAGATCAATGGAACAGAATACAGAACCCAGAAATGGACCCAGAAATGCATGGCCAACTAATCTTTGACAAAGCAGGAGAGAATATCCAATGCAATAAAGACAGTCTCTTCAGCAAGTGGTGCTGGGAAAACGGGACAACGACATGCAAAAAAATAAACCTGGGCCACTTTCTTACACCATACACAAAAATAAACTCAAAATGGATGAGACCTAGATGTAAGACAGGAAGCCTTCAAAATCTTCGAGGAGAAAGCAGGCAAAAACCTCTTTGATCTTGGCTGCAGCAACTTCTTACTCAACCCATCTCCGGAGGCAAGAGAAACAAAAGCAAAAATGAACTACTGGGACCTCATCAAAATAAAAAGCTTCCAGACAGTGAAGGAAACAATCAGCAAAACTAAAAGGCAACTGACAGAATGGGAGAAGATATTTGCAAACGACATATCAGATAAAGGGTTAGTATCCAAAATCTATAACTTATCAAACTCAACACCCCAAAAACAAATAATCCAGTGAAGAAATGGGCAAAAGACATGAACAGACACTTCTCCAAAGCAGACATCCAGATGGCCAACTGACATATGAAAAAATGCTCAACATCACTCATCATCAGGGAAATACAAATGAAAACCACAATGAGTTACCACCTCACACCTGTCAGAATGGCTAACATTAACAACTCAGGCAACAACAGATGTTGGCAAGGATGCAGAGAAAGAGAATGTCTTTTGCATTGTTGGTGGGAAGGCAACTTGGTGCAGCCACTCTGGAAAACAGTATAGAGGTTCCTCAAAAAATTAAAAATAGAACTACCCTATGACCCAGCAATTGCACTACTAGATATTTATCCAAGGGATACAGGTATGCTTTTCCAAAGGGACACATGCACCCCAATGTTTATATCAGCACTGTCAACAATAGCCAAAATATGTAAAGAGCCCAAATGTCCATAGGCAATCAAAAAGAATGAAATCTTGCCATTTGCAACTACATGGATGGAACTAGAAGGTATTATGTTAATTGAAATTAGTCAGAGAAAGACAAGTATCATATGACTTCACTCATGAGGACTTTAATACACAGAACAGATGAACACAAGTGAAGGGAAGCAAATATAATATAAAAACAGGGAGGGGGACAAAACATAAGAGACTCTTAAATGTGGAGAACAAACAGAGGGTTACTGGAGGGGGTGTGGGATGAGGGATGGGCTAAATGGGTAAGGAGCATTAAGGAATCTGCTCCTAAAGTCATTGTTGCACTATATGCTAACTAATTTGGACGTAAATTTAAAAAATAAAATTAAATAAATAAATAAATAAATGGTTAAAGTGATAAATTTTCTGTTGTGCGTATTCTACCACAATTTTTTAATGGTTAAAAAGAAAAAAAAGCCAAACAAATCAGACACACTTGAAGGCTTGATCTAGTCTACCAGCCTGTGGTCTCTGAGCAGTTTTTTAAGCTTCTATCTGGAGGTTCAGGGGAATTAAGGTGGGGGGGTGTGGCCAGTCTGGGAACGTGTAACACTGGCAGGGCCTTGGGAGTGTGGAGGCCACTGCTCCAGGCACATCCACAAAAGGGGAGGGGAGCTATAGCATGTGGCCCAGGGCTATAGTTGCCAACATCAGGGAGGGTCATCCAGACCAGCCACGGTCTCTCTCCTGTTGCCAGACCAAGACCAGTGGCCTCTGTGGCTTGGGTCCTCCTGAGCACCGAGGACCTGGGCCCGTGTGCTCCCCACAAGGAGCACGGTGGGCTCCTGGTAAATACAGCTATCGCCATCTGACACTTATCAGTGCATAAGCCTCAAAAGACTCCCACCGCCCCCACAAGCCCAGGTTCCAACAGTGATAATGGCAGCCCCATTTCCTGAGTCAGTTTGCCAGCATGGTACAGGACTTCCTGAGATCATCACTTCGAATCCCCAATTCTGTGAGGTAGACACTATTATCATCCCCACTTTACAGGAAGAGAAATTGAGATTCCAAGAGATTAAGCCTTAGTTAAGGTGGCTTTTTTATATGCCCTTTTGGTCCCAAGATTATGGCCACAGGGATATCAGGGTCACCAAGGATAATTTGGAGGTTGCCAAGGACTTGGTTTAAAGTGTTTTCAAGTCTGACCGAGAACTCTGACATGGTTCAGAGTGGGGTGGGGTGAGGTGAAAGCCTTAGTTAAGCAGCTTGCTCAAGGTCACCTGACCACTAAGTGGTGGACCTAGGATTAAACTTGGGTCTGAGTGACCACCCCCACTACAGGGCCCTCAAACTCAACTACTAGGCTACCCTGCCTTTCAGGAAGAGCCACACCCAGAAGGCAAGTCTGGAAAAGGTTGGGAATAAGGCACCATGGCAGTGAGGCAGAGTGTCCCCCACTGATGGGCTTTTCTTCTTAGAGGAGGAGGAAGGTCAATCTGTGTCAAACCACAGTGAGGCAGACAGAAGACCAGAGCACACAGAAGTGATACCTCACGAGGCAATAGCACTTCACAGTTTATCACCCATTTTTCTGTCCAATCTCACAATTGATCTGTCCAATAACCATGAAGCAACATTGATTAGTCCCAGTTTAGAGAATGGTAAATGAAGGCTCGGAGAGGAAGTCACTTCCTACCGCCGCACAGCTAGCGAGTGGCACAGCCAGGACTAGAACCCTGTTTGTGTGGTTCCAAATCCAAAACTCTTCCCAGTAAAGATGGCGGTGCTGGCAGCAACAACCACAATACTGGATCATCTCATCAGGTGCTTTTATGTCCACTTGACAGATGAGGAAACTGAGGCGCAGAGTGGTAATTAACCAGCCCAAGGTCCCACAGCTGAAACTGAGTAGTGTCCAAAGTCAGGATTTGAACCTGGCTCCCGGCCCATGTGGTTGAACATAGCTCCACAGAGTCGGACCTTCCGAAGAGTAGCTCAGGGACCTGGAATTTCAGGTGCACCCCCTGAAGTTTTCAGAAAAGAGCTGGCAGTCAGAAGTTCAAGGATAAAGCCTGAGCAAAGACGGAGAACCATTCTGAATTCTCTCATTCATCCAGAGGGGCTGGGGATGGGAGAGGACAGGGGCTGGGGATATCTGCAGACCTGGGGGCACAAAGACCACAAAAAGGCCAAGATCCTTCACCTTCAACTTCCCCTCTAAAAAGTAAGCCAACTTTGCTAATGAAAGGGAAAAAATGGTTTTTTTTTTTAATTCATTTAAAGTCACAAAAAGCCACACATGGTTATGATTTCATTTACATGAAATGTTCAGGAAAGGCAAGTCCACACAAACAGAAAGCAGATCTGCGGTTGCCAGGGGTTGTGGGGGGAGGGGGAAGGGAGGGTGACTAGGCTTTTTTAGGGTGATGAAAATGTTCTGACATTGGATGATGGTGATGGTGGTATCACCATCTCAATATACTTAATATATTTAAATTGTGCACCTTAAAGGGGTGAATTGTATGGTATGTGAGTTATATTTCAGTAAACCTCTTTAAAAAAAAAAACTTATTTCAAAAATTAACTGCCTGGACAGTCTATCTTGGAGAAGGTCAAGGAAGGAAGAGCTGCGGATAAGCTCTTGCCACGGGCCAGGCGTGCCCTGTGGGGTGGGCCCTGGACGAGCCCCCAGTCCCACAGGGCTACCCAAGCTTTGATTCTGCCCCTATATCTTGCTCCTCCTGCCACAGTCCCTTTGCACAGACTATTCCCTTAGCTCAGAACCCCCTTCCTCTGCTTTGTGCCAGACCTTGGCTCCAGCACCACTTTCTCAAGGAGGCTGTCCCTGACCTCCCCGCCAGGCCCTGATGTCCCTCACAAAGGCCTCTGGTACAAGCCCTCATGCCCTGTGTGTGTACCCACCTGCAGAGCCCTTGTCGCTCTTCTAACTTCACATGGGTACATGTAACAAATGTCTGTCCTCCCTTAGACCATAGCCTCCACAGGACATCCCCAGTGGTTAGCCTGGTGCCCAGGGCACACCGCGCACTCAGCAAACAGCTGAGGGAGAGAGGCAGGCGGGCACCGAAGGAAGCAACAGTGACACAAAGCTAGTGTATCACTCTGCCTAGAAGAGCCCCTGAGAGTGAGGCAGACAGGCCCAGAGGCAGCAAACAACGGGGTCAGTGTATGAAGGAGACACAGGGCACTAGGGATGCCCCAAGGAGGCCCACCTAACCCAGCAAGGAACAAGTGGTCAGAACAGATAGTTCCGGAGAAGAGGATACATCCGTAAGCTGGGGGAAAAATCCTACATTAAAAAATGCATAGGGGCGCCTGGGTGGCTCAGTGGGTTAGGCATCTGACTCTTGATTTCAACTCAGGTCATGATCTCACGGTTCATGAGATCGAGCCCTGCATCAGGCTCCACGCTGACAGCATAGAGCCTACTCAGGATTCTCTTTCACTCTCTCTCTGCCCCTCCCCTGCTCCCTCTTTCTCCCTCCCTCTTTAAAAAATAAAAATTAAAAATGCATAAAAAGAATCTGCTGCTCCCTGGAACTGAGAACAAGTCACAGTATTCTGTGATGTCTCCCCAAGCAAAAGGTCCACATGGTGGGTAACCACAGAGTAAGAACTTGGCTCCAGCTGAAGGCGGGCCCGCCAACAGAGAGTCCTGGGCCCACAGCTCAGGGCACAGATCCAAGGCAGAGATGATGTAGAGAGAGGGTGGGGGGACCTTGGGGAAGTGGGAAAGTTCAGACAGACACAAAAGACAGACACTGGCCATGGGTGTGGGGAGCTGAACCTCTGGAAAGGGGCCTCGGGGTCCACGTGCAGGTGGGGAAGGAGGGCCCACGGTCAGTCCCACAGGGCATGCAGCCGAGGTCCCGAATGTCCTGACCAGCCGAGGAAGGAGACAGCACTCGCCAGCATAAACCTGAGGCCCTCCCTGGCTTCCAGAGTCTGAATGCTTCTCCTCCCACAGGCACTCACATCAGCCTCTCCTTTCCTACCAGTTTTCCCTGGGGTGACCACTGCAGTGACTTTTGTCCACTTGGACTGCCCAGTCCAAGGCACCGAATAAGGTGGGGTGGACTCGGCACCGGCCTGAGGGCTGGGAGCGACCCCGTACCTCCCTGCTTCCCTCACATCTACACACACAGCCTGTCACTCCTGGAGAGGCACGTCCTGGCCCCCCGGAACCACGAGGAATGGGGCACAAGGATGAGCAGGATGGGAGACCCAGGCCTCTGACTCTTGCCACCTTGCCCCCTCATGCATTCCTGAGCCGAGAGAGGAGACCCTATCTGTCCATCACGTCGGCCGCCCGGTGGGTTGGTTCCGGGCGGCCCACGCAGTGTCCTCTGATCTGCTCCACGGGGGGGAGTGGCCTCTGCCCATCCCATCCTCCCCAGGTACCTGATTCTGCAGCTGGGTGGATGTGGCTTGCTGGTCACTGTCTCGGAGGGCCAGCCTCTCCTGTAGGGCTGCCAGCTCCTCCTGTAGCCGGGCTTTCTCCTCCTGCAGCTGGGACATGGCCTCCACCATCCTATGCACCATGGGGGCTGCACCTGGCGGCCCCGCCAGGCTCGAGCACCTCCCGCTGCCAAAGAGCCGCCCACCTATGAGCAAAGTAGTGGCCGATCAGAAAGGACAGCAGAGGACCCACCCTGGATGAGGAGAGGGGGCCCGTCACGGCACGGCAGACCGTCAGGGACGGGGAGGGGATGCAAGCCAGCGGGGCGAGGGCTGGGGGCGGCAACGGCGTGGGTTGGCCGGGGCAGGCCCTGGAGGAAGCCGCTTCAGCGGGCAGCTTCTGGGAGACAGAATTGCCTGGATAAGGACTGAGGCAAGAGACGTTCGCCCTAGACTCCCTTCAAAGTATGTGTCCGAGGTCTGATGGGCGATACCCTCCCTGTGGCCAGGCCGCAAGGAATCGCAGCTGAGAAAGACATGCCTTCTGGCAACAGCTGATTAAGAGTCCGGGGTTCTCTCCCCAGAAAACACTATTCTTGGGGGAAAACGTGATTTCTTTAAACCCCAACCCCCCTCTAGAGTACAGAAGAGAGGCAGAGGCTCCCCAGCCTGTGCCCTGACCTCTGCAGGGAGTGGTCACCTGCACACAGAGAAGGGGCAAGGGGAGGGTGTGCGTGTGCAAGGGGCAGCCAGACCAGGACGCACAGAGACAGGCACAGCATGTGAGCAGGAACACAGCCAGGCCCGCTCTGGGGCCGATACCTGCGCTGAGCACAGGGACTGCACAGGCACAACAAAGTGATAAATACCAGCGGGAGAGGGTGGTACCTCAGCCTGAATCCTCCTCCTCCCACGGCCTTCCACTGTCCTGTCACCAGGAGCAGGAGAGAAACAGACAGACTGACAGAAGGACAAAGACAGAATCAAGGGCCACGATGTGACAATAGGGCTTGGGATGCCTGTCATAGCTTGCCTGGTGGATACCAAGAACGTTCATGGTCTCTGCAGGTGGGGAGCAGGGGGTGTGCAGGAGTGGGGTAGAGGAGAGGCTCTGAAGGCAGGAGATCTGCCTCTCCCCTTGGGCAGCCTGAACTGGGACCCAACCAAAGCCCCAGGAGGCAGAAAGAAGGGTCCAAGGTGTGACAAGTGGCACCTGCTGTCTCCAAGCCTCCAGTCTGAGGGCAGCCAGGCTTCGGGGCTCCCCCACGCTACATCCCAGGAGCCAGAGCCCTATGGGGCAGGACTGGAGGGCCCCCAGACTCTGCACCTGAAGTCACGCACCCTGCTGGCAGCTTCAACCCACCGGGAGGCAGCAAGTGCGCTCACTGAGACTTCAGAGAAGCCACAATAGAGTTTCCGGGCTGGGTGGGATGTCACAGCCCTGCTCCCAGGAGGGTAGACCCTGAGGGATCTCGGGCCCCACTCTCAAGAGGGCAAGTAAAGCACACATGGGCTGGCTTTTCCCTTCCTCACAATCCCTTGGAATAGCTTCGACTCGAGACCCTCTGGAGAGCTGGAGCAGGCTCAGTTACCGGTTGGCTAGTGGCCCTGGCAGTGTGGCCTGCATGTGACACAGCATGCATATCATACACAGTTGGCCAAGCTTCTGCTATCTGTTCTAGAGAGAGTGAGGTCAGGTGGATGCTTCCAGGCCCGCACACGGGGCTGCCATGAGCAGCATGTGACCAGCGTGGCCCTCAGCCCTTTGCAGACTGCCATGGTGTGGTGGGGAACACACCAGGGCTCTAGGGCCTGAGAGCTCGCTCTGCCACCTGGGAGATGGGGGTGTGGGGAGGGGGGGCTTGGGGTCTTCCTTTGTGAAGTGGGGACAATGGTCCCAGTGAGGCATCCTTGGGAAAGGAGCCTGGGATCCATGAAGGATGCATAGAAGTGAGTGAGCGTCATCCCACAGACCACAGGGCTGGAACAAGACACAGAATAGTCCTTCTCGTCCAGGACACTCGGAAGGTTCTGAGATGCCCTTGGAGTCCACACGGGGGTTCATCCTGACCCCAGCAGAGGGGCACAGCCAGGGGAGCTGAAACAGGGCCTAGAGAGCACTTGCTAGGGGAGAAAAGACCTTGAAGAAGCTAAGGGAAGGCCAGAGGAGGGAGGGAGAGGTGAGGTCAAAGAGGCACTTGGGGGCCAGGGAATGAATGGGACTTGGCCCTGAGAAGGCCACATGCCTCTCAGTGGGTCGGATGTCAGTGCAAGTTTTAAAAGAGAGCATGCCTCAGAGACCCTGCCTGCTCACTGTGCCTTACGCTCAGGAAGATGGAAGTCTGGCCCCAGCCCCACTGACAAGGCTTAGTCCACCCCCTTGACAGAAACTGGTCTCTCTCTTCTCCACGAACTGGGAGAGCCGATCTGACTGGCTGGACAGCTCACCCCTTCCCAAGTCCTGTCTGCCCACACCTCAGCCAGACCCCAACACCTGTCCCTGAATACCAGACAGGCGGCTGCAGCTCTGGGACAACCCCAGAGAAGGGAGTGGCTCCTTCCACCACACAGCAAGTTCAGAAACACAGATCGACCCCTGGTGACGGGAGGAAGAGAACAGGGGAAAGACCAGCTGCTTTTTCTCCACACAGTCTTGGCCTTCCTTTTGGGCTCCTGAGGATGCTTTTTCCCCAATTACTGAGCTCAGGTTTCCCTGAGCTAGAGAAGCCCCACAAAGGGGGTCCATAGAATCTTCCAGAACCAGTCATCCTGGTCAGAGAAGAATGGAGCCACCGGCTCCTCGACCCTGGCCTTGAGGGAGCAGAGCAAAGCCCTGTCCTAGAGCCTCTGGGTCCCTGACGCATCCACAGATAAAGGGGATGGGGTCAGGCTTCTCTCCACAGGCCGTGGCGTCTTTGAGGCTGCCACCCTTGGCCTGCTTTTGACAAGCACTGGGGAAAAGACAAAAAGCAGGGAAACTCAACCCCAGCCCACACGGGCCAAAGCCTCTTATCACTGGTGGGGCCCTGCGGGCAGTGGGAGGAGGGTATCCCTGGAGTGGGATGGGCAGGCCGGGGTCTCTGAGTTCCACGTCAAGGTGGCCAGGAATTGGCTGGGCCACCTCCAGGTGAGGAGGACAGGGTGTGAGGACAGTCCAAATGCCACAGCAGCCTCCCTGCCAGTGCCAGCTTTAGCGAGGGCTATTCCAGGTTGGCGGGCAGACCTCCTTTACCTGTTTTCTCTACATTCATGGCGCCACCAGCTTCCTGGGCC
The DNA here is from genome assembly GCF_014898765.1 of Herpailurus yagouaroundi. Classification (NCBI taxonomy): domain Eukaryota; kingdom Metazoa; phylum Chordata; class Mammalia; order Carnivora; family Felidae; genus Herpailurus; species Herpailurus yagouaroundi. The sequence goes on from NW_024412421.1 coordinate 10,832,417, forward strand.
TCCCGGTCCCGCCTGGGGCCCGGCGCCTGCCTCTTCAGGAGCTTCTCTTCTTTCGTCCCCTGACTCTTGTTCTCGCACCCCTTGTCCAGCAGGGCTTGCTGCCAAGACACAACCAGAATCCTCACGTGAAGGGGACTACAGGCGGGAGGGGACCCCCTTGAGCCTGCGGATGGTGTGCTCCTGGAGCTGGGAGCATCCCGGGCACAGGGACCCAGCCCTCGCTGTGTGAGTGGGTGAGGACAATGAGGCCCGGGGTCTGGAAGGAAATGTGCCCAGATGCCACGACAGGACAGTGGCAGTGCATTCTCTTGGCCCCCATTCGGCAGCCAGCTATCTGCACCGGCAAAGAAGGTTCTGGGGCACTTAGAAGTTCTCAGGTGAAGCTCACTGGGCTGTCCCTGCAGGCTCTGTGGGGCGGGAGTCACCAGTGCAGCAGCCTACTTGCTGCGGGCCCACAGCCCCACCATTCGCAGGGCTGTCCAGCCCCACCAGGCACACGGCAATCTCAGGGCAACACCCCCCGCGATGTCAGCTGCCCCCAGCTCGAGACTGCCAAGAGGGGGCACACAAGTCTGCACAAGCAGGGGAAGCCCATGCCCCCCATCTCCTGGTCAAGGAGAAACCGAGGCCAAGAAGGAGGAACAGACAGGTGGACAGGCAGGGAGAGAGAGAAGGGAGGGGCAGAAAGAGTCATCTGGAGACGATCACCTGCAGCTCACACAGAAAGACATCCAAAGCAAGCCGCAGAACCGCATGCAAAGTGCAATCCCATTTGAGGATAAGAGAAATAAAACAGGCCTTGAAAAAAATCTGGGGAACTGTATAAACAATGGTTGTCTCTGGCAGGTCAGGTGACGCAGCAACTAGGAGGAGAAACGTGCATCATTTAAACTTTTGGGGGAGTAAAAAGAAACTAAGAGAATGTGGGGGAAAAGGGCAAAGAGTCCTTACATTTCACTTTGAACCCATTTTTAGCCTTATAACCATCTACAGTGTCCTGTTTTGTTTTTTTAATGTCAATAGAAATTATCTGGGAAGGGGCATTACAGACACATTTTTTTTTTTTGAGTTTTATTTATTTAAGTCATCTACACCCAACAGGGAGCTCGAACTCACAACTCCAAGATCAAGAATTGCACGCTCATGCGACTGAGAGCCAGCCGGGTGCCCCTACAGACACGTTTTTGGTGTCTTTGTGCCCACTGTATTGGAAACAAAAGACAAACGTTCTGTCTAAAAGAACGTTCTGAGTCCAGAGTCGGCAAGAGCTGGGTGTGAAACATGGCTGCGCCTCAGGTGAGCTGTGTGGCTCTGGGCAAGTTACTCACCTTCTCTGAAGCTTCATTTCCCCCATTCCTACAAGAGAAACAGTACTAGCCCCCTGATGCCACTGGTGTGAAGGGGAACTGCAGGAACTGTGCAAAGTACTCAAAGCCTCTGGCACACAGAAAGGGCTCGATATCAGGTAGCCACTAGCATTGTACTTTTTCTGCACTCTTCCTTTTTTTTTTTTTAACTTTTGTAACCCCGAATCCAATGAACAGAATGGAAAAGAGGAAAAGAGCAACATCAGCAGCCTCGTTCACCGTCTCTGACTCCCTCTCTCTCGACCTCACCTTCTACTTGAGAAGGGAGGGTGGCGAGCACAGTCTCTCATATGTAGGAAAATTCCCGCCCGCCCCCCCCCCCCGACTTTATTTTGTCCCCACCCTTTGACCAACTGCCACACCATCACGAGCAGGCTTGTCAGCGGTGGCGGCAATGGCAGCAGCTGGAAGTTTCCAATTGCCGACCAGAGCAAAGGTCACACTATTTCTGGCCTGGTGGCCAAGCCACAGGAAGGGCAGCTGGGACGCCGGGGGGGTTGGGGATTTCTGCAGCACCTTCAGAGGGAGCATCTCAGGTTTTAACTACTTGAGAGGCTGGGGCAGGGGGGAGGTTCACTAAGCCTACCTGCTCACCTCACAGTGCCCGGGTCCCTCCTTCAGCCCCACATCCCTGTCCTCGAAGCAAACTATAAACACAATGGAGCTTCATGGGGGCCCAGAAGGACACCAACATCGAAACTGGTTGCTTACAGGAGCTCCTCACAGATTCTCAGCAGATCTGCTGACCCCAGGACTCAGCAGCAACCACAACCCAACACCCCATAATCAAAATTCAAGAACAGAGCCACCGCCCAACTCAAGGCAGCCGGTTTCTGACCACCTCCCGATTTAACTACCAATGGCTCAACTCAGAGGAAAAACAAATGGCTTCTCCAGTTTCTTTAACTGTTCCCACACCAGACCTGCTTTTCTTGCAGACCTTAACATAAAAGAAGGACTGTTTGGTTCGGTTTGCAGATGAACCACACAAGAAGGGCCAAGAAAAGCCTTGAAGCCCAAGACTGCTCCTGAAGCCACATCAAGCTTCGGGCCACATTCAGATCAGGACTTGGGGCCACACGCCGCCCAGGCCCAGGACTTTCATCTGCATGAGGGAGGATATGCCCTCAAAGGGCACCTGGGTTTCCCCTCCCTCCTGCCCCCCATGTGCCCATGTCCCTTCAAAGTGAGCCCTCTTGTGTGCAATCTTTCTTGGGCAGGGAGCTTTGTAACCCGCCCAAGTGACTCTGGTCATTCATCCTCCATCACTGTGTCAATGGTCCTTGTCCAGTTTGCATTCATACACTTGTGATCACTTGATTATTTTGTGGCAGGCTGTCAGGCTGCCAGGCTGTCAGGTCTATTTCTCCGCTAGGTTATGGGCCAGCACCTAGCGCAGAACCTGGCACAGAAGAGGCACTTCATAAATATCTGTATTCTTTTAAAAAGTGCAGTGCCTGTGCCATCCTTAAATTATTCAAAGCCACAGTTGTGAGAATGCATCGATATTTAAGTAGCTCATTGCAACCAGAAATAATACAGAGCACCAGTTAGATAACCTATGGTAAACCCTGAAGTAGAATATTATGAAGCAGTTCAAAAGAATGGGTAGTTCTCTGTATACTGACATGCATGAAGAAATCACCAGATTTCCTGTCGAGGGAAAGAGCTAGTCACAAAATAATTTGTAAAAATAAATAATAAAATTGTATAAACATAATTAAGTGATTATATAGGAAAGATACACAAACACCAAACTCTTAATAGTGGATTTCTCAAAAGATGCAGGACTGGAAAAAACATTCAGCTTCGAGATGTTATATCCCTGTGTGAATTCTTTTATACCATACGTTATCGAGCACGTCATGCTTAGCTATTCAGATCCCCGCTTGCTGTGGGAGCAGTAGCAAGTTACATAACCTCTCTGGGCCTCCATTACTTCATCCATACACCTCCAATAAAACAGTAGCTGTGTCTTGAGACTGTTACGAGGACCATGAGTACTAATGTGAGCTATATAATACATGGCACCGGTGCCTGGTTCAAAACCAGTGTTCCATAAATAGCAGCTATTATTACTATCATTATGTATGATCTCTACAACCAAATATACAAATATATATAAAATTTGTCTTTTGAAAGTCAGTTGGTGATAACTGCGAGAGAAAAGAATCCAAGTTTTGGCAAAGTCCTCTGTCTGGCTTTGGATCCTCACGTTAAATAGGAAATACACGTATTGCCCCACGGACAAACATGCTGAGTAGGAATTAACGGCTACCCCAAAACCTGCCTGTTTTCCTAAGAGCTCCTCAGCGAAGGCCCCGCAGTTCTCACTTTAACGCCTCAGCCAGGGTGTGGCTGAAAGCTTTCTGTCATCTACTCTGCGATTTTCCCTGAGATAACCCAGTAAAGCAAACTGCTCCATCAGGGCTCTGCGTGCTGTGAGAAGCTTACCAAGGCAGGTCCCCGGCTCTCTCTCAGTGCTCGCTTCCCCAGAGAGCCTGCTGGGGACCCCGCTGCTGGGAGCTCAGGGGGCGAAGACACATCAGCCTGGCTTGGGCCCTCACCTTCCCGAAGGCCCCAGTGCTTACCTGCACGGTCAGGTAGAGCCTGTGGGGGCTCCCAGGGCCGGCCCAGTCCACACTGAGGGCCCGGCACTGAGCTAGGGCCGGGCGAGCTGCGCTTCGGGCACTGGAGTCCTCGTCACCGCTGACTGGGGTATCTTTTCCACGCCCTGTTCCGGGACAGAGAGTATGGGTAAGATGCTAGGCCCCTGGCTGAAGACCGCTGGCCAGGGCCCTGGCTGAGTTCTGCTTCCCCACACTCCGGGCCGGCCCAGGCGCGGCCAGCAGGGACTCACACGCCCTCACACGCCTGACCTACTCAGAGGGAAGGCCTGGCACCAGGCAGGGGCTGTGCTCCTTTCTTCCCAAAAGCCACCCCAAGCTTCTCCTCAGGAAGGCACCCAAGGCCTCCGGGGCAGGAGGGGTGCTTCCCGCCCTCCACAGTGGATTTTGGGGCTGGCGCTCGTTCATGAACACCCTCTACAGAGAGCAGCAAAGGGAAGCCGACACCAACCTGGCTGTGCCAACCTTCACAGGAGGTGCACCCCAGGGCTGTGGTTTTATTACCAAGGCTGCCTCTAGGTGGCAATTTCTCCCCTGCCTTCATAAAGACCAACCCCACACCGGGTGGCCTGGTCCCTGCAGCCTCCAAAAGCATCTTCGGGACCAGCTAAAGCACATCCCCTTGAGCCTCTGACACACTGCCTCCCTCACTGGATGGGGGAAAGAGCTGAGTGGGGTATGGGTATCCCATGCACCCCACCTCAACCCCCCACCACAGCTCGTGAGGTGGGATGAGATGGGAAAGTGGGTGCACCTCACAGGGGCAAGCTGCAGAGCCACCGCGCCGGGGGGTAATGATATCCTGGGCCAGGCGCTTCCGAGACCTTAATGCCCTTCCCGATCCTCAGTTTCTTTGTCAAGAATATGGGGATAAGGAACCAAGCTCATAGTCCCGTGGCGAGGGTTAAACGGAATGACACATGTAAAACGCTCACTCTGTGCCAGGTACACAGAAAGTGGCCACAAATGCAGGCCGTCAGGACCACAACTGAGAAGGGTTAATAACATGCCCAGGGTCACGCTGACCCAGTATTCCAGTCCCATGTGCTGACCCACCACCCTCTGTTTGACTATCCCTCTGAAGGTAGTGATAAGAGTGGGGGTGGAGACAGAGGGGCTGGGGAGGGCAGGGAAGGGGGGGAACCAAGCTGGCTAGAACCCTACTCAGTAGCAGGCACTCTGCTTAGCATTTCACACACAGGATTTCATTTGACCTTTGTCTTAAATTTTCAAAGTGGCTAAGTCTGTATCTTCATAATACTCATTTATAGGCATGCGTGCGCACATACACAAGATTGGAAGGAACTATATAAAATGTTCACTAACGATCTTGTAGGTAATTTTTATTTTCTTTTTTATACTTTTTCTGGGGTCTTCTGTGTTCTTGATTTTTCAAGGGTTTTTTTTAGTGTTCTAAGGAACCTGTTTTCGTCTTTTGCTTCTTGTTTTCTTTTTGCTCTTTTCTTTTTTTCTTTTTTTTTTTAACCAGAAAAGCAACACTCATTCATATTATATTTGTAATCCTTAGGACAACCTTGTGGAGTACATCTTCATCCCCTTCCAGACAATTGAGGCTATCTGACCCAAGAGCCCAAGCTTTTTCCAGAGACCCCCCCCCCCCCGGGGCCATCCCCAGCCTCACCGTCCCCTACAGAGAAACTCTGGAGAGTATCACTCTGGCTGCCATCAGTGGCACAAATGTGGTGGGAGAGAGGGAACTGAACAGGAGTTTGCTGTGTGCCCTCTCTGGGCCTCAGTTTCCCCTTCTGTACATCAGAGGGTTTGGATCTGATGGCCCAGAGGGAATTTGCTAGTTCAGACAGGCTGGTAATCTAACCCCCTTCCTCTGGGGGTCAGAACAACAGACAGCAAGCCTCTGAAGACATCTGGACTGAAGACCCCTCTGTCCCTCCACACTTCCAGGATGACTTGCCCCAGCTCAGCTCAGGAGACAGTCATGGGGCAGTGCGCCAGACCCAATGATCCAGTCCGCATTGGAAATCAGAGGTGCTGCTCACTTATTGGTGTGTGAGGCACCAGGGGACATGACCCAGAAAGAAGGACACTCCCCCAAGGGGCAGCAGGGGTCCAGACTCAAACTCCTTCACTGCCCACTTGCTGTCGGGGCCCCAACAGGATCCGCCCCAGATGGCACCTGAAACCCAGCGCATGGCACCCAAACTCCGCGGGGCCACGCTCCGGCGCGGCTTCGGTCCGCTCCTCACGTCCCCCGCGGGCGGGCCGGCCGCGATCAGGTGTCAGTGCCGCGCCAGGCACCGGGCTGCCACTTCACCTACCTTGTTTACCAGCTGCGGGCAGAAACCGGAGCGAGACCGCAAGCGCTCGGCCAAGGACCAAGGACCGGCCGCCCGCGCAGCGCCCCGACCCGGCTGGCCGGAGATCGCGTGGTTTGGGCGGCGTTGTCCCCCGACTCCAGCGACCGCGTTGAAGTTTAACTCGGCGTCCTGGACCTCTCTTTACAGGCGGGCGCGGGGCAGGAGCGCCGGCGAGATTGACGCCCCGACTCCGACTCCGCGCCGGCCCGCGGGCTGCCGGGCACCCTGTAATTACCTGACAGCTCTGACTGAGCCTAGGAACTTGCGAGAAAGCCCGGCCTCATCGCTGCTATCTAGAGGAAGGAAGGGAAATAAAGAGGCATTTTAAAAATGCGGACTCACCAGTTCTCAACCTCCCCGGGCCGGTGTGTGGGAAAGGGCGGGCGGCCGGGCTGGCGGGGGCGGGGCGAGCCATCCCGGGCTCGGGCTCCCGGGCCCGGCCCACTCTCCACAGGCCGCGCAGCGAGGGCGTGGCTCCCAGGTTCCACGGCCGGCGAGACGGGACCATGGCCCGGGGCTCAGCGGCCTCGTCGTCGGGGCGCCGGGCAGCCTGCGGACAGAACAGGGGAGGCGAGACTAAGCGGGCTGGCCGGCACCCCGCGGGGGGCGGGGGGACAGATCGGAGCCCGCCATCCGCAACAGGGTCACCTGTTACCCAGAAGGGCAGCCCCGACTGCAATTCCACCCCCGACCCCTCCCGCCATCCCACTCCAAAGATCCCCAGGGCTTGTGGGACAAAATAGACAGAACACGGCACCATTTCGGGGTGGTTTTTTTTCCAAGTAGGAGGCTCAGAAGTGGTTGAGGAGCCCGTCAGGTGTGTCTGCGGCACACTGTGGAGACCTCACATCTCAGCCCCTCCACGGGAAGCCTGGCAGCCTCCGCACCAGGTCACAGCCCCACAGGGAGGAAGCAAAAATCAACAGCATCTCCATAAACGTAATCAGACCAGGCCTGACTGTGGCCAGTGACAAGCTAAGCTTATATATATCAAATTCTTTTACAGTCCACTCAGTCATGTATTCAACTAGCCTTCACTCTGTGGCTACAACTTGGCAGGCAGTAAGAGGCAAAGATTCATTCCTTCTTCATTTAATAATTATTTATCTGGTGTCTGCTGTGTGTCAGACACCTACCAGGGGTCCTCTTTGATCTGGAGAGATGGGGCCTCAAAGCTCCCTCTCAGGAGGGTGGTAAGCACCTCAACAAACCTTCACAATCAGAACAGGAATGCAGGGAAGCACCAGGTGGTATGGGAGAATGGGGGGCAGGGGGTGGGGAGCACTGGTCTGGATAGAAAGCCCCAGAAGTCCCTCATGAACTGAGCAATAGACAGGACAGACTTTTAAGCATTCACTACACGAGTCTTTATGGAGCACCTATCGTGTGGCAAAGCAGCTGTGAGGGCATTTAAAGTACCAAGCTACAGCCCCAGACTCAGACAGTGATGCCGTTAAAAGAAGAAGTCAAGTCAGCTCGGGGAGGTGATGTGGAATTTGCTTTTGGTTTTAAAATGGGAGTTTCAGGCACCTGGGGACTTCCTAATGGTGCCACTTGGGCCACAGACTGCTTTCTACCAGACAGTAAAGATTATCTGGTTGATCGGTGTCCACTCCCCTGACCCTGGATGGCTCCCCAGGGTGGGGCCCACAGAATGATCATCTGTGCAGCCCCATACCACCCAGCCTGGAGCTGCAGCAACACCCACACTAAGCTCCGGGCAGTGGCTTGATGGGTGAATGCCCTGAAATAAATGCAGACAGAAGCTCGGGCTGCATCTTGGAAAAAAACAAGGAGACTCGGAGGTGAGAGTCTACTGGGCGTCCCAATGCCACAGGTGAGGATACAATCACTAAAGGTGATACTAGAGGTAACCAGAGCTCACTCTGGGTGGTAAGGAAAGCTGGAGAAGGAAGGTCAGAGTTGACAACAGCACCAGGCAGGTGCAGAGTCCTCAGATGTGACTGGATGGTGAGTGGGAAGGAGAGGGTGGTCAGTTCCCAGTGAGTGACGCCACAGAGAGCTCAAACTGGAAGAAAGCGGCTGGGGCTCTTGAAGGGAGCATATCAGTGGAGCAGGGCAGAGGGCAGACCTGGGAAGGCCCAAGAGGTGGGCGGGGCTAAAGGAAGCCGCCACTTCCTTCTCTTTGGGGAAGTTTGGCTAGGATGAGGAGGACAGGCTGAATTCAGAGAATGTGGTATTTAGAATAGGAGAGATCGGAGCATGCTGGGTCAACAGAGCCAGGAACAACCAGGAGAGACAAAGAAGAGTTCAGGGCTGGGTGGCAGAAGATCTGGTGGCCGAAGGTCACAGAGCTGAGCTCTGGAAGAATGCCAGGCTCCTGGACTGAAGAAGACAACTTGGAGGAAGCTCCTGGGTATAGTGTTACTGGACTATGGTCCACAGGACAGGGCAGACACTAACTCAAATATGTGCACCGGATCCCACTGAGGAAAATGGATGTGGACCAGTGTGGAGTGGAAGGAACCAGGGGGAACAGCCAGATGTCCTTTGCTCCAGATTGCTTGGCATGGAGCTGGGCACACGACCAACGCTGAGGACCAGCTGCAACGGGCAAGGAGGGAGAGAGGCTCCACCTACATGCCAAAGCCACCGGATAGGTGAGATGGGCATTGAAGGTCGATTCCACGGGTGAGGGAGAAGACTTTTAAGGAGATCCTCTAAGTCTGAGGGGTGGGGACAGGAGGAGACAATATTGCTGTGGCTTTCTGGAAGGGAAGTCAGAGGAGCAGCCAGGAAGACATCAGGAAGAAAGAGGAAGGGTGTGTGCAAGATCCTAAAGAGGAAAAAGCAGCTGAATTTAGCAGCCAGAAGGGTGGGAAGGTCAAAAGTATCCAGGACTCAAATAAGCCCAAGGCTGGGGCTTCTACCAACTTAGGACTCACGGGGTGGGGTAATGGGGACAAGTAGTGGAGTGGCTATGACCAAAAACTGGTTCAGACCCAGCTTGGCCACTTGGTAGATGTGTGACCTTGGGAGAATTACTTTGCCTCTCCATGTCTTACTATGTCCATCTGAAGATGGGGAGAATTCCACCTTATAGGGTTGGTATGAGAATTAGACAAAGCATATATAAAGCGTTCAGAACAATACTGGCATATACGAGGAACTGAAAATCTTTATTTTTCAGTGATCTCCCTCTCTCCAGGGATGAGTGAATGCAGGGGGGCTGGCTTGGAGAGAGGAACAGATTTGGTAGTAGAGTGCAGCCCCCGCTGCCCCCAGACCAGAGATATTGCAATGATTGAGGGACAGATTTGACAACTGCCCAGATACTGCTGCTGGGGAGGGCTTAGTCTCTCTGGGGGAAAAGGTCAGGAAGGTTGGACAGAGGCTGGGCCCTCCCCTGCACACAGTCACAGGTCCTGGGTTTTCCAGGACAACACAGACTTCAAAACCTCAGCTCCATAAGGACAGCAGAACTCATCACCCTATGTCCCTAAAGTCCAGTCACTGCAAATACAGCCCCATTCTGAGGCTGCATTCCTTGCAAATGACTCTCTCTGGCCAAGGAGACAGCTACTTTATCAAGGGCATGGGGAGTGTGCCTGGGCAAGGAGAGGTGCTCACTCAGCCTCAGGGCTGGGGAAGGTGAAAGGTCAGGGACAGCTGACCCACAACCTTGAGACAGATACGTTGGGGACTGGGGGAGTACTTGAGAATTTAAATACAGCTTCCTCTTTAAAATCTTCCAGGACCAGGCCCTTCACTGCGCCAGAGTTCTGCTCTAACTCACAACAGGGGGTTGAAGGAGGTGGCTTCTGGCTTGCTCTCCCTACTGGGATCCCCTAGGCTGCTGCTGTCAGTGGCTCAATTCCCTACTGCCCAGGAGGGCACTGGCCTCAGTGCTGGCCTGCCCTCCCCCTGCCCTTCCAGGGGGAAAGCGAACTGCCCAGGGAACGTACATGGTGGGAGGACTGGAAACTGTAGCCTTCAAGAAATCCTTGGGGGTACAGGAGGATCTCTGTAAAGGGAGGGGGGTGCGCGGACGGGACACGCGGTTCCCGCGGTAGGTTCCGGCTCTCCTGGGCCAAAGAGATTGGAAGGGCGGAGGCGGGGGGGGGGGGGTCCCGAGGCTGCTCGGACCCCAAGGGCCGTGCTTCCCCAGGCCGTGCTGTGGGCAAGGTCCTCGGCTCCGGCCGGACGGCGCGGGGGGCGGCTGGCGACTGCGCAGGGCTGGTTCTCCGGCACCCGGCCTTCCCCGCGCCCCGCAGCGGGTCCGGGCAGGGGAGGGGGTCCTGCGGGCAAGGCGGGCCCGGACGCGGCGCGCGGAATAGCGGACCCGGCGGACCCCGAGAGCCCAGCCCGCCCCCCGCCCGCCAGGGTCCCCGACTCACCGGCCTGGCGGAGGCAGGATCCCGGCGTCGCCGCAGAGCCCGGGGCTCGGCCCGACCCGGCCCGCCGGCGGGAGGCAGCTCCACGCCGCCGCCTCCTCGGCCCGCCCCGCTCCCGCCCCTCCCGCACACTTTCCACAGGAAATGATTAACTCGGGCCGCGGCGCGTTCCCATGGCAACCGGCTCTTTCCCAGGCGGGGGTCGGCGGCGCGCGCGCGCGCGCGCTCCCGCTCACTCTCCCGCGCGTGCTCACATTCACACGCGCGGCCGCCCACTCGGCGGCTGCCTCTCAGCTCCGCCCGGATGTTCCCGCCCGGCCCCGGGGTCCCCCACCCCCGGCACACATTGGTGCACACGGAGCGTCATACGTGCTTGTGCTTTCGTGTATGGGCCCTCGTAAGCCAGTACACACCTCCCTCACACATGCCTTCACACATGCTCTAGTCCGCACACACGCACACATTCAATTCTCACACACGTCCCCACGCTAGTCCTACATACGTGCTTTTGCAGGCAAACTTCCACTCCGACACGCGCACATCTGCTAACCCTCGTACGGAACTTTCGCACACACTCGTTACTACTCACACTTAGGCTTCTCCCATGCTGCCCTTCACAAACTCCCATACACGAGCACGTTTCTTGACATTCTAACACACACGCTTTCACACATGCTCTCACACACTCTAGATGGTACATGTGTACACTTCCACATTCTTAGCCACTTTACACACCCACTCACGTTATGGTCTGGCGCTCAGACTCATGCCTTCCCACAAACGGTCTGCTTGCTCCTTAGTGCACATATCTCCTTCCTGCTCACATACGTTCTCTAACTCTGTAACATACACATCCTTTTAAACCTGAGTCCACGCTTTCATACACACTTCTCACACTCGGGTTAGCATGCATGGGTACGCATGCGTGTCACACGTTACCACTCCTGTTTATGCACACATGCTCTCACTAGTTCTAGTAAGGATACACATGCCAGTTGCCTCCCCAGCCACAGCACCACCCCCAAATTAACGTCTTCCAGTGCTTAAGATTTTTCAAAGTAAAATATTCCTTTGAGCTCCAGTGAAAACACGTCCAGAATGCAACCACTCAGGAGCAGGCAGCGGCTCCCAGGGTAGCCCAGAAGTCCCTCCTTATGTCTCAGAAGAAGCACAGGGGAGGCCAGGGAGCCGGCGAGCCAAGGAGAGACAGCTGACCCAGAGGAGCTATTCTGTTCTTTGTCTCCCAAACAGAGGCGGCATTTTACTCCAGAGTCTGCAGCAGTGTTCTCCCTCCAGGGTGCAGAAGGAGGAGAAAGAAGCTCAGAAACCAGCCCAGTGCAGGCTGATGGTTCTGCAGATAATCGGCAAAGGGTGGGCAACTTGGCTCTTTCCTGCTTCTCAGGTCATGGCCCAAGAGGTGCAAAGAGGGATTGGAGTGGGGCATTCAGATCAAGGAGAGTTCTATCTCCTGCCGCTCCAGGCACTGGGCTGGCAGTCAAGAATCTCAGCCGGAAACATAGCCAAGGTCCTGGGCCTCAGATTGTTCTGGATGCCAGAATAGGACACTCACAATCCCCCTACTGGAAGTGGGCTAATGTGTGTTTTATTTTCTGAGACACCCAAGTAAAGGCCCAGAAGAGGATAAATGTCATCTCCTGGAATGGTTCCTTGGAGAGTTACAGATTTCCAACTAAGAACCCCAGATAACCTCCCAATAGGAGAGAAGGCTGTAATTTGAGAATTACCTTCTCTGAACCCCCTGCCTGCTCTCTAGACAAGAGTGGTCAGGGGGACTGCAGGGTTGGATGAGGGCAGCATTTCTCTAGAATCCTGACTAAGTATCTCCCTTTGCTACAGTCTCTATTACTCGACTGAACAAGGTTGTTTGTCTTTAAAGTCCTCATATGAAACTGGAGGCCTTGTCTTACTTGCAGGCTGGTACAGTGACATTAACTGCAGGTTCCTTCCGACAAAGCCAAAGACAGATTTTTAAATTAATAATAACATTTATTGTTCGTTTTCTCTGATTGCAAAAGTAATAAATGTTCATTGTAACCATAATCCCACCCCCTGGAGATAAGTGCTGCCAACATTTTAGTAGTCTTTTTTTTTTTTTTTTTTTTTTTTTATGCACATAATAGCTACCATTTATCCAAAGCTAACACTGTGCCAGGCACTGGGCTAAGCTCTTTATAAACAAGATCCCATTTAACCCTGACCACCCTAGGAAGTGGACACCATTATATCCCCAGTTTTCAGGAGAGGAAACTGAGCCTCTAATAGTTCATTCACAAACCCAGTGTGTGACAGAGCTCATAGGATAAATGTACCTTACACACATAGGTATGTGTGTATGTATAATACATAGTACACACAAATAATACTTTGATATGTAATGAGTTTCAGATATCAGATGCAAGAGTTTATTAAGATCAAAGCATCAAAGAAAAAAGAAAATTGAGGTATTAGATGGACACATTTTTGGAATGCTCACAAAACTCTGACTTGAAATGTAAAAGCAAATTGCTTTATGATTGCTGGAATTTAGTTTAAAATATAAAATGTCACCAAGAACTACATACCAATGACTTCAAGGTCATTTCTGTGCCAGAAACTTCACTGATGCCTTGATATGGAGGCTGCTAACTCTCTCCTGGCCACAGGGAAGGTAGAGATTTGCCAGAAACCTGGCCATCCCAATGCTGAGGTCCTGAACCCAGGAGTGAGGACTTTTCGGTTCAGCCTTCGGCCTTGACCTCCTGCCCACCTTCTGGCAGAAATATAGAAACATAGGAAGGGCCACACAAGACGCAGTAGGCAAAATACAGCAGATCCATATTCGTATCCACCCTGCCCTCCAGCCGGGGGACGGCAGCACCATCTCTGTGTTCAAAGAGCCTGAAACTCCTTCACTCTCAGGTCTGTGTCTGAGACGTAGCCAGGAGCCCAAGACTTCTACACCCAGAGGGAAGTAAAGAGGGGGAATAACATGGATTGGGTTTGATCTGGTTCTCACAGTAAGCTAGAATAAAGCACACCTAAGATGTACATGATTTTCCAGTTTTAATGATTGACCTTGAGATTCAATTACCTCCAGGCCTTTGCAATGCTGTTCTCCCTGCGGGGAAGGCCTCTCTCCTTCCACCGACTCCCACCTGCCTCCACCCACCTGGCTGACTCCTGCTTGTTCAAGTCCTTCAAGCTTAGAGGTCACGCTCTTTGACCCTCCCAGGCAGTATATCTCCTGACTGCCCATCCCCCCACCACACCACTACACTGGATTATAATGGCCTCTTTTGTCTACACTGCTCTGGAAGGGCAGGGCCCTTTCCTGACTTGATCCAAGGAAAACCCCTACAGTGCCTGGTATCACGTAAATTTTCGTTGACTACATAAACAGATTACATATAATTCAGAGGGAAAGAACAGGTACTTTAAAGCATTTGCAAACAGACTTTCTTCTTGTGTAAGTTAATGATAATTCTTATCAAAAGGAGATAAGAGATAAATCCTTAAACAATTATTTCAATGTGGTCAATAAGGAGCACCCTGCAGTTATGAAAAGTATATATCCTTGCACGATTCTGGGTAACAGTTTCTTGAAGTTGAAGAGCAACATTCTAGAGTTAGGAGTCAAATATTTAAGCAGTCCTGACCCAATTAGCCACTGTTTTGAAGCCACATGTTCCAATGCTCCTGAAAGAGTTTGTTATGGACAGTGCAGAAAGAGCTGGGGAGGAATCCCATGGAGGATCCCATGGGTTCTGAACCCAGCCCTGCAATCATGAGTTTGACTCCCAGCTGCAGGACTTGGCACCTTAACCTCTGAGCATATTGGGGGGTGGGGGTGGGGGGAAGGGAGGGCTCGGTTCTTGGCTCACACCTGCCAGCTTTCAGGAAGCCACGCTCCTCAGTGGACATGAAAGGGTGGGGGCTTGGACAACCCTTGGCTGGTCTATAAGTTCCCGTCGTTCTCATCTGCTACACACTAAGCTCTAGGCACTAGGTGCTCAATAGACACTTGAACAATTGGTACCTTTCTTTCTCCTCTCCCTTCCAGCTCCCTCTGTGCACCGCCCACTCCCCCATCCCTGCCCAAGGGTGCCTTCTTTCTAAAAGCTGTATTAACAGAGGAAACAGTTCTCCTATTTACAAAAGTCTCTGCAGGGAACCAAGCAACTCTTCCCTCAATAAAACCACCTTGCCCTAGAATGTCTAGACAGTGACTACCTTTCTGCATTTGCCAGGGAGATTGGACCCAGCAGTGCTTCCTTGGGCTCTCAGGTGAGGGAAAACTGAAACCTCTTCCTGACCTGAGAAAAAATTTGGCAGATACCTCTCCTGGCACTCCAGGGTGATAAGCAAACAGAGGGTTTTTTTTTTCCGTTATCATTTCCTGTAGTAAAAAAAATGAGAGGAATGCAAACACTGAGAAGATATGTACTCATGCACCAGGTAATAAAAAGATTTAACAAGAATGGCCATGAGAGATCAGCCCTGCCCCTGCCCCTGCCCCTCCTCCCTGAGTCTGCGCATCCTGCCTGCCCGCCATCCAGAAGCTGCCTGGTCTTCCTCACCCAAACGTTCCCCGCCACCCCCACCAACCCCTGACCCTGCTTCGCTTCTTGCTCCTAAATCATTCTAGCTCCTTGTTCGAAGCCAAGGCATGCATTATTAACATCGTTCCCACTTTTTTTTCAGCTTCTCCATTCATTTTTACCCATCTGCTGCAAATTCTAGGTGGCTGACATTTTTTTAACTTCATTTTTTTTTTTCCCAGCACAAATGTGGTAGAAATCAAGAGTGAAAGGAAAAAAAAAAAAGAAAAAAGAAAAAAAAACAGATCCCACCACCCTTATCTTATTGGCCCAGGTTTTATTTTCAGTATTTGACCTTGAGCAGACATTATTTCCCTATTAAGGAGAGACGTGTAGGAAAATGGTTGAACCTGGGTTTAGGGGTCAGGTAGTCCTGGGTTTGAACCCTGGCTCAATCACTTCCTCTGTGCCTCAGTTTCTTCCTGTGACAACGGAAGTAGCCCTGATACCTAACCCTGTGGATCGTTGTAAGAGGTAAACATGTGCCTGCATCTGGCACGTGTTCAGTAATCCACAAACACTAGCTCAGGTATAGGGGGAGGTAAAGCGTGAATGCAATTTTCTGCTTCGCCTTTTCTCACTTAAAATCATATAATAAGCATTTTCCGAGTTATTTGTTTCTACTATGTCCTGCTCTTTTCTGAACTGCATGCCCCAGACTGAGGATAAAGCCAGGTCCCGATCAACTTTGAGATCCCAGTATCTGGGGACACGCCCAGTGCTCAGTAAAAATGACTGGAAAGAATAATCATTTTCCTTTTCTTTCCTTCTTTCTTTTTTTTTTTTAATTTTTTAACGTTTATTTATTTTTGAGACAGAGAGAGACAGAGCATGAAGGGGGGAGGGGCAGAGAGAGAAGGAGACACAGAATCGGAGGCAGGCTCCAGGCTCTGAGCCATCAGCCCAGAGCCTGATGCGGGGCTCGAACTCACGGACCGCAAGATCGTGACCTGAGCTGAAGTCAGACGCTTAACTGCGCCACCCAGGCGCCCCCCTTCTTTCTTTTTTTAAAGTAATCTCTACACCCGATGTAGGGATCAAACTCACCACACCAAGATCAAGGGTCACATGCTCTACCGATTGAGCCAGCCAGACACCTGGAGAGAACAATCATTTTATTTATTTTTTTTAATTTTTTTTTAAACGTTTATTTATTTTTGAGACAGAGAGAGACAGAGCATGAAGGGGGGAGGGGCAGAGAGAGAAGGAGACACAGAATCGGAAGCAGGCTCCAGGCTCTGAGCCATCAGCCCAGAGCCTGACGCGGGGCTAGAACTCACGGACCACAAGATCGTGACCTGAGCTGAAGTCGGACGCTTAACCGACTGCGCCACCCAGGCGCCCCAAGAACAATCATTTTAAATGACTGCATAATATTCCCTGAATGGCTGTGCCCCAACTGAGCTGATCATTCTGTGAGGTCAGATATGTGAGTAGCTCCCAAATGTTCACTTGCATAAACAGCCTTGCTGTTGACATCTCCCTACACGCAGCCTGTTCATTCCCAGGGGAAGGGGTGTTGTTAATTTCATAAACGCTTTCTGAATAAAGAATCTGAGCATTTTTTTACACATTCTAAACATGTTGCCAGATTGCCATCAGAAGGGGCCGTACCAAATTTACACTTTACGCTGTCGTTGGTAGCAATTCTGACGAGAACTATTCCTTACGCTAATTTACAGTTTTTCTCCTGGATCTGAGATTCCGGCCCCGGCTGGTTCCCCTGTGCAGCATGAGACATATAAAAAGATGTCTGAATGATGGCTGTCAAGAGGGGAGGAGTGTCTGCTTTGTTTGCCAGTGTTGCTGTCTGCTGGGCTGGGTCGGGTGGGGCTGGGAGCACTGAGTCAGTGCACCCTCTCCCTGCCTGCTTTTTGGCCCCCAGACACCTGCCCACGTGGGTCTCGGGCCATCCCACAACCCTGGAAGTTTCCCTTCAGGTGACCCTTAGTGTTACTAAGGTTATCCCTGTTCTGACACCAGCCGGGCACTTCTCTGTGGCTTCTTACAGTAAGTCAGTCCGTCACTCCTGGAAAGAGAATCCCTCAAGAGGCTCTGGGATCTGCAGTCAGCTTTCCATTCCTGGGGGTGGGGGGCGGGGGGGGGGAGAGACACAGATCAGCCTCCAGGTAAGGGAAGCCGTGTGCTCTGCAGCCACAGCTCCGGACCACCCAGTCAGTCCCTTGGCACTGCCGGCAGGCATCGCTCGCCCAGGTTCTGCGGCAGCCCCGAGGTCTCCACCCCCCCCCCCCCACCACCTGACTCTGGTCCTCGCCTCTGGGGGTGGCCCTTGTTTGCAAACAGCCACAGGAAGTTTTGACGCTGCTGATTAACCAGACTCCCACGGCTCTGCATTCTTAGTCATCGTGGCAAGTCTCAACCTTCCGCCTGCCCCTCCGACATCACCAGCTTCAGGTGACAGTGACAGCGAAGAAATGACTAGGAGCTCGCTAGTTTCGGTGGCCTTCATCCGTCATCTTAGGGATGGGGGGTGGGGGAGGGGGGAGAGAGAACCTCCACCCATCCCAAACAACTGGAATGCACACAGGGCCTGGAATGCCACAGCGGGAATTTAATCTAAATTGATTTGGTCTGCCTGTGCTGAGAGACAGCTATGTGTTATGAAAATGAAAACCACAGGCCCAAAATGCAGTCACTTGTGTCAGAGGCCCTGTATCAGTACACCAAGACTTAAACTTGATCTGACTACAGTTTCCACTCCCTGACCCCCAAGAATGTAATCTGTAACCAGGCAATATAGGAATTTCCTGGTCAGCACTAGATTTGCTGATAGACCCCTTCCGGACACCTTAGAAAGGTGACCTTGCCTAACACTGCATTCTTTGCTAATAATTTCCTCTTTTCTCATTCCCTCTCTGCCTTTAAAAACCTTTCTGGTCTGTAGCTCAACAGGGTTCGTTTCCATTTTCTAGTTGGAATGCTGCCTGATTCACCAATCATTAAATATTTGATCTTTAAATTTATTCAGATGAATTTTGTTTTTTATTTATATTTTTTAAAATATTTTTTTAAGTTTATTTATTTTGAGAGAGAGCGAGAGCAGGGGAGGGGCAGAGGGAGAGAGAGAGAGAGAGAGAGAGAGAGAGAGAGAATCCCAAGCAGGCTCCGCACTGTCAGCCCAGAGCCTGATGCGGGACTCAAACCCACAAACCGCAAGATCATGACCTGAGCCCAAGTCAGACGCTTAACCGACTGAGACACCCAGTTGCCCCGAATTTTGTTTTTTAACAGTGCCATGCACTGGGCTGAACTTTTTACAGAAAGGATTGTCTTCGGTTTCATTTAATCCTCTCAACAACACAGGCAATGTTATCATCCCATTTTATAGTTGGAGAAACTGAGGTACTATGTTTTAAGAATGGCTAGGGGGAGGCCCATGCATGAGTAGGGGGCAGCTGTGGGGAGATGGCTTTGGGCGCTGCAAAAGGCAGGTACTCCGGGGCAGGAGCCCTTGTTCCCAACCACTGAGGGACCTTGGGCAGATTTCTTCCCCTGCTCTGGCTCTCATGTCACTCCCTGGATAAATGGGAAGGGTGGGCTCGTGACCTTTCCAGCACCAATGCCATGAGGGAGTGAGTGGGCAAGATGGAAGGGATGACTCCAAGATTCTACCCGCAGAAGGCCTGGGCCAAGGGAGGGGTCATTCCAGCCTGGTTCCAGCTTCACTGTTTACCAGTCACTTCACAAATAAGTGCCAGTAAGGAGTAAGGAGATTAGTGGTTAGGGGCGGGGGTGGGGATGGGGAGTGACTGCTAATGGGGTTCCTTTTGGGGGTGATGAAATGTTCTGTAATTAGATTACGGTGATGGTTGCACACCCTGCGAATATGCAAAAACCACTGCATTGTACATTTTAAATGGGTGAATGTTATGGTATGTTAATTATATCCCAATAAAGCTGTTTAAGAGAGAAAGGAAGAAAGGAAAGTAGGAAGGAAGGAAAGGAAAGAGGAGGGCAGGAGGGAGGGAGGAAGAAGACCCGCATAGAGGTTGGGCCAGAGCTGTCTTTGGGATTTACCTCCTGGGAGTGGGACCCTCGGCACTCAGCCCTTCCCCGGTTCTCTCTCCTCCAAGCACCCACGCTCCAGACCCTGGGGAGGGTGTCTGTGAAGAAGACACCCAAGTGGCACGAGATGGCTCCAGGTTCTAACTGGAAGGGTCAGGAGCTCCTGCTGTCCTTGAAGGCCGAAGGACCCACGAACGAAAGAGCAGGCACAGAGCTGGAGGAATAGGGGAAGAGGGGTGGGGATGCCGAGAAAATGGGTGAAAGCCAATGCAGAGGGAGGTGTCAAGGAAGAGGCCCTGAGCTAGGGCACAGTGTTGCTCCGGTCGGGAGGGCCCAGACACAGACCCCGGCTGGGAAACGTGGAGCCAGCCAGGGGCTCTCTCTCTCGGTTGCTTGGAACCCTTGTGGCGCACCAGCAAGCGAGCACAAGAGACACCTGCGCTCCCGGGCGCCACCTGCCCCCCACCCTGCAAACCGGCACCTCTGTCTTCTGCTTGGCAGAAGTGGCCAACAGTCCGATGCAGCTGTCCCAGAGGCAACGGCAGCCCAGACTTGACCCCGAGCCGGGGGCACAGGTGCAGGGGACCCAAAATGAGGGCAAAATTGGTCCATAAGAGGCAGGAGCCCAATCCACTCCTGCTGTTAGGGCAGCTTGCTGTTGAAAAGGGAGACGCCCAGAGGGTCTGGGAGCCACGGCCTCCCTCCCGGTGGAAATCTCCAAAGGCAGACGACCTTGCAGGCGCCTCTCCCAGACAGACCTCCCCCGGCTCACATCCTCTTTATGTGAGCCTCCTGGGGCAAATGGCACTGGACGGCCGGTGTCGTCTGGGCGGGGCACCCCTCATCCGGATGGGCTCAGTCCTCTGCAGTGGGCTTCATCACAGGGAGGAGACCTGAATGCTCCCTCGGCATAAAAGCCATGCTGGGCCTGGCATACAGGCCGAGGGAGAATATACCCCAGCCCTGGGCTGAGGGCCCTTGCCTGCTTCTTCCTACTAAGGGGTGCATTGCTATCGGCCCCACTCTGTACCTTTGACCCCAGGCGGCTGGCTCCAGAGTCCAGGTCTTGAACCACTGCACCATACTGCCTCTCAAGGGTGCTGTCAGTGTGCTTTTGGTCACCTGTGTTAATTCTCAGCATGCGTTCAAGGCTCTTTATCATCCATTGCAGCTGACCTGCTCAGCCCTCTCTCTCACCGATCCCCCCAAGGCAGCTCTCTCTGTTCTTGAGTTTACCGTGTGTCTATGCCTTTCACCTTTGTACCTCCATGATGACAGCCCAGTGGAAATATCACCTCCATGGCACCTTCCTGACACTACCCAGTCAGAATTCCCCCAGGACCACCGAACCTTGCCTTAACTCACTTGGTGCACTGGGTCGGAACTTGTGGGGAACTTATCAGGATCCTCCTTTGGGCATGGAGCTCCTATGCTGTGTGACCTTAATAAGGCATCTGATGTCTCTGAGCCTCGTTGTCCTCATAAATGGCAGCCGTAATAATAATAAATATTATGATTTCTTAAGCACTATTATGATCGGGGCATTATGTGCTAAGTACTTTATGTACATGATCTCATTTAATCCTTCCAGCACCCTAGGAAGAAGGTACTGTTTCCTCATTTTACAGATGCAGAAACCATCACTGTTGTTAGGATTATCACCACTAACATTATGGCCATTCTTTGTCCCGAAGCCAAGCATGAAACAGATACTCAAATCCTGATCCTTAAGTTCAAATGTGGTGAAAACGGGAGGGGACTTGAATAGAAAAGAGTTCCAGAGGAAACAGTGCCCTCCAAGCGCTCCAGAGTGCTCAGCCCAGCCCTGTCCCGGCTGGGATGATTCCATCTTTGGAGGCTGACGCCAGCAGATGGTTGAGGCTGGGGACCTGGGGTGGGTGGCCTGTTTTCACTTCTGCCATCAACCCTGCCTTTACAGACAGAAACAGACCCTGCTCAAACCCGCCCTGCAGTGTTCGGAGCCCCTTGGTGAACGGGCCTCCCGGGTGGATGGTGACTGAGGCTCTGAGGGTCCTGGGAGGTTGACCGGGAGCAGAATTCTGCATACGTCTATCACTAAAATAGCTTCAGGGTTGGTTCTGCCAGCTCAAAGAATGCCCCGTGTCTTCGTGCTCCAAGCTCTAAACACCCCAGTGAATTCTAGGACCCCCACACCCCCCACCATTTCTCAGAAGCCCTAGGGGCTACTTTGCAAGGATCTTTGCCATTCACCCCCACCGGCTGAGCTGGGACCACATTAGTGGTCCTGGCCTGACTGTTCAACCTGAACATCTGAACCCCCTCACCGGGGAAGCTGGGGCCATCCCCAAAGGGGTGCTGCTGCCTCTTGACATTGGAAACACCAGGTCCAAAAGTAAAAGCGAAGCACACTTCTGAGAAACACCCCATTCGTGGCAGGGAAGAGGGGAGAATGGTCCGCAGTCTCAACTATGCCTGGCCCGGTTTGTCCCACAGTAAGGTTGCCTGGGTTCATGGCGTCACAATGTTCTGGCTTCCCAGAAACACCCCCAAAACCCCCACACTCCTTTCTTTGCCACTGCCCCACCCGGGCACACAGGCAGTGCTGGACACCCAGATTAAGTCCGTGTCCTGTGGTGAGCTCTGCCCTGGGGCCCCTGCGTCCATGTGATAGACTCAGCCGGGCTGCCCCTGCCCAGCAGACTGGCTTTTCATCCTTGAACTTCACCTGGGGTGGTCAGGACTCCTGTGCCTTTTTCTCCCTGAGGCTTCCTAGGCCCTGATGTAAATTATTGGACACAAACAGGAAGGATGTGGACACTCTGTCACCGACCATTTGACCTGCTCCTAATAGTCATTCACAAATGTGCCTGGTGCCGTTGGGCAGAGGGGAGGGAGGGCACCTGCCTCTTCCAATAGCTCCTCATGTCCTCAAAACATCCCCATTTACAGCAAACAGAGGCCCTAAAAGATAAAGTGGCCAGTTCAAAGAAAGTGCCAGAACCAAGCATCCAGGCCACTTCTCTCCCCTGCCTACTCTTACCTGAAACCCAAACCCAGACCCAGAGGCCATGACAGGTCCCCAGGGAAGGCGGGGCCCTCCCTCAGTTTCTTCAGAAGGAGGCCTCAGAAGACCCACCTCCGTCACCGAACAGAAGCTGGGCAGGAGGCAAGGGTTCTGCCTACACAGGGGAAACTCTGGGCTCAGTGAGTCACAGCTGACATTCCTCGTCTACGCGTTACAAAACCACAACGGGCTGTGGAGTGACAGCCGGCTGCTCAGGCTGTCGGAGGAATGCTGTTGCCGGACAGGTTTATGAGGCATCTGCCGAGATGGGCTCCAGAAACCAGACCTGGGCTCTTGCCACACCAGGCGGCTCCCAGGAGGCCACGGCCACGGGGCAGCCACCACCCCTCCCCACAACAAGGGCTCATGGAGACCCACCCCCAAACCTCAGCATAACCCCCGAGATTCATGGGAGCCAGCCACCGTCCCCACAGGCAGCCACCCCATCCAGGCAAGGGCTTTCAGGGACCGTGGCCTGGACAACCACCCCACCCTAACCCCTATCAAGACTGGAGGGCAGAGGGGTGGCAGGACTCTCCCCCACCCAAGTCTGTAGCCATCACAGAACCCACCTTGAACCATTACTACAGAGATGATAAGAATGTTAACAATAATACGTGTCCCTATGCCCGGTACCGCACTGAACGCTTTTTCTGGATTATCGCGTATATCGATTTCCGGTGGCTGCTGTAACAAATTACCACAACCCGGGTCTACGTGGTGTTCTCCTCTTTGTGTGTCTGTATTCTTTGTCGAAATTTCCCTTTTCTAATAAAAGACATCAGTCAAATTGGGTTAGGGCTCATTCTAATCTAGTATGAGCTCATCTTAACTTGATAACCTCTGCAGAAAGACCCTATTTGTAAATAAGGTCACATTCACAGGTTCCAAGTGGACACGAATTTGTAGGAGACACTATTCAACCCAGTACATCACCTGTGATTCTCCCAACAACCCCATCTTACAGGTAATAAAACTAAGGCTCAGAGAGGTTGAGCAACTTGCCCAAGGTCACACAGCCAGGAATGGAACGCAGTCTCTCTGATTCTACAACTCACACTCTATTGTGCCAGACATCCTCATCACCGTCTCCTCACGGGGGCCTAGTGGTTCAGTGGCCACAAAGCTTCTCCTGGCCATCGTCATGTTTTCCTCTCACCAGGTCTTGAGGGCCTGGCTTACAGCATATGGAAATGGAAGCTCCATTAGTTAACTTGACCAAGGTCACACAGCTAACGAGTAGCAGATTTTCGGACCCCAGGCCCAGCACTCCCTGTTACATAGGCTCTAAATGGGGGTCTCACGGGAACATTCCAAAGCTCTGCCACGCCAGTCAAGGCCATTTGCCTAGCGTGATCAATGCCCATTCTGTGTTTACTTCAGCTACACTTACCAAGCCCATAAAAGGTATTGTAAATCTGCGGCTTAAATTCACCTCCTCAGGTTTCACCCCTCGTCCCAGACTGCTGTCTGCCAGCAGCAAGGCCAGCTGTTCAAGCGGTTACCAAGCGGCGGCAAACCAGGTCAAGACCGCAGAAGGAGCTCACAGCCCGCAGGTGAGCCGTGGAGCCCCGCCGCAGCAAGAGATACAGTGGGCACCGTCCCTCCAGTCGTTCCCAGACAGGAGGGGTCACGACACAGACACAGCCCACCGTTGGCCCGGCTGCAGGCACAGTGCAGCACTTTCCGCTAATCCTCACAAATGCCCCACAAAGTAGGCTCTGTTGGTTCCCCCACTTTCCCGGAGGAGGAGACTGAGGCTCCGAGGAAGCTCACTCTGCTGGCGAGTGGCCAAGCCAGGACTTGGTCCCAGGCCTCTGAGTCCAGAGCCCCAGTCTTGCTCTCTGCAGAAAGTGCGCTCAGGGATGGTCCAGGGCTGCGAGCATGACCACTGATGGGGGAGCACCTTAGAACATGCAAGGGATGTGGGGGTGGGGGGCACTGGAGGAGGTTTTGAAAGAGGGAAGGCATGGGGCGCCTGGGTGGCGCAGTCGGTTAAGCGTCCGACTTCAGCCAGGTCACGATCTCGCGGTCCGGGAGTTCGAGCCCCGCGTCAGGCTCTGGGCTGATGGCTCAGAGCCTGGAGCCTGTTTCCGATTCTGTGTCTCCCTCTCTCTCTGACCCTCCCCTGTTCATGCTCTGTCTCTCTCTGTCCCAAAAATAAAATGTAAAAAAAAAAAAAGAAAAGAAAGAGGGAAGGCAGACTGAGGACCAGCAGCCGCGGGAGCCAGTGCGCTCTGGGCCATGCAGGGAAAGGGGGTGGGGGGGACACAAAGTGGTGCAGGCCAGAAGGCAGGACCCTGGAGGACCTCTCCTCTGATCCACCACGAGAGCCAGAGAGGTCCTAACATGAAAAGCTAGACCACATCACCTTCCGCCTTTAATGCCCCAGTGGCTTCCCATGTTGCTCACAACAGAATCCAAACTCTTTCCTGTGGTCAGCGAGGCTCTGCAGGGCTGGCTCCAATGACCTCCTTCAGCTCAACTCAGTTCTTGCTGTTTAGGCTTCCTTCTTGTTCCCCAAGCATGCCACCAGGCCTTTGCATTTATTGTTCCCTCTGCCTAGAACACCATTCCACCAACTTGGTGCATGCTAACTCCTCACCCTCAGAATCTCAGCTCTGCTGTGCCCTCCCCACGGTGCCTTCCCTGGCCACCAATCCAGTATCAATGGTCCCCAGTTATCATCTATCTAATCCCCGCCTCTCCGATTATCTTTCCTTCAGAGCACTTTCCCTAACCTGCAGTTGTCCTGTTTATTTATTGTCCGCTCCTTAATTGTCTTCCTTCAAGAAGGTAAAGACTTTGTCTTGTCCCCTGCTTCCCCCAGCACCTAGCACAGTGCCTCCCACAATAGCGGGTGCTCAATAGGTGTTTGTTGAATAAATAAATGCTTGAATTCAACAGAGATATAGAGTCACCGATGGATCACCCAAAGAAAGCCTGGGAAAAGACCAGGCCAGCAGCTGAGATGGCCCTTGAGCGGCCCATGAGGCCAAGGCCTGAGTGGAAGCCGCTGGGGAAATCGGGGAGAGGTGAGGAGCGTATGAGCCACGAGGCACTGCCTGGCCACAAACAAGGGCAGAAACAGGCAGAAAGGAGGCTGTTTTCTCAACAGCCATGCAGACCAGACCTTGTGGCCAACCAGTGGGCAGATGAGACCACGAAGAGTCTGGTAAGAAAAGTTACTTGTTGACAAACAAAAAGTAGGTCCCAACGCATCCTGCACACTTTCACTCACTCATTCCTTCATTCATTCATGAGTATCAAACACCTGTCAGGTGCCACCAGTGAGGAGAGCTGCTCTGGGGGTGGGGGGCAGTGGCGTCAGGGACGGGGATAGGGTAAAGGATGCTTGGGGCTGCCAGAGGGACTTCCTGGAGGAGAGTGACCAGACCCCCTGAGAGGATGCTCTGCCTCAGGCTGCAGCTCTGAGCAGAGGCAGAGGCAGGAAGGGGAGCCATGTGACCCTCTGCTGCTCCAGCTATAGCCACAGACACGGAGACCTGACCAGGGAGGGCCCCTTAGTCCACGTCCTCCTCCAGCCCATAACAGAACTTGGATGAGGGGGCAGGGGTGGTTAGACTCAAAGGTGAACTTTCATCCCATAATCCTCTGTACTCATTTGCATGCAATCTCTCCAAGGCTCCTAAAGCTAATTGCCACCTTGCATCTTACAGGCCCGGGGGAAGTACAAGGGTCATCCTTCTTATCTCCATAGGTGCTTGGGGGAGGGTTCCAGGTGGGGGATGGTTGGAGATCTTACAATAATTTGCTGACCTCGTTGCTCCAGAAGTTAAACAAAAACAACATCTGCAAATAAAGACCAAGAAAATTCCCCCAGGGCCCAGTGGCCCAGTGGTTAGGAAAATGGGCTCTGGGGTTAAAATCAAGGCCCACCTCTTGCTGGCTGAATGACCTCAGGAGAGCCCCCAAACCTCCTTGAGCCCGTTTCCTTGGTGCAAAATGGGGATATAACCGTTGTCTTTCAAAGGGCTGTTGAAGAGATGAATGACAACGATGTGTGTGAGAGCTTGGTATGGTAGCACTTACTAGGAGCGAATCATGTGCCAGGCATTGCAAGAGGAGCCTTCATTCTGTAAAGAAACTGGCCTAGCCTCCCCCAAAAGGTCAATGTCAAGAAATACAAAGAAAAACTCAGGAACCATTCTTTTTTTTTTAATATTTTAAAAAATTTTTTCTTTCATTCTATTTTAAAGTTTATTTTTGAGAGAGAGAGAGAGAGAGAATGAAAGCACAAACAAGGGAGGGGCAGAGGGAAAGGGAGAGAGAGAATCTCAAGTGGGACTTGATCTCACGAACTGTGAGATGATGACCTGAGCAGAAATCAAGAGGCAGACGCTTAACTGACTGAGCCCCTCAGGGGCCCCAGGAACCATTCGAGTCAAAGGAGACTGAAGGGACATGGCAGCTATAGGCAAGACCCTAGCTTGATTTCCTTTTGCCATAAAGGGCATTATGGGGACAATTGACAATCGACAATTGACATTAGATAGTAGAATTATCTTCAGCAGTAATTGGCTGCTTGTGACCATCATACAGTGGTTATAAAAGAGAATTTCTGGGTTTTGGGAAGTATATACTGAAGTATCATGTCTGCAACTTATTCTTAAATTTCAGAGACAGAGAGGGCGCCTGGCTGGCTAGTCAGGTAAGTGTCTGACTTCAGCTCAGGTCATGATCTCGCAGTTCATGGGTTTGAGCCCTCATCGGGCCCTCAGTTGTCGGCACGGAGCCCCTTTCGGATCCTCTGTCCCCCTCCCTCTCTGTCCCTCCCCGGCTTCCACTCTCTCTCTCTCTCTCTCTCAAAAATAAATAAACATAAAAAAAACTTTAATTTCAGAAAAAGGGAGAAAAGATAATAGCAAATGTAAAATGTTCACACTCATGGGATCTAGGTGGAGGGTATCTCAGAATTGTTTGTATTATTCTTGCAATTTTTCTGTAAAATGTCTACTCATGAAAGGGAAAGAAGAAGAAATGCATGGTCCTTTGCTTCGGAAGGATACAAAGTTCTGGCATAGTCCCCTACCAGAGGGGAGCATGTCTCTCTGGTGCCAGCCTTCCAGGGAGGGTGATCCCCTGTCCGGGATGGCTCGGGACTGTCCTGGCTTTAGCCCTGAATGTCTTGCGTCCTGGGAAATCCCTCAGTCCTGTGTGAACTGTGATGGGGGGGGTCACCCTATTTCTGGGCCAACATGTGGGTGAATACTGCAGACGCAAGGTGAGCCTCTGTGGGTCCAGTGAGCCTCCCTGCAGAAGTGGGGGGCCCTGTGGGCATAGTTGCTGTGAGCGAACACAAGACAGGCCAGATATCTCATCTCACTCAGCAAGAGCTGGGCCCGAGACTTACAGGCAAATCAAGTTTTGCCTCGCAACAAGATCTCAAAGTGGTCAAGTGGCCCTTTGCCTGGATCACAACTGAGGCCCCAAGAGTAAATTGGAGCCTATGGTGAGGCCAGCCCTGCCCCACTGACGCCTCCTGACCAGGCCCTCACTCAGCCTCAGGCAAATAGTTAACCTGCATCTGAAGGCTACTCAGCTGTCACTGTGACCAACTGGAACCCAACTTGTGAAGGATGGACGGATGTCCTTAGTCTGAGCTCTGGCTCCGTCAACAGGGCACTTCATGGCTGAGGAATGTGGCCTACAGCACCATTCACCCCGGCCCAGCCTGCCTGGCAGGTTGATGACTGCCTGGGGCCGGGCCCTTGGGCTCGCAGGTGACCTCCGGGGGACGTTCCCCCTGAGTGAGGTGGGGCAAGGCACCAGAGTCAGTCCTCAAGAGTCCCTGCACAGTCCCCCCCTCCCTGTCCTTCCCTGACAGATACTGAGCGTCTGCACTGTGGCCTCCCAGCCTCAGAGGGCTCTGAGACAGGTGAATGGAGTTTGCACACCAGCTTTGAGCTCCATCCATGAAAGCCTCGATGCTGTGATTATGACAAGGATACGAGCTTGCACGCAGCAGGCCGTTAAACACCGTGCAAGGGAGACGCCACTGCGGAGCCAGCTGCGAATCAAGCTTTGACCTCGGCCACCTTCTTAATTTAGAGAAGCAGCAGCTGCCCACCCAAATTAGCTGCCCCCTGTCGGGTCTCGGTTCCGCCATTCACATGCCTCTCTCCACTCAGGGTCTTTTGCAAGCCAAGTTGGCATGTTGCCCTGTGGGGCTGTTTTCTTGTTTGACTGCCTTAATGCCACACGAGTCCAGACAGTACAAATTCTGGTGAAAAGCAAGACTCCCCCTCACCCCTGACCTCTGTCCCCCGATCTGCCTCCTCTGAGACAATCATGGCAACCAGTGGCTGGCAGATCCTTGCCAGAGATAGACCCCATACATAAGCTCCCACAGATGTTAGCACAGCACACATATCACTCTGCGTGCAGGAAAAAATGCACGCATACTTTGCTTTTCTTACCTAACCCTCTTGGAGAGCCCTTTACATTGCACAGAGACTTGTCCCCCAAAGGCTGTGTATCTTTCAAAGGGTGAATGGACCCAGTTGACTTAACCAGTCTCTGTTGACGGATAATTGAGCTATTTCTAATCTTTTAGATCACAATGCTTCCAAAAGGAATGTCTTCCTGGATGGATCTTTGCTCTCACAAGTAGTCGTAGGTATTCCTAAAAGCAGAACTGCTAGCATTTTAAAATTTTGGGTAGGAACCCTCAACCCCTTGGAGAATCTAATGAAAAATAAGACACCTCTCTCCAGAAAAAAAATCTATGCAATTTTTTTTTTTTTTGCATCGAATTTCTGGAAGGAAGCTCACAGACTCCACATTAAGAAGTCTTGGTGTAGGGGAGGGGTGCCTGGGTGGCTCAATGGGTTGGTTGAGCATCCGACTCTTGATTTCTGCTCTTGTCATGATCTCGTGATTCCTGAGTTTGAGTCCCGCATCAGGCACTGAGCTGACAGCACAGAGCCTGCTTGGGATTTGGGATTCTCTCTCTCCCTCTCTCAAAAAAATGAATAAAAGAAGAAGAGGAGGAGGAGGAGGAGGAGGAGGAGGAGGAGGGGGGGGGGGAGAAATCTTGGGTTAGGGAAAAGAATGCATGTAAGAAAATTGCATCTGACCACCACCTCTGTGTGTGTGTGTGTGTGTGTGTGTGTGTGTGTGTGTGCGTGTGTGCTTTGATTCGGTCATTAAACAGGAAGCAACCAGTTTGTTCTGCTGACAGTCACAGAGACAGCTAGCACAATTCAGTTCAGATTCCAGAAGTCAGATTCTTTATCACGCTCCATCCACCACGGTACATACCTCTCACGGTTGTCGTTATGCTCCTTGACCTCAGATTTCTAGAATGTGGCTGTTGAGCAGGAGTGTTGGGCTGGGGCTGTTCCTCACAGTGGCCCACTGAGGCGCTGGGGCCCCGGGGCTTCCTGCTGACCCTGCCTACAGCTGCCGCCTCAGGGCTGTGAAACCAGACCCTGCGTCTGGAAGGCTCGGGAGCTCACACGCTCAGTTAGGTATTAATATTTTATGGTGGCAGCCAATAAGGACTCAGGGTAACAAAAGTGTCTTCGGGAAAGCACTATACAGAGAGCACATTGTCTCTCATTCGGGGTCCACATCAGAAGAAAGGGAGTCCACGAGAGAAAATCTATAAGGAAGCAGAACCGAGAACAGCCTACGGCTGGTCGGTCTAATGTCAACAGGCTCAGGGTCTGATTTTGGTACCCTTGGGAGACAGGAGCTTCCCTAGGGTAGTGGCCACAGGCCACATCTTGGTGTCCAGCTGGCTCTAAGCCTGAGGACACTACCCACAGTGAAGACATAGCAAGTGATAAAGCCAGAGAGCCAAGGACCCTGGCTGACGGTCTCCTGAGCCACTCACCTCTCATGGGGCCATACCCACAAATCTAGAGCAGAACCCAAGAGCCACCCAGTGCCTGACACGGAGGAGATACTCGAAACCTATTATCTCTTCCCCTCCTTCCCCCTTCGCTCAAAGTTCCTGGAGTTCACCATGGTTGGGTCCCCTATATTCCCTGAGCTACGAACCTTCCTGTGGACACAGAACATGTCTCTCACACTTTAGAGAGGAAGAAACTGGAAACTCCCACTCCTGGAAAACTTCATGTAAGTTCTAGAAAGTTACATCCTGAATGCTAAAGCCTTCAGGCCTTAGCTAAAAGACTAAAGCCTCAGTGGCTTGTGTACCAAGAAAAAAAAATACCTTCCATCTACTGGGCACTCACTACATCCCAGGTAGCAATGTAAGCATCTTAGATGTGTTAACTCATTTATCCCTCCTAATAACCTCTCAAGGTAAACTCTAGGAATATCTCATTTTTCAGGTAAGGAAACTGAGGCACAAAAAGGTGAAGTACTTGCCTGATGTCACACTACTGGCAAGCAGTGGGGCCTACCGCTTTGCCCACGGACCCCTCAGGGGCTTTCCTGTGAGCAGACTCTGAAGGAGAATGGAGGAGAAAGCAGCTTCCTGTCCCTGCCTTCTCCCCATTACTTTCATCCTCGTGACGGATTCCCCACATAAGCCTGTCACTGAGCAAGTGCTTTACCTGCATCATCTCATGTCACCTTCGCAATTGCCCTGTGACGTAGGAAGCGTGGCCATGTCCCTCTCCCCGGTGAGGAAGCTGACACGAAGCAACCTGCCCAGCAGCTCCGTGCTAGAGCCAAGATCCGTCCCGGGGCTGCGCCATCTCGAAAGGCCAGGCCCTCGCTGGGCACTGCACAAGGCAGCCCACGTGCAGACATGGCCGCGAGGAGATGGAGTGAGCGGGGCAATGGCCAAGGAGGCATCGTGGGCGGCAGGAAGGAGGTTTGTGGCAAAGCCTTCTCCATGTCTCTGCCAAGAAGATGTGCTAGTCATTGTCTACCTGAGGGTGGCACCCTGAACAGACAGCCTCGGGTGGGGCCCGGTGCCTCTGGGCTGGGGTCCAAGCCTGGGTTCTTGTCCCAGCTCTGCCCGGACAGATCCAGCCTCTTCGTGGGTCTGGGTGGAGGGCAGGCTCTGCCGACCCTTCCGGCCCTAATACTTGGTGATGCAGGAGTGGGAAGCAGGGCGGATGGCATCAACCCTTACCCACAGTGACCTTTTAGCAAATGCCTGCGGAGCAGGCCCCTCCCCAGGGTAGTTACTCAGCACCCCTCCACAGCAAGCACCTCTGAGCACTAACCAGATGCCAGGTGTCATAGGGCAACCTCCATGCAAGCTCCTCGCTATGGATTAAAGCACTGTTGCTACACCCATTTTATGGATGAGGAAACCGAGACTTAGGAAAGTCAAATGGCTTGCTCAAGGTCACCACAAACCTAGTAAGCCCAAGGCCGACTTATCCACTAGGAGCAGTGGGCACCATGCTCAGGGCCCGCGGTACTTTTAGGGGGCCCATGAAAATGTTTTAATTTCAGTGAAAAATCAGAAGGAAAAAATAAACTTTCAGGATAATGAAAATGTTTTCATATATAACATTAATATATTCATCTTTACGTCAATGTAGTAGCAGATATGTTTTTACATTTTTCTTTTTTTTTTTTAATGTTTTTTGAAATTTATTTTTGAGTGAGAGAGAGAGAGATAGAGCATGAGCAGGGGAGGGGCAAGGAGAGGGAGACACAGAATCCGAAGCAGGTTCCAGGCTCTGAGCTGTCAGCACAGACCCCAATGCAGGGCTTGAACCCACAAACCTGACATCATGACCTGAGCCAAAGTCAGACACCCAACCCACTGAGCCACCCAGGCGCCCCTAGATTTTTCTTTTTAGTGGAGTAAGGGAACCACCAAGGCAAAAGTGCCTGGGACTCACAAAAGTCGTCATGCCACTCTGAGTAAGCAGCACCTGAACCCAAATCTGTTCCCTTCCCAAGTCCAGAGCCCTCAAAGAAATGCCCCAGCCTCTCTCCCAGTGTCAAAGGAGCAGCACACAGGGTGATCCTGGGAGCTGCGGTGTGCACCTGTCCCTGGGAGGCCCTCAGGCAGAATGGCTACTTGGCCATAGACGCTCACCCTGCTGGCCACTCTCCCTGGCGGGCAAACTTCCCCAGCTCAGCTCCTGGCAGGGACTGTAAGAGAAGAGGTGTCACATCTCAGGGGCAGGTCATTTGGGAAGAGAAGGTGAGGAACAATATGAGTCCCTGGAAGTTCCTGCCTGGGAGAAGCAGGGGAAGAATGACAAAGATCATCCAGAAGAACATTCCAGCTTTTCTTCTTCACCCAACAGAAAATAGTAAACAGCCTGGACCAATGGTAGAAATTGTGTCTTTGAAAGTTCAGGTATAGCCCAGGTAGACAGAGAGCCCTAGTTTTGGAGTCACACAGATCTGGGTTAGGGTCCCTACCCTACCACTTAGTTTGCTGTGTGACCTTGTGAAAATTACTTTACCTCTCTGACTCTGATTTCCCCTCTGGGAAATGCTAATAGTAACAATCCTGCATCCCCAGAGGGTTGCAGTGAGAACAGTCAGATGCTTCCTGTGTAGGAAATGCTTGCTGTATCAAAAAGTGGTTGCAACTAAAAGCCAGAGGAATATTTATTTGGGGGGGAGGAAAAAAAATTGATCCCAACATCCCTAGGGCTTTGGGTAATTGGAATGCTGTGAGCTTTCCCAGGACATAGATACATTTAAAGAAGCCACCAAAGCTGCTATTACTGTGAGGTCAGCCTCATTTTCCCTTCAGGTCTTTGAGGGCACCGTTTAAACAGGAGATAGTCACCTTGCTAACAAAAGAAGAGGGTTGTCTCCAATTAAAGTGTCACCAGAGTCGGAAATTCACCAGCCCTGGTGACTTACGCCACATTTGAGCCTCGCAAGTCCAGGATTACACAATATCAGGCTGAAACCATGAACTAGAACAGAGGCCTGAGTGATGAGCAGAGCTGAGTGTCCCTTCCGGGTGAGCAGCAGGCGAGCCTGTCTCCCACCAGGCTTGGTGCTATGGTCAGAACCACATCTGTGTGCGCCAGGCAGGCTGAGCCCCGCTCACCCCACAAGGGGCCTTCTCCAAGTGTCCCCGCAGGGCTTGGCTGTAGGCAGCCTCCTCAGGTGACAGCACCCCCCCACCCACCCTGAGTGGTGCTTCTCCAATTACACTTGAACCACGTGGGATGTTGTTAAAGTGCAGCTTAAGATTCACTGGGGCTTGAGAGTGTGCATCTCTGACAGGCTCCTGGGTGATGCTGATGCATGAGGGCAAGACCTTCCTCTGGGGCTGCCCTCCGTGTGGTTGACCAGGGGACCCTGAGTCGTCTGCACTCCAGAGCCAGCTGCACTACTCTAAACTAGATCCTCATGATTTCCCCTTTTTTGCTGGGGGATGGGGTACAAGAGGAATTAAATAGAAACATTTGTGGCGGGGGGCGCCTGGGTGGCGCAGTCGGTTGAGCGTCCGACTTCAGCCAGGTCACGATCTCGCGGTCCGGGAGTTCGAGCCCCGCGTCAGGCTCTGGGCTGATGGCTCGGAGCCTGGAGCCTGTTTCTGATTCTGTGTCTCCCTCTCTCTCTCTGCCCCTCCCCCGTTCATGCTCTGTCTCTCTCTGTCCCAAAAATAAATAAACGTTGCAAAAAAAAAAATTAAAAAAAAAAAAAGAAACATTTGTGGCGGGATAATTTACTGAATGGCTCATTTTCATCCTTCCAGAATGCCCACACACCCGTTGCAGGTAGCAAGACCCTTTGGAGCTGTCTTGCCGTGAAGATTTTAATTTATTCTTTTATTTTGAAGATTTTTTTTTTTACATTTATTTATTTTTGAGAGAAAGAGAGACAGAGCGTGCGCAGGGGAGGGGCAGAGAGAGACAGAGACACAGCATTCGAAACAGGCTCCAGGCTCCAGCTGTCAGCACAGAGCCCAATGTGGGGCTCAAACTCATGACCCAGGAGATCATGACCTG
This sequence comes from Herpailurus yagouaroundi, assembly GCF_014898765.1. Lineage (NCBI taxonomy): Eukaryota > Metazoa > Chordata > Mammalia > Carnivora > Felidae > Herpailurus > Herpailurus yagouaroundi. The sequence goes on from NW_024412421.1 coordinate 10,866,657, forward strand.
AGCCAAAATCAGACACTTAACTGACTGAGCCACCCAGGCGCCCCAATTTATTCTTTAATTTTGAGAGAGAGAAAGAGACGGAGGGGCAGAGGGAGAGGGAGAAAGATAGAATCCCAAGCAGGCTCCGTGTTGACAGCGCAGAGCCTGATGCGGGGCTCGATTTCCTGAACCGTGAGATCACGACCTGAGCCAAGATCAAGAGTCAGATCCTCAACCAACAGCGCCATCCAGGCCCCCCACCACAGAGACTTTAAAACTACAATGAATTGCAGTAGTCAGATGCTTCCCTTTTAAAAAGAGAAGGCTCTGGGTAAAGACAAATCCTCTGCTATCACCCCTTCTCCTAAGCCTCTTCCTTAGGATTCCCCTTTTCATGCTTATGGAAAAGTATTTAATTTAATTTTTTTTTTTTTTTTTTAGAAAGAGAGAGAGTGAGACCACGTGCCCCCACAAGCAGGGGAGAAAGGCAGAGGGAGAGAGAGGGAGAATCCTAAGCAGGCTCCACACTCAGCACAGAGCAGCCCCAACGCAGGGCTCAATCCCACCACCCTGAGATCATGACTTGAGCCGAAATCAAAAGTCAGACACTCGGCCGACTGAGCCACCCAAGTACCCCAGGGAAGGTATTTTTAAAGAGGGATTTTGGCAGAATCCTCTTGGGGTGGCTTTTCTCTTCTATTTTTACAAAAACATAAGCCCAGGGGAGCATGGCTGGCTCAGTTGGTGGAACACGTGACTCTCGATCTTAGGGTTGTGGGTTCAAGCCCCACATTGGGTGTAGAGATTGCTTAAAAATAAGATCTCAGGGGCACCTGGGTGGTTCAGTCAGTTGAGCGTCTGACTCTTGGTTTCAGCTCAGGTGATGATCTCACAGCTTTGTGGGCTCGAGCCCTGTGTAGGGCTCTGTGCTGACAGCACAGAGCCTGTTTGGGATTCTATCTCTCCCTCTCTATGTGCGCCTCACTCACTTGTGCTGTCTCTGTCTCTCTCAGAATAAATAAACTTTAGAAAATAAAATAAAATCTTAAAAATATATGTATAAGCCCAGAGGCCCAGAATGGGGGAGGGTACCATGGCTCCCCTTCCCACCTGTGCGAGAGGGGGTGGCGACAGGTAGCAATGGTGCCACAGGGAAGTTTGGGGGCCTTTGGCCTCCCTATCAACTCCACCAGGACCCCTCCCTAATTCCTGAACTTGGACAGCTTAGTCAGAGCACTCTGGGGATGCTGGGGCCAAGCACCCTAGGGGATTCCCTGAGCTGGGAGGAAGACCGTGCACCTGCTAAGGCAACAACCAGGCAGAGCTGAACCTCAGGGAGAAGCTTCCAGCCTCGTAACAGGCTCCCCACCCCAAGCCAGCTCCACCTGGAAGCAGCCCCCACGGATCCCCCTGAGGGACCCAAAGGCTGGAACAGTTACAATGCCAGCATCAGAAATGGTGACATAGAAGGTGCAGAGCCCCGACCCCTGGCTCTGGTGAGTTCCCCATTCTGGAGATACCCGGAAGGGGGAGGGGCTCCAAAATCATTGAGAAGGAATTTATGGCCACCCTTCTTCAAGGGAAATTGGGGACAGAACTAGACACCTTCAATGACAATTTTAATTCCTTTTTTTAAGTGTATTTTTTTTTTTTTTAGTAATCTCTACGCCCGATGTGGGGCTCAAACTCACGACCCCGAGATCAAGAGTTCCATGCTCTTCCGACTGAGCCAGCCAGGTGCCCCTTTCAATAACAATTTTTCAAGTGGTTTCATACTCATGGCACATACTTAGTTTAACGATTAGGAAAGCAGTTAGCATTTTACTTTCAAGTCATACACGCACTGTGGCTTATAAACACGTTATTGAATATACTGTCTGATTAAAAAAATCGCTAAAGGTTACCATCTGTTAAACTAATCTTTTAGTGTTGTTTCCCAGTGGAGCTCTCCTCGTTTCAATTGTTCTATGCCGAGGAAACATCAGTTTATCGTGTTACTTTATTTATTTTGAGGGGGGAGGGGCAGAGAGAGGGGGAGACAGGGAATCCCAAGCAGGTTTCTCTCTGTCAGTGCAGAACCCAATGCTGGGCTCCATCTTGCCAACCCTGAGATCATGACCTTAGCTGAAATCAAAAGTTGGACACTCAACCGATTGAGCCACCCAGGTGCCCCGGGAAACATCAGTTTAGTTTGTCCCTGAGCAAACTGCACTCCCTGACAGTTTAAACAACATATGAATGAATGAATGAATGAAGCAAAGGTTATACACATTATACAATTCATTCGTTATTCAGTAAAACATTCACCTTGATCTCTTTTTTTTTTCAAGAGATAAAATTCTGGAATCTCCGTGAAATCAGAACACCGGGTGGTACCCTCGAACGGCTGTTACCTATTGGCATCTCTCGAAGCCACTAGGCTCCGCAGAAGCAGCGGATAATTAGCAATATTCATGCCTTCTGCTGCTACCAGGCCACCTGTTCTTCCCCAGGGAAGTCCATCTAGGAAAGAGTGGGAGATACCTGCCTGTGATAGCAAAGCTCAGGAGGATAAAAAAAGCAACAACAAAAAAAAGTGTCCTCTTTCCTTTCCTCTTTGCCAAGACTGACTGGATCCCTGCAGGGCCCCTCCGCCCCATGAGTAAGAGAGAGGAAGATGCCCTCTTTTGTTCTAGCCACAGTCATGGGAGAATGCTGGCTTTTCCCTCAAGGCACTTCAGCACCAATATCTGAGTAGGTGATAGGCCATTTCGTCATCAGGAGGTTTTGACAACAGAGGGGAAAAAAAAATCCTCTTTTAAGAACAAAACAAGGGGTGCCTGGGTGGCTCAGTCAGTGAAGCGTCCGACTTCGACCCAGGTCATGATCTCACCGTTTGTGGGTTCGAGCCCCACGTCGGGCTCCGTGCTGACAGCCCAGAGTCTGGAACCTGCCTTGGATGCCGTGTCTCCCTCTCTCTCTGCTCCTCCCCCGCTCAGGCTCTCAAAAATAAATAAACATTTCAAAAAATTTAAAAAACAAAACAAAAACAAAAAACCCCACGCAATTTAAAAATATCACAATCAGGGGCGCCTGGGTGGCGCAGTCGGTTTAGCGTCCGACTTCAGCCAGGTCACGATCTCGCGGTCCGTGAGTTCGAGCCCCGCGTCGGGCTCTGGGCTGATGGCTCAGAGCCTGGAGCCTGTTTCCGATTCTGTGTCTCCCTTTCTCTCTGCCCCTCCCCCGTTCATGCTCTGTTTCTCCCTGTCCCAAAAATAAATAAACGTTGAAAAAAAAAATTAAAAAAAAAAAATCACAATCAAATAATAAACATTGAAAAAAATTTTAAAAACCAAACAAACACAAGAAAACCCACACAATTTAAAAATATCAAAATCAGATCAACCCCTTTATCCACAGGGAGGGGGAAGACACGAAAGTGTGTTTTACTGTATCCCGACTCGTCGTGAAAGAGGAAGCTGGAACGCGTTCCAAAAAGCAGCCAAAACACTGGTGTGGCAACTGGGAGCACGAATCTTGCAGCTAGCTATATGACAAGCTGACAGCACAATTTTCCTTTGGGGATCTTCTGAAATAACCAACATGACTATAATAAGAACTATCATCTATTGGGTGCTTACTACATGCCAGCGTTTTCTCTGGCCTTTCATGAAATTCTCAGAACAGCTCAATGAGGGGGCACTACTCAGCCCGTTTTGTACTAACCGAAGGAGTAAATGACCTGCTCAGAGTATTGTGGCCAAGAAAACTCCATTCCAACCCAGGCCCTTGCTCCTCACGCAGGTGGCTCTGGACGTCAGAGCCTGGACGGGTGCACAGGTCAGTCCTGCGGGGGGGGAGGGGATGAGGGGGACACAAAAGCTGCAGACATTATCTTACCAGTCTTCATCAGAGTCCCCTGGTGGGGCTAAGAGCATTCTTTTTTTTCTTGATAAAGAGCTAAGACTCCCGCTCCAAAAGTTGAATTCATGCACGGTCAAAAAAGGAATTCATGGCAGAGTTTTCTGTTCTTGGGCTGAAAATTCTATCTCATTGAACTACCCCAAGCAGGCACAGAAAAATCACAAAAATGTGCCCTCTTGCCCCAAAAGCATTCTTCCAGCTTTTAGCTCAGTCCTTTAAAGACAACGTCATCTGCGTGTATTATGTGTATTTGTGAATGTGTGCATGTGTGGATGTGTGTGTAAGTGTGTGTTTGGAAAGGGTGACAGAATTGGGGAAGCAGGCAGCAACTCAGGAATTCAATCAGCTCAATAGGAAAAAAAAAATCACAACACTGAAAATGTAGCAGCAAACATGAGATTGTGTTGCCATGGCAACAATTTAATTGACATTTTCATTTTCCCCCGCATTTGTTCCGGGCAGGTGTGGACAGATATGCGTCCTCAAGGAATGTGGGAGGATGAGGGTGTGCCCATTTGCCTCGGTCAGAGTTCACGATTGGGGGGCTGGTACTGCCCCCAGATAAGGTCCTTGGAATCGGGGTCTTGGACAGTCGGCACAGAGAACCCTGTCACCCATGACAGGCAGAGCATCATCACCGTGTAACAGAGGTGGAGACGATGGTACTCTTGACCTTCTTCATTGCCTGGATGGGATGCTGAGGCTCTGGCAGACAGTCATACAGAGCGACTGAGGCAGAGCCTGGTTTCAGACCTGGGTGGCTGTTCCATGTTGGCTTTGCTGAACTGTGGTCAATTAACAGGGGTTGGCGGTGGGGGGGGAGGGGTGATGAGGCAAGGAGGCAGCATGGCACAGCCTAAACCCACCGAAAGAACAGGGCCATCTTTGATATACCCAAGCAGCAATCATTTTCCCCACCAGATGACGCATTATCAGCAAATCTGCTGCCACGGAACAAAGAACAGAGAAACGGGAACATCCTCCAGCTCGGCGATTGGAGATGGAATTAAATGAGGATTTACCTGCAGGAGCAGCTGATGTTCTAACTACAAACCTCCTCTGAGCAGTCTGTGAGATTCGGAGTGCACGTGCCCCGAAAGCTGCATCCCAATCCCGGAGGCAGCCCTGGCTGGGCCCGCGAAGCCTCCACGCACACAGAATACTAAACACACCCCGGGAGTTCCCGACACGGCCACCTGGTTGCAGCCCTGCCCGCACTTGTCTGCAGCAATTTCTCTCCAAGGCGAGGCTTCACGCATATCTGTTACCCAGCATCTGAACACACAGTGTTCGCAAAGCACAGCTCCGCATGGGAAAACATGAGCCGTCAGCAAATCATTTCCGTGGGGGCAGGAACATCTTCAGGCGGGACTAGTGCTTGGATGACGTCCCCGTAAAGAAGGAAGGGGCTGAAACTGCTATGATGCTGCAGCTTCCATTTTCCAAAAAGCAACCTGCTTTCTAGAAGCCCATCTAGGTTAGCCAGTGTCATAGCTTGGCTTAATCCCTTTCTTCACAGGCTTGGGCGTTGTTATCTTTGCTCCTGAAACCACTCCTGAGCTTTATAGTTCCCGCAAAATCTCATCATAAAAAGATCTGCAGCGTCCGTGGTGTCGTTTGAACACCAAACAACAAAAAGGCAGCAACACTGCAGGCAGGTGCATGAAGCTCTTGGGGCAAAGGGTGACTTGGGTTGAAATGGTCTCTGGGAAATGTGGGGGTGGCCTAAAAAGCTCAGTGGGTTTCCTCCAAAAAACCAAGAGCAGGGGACCTGGCTGGCTCAGTTGGTGGCAGAGCATGCGAATCTTGATCTCGGGGTCATGAGTTCAAGCCCCACATACAGGCTAGGGCTTACTTAAAAAAAACAACTGAGGGGCCCCTGGGTGGCTGAGTTCACTGAGCATCTGCCTTTGGCTCAGGTCACCGATCTCATGGTTCATGAGTTTGGGCCCCGCATTGGGCTCTCTGTTGTCAGCGTGGAGCCTGCCTCGGATCCTCTGTCCCCCACACCCCTGCCTCTCCCTTGCTTGTGCACTCTCTCTCAAAATAAAAACATTAAAAAAAAAAAATAGTGAGAGCAGCATTCTGGGAAATAACCCTTATTCTGGGGTGGTGCCTACCTCCTAAAATATTAAAGGTTATTTGTAATTGTCTCTGTAAAGGAAAGGCCAAAAAAAAAAATCTATAAATAGGACACCTCCCACGTTGTCATTCCCTAACTTTATTTTAAATGCCTTTGAAGTTTATTTTAAAGTATTTCCCAAGGGGCGTCTGGGTGTCTCAGTCGGTTAAGCGTCTGCCTTCAGCTCAGGTTATGATCTCACAGAATGTGGGTTGGAGCCCCGCGTAGGGCTCTGTGCTGACAGCTCAGAGCCTGGAGCCTGCCTCACATTCTGTGTGTGTCTCTCTCTCTCTGCCCCTCCCCCATTCATGCTCCCTCACTCATGGGTGCTCTCTCTCTCTCTCAAAAATAACTAAACATTAAAAAAAATGTTTTTAATTAAAAAAAATTAAAAAAAATTTTTTTTAATGTTTAGTTATTTTTGAGAGAGAGAGACAGAGCATGAGCAGGGGAGGGGCAGAGAAAGAGGGAGACACAGAATCCGAGGCAGGCTCCAGGCTCTGAGCTGTCAGCACAGAGCCCAATGCGGGGCTCAAAGTCACAAACTGCAAGATCGTGACCTGAGCCGAAGTCGGACGCTCAACCGACTGAGCCACCCAGGTGCCCCAACATTAAAAAAATGTTTAAGCACTTCCTGTGACTTATAAATTTAGGCATTTTGGCTAACATTATTATTTGATGCTTGATACTCAAATGTAATCAAAGTGTCAAGCTTATTTACCCAAACTTATTCCTTTTTTTTTTTTTAATTTTTTTAACGTTTTATTTACTTTTGAGACAGAGAGAGACAGAGCATGAACGGGGGAGGGGCAGAGAGAGAGGGAGACACAGAATGGGAAGCAGGCTCCAGGCTCTGAGCCATCAGCCCAGAGCCCGACGCGGGGCTCGAACTCACGGACCGCGAGATCGTGACCTGAGCTGAAGTCGGCCGCTTAACCGACTGAGCCACCCAGGCGCCCCTACCCAAACTTATTTCAATCTAGGTTTTGGATTTTTTTTTTTCCCGAACCTAAAATTGCATGATGCTTGTGCAACACGCATTTGTCCACCTGACAGTTTCTCCATTGCTTTAAGTACTTTTTTTGCGTCAAAACCTTTTACCATAGACAACGCACTCTTAGCTATCTTACAGAGATCCCTTCAGCTGATTCCCCCGTCGAATTGTCCCCTCCCCTGTCCACTTCTCCCCAGCCTTCTCAGTCTCAAGAAATGGCCACCGTCGCTCAAATCAAAATCCTGGAGCGAGAACTCATTACCCAAACCCACAACCCAGTTGTTAGCACTGGGTGCTGCGTGCAGGATAATGTTAAACCAGACCACCCCTCACCATCCTCATCCCAGGGGGCTTTGGAAGTCGTCTCATTAGGCTCCCTGTGTCCCCCAGTCCTCCTTCCACGAGGCAGCCAGAGGGACCTTGTAAAAGCATAATCTACGGCTTGTCACTTTATTCAGGTTTCATCTGACAAATATTTGCACACTTCCTCTGGGCCAGCACTGTTCTAGCAATTCCTTGACCTTGCTAGACGTCTCGTGCTTGTCAGGGAGGGGATGACCCCCGAAATTAAAGAGTAAAACGTAGACTGTGGTGGAGGATAAGAAGTGCTGTGGAGAAAAACGACACAGAGAAGGAAGACCATGCAGCGTGGTGAGCAGCTGACCTCAATCCAGAGCTTGAAATGGCGGGACTGCAACTTTAGGTAGGGTAGTCAGGGAAAGCGTCGCTGAAAGGGGCATTTGGGACCCGGAGAAGGTGGGAGAGCGGTCCACACCATACCTGGGGGGAAGAGTTGCAACCCTCCGGTGGCTCCCTATCACGTGAAAATAAAATCCAAATTCCCTACAACCGCCCTTGAGGTCCCATTGGACGTGTCCAGTCCATCTCTCTAATGCGCTCTGCCCTGTGTTCTCCAGCCATACGGGCATCTCTCTGGGTTGTCACCCTGCCAGGTTCCTCCCCACCAGGGTCTCTGCTGTGGGTGCTCCCCCATCTGGGCCACCCCATCCACCCCTCCATGTACGCATACCCGTCCTTTATCCTTCTTTTCTCAAGGCCGGCTCCTGCCCATCCTCGGGTCTTAAAGATGTCACTTCCTGGGAAGGGCCTTCCCTGACCAGCCCAGCCTCCCTCAACCTGCTTGCTTTCTGTGTTTTATTTTCATCATGGCTCTTATCACCATCTGAAATTGTTTCCTGCCTGCCTCAGCTACAGGGAATGCAAGTTCCCGGAGAGAATCGTGGTGGCCTATTCACGGCCTGGAACGGGGCCTGGTTCAGAGCAAATGCTCAATACATATTTACTGAGTGAAGCAATAAATCAGTCAAGGAGAACTAGTTACCAAACTTGTAAATAATTAATGAGATTCCGGGCAACAAATTGGGCATCACTCAAAAACCAATCAACCCCTGTCTCAGGCTCTGCCATTATATCAACAATAAGGCAACAACAGCAATAGAAATAAAAATTCAATAACTCCATCTCATAATTCAATTCAATAAAAGCAGTTTAAGAACACAAGTCACTTGGGCATTTATTCAAAGCCCTTGGCATTTGCTATCTCTTTTCATTGTGACAAGCCAGTGAGATGGTCCGTCCCTCCCATCTGAATAGGGTCCAGTCACTGAGGTTTCAGAAATGTTTTGTGACTTGCCCAGGGTCACACAGCCAGTATAGGGCAGAGCCAATGTCCTCACGCTGGGCCACACAATTGTATTCAAATTCCTCTAAATAAACATCATGGAGCACTTACTGTGTAGGAGAAACCCTGTGAGAAAGAGTTTCAAAGACAGATGATCTCATAGGCAAATTGAGATGTTTCAGATAAAAGGATTTTCAAAGAATTCTGAACTACCTGACAGAGATCCAACCATAGTATCGTCAGAAGGTGAATATAAATCATTTACTGAGCGCTTCCTTTCCACCAGATGCTGCGCTATGCACTTCACATGTATTGCCTCATTACTGTGTGTTATTACCCCCACTTTACAAATGAGCAAACTGAGGCATGGGATGATTACGTAACTTGCTCAAGGTCCTACGGCCAGGAAGTGACGGAGCTGGGTGCTCAACTCGGCCTTAGCTCAACAGATACTCACCACAGGAAAAACCTAGTACTCTGTGAAATCTTGTCAGTTGGCAGGAGTTTCTGAGTACAGAAGATACTAGATATACCTAAATCTGGCCACCTTGAGACGTGTTTGCAGGACTTGAAGGAAAACATCCATGCTCCTTTCTGGAGAAGGTTATTTCCTTTATCTAAAGACAATATAACCCCCTGGCAACATCTGGTAGCCGTCCTTACCTGTAAACTGTGGCCCGTTGGCTCTGAGACCAGGATGCTTCCTAGGGAGGGGGCTTGAAGCTCGGCAAGAACAGCTCGGTTGGAGGCGCAGGGTCCAGGCCAGTGCCAGCCGTGACAGCCAGGGGCCTCTTCCTGGCCTGCACTGGGGTCTCTGTCCCCCTCTTCTCTCTGCCCCCTCCGCAGGACCCAGCTGTTCGAGCTCAGCCACACCAGGGCTGGAACCACAAACATGGCAGCCTGTGGCCCGGCTTGCTCTGTCAGGCTGTGGGAGAAGAAGCTTCCAAATTGGAGCCTGTAATAGCCTGTGCCCTGGAATTTTCTGCTTGGTTCACCAATTCCTCGCTGGACCAGACGTAGCTTTGGTGCTGAACAAGGCGGCCATTCAGTCTTTAGTGCGGCAATTAAAAGGCTTTGAGGGCAGGATCTCCTTCAGCCTCCAGGGACCGATTTGGGTCGCAAGCAAGGGTCTTGAAATGTTGTCTTCTGGGTTTTCTAGCTGGTGTGTCTCCTTTGAGGTCCATTCAGTTTTGAGAAGAAGTGGTATTGTGGCAGAACAGGGCGGGGCGGGGGGGGGGGGGTGGGGGGCAAGAATAAAGTTAATTAGGCTCCTGACATTCAAGTGGGAACGCAAGATGTCCACAAGTGAACCCTGATTCTCATCTCCCCCCAAATCCTGCTTCACCCCCAGCCTTCCCACTCCAGCTAATAGTAGCTGCCTCCCTCCCATGACTTGTGGACTCCTCCTTTCTTTCACACCACCACCTCCACAGCTCCCACCTTCCCTGCCTGACACCTACAGTTGGCTCCAGTCCCTGACTCACTACTGTTACGTCTCGGCTCGGCAGCCAGACCGTCGTGCTTAAATCAGAGTCGAATCAACTCACTCCTGCTCAGAGCCTTTGATGGCCTCCATATCCCTTGGGAGTAAATGCCCGAGTCTCACAGGGGCCCTCGAGGCCTCTCTGCTCTGAACTTGCCACCGCTCTATACTCCTCCACCCTGCTCTTGACATCCACTGGGCACCCTCAAGGCCTTTGCACTGACTGTTTCCTCTACCTGGGTACCCTTTCCCCAGATATCCACATGGCTCAGATTCTTTTCTCAAGGAGATGGAGCCTGACGGCCTTACCATTCCTCACCCCCTTCTTCCATCTTTGCCCTCCCATGTCCCCCACCTTGCCTTAGTTTTCCCTTCATAGCACTCAATACCCCTGGCATGCTAAATGATATACTTAGTGGTTGTACCCAATGTTCAGGTCTGTTCTTCTCTATGAGGGGGAGTAAGTCCTACAGGGTGGGGATCTTTGCCTATTTTGTTTGCCGTTGTATCTCAGGCAGCTGGACAGAGCCTGACACGTGGAGGGGGCTCAGTAAAGTTGTGACAGGAAGGGGAGGCCCTTCGAGACACAGAATTTCTGTCAAACCAAGATGAGATAGAGCACAGAGGAAATGTTTTGGATTGTCCAACTCTTCAGGGAGCTTAGAAGGGAAAGAGGGAGTGAGCGAGGGGCTGGAGACCAGGTAAACACCCTCTCCCCCCACACAGCGACTTATAAGCCTATGCCCACCCCCGCTCCAACAGAGAAGGGAGGTCCTTGACCTCTAGGGACCCTTAGCTAGGTGCAGGGAGAGCTCCACCCGTGTCCCTGGATGGGGCTGGGCAGTGGAGGACTCCCTCCACCCACTGGGTCCTCAGTTGGCAGGGCTCCTGGCTCCAAACCCAATATCAGGCTGGGAGAAGCAGACAGAGAGGTAGGGTACATCTTTCCCTACCTGTGGCCTCCCAGGCGCCTCCAACCTGGACACCAGGCTTTCCAGGCAGTCAGCTTTTCTAAATAAACATGTTGATTGCTGAAGAAAGAGAACGGTACAGAGTGATCCTAGCAGAAGCGAGCTGTCTGCAGGTGCTGGAATATAGTGTCCTGTTGGGAAACGTAGCCTTCCAAGCTGGAGCGGCCCCGTCTCTTGTCCGACCCAACCTGGCCCCAACTCTTTAATGAATCTGGTCACAGACAGCCGGTCTCCCTCCTCTCTCTCCCTCTCCATCTGGGTGTTAAGGCGCAAAGCAGATTAGAAATGTCACTCTCGTGGCTGGCCCCAAGCTGCACCGTCGGTCCACACTCGTTCCGGTCCGACAGGTGTAATTTCCTTCCCCAAACAAACACTCAGGTGTTGGGTTCTGAAAATCTTCTCCTTATATGAATTTCATGAGCCCAACTATGACCTGGGGTAACTCTTTTACGAGCAGAACAAAGAAATGATCAATCAAAAGGAGTTTGTTTTCCTTTGCGACTCTGAATAGAGTCTGTAGGTGCAGAACACAGATGGGACCCGCCCAGCTTTCTGTTGTAGGCGGGGCAGGTACATCCTGTAAGAGGGTCTGCCGAAGAGATGAGCGTGTAAGAGAATTTTAAAGCTTCTTTTCCTTCATCTTATTGTTCAAGAGTATATATTTCAGATTAAGGCCAGATGCCAGAAGATTCCTTCACAGAGCAATTTTGAAGCACTCTGGGGGCACCTGGTTAGCTCAGCCAGTAGAGCATGAGCCTCTTGATCTCAGGGTTGTGAGTTTGAGCCCCATGTTGGGTGTAGAGATTACAAAAAAAAGAAAATTAACTTGGGGCACCTGGGTGGCTCCGCCGGTTGAGTGTCCGACTTCAGCTCAGGTCGTGATCGTACAGCTTGTGAGTTCAAGCCCCGCGTCGGGCTCTGTGCTGACAGCTCAGAGCCTGGAGCCTGCTTCGGATTCTGTGTCTCCCTCTCTCTCTGCCCCTCCCCCGCTCATGCTCTGTCTCTCTCTCTCTCAAAAATAAACATTTAAAAAAATTGACTTAAAAAAAGAATCTGAAAACTTATTGTTGTAGCATCTTTGTCTTTAAAAATAAATCAGAAACCAAAGTTTTAATATTAAGTCATTTTTTTTATCCAATACCTCAAAATTGCCACACATTTGAGGGAGTCTACTAGGTTACTAGCTCCTTTGTGTCCACTTGGGTGTTCATTTGTTATTTTGATGCCCTTGGGAAGTAAGAGGTGTCTGGGAGTCATTGTTTTCTTTAGTATAAAGCTGGGAGTGAACAAGATGTGATTTATCTGATTGAAGAAGGACCACACAGAGAGATGAAATTCAGGACCCGTGTTAAGACGCCTAGTGAATCTCATTTTCTATTCTGTGTGCAGACCACCAAAGCATCTCTCTCGCTAAACAGAAACCCTAAGAATCACTACATAGTGTTTTTAACAAAAAGATGTACTGCGTCTTTATGCTTATGATACTTTCAGGCAGCCTGAAGGAAAAACTGTGGAGGTTCAGACGTAATTGTTCATGTTTGTGAAAATTCTGCTAGAAGAAAAAAAAAAATCTAAAGAATTTAGATTCCCTGGAGACCGTGATCTTCAACTTTATTTTGTGTAAGGGAAATAGTCACAGAAAACCAAGCTTTGTAAGAATTTCTATGATGATTTAATGTCATTGATTTCTCCCCTCGATGAAACATTAATCCAAAAGTCCTAAAATGGTTCTCCCCTCAGATTCATGATAAGTAACCCACTTTTTATGTGCTTTTTAACAAGCAGAAAACAATAGTACTGAGTGATCAGATGGTAGGAGGGATTAGCAAAGAGGTTAGCAATAAGCTTTAGAGGTTTATACCTATAGCTCCATTAGTCTGAAACTGGGTCTCCTATTGGTGGAGACAAAAACCCTATTAACCAATTCAAGGCAAATACCATAACAACTTCTTAGTAATTGGTGGTCCCAGCAGAAAGGGTGAATTGTAAATAAGCCCAGAAATGAAACCCAGGTTTTCACTCATCAACGTATTGCTTGCAGATCGGGTTCATTGTGATAAATTACCTTGTAGAAAATGATGAGGCAAATTTACCCCGGGTCAACTGTGATAAACTTCTCTGTGTGCGTATCTGTGAAGGCACTGTCTTTGCCGTTACTGATGGAATTCTGTTAAACACTTATTAATGTGCTCGGTGGGTACGTAGTGGCACTTTAAGAATCTGAAGGTCAGGGGGGCGCTTGGGTGGGCTCAGTCGGTTAAGCATCGGACTGTTCATTTTGGCTTAGTTCATGATCTTGAGGTTGTGAGATGGAGCCCGAGTTGGACTCTGTACTGACAGGGTGGATCGCTTGGGATTCTCTCTCTCTCCCTCTCTCTCTCTCTCTGCTCCTCTCCTACACTGCTCCCCAAATAAATAAACTTAAAAAAAAAACCTGAAAGTCATTATAGCCTTTTAAACTACAGTTAGTACCTTTTGTCTTATGAAGGGAAGGACACAAAATTCATGCTTCTGGACTAGAAGATGTTGGCTAGAGTTACCTTTAAAGTTCCTCACAGCATGACGTCAAAATTCAAAGGCTTTCATTCACTCTTGTTTGTAATGGGAAATTTTTTTAAGGGGGAAGCTTTATTTAGGGAGAGAGAATTTTCTTTTCCTCCTTCACTTAGCGATGAACATCTGAGTAAAACACACTGGGAAAATATCAGGACGCACCTGAGATTTGTGACTTCTTTAAAGAATGAGTCATCCATTGTGCTGGGAACTCAACAGGACATTGTCAGTCTAGAAATTCATATGCTTTGGTTTCAGGAAATTTCCTGTGTTATATCGCTGATATTTTCCTTCCCTCCATTTTCTCGGTTTTCTCTGGAATTCCCTTGGATCCCCCTTTGGCATTTCTAATTTGATTCTACCTTTCTTTTCTCTTCTATGTATCATCTCTATCTTCTTGTTCCAGCTCCTGAGAAATTTCCTCAACCCTATCTTCCAACGTACCTATCGATTCCCCCACCTCACATATTTTTTTTTTATTTTTTTTTCAACGTTTATTTATTTTTGGGACAGAGAGAGACAGAGCATGAACGGGGGAGGGGCAGAGAGAGAGGGAGACACAGAATCGGAAACAGGCTCCAGGCTCTGAGCCATCAGCCCAGAGCCTGATGCGGGGCTCGAACTCACGGGACCGCGAGATCGTGACCTGGCTGAAGTCGGACGCTTAACTGACTGCGCCACCCAGGCGCCCCTATTTTTTTAAGTTTAAGACAGAAACAGCATGAGCAGGGTGGGGGAGAGAGAGAGGGAGAGAGAGAGAATCCCAAGCAGGCTCCATGCTGTCAGCACAGAACCTGATGTGGGGCTCACACTCATGAAACTGTGAGATCATGACCTGAGCCAAAACAGAGAGTTGGACGCTTAACCAACTGAGCCACCCAGGCGCCCCGTATTTGTTTAATTCCCCAGAGATTTTTCTTGTTTTTTGAATATTTATTTATTAATTTATTGCACTCCAAGCGTGCAATTGCGTCTCATCTCTCTGGGACTATTAATTATAGGGTTTGGGTTTTCTCTTTCTCTGTCTCCTGCCATCTGGATTGCCTGTTTTCTCTTTCTTTTTTCCTGTTTGCTTTGTGTTGGTATCTATTTGTCAGCCAGACTTCCTATTAGATTATTCTTGACTCTCTGTTCATATTTACAGATGGAGTATTACAAAGGCAATTGGAAGCTGTTTGTGTGGGTGGAGCTTCTGGTTGGAGGACTTCCTAACAGGTGATGGCTGGGACATTTCACTGGAGAGACTCGATTGTCAGTTTTATTAGGTCCTTTCTCTTGAGCTGGTCAATTTCCCCAAAAGCACATAGTCCCATCTCCTGCAGAGGTTGGATATAATCCTGGGTGCTGGTATTCTGAGACCTGAGAGAGAAGGAGGCCAGAGGTCTCATTGTTCAGAGTCAGATTTTGACTTAATCCCTGTTTGGTGTTCGATGCCTCATCAGCCCACTCCTCCATGCCAGGTCTTTCTAAGTCCAGATTTCTTGACACATTTTGTCCAATGTTTGCCCTCTTCTATTATCTCCCTCCTTATAGGTTTTTACATTTTACACCTTTTACAGTCATTTCATTCAGGTTCAGGAAGGGATGGAAATAAATGCGTGTGCTCAAGACCTTATGCTTAACTAGAAGTCTTACACGTTCATTTTTACTTCAAGGGGGTTGGTGCAATGCGCATTCATGTTAGTAACAATAATTTTCCGTACGTTCCAATGGGCCCAAGTGGGAAGGAGTAAAGAAAACACACGTGCCAAAAGAATTTTTGCATTCCACTCCAAGTGGTGGAATAGCTATTCTAAGTGGACTGTGCAAAGTTTAAAATTTTTTTGTAGAATATTTCTTTGAATAGAAAATCTAGAACTTTTTTGTATAGAACTGAAACTAGCATGCCCTAATATATAAATAAAGAAATTTTTTTGTATAGGAGAACTGTACAAAGAAATATAATGAAACATCCAATAGATAAATTTAAATGGCATACAAAAAAAAATGTCCAAATAACCTAAAAGGAAAGGTAAATAGAAAAACAAAAACTGGAGAGGACAATAGAAAGCAAATAATAAAACGGTAGACCTAAATTCAAATATAACAGTAATTACATTAAACGTAGATAGTCTAAACATATGGATTAAAAGACAGAAACTGTTAAATTGGAATTTTAAAAAGATCTAACTATGCGGCCTGTAAGAAACCTACTTTACGTATAGTGATGTAGGTATATTAAAAGCGTAAAGATGCAAAAATATATACCATGCTGACAGAAAGCTGGAGTGGCTACAGCAATATCAGACAAAGCAAATTTAGAGCAAGGAAATTTCCGGGGAAAAAGACAGACGTTAGATAATGATAAGAGGGTCAACTTACCGAGAAAATGTAACAATCTTCACTGCATATGCACCTGGGATCAGAGCTTCAAAATGCAGGCAGCAAAAACTGATAGAACAAAATGGACAAAATGGACAAATCCCAAATTATAGTTAGAAACTTCAACACATCTCTCAGTAATTAATAGAACAATTGGCAGAAGATCATCAAGGATATAGAAGTGAGTATCATCATCAACCAACTGACTCTTATTAACATTTATGGAATATTCCACCCAGTAAGAGTAGAACACACATTCGTTTGAAGTGCCCATAGAGGGTTCTCCATGATTGACTGTGTTCTGGGTCATAAAACAAACTTTAATAATTGTTAAAGAATTTAAATCCCATAAAGTATGTTCTCTGACCATATAGGAATTAAACTAGAAATCAATAGAAAATATCTGGAAGATCTCTAAGTATTTGGAAATTAAACACATTTCTAAATAATACATGAATCAAAACCGAAGTCTCAATAGAAATTAGAAAATACTTGAAATGGAATGAAAATGGAAACGCAACATACGAAGTTTGTGGGATGAAAAACAAGAGGTGCTTCAAGGCAAATGTATAGATGTTTACATTAGAAAAGGTCTCAGTCCCGAAAGCAAAGCTTCCACCTTAAGAAACAAGGATAAGAATAGGGGCGCCTGGGTGGTTCAGTCGGTTAAGTGTCCAACTTCAGCTCAGGTCATAATCTCACAGTTTGTGGGTTTGAGCCCCGCATCAGGCTCTGTGCTGACAGCTCAGAGCCTGGAGCCTGCTCTTGACTCCGTCTCTCCCTCTCTCAAAAACAACAACAAAAAAAAATGTTAAAAGAAACAAGGATAAGAATAAAATAAATCTGAAGCAAGCAAAAGCAAGAAAATAATAAAGTTAAGAGCAGAAATCAATAAAATTTAAACTGGAAAAATGATAGAGAAAAGCCAATCAAACCAAAAGCTAGTTTTTTGAAAAGATCAATAAAACTGATCCACTTCTACGCAGATGGACAAAGCAAAAAAGAGAGTAGCCAGAAATCACCAATATCAGAAATGAGACCCCCTGCCGACATTTCAGGGATAATACTAAGGAAATATTACAAACAACTCTACCCACATAAGTTTGACAACTTAGATGAAATGGACCACTTCCTTAAAACCACAAATTACCAAAACTCACCCAAGAAGAAATGGACACACTAAACAGTTATATATCTGTTATAAGGAATTAAATTTACAGTCAAATCCTTCTGGAAAAACAAAACCAAACAAAACAAAAATTCAGGACCAGATGTTCACTGGGGAATTCTACCAAACATTTGGAGAAGATGTCAGACCAGCTCTGCACAATCTCTTCCAGAAAATAGGCACGAGACACCTCCCAAGTACCTTTATGAGGCCAGCATCACAGAAACCAATGAGCCCAGAATTTGGTATTAGTAATATCAGTAACATTTCATATGTCATAAAATCCATTTTCTAAAGATAGGTCAAGGCTTTACTTTCCAGGTAGGGTGGCACAGGCCCA
Organism: Herpailurus yagouaroundi; assembly: GCF_014898765.1. Classification (NCBI taxonomy): domain Eukaryota; kingdom Metazoa; phylum Chordata; class Mammalia; order Carnivora; family Felidae; genus Herpailurus; species Herpailurus yagouaroundi. The sequence goes on from NW_024412421.1 coordinate 10,884,173, forward strand.
CCCTCCCTGGTGCCGTGTGTCTTTCCAAGGAACTCCAGAGGGAAGTGTGTATTATCCTGGTTGTTGCCAGCCTCCCCAGGAAACAGAGTGAACCTGAAGGCCAGGCATCAGCATCCCTGAGACGCCAGCCCTCCCTCCTTGGGAAAGCGTATTTTTGAACCTTGCTCTCAGTCCCCTGACTTCAGCCTGGGCCTCCTGAGATTCTTCTCTCATTTTTCACTTCCCAGAGTCTCCTTGGACCCCACCTCCCCTGCCTCCCCAAACCTCAACAAAAATTTCCTTCCTCTGCCTTTTCAAATTAACTTAACACTTAGCAAGCAGAGAACTGTAGTTTAGTTTGGTCTCAGAGCCTCACTGCGCAACCCGAAGGTCCATCGATAAAATGTCCCCAGGATGAAGAGCACGCTTCCGCTTGATGAAACTTTCTTTTTCCCAGAGTTCAGAAGCAGCTGAACAGCTTTTAGGTTTGTGTTTTGTCATTGTTTTTGTCTCATTTGTTTTTATTTTTTCCTTCCTGTCCCATAGTAGACGGACATGTGATGTTGAGTTTTGTGCACCACTCGTAGAGAAATGGAGTGCACAACGTGGCAGCCGGCATTGTCTTTCTCTGTTATTCTGCTCCTGGTGGGTCGTTAAATGCAGCTTACTTTCTACTGCTCACGAATTCACAAGCACACCTTTTTTTTATCCCTCGCTCCCTTGAAAATTTTAAGAAAAAAAATATATATAACTGAATTCTCAAAACAAACTTAGTGTCCATTTGTATCAAGACAGACAAATGCATAAATAAATTTTACCAAATATTCTCTGGGTTTATGGAAAAGAAGGTAAACAAACAGACACTTTTGCTTTATGTTCTTGTAGTCTTTTTTTTTTTATTTTTTTTTCAACGTTTTTTATTTATTTTTGGAACAGAGAGAGACAGAGCATGAATGGGGGAGGGGCAGAGAGAGAGGGAGACACAGAATCGGAAACAGGCTCCAGGCTCCGAGCCATCAGCCCAGAGCCCGACGCGGGGCTCGGGCTCACGGACCGCGAGATCGATCGTGACCTGAGCTGAAGTCGGACGCTTAACCGACTGCACCACCCAGGCGCCCCACATTCTTGTAGTCTTAAAGTAACATATAGGACCATGGCCACCTCAAAGTTAGATTTTCTCAAAGCCGTGTCTGCCCTACCTACCACTTTTACTGGGGTGGGCAAAAAGATTCAGAGAGGAGAGACCAAGCCTTTCCAGAAATGTCTTCACTAAAGACACTTATTTTCCACACGCCAAAAATAGTTCACTAATGTGTGCTCTCTGCTTATTTTCCCTGCTTCCACTTCCAAATTTGAGAAAAGTTCGGCAGAGCAGTTAAAATGGCATGCTGACTTTAGTTAGGAATAAAAAGGGCAGTAGTGAAAGAGATACACTAATTATAACTGTTCTCACCCCAAGCTTTCAGAAGCTCCCCCAGGGGGCTCATTCATCCCTACCGAGCTGCTACAGACCCCAAGATTATGTTGTCTACACTGGCCTTAGAAATTCCCCCACACCGTTCCCCTTCCACACCCTGAGTGATAGACAGTGAGAATGAGGGAGGGGGGGGGGGAATGTGTAGGTAACTAAATACCCTGAACTACTGGTTTTATTTCAAAATACGTGACCTACAAAACAACAAACACGCAAACAAGTAAACCACGAGTGCGGCAGATGAAGGGCTCCTCATGCCTACCAAGGAAATCACCTAAGGGCAGAGTGAAGGGTAGAAAATCAAACTGGGCATATGAATGAAATTAACTTATGTGTTTGCACTCATCACCATGATCAATTCATCTCAACGTCCTTCCCTCTGATTCCTCCGATGACTAACTTGTCGGTCTCCTAGATCCCACAGGGTCGACTGGGGTGAAGAGCATCCCTGGAAGCTCTCAAGGAGACGTCACCAGTGGCAGGAAGAACCGTGGTCCAGGGAGCTGGCACTTCCCCAGCAGTCGCTGGTGATGTGGCACGTTCACCATGGTACAAAGGGGGCAGGGCGGGCACAAGGGTACAATGTGAGCAACATAACCTTTTCCTACAGGCAAAGTCGTCTCCAGCTCAGGGAATGGCAGTACGGGAGTGTGTAAGGACCATCAAAGAGTGAGGATGAGCTTCGGGGTGCAAATCCTGGTGGGCTGGGCTATCTCGGGCTGCCTGTGTCTGGGATCTCTTCTGTTGTTCCTCACAGGTCACCTCAGAGACGTTTCCCTTAACCTCTTTCTAAACTAAGTACAGTAAAACCTTGGTTTGCAAGCGTAATTTGTTCCGGAAACATGCTTGTAATCCAAAGTGCTTGTATGTCAAAGCGGATTTCCCCATAAGAAATAATGGAAACTCAGACAATTCATCCTGCAACCCAAAAATATCCATATGAAAATGATTACAATACTGTCATATAATACAAAATAATAAAGAAAATACAAAATCTAAAGAAAAATAAACAAATTAGCCTGCACTTACCTTGGAAAACGTTCGTGGCTGGTGTGAGGGAGACAAGAGAGAGGAGGGTTATTGTGTAGGACGACTTTCACCATCATTTACGGAATCACTGCTATCTATTGGCTCAATGGAATCTTTTTCTTTTCATGCAATTTTAACAGGGAACCTATGCAATAACACTTGCTTTTGCCTCCTTTTCAGGATTTTGCAGAAATGTGACATTGCAGTGACAATCACCCACAATCCCGAGTGAGAGAGAGAACCATTGGCTCAGTTGTGAGGATGTGATGTTCGGTGACACTCGTATTGCAAGATATCGCTCGTTTATCAAGTTAAAATGTATTAGAAATGTTTGCCCATCTTGCGGAACACTTGCAGAACAAGTTACTTGCAGTCCAGGGTTTTACTGTGCTTAGTTAATGCACGTGTGAATGAAGAAATGGGGCCCACTGGTGAGTTGAATTTCTTCCTTTGTTTTTTTTTTTTTAATTTTTTTTTCAACATTTATTTATTTTTGGGACAGAGAGAGACAGAGCATGAACGGGGGAGGGGCAGAGAGAGAGGGAGACACAGAATCGGAAACAGGCTCCAGGCTCCGAGCCATCAACCCAGAGCCTGACGCGGGGCTCGAACTCCCGGACCGCGAGATCGTGACCTGGCTGAAGTCGGACGCTTAACCGACTGCACCACCCAGGCGCCCCATTGAACTTCTTCCTTTGTAATGAGGACAGTCAATGGGGGCAGACCTTCACTGAGCCCCCATAATGTGCTGGCTCAGAGTGAGGCTCTGAGGGGATCCCTGAGGATTAGAGACAAAATGCTAAAAATGCCTGACACTGGTAAGGGAGTAAGCCTTCGATAAACAGGAACTTTTATTACCTCTTAAAGGAAACACTGAACTTGGAAATCTATGCAAATGAAACAAAGAAATTATCGTGTGCTTAGAACATTTTAAGGGTCCTCATTTTTAAAAAAATTTTTAAATGTTTATTTTGAGAGAGAGAGAGAGACAGAGTATGAGTGGGGGAGGGGAAGAGAGAGAGGAAGACACAATCTGAAGCAGGCTCCAGGCTGTGAGCTGTCAGCCCAGAGCCGTCACAGGGCTTGAACTCACAAACCATGAGATCATGACCTGAGCCGAAGTCAGAAACTTAACCAACAGCAACCCAGGCGCCCCTCAAGGGTCTTCATTTTATCCAGGCCTCTGCTTCTCCTCTTTCCACCCACAGCCCCTCCCACCCCCATCCTCACCCCCAGGACACATTTGAAATGTAATTCCATTCACAGGACGTTTAATTTGAGTGATGTTCACAGTAGTAACAAATATAATTAGTGCTTGAGTAGGACAAAGGGAACACAGGATGGCTCTGGACTTGGAGATTCTTAAAAAGACAAGCCCCTACAGGGGAAAGTGGCAGCTCAGAGCCTACCCAGAGCAGCCCCCGTCAATGGCCCCAAAAGCCCTGCCCCTCCAGCTACAAGAAAAGGTCCTGCAACCCACAAGGTGGGCCACTTCCGGCTGGTCTTGGTCGTGGTGGGTCCAGGAGAGAGAAATAATGTCTTCAGTCATCAGTGGTGGTAGCCAGAAGAGAAAAGTTCTGGTGGAAGCAGATTTGGACAGCTAAGAGGAAAACAACAGTAGCATGTTCCAGAAGAGGAAGGAGATGACAAAGGGGGCCAGGGGAGGTCTGTTTCTCCCTAATTCTTATCAGGCAGTGCTGGGGGAGGTGGGGAACAGGGGTTCTCCATCCTTTTATCCTTTTATGGGGGGAGTGCTCTATGGGAGGATTTTCTGTTCTTTAATTTGGAATGCCATTAAATTGCATTTTAAAAATATTTCAAAGGTGTCATCCAAGTAATATGTGCATTTAATTAAAAATTAATTTCATCGGGGCGCCTGGGTGGCGCAGTCGGTTAAGCGTCCGACTTCAGCCAGGTCACGATCTCGCGGTCCGTGAGTTCGAGCCCCGCGTCAGGCTCTGGGCTGATGGCTCGGAGCCTGGAGCCTGTTTCCGATTCTGTGTCTCCCTCTCTCTCTGCCCCTCCCCCGTTCATGCTCTGTCTCTCTCTGTCCCAAAAATAAATAAAAACGTTGAAAAAAAAAATTAAAAAAAAATTTAATTTCATCAATGCTTCGTAAGTAAATCAAACACGAGACCTGTAACAAGCCTCTAAAGATATTGGTTACAACCCGAATCACCTTGGATGAGGGCTTCAGAGTCTGTTCCCTGCTTCCAGGATTGCCAGCCACAGCTTTGCCCCTGCCCTTTGGGCTCAGCCACAGCCTGCAGCTCCCCAGCAACCCACCTTCCCCCATGCTGTCTTCCCTGCCTCCCATTTCTCAGCCTACAAGCCCTTGTGTCCTTCAGTCTCTAACATTATCTCCCACAAATCTTCCCTTTCAGCTCCTCAAGCAGCTGCTTGCACATTCCTCCAAGTGACCAAAGCATACTATAATCACCTCTTTTATAGCATCTTTGATTTAGGGTGTGATTTTTTTTTCCATTTCTGTATTTCTTAAGAGAATATGAATTCATAGAACCCTTGTCTAATTTTTTTTTAATTCCCAGTGCCTAGCATTGTGCAAAACAAAAGGTAAGTATCCAGGGGTGCCTGGTTGGCTTAATTAAGCATCCAACTCTTGATTTCAGCTCAGGTCACGATCCCAGGGTCATGGGATCATGCCCCAAGTCAGGCTGCACGCTTGGCGTGGAACCTGCTTAGAATTCTCCACCACCCACCACCAACTCTCTCTCAAAATAAAATTAAAAAAACAAAAACCAAAAGGTAAGTGTTCAACAGCTGCTTTGTAGATGTATGAATGAGTGAATGAAGGAATGAATTAACGGTACCCTGCAGATGCCAGAATGCTCCTTCTGCGAATTGAATCTGACCATGTCTCTCTCTGAATTACATTCGTTCCCAGGCTCCTTCTCTGGCCATGAGTTTACATGGGAGCTGTTAACAAACAAGAAACAAACAAACAAAATGAAGTAGCAACAGAAGGGGAGAAGTGGAGGGGACTCTGGCAAATTACTTATTTTCATGGAGTTTCTATTTCCTCACTCGTGAAACAAAAGTGCTGCCAGAGGAGCTTTAAAGGAATCTTCCAGTTCTCCAATTACAGCTGGCCGGGCTCCAGAACAACTGTTCTCCTGAGTCCTGGCAGCTATAACCCGAGTCTTAGCACCATCTAGTGATAAAGAGCTCCAGTAGCAATGGGGAGAAAGGCTGGGGAATGGGGACCGACTGTAGGCTCAAGAAGGAAACCCTGAGCTTAATTATTTTATAAAGCAGCAAGAAGTTAGGTCGAATGTGAAGTTAGCCGAGAGGCCCAACTTGGGTGACTCAGAGTCCTTTCTGTTGGTGATGGCTTAATGAGTAAATCTCAGAACATGTAAGAAACAGCCAACTAGGATCCTTAAAACATGAAAAAGTCAAGAGAACAACACCTGTGTGCCGTGGTCCACTTGTTCCTTTTTTAAGTTACCGCTTGTCCCGATTAACTCTTTTCCTTGGAAGGAAATGTACTTTTGAGGAACCAATGGTGTAGAACTCTGAAAACCCAATAAAAGCACAAATTATTTCATTAAGAGTACATATGTCTTCTCAAATGTCTTTTTTTTTTCTTAACCTTCACCAGAGTGGGATGAAAGAAATGTTAAAAATCCCGGGTGCCTGGGTGGCTCAGTTGGTTAAGCCTCAGACTTTGGCTCAGGTCATGATCTCATGGTTCATGAGTTCAAGCCCTGCATCAGGCTCTGCACTGGTGTTGTGGAGACTGCTTTCAATTCTCTCTCTTCCCCTCTCTCTCTCTCTCTCTGCCCCTTCCCCATTTGAGTTCTCTCTTTCTCTCTCAAAAATAAATAAACTTTAAAAGAAAGTCTTTAAAAAAAAGAAGAAGAAAGAAATGTTAAAAACATGTCAGGGCACCTGGGTGGCTCAGTCGGTTAAGTGTCTGACCACAGCTCAGTTCATGTTCTTGCTGTTCACAAGTTCGAGCCCCATGTCAGGCTCTGTGCTGATAGCTTACAGCCTGGAGCCTGCTTCAGATTCTGTGTCTCCCTCTTCTTCTGCCCCTCCCCTGTTCATACTCTATCTCTCTGTCTCTCGAAAATAAATAAACGTTAAAAAAAATCCAAATATGGTTGACTAGCAATATAGAAAATATTAAAGACAATTCTGGGAGAAGGAAAACAATATCAAAAACTTTAGTGCTTATGGAATGCTCGTGGGCACATCCCCTTAAAACTCACCAAAACATTTTATCAACCTGATCTTTGCTTTCTAAATTACTTTCTGGTTGCCAAAAGCAAGACTCAACCAACCAACGGAACAAATAAACACAGGTTTTTGGTTTTTGTTTTTTTTTAATCGAAAACTGAAGGAGAATGATGCGGTGTCTTTGCTGTATGATCTGTCCCCAGGAGCCGTGCTCCTGAGACCACCTTCTGGGCAAAGCAAACATTTAAAAGGGTGGCTGCTTTACAGACACTTGAGGGAAGAAGGGCCTTTGAGTGGGGAGCAAGACTGACCGGTCCTATGTATAAACTGTCTCTGAAGGCAGATCCCATCGTAGAGCATAATCACATTCGCCAAAAAGTAATCTACATCTGCAGAGTGCATGACTCTATAAACCTGTTCCCACTAACTGCTTACTGGCTGACACCTACTTACATCACTGATATGCTGTAATTATTATTGCACGACCCCAGAAACACAGATAGTATAACACTGAAACCAGACCATTCCACTGTAGGGACCGTATCTTCCAAACCAAAACCAAGGCCACTTGCATTGACAAGAACGTATGTGCACACCGGCGCAAAGGGGGAAGCGGACCCTGCTAGGGCATATCACCTCTGCATTCTGTCTTGGGAAATGTGTAATCTAGAAGTGTCTGGAAAAGGCAAAAACTGCCACCAGAAAACGACTTGGCCCTTTTCTGACTGGAATCAGAATGAAATGGGCCGGATTCGGAGGCAGCTTTGAAGAAAGAGAATGACTGGCCGGGTGCAGTTGGTTCAGGCATTAACAACATAAAAGAATGTAGCAGTTATGAATGATGGACTCAGGAGGCAGGTCTGTGCCTGATTTTTACACTTTACCTGCCACTGAATATATGCCTCAACCTGTAAGCTTATTAGAGGTATCTCTTTTATATCTAATACAGTTACATAAAAGACCATATGTTCTATTTGGATCAGCTCAGTTTTACCTGACAAATTCAAAAAGAGTTTCACAGGTACAGCCTTGAAAAACAAACTCAAAACAAACAAAAAATTTAAATTCTAACAATGCTCAAATAGGTCACCAAAGCACTTGGGGAGAAGGTCCACTAGCTCAATGCAAAGTCATCAGCTTCATAATAAAATCCAACTAAGGGAAACCCCTGCAATTAATTTCATGGGGACTTAAAATATATTAGGTTCTTGTGAAAAATTACCTTCTGGACTGGCACCCATTGAAATGTAAATGTGTTCTTTCTTTAGTCTCCAAACTCCCCCATTTTTTTTCCTCCCGAAATTCCATTTGGAAACTGTGTATCTATCGATGTCACAGTCATTACCTCTTTTTTGTTGATAAGTGTGCTCTGCTTAGAGGTTTTTATAAGAGTTATCTTTCCTGTAATGAATACTCAACAATTCAGGCCAGTCTTTTCAGCTTGCTGGATGTAAGTGTCCCTTGATTAATGGACCTGTCAACTCGATCAGCGGTTATCATATGACAAAGGCTCAGCCTGAAAAATGTCACTTCTTATCCTGGCTGCCCAAGCACTTCTGGTTTACAAGCTTTGTGCACCTACCAGACGTACTTAGTGTTTCGTTTTGGGTTTGGTTAATAATAAAGAAAGTTACATGAAAGTAGATAATTGAACTACCTAATCCAATAGAAATAATTTCTTTTGTTCAATGTGCGTCATATGATGGAGTGTGGTTTTTATCTTCCTATTTTTTTCACTTCTGTCGGCTGAATTGCTACCTAACCATTTACATCAATGTATAGATCAATATAAACAACATTCATTTCTGTCTCCATTCTGCCTGGAGTTAAAGCCTGGCAAGAATAGAGTTGCTTGGGAGGAAAAAAAAAAAAATCAAGTCCTTAAATGAAATTATTCTGCTTTAGTAAGTCAAAGACAGAGTATCTGTTAAAATTAAGGCTGTATGCTTTGAAAGTCAATTTTGCATGTGCTTTTATGTGGTTGGGATCCATTCAATGGAGGAATCGGAGCCCTGAGATTATAAATGAGCAGAATTATGGGCAACTCTGAGCCTCTGGATGGACAATATTCTTTTTTTTTTCCCTAAAAGATTTTATTTTTAAGTGATCTCTGTACCCAACATGGGGCTCAAACTTACAACCCCAAGATCAAGAGTCACCTGTTCTACTGACCGAGTCAGCCAGGCTCTCCTAGATAGACAATATTCTTGAAAAATTACATAACTGTCTGGATAAAATAAATTTCAAGGGTATTATGAAGACCAATGTTCCCAAAGTTATAAAACAGTGGAATACCTCAGTGTGTTCCACAATGTAAATAAAGGAAATCACCAAATGCCGTGCTGGGACCCCAATAAAAGAAGGAAAGCAAAAAACACATTGTCTCAATGTCTGGGGATATATATGTATATACTGTAGACCTCAAAAGAAACAAGGACTAGAGTATCGCATATAATTTCCCTAACTATAAAAATCTAAAATGTTCTTAAATAATAAGAAAGGGAATAGAAGCCTAGAGCCAAAATAGCTAGACACAGCATCTCATGGAAAGTAAACGCAGGATGGCGTTTCCAGGGCTGGTGGAGGCTGGACCAGCCAGGACTTGAGGACTAGGATGAAGCAGGGACATCGAGGTCCTATAAATACCAAATTCAAGCAACATCAAGACTAAAGGTCAAAAACCCAATAAAGAACCAATTGCAACATAGGAACGTTGTGGATGGCATTCACATTCTAATGGCCTTGAGGAGAGTGAGTCTAGGCTAAGTAATAAAATCCTCGACCAAATACGAGGAAGAAAGCAAACTGTGGGGGCGCCTGGGTGGCTCCATTGGTTAAGACTCTTGATTTTGGCTCAGGTCATAATCTCATGGTTCGGTTTGTGAGCTCGAGCCCTGTGTTGGGCTCTGCGCTGACAGTGCGGAGCCTGTTTAGGATTCTCTCTGTCTCCCTCCTCAGCTCATAAGCACCTGCTCTCTCTCTCAAAGTAAATAAATAAACATTTAAAAAAAGAAAAAATATTTTTGAAGAAAAGAAGAAAGCTCATCGAAGATACCGCAAATATCCAGCTTACAAACGCAGGGAGGATGAAGAGATTTAAACACGCATTCAGCAGAAACTGAAGTTCATGATGAAATAAAACATTAGAGAAACCCACAACGTCTCTAGAGCTGACCACTTCATTGTTTCATTTTGCTGCTCTAAGAGAGCAACGGACCGTTCTACTAGATACTCTACAAACACCAAAAAGAAATGCCAAGGAGAACCACTCCCAATCCCCAAGCACCCGAGCACTGAGTGCTGTTTCTGGTTGTGCTATTCACTGTCCCAGCATTTGCTGACAATTTAAGAGAAATATTCGTATTTCTCTCATGTTAGCAACCTTGGGCATGTATGGTTAGGCTCCTGCTGTTTCCGGCAGGTGGGTGCCCTTTGATTTCCTTGTAAGCAAGTCTGTGAAATTCTGTGATTCAGCAAGCATTATTCCTTGTTTCGGTTTACTGTCTCCAGGGGCATTACTCATAGCTGGAAGGATTACCCCAGGTTAATTCAAATCTGGATCATACAAAGTTTTCTGATCTCCTTGTCTTCCAAAATCTCTTCTCCATTGTTGTCATGCAGTGTTCCAAAGGGGTAATTTAAAAGGGGATCTACCTGTGTCTCCAGTTCTACCCTTTCAGATAAACGTGGTTTCTGATAAAATGCAGAATATTATTTTTTGGTACAAACTTTTGTGGCTCATACTCCTTCCCAGCAGCTTTCTTTCCTGCTAAGTGCTGTTCATTAGAAATTTGCCCAGCGTCATCAATATATTTTCCTCTGTAGAAATGAGGCAAATCTGATTTTAAAACCTTTTGCTTTTAAAAACCTTAGGCTTATCTATGGAAGTTTGCAGTCTTATCTGAATTATTCTTTTGGACTCATCTGGAAACACATTGAATTCTTTTGTCCCTTTCTTTAAGGAGCAAAAACACTTTGGTTTCAGAAACTTGGGAATGTGAAAGGGGGGGTTGACCACAGCAGTCTATATGCACGTTTCTGTACACATTGGTTATGGGGAAATACAACTTTTCTGGATTTCCCAGTGCTAATGCTCTGGTAAAAGCCCTCGCCTCCTGGGGCCCTTCACAGGCCATGATAATTAGATCTGTAGTCATTAATCTAGTTGATTGCTCTTCTAAGAGGATGGGAAAGTCCCTCTTATCTCAGGGAGAGGGCCAAATGGCTCCAGCTGGACCTAGGGCCCTAGGTTAAGCCCCAAGGCACAGGAAGACTGCAGTGCTACATCTATAGGTAGGTATTCACATCAAAAGGAATGAAGTCGGAGAACTTGGAGAATCTACAAGGTGGGAAAAGCAGAGACATTGGAGGTGGTCTAGCTCCTGGAGAGATTATTTACACACCAAAGGGTTGGATTTAGGTTTCAGACCCATTAAGTATCCAAGGAGAGTCTTTCAAGAAGGGAGGTGAGAGCTATCTCCTTCCTCTTTATGAGCGAGAACCATTACTTTTCCTGGCACAGGACATTTGACCCCTGGTGAGAGGTAAGTTCTGGAGGAACTGGGGGTGGTGGTGATATACTTATTTCTTACTTTAAAATGGTTAATAAGAAATCTATCTCAGATCCAGAACACCTTGTATGTGTGCATTCAGGATAAATTAATAACAATAAACATTAAAAACCAAACACTGACAGACTGGGTTATTAGACTGCGGTGGATCTTTTCCCTCCTCATCCACCAATTACAACCAGCTCAGGAGAAGGGAGGGAGTAATATGTCCAATCACAAGCCTAGTCCTGCCTTTCTAGGCTGGGAGGTGCCCAGAATGCCTCAGGGCCAAGGTCAACAATAGAGGCTGCAGCCCTTTGTGGTGCAATTGGTCTGCGCTGAGTGGAGGTGCTAAGTGAGATACAGGACACCCAATCAAATGTGAATTTGGGATAAATAACAAATAATTAATAGCATAAGCATATCCCAAACATTGCATGGGCCATACGTATGCTTTAAAAACAAACAAACCAACCAACCAACCAACCTCCATTCATTCTTCATCTGAAACTGAAATTCAACTGGGCATCCTGTGTTTTCATTTGCTAAATTTGACACTCTACCATGACGACAGTGACCTCTTGGGAGCTACCAGCAACTCATGTCCATTGAAGGAATAAATTTATTTGTTTGTTAAAGTTTATTTTTGAGAGCGTGTGTGTGAGCAAGCAGGGGAGGGGCAGAGAGAAGAGAGAGACAGAGAATCCCAAGCAGGCTCCACACTGTCAGCACAGAGCCCAACGCCAGGTTCGATCTCACCAAGTGTGAGATCATGATTTGAGCCAAAACCAAGAATCAGACGCTTAACAGACTGAGCCACCTAGGTGCCCCTGAATGAATAAATTTAAAAGGCCACATAGACCTTTCTTTTCATTTCTGAAGGGATGTTGGAGACTGTGCTCAGATACTGAATCCGGGAAATGTTGACCCCCATACCTTATGTGTTATGGACCGAAGGTGTCCCCCCCACCAATCCATGTAAAGGCCTAACCCCCCAGTGTGGCTGTGTTTGGAGATGAGACCTCTGAGGAAATAATTAAGGCTAATGAGGTCATAAGGGTGGGGCCTTGAGCCAATAGGGGTGGTGCCCTTATAAGTAGAGATAGCAGAGAACTCAAGCTGTCTTTCCTTGCGCACAGAAGAAAGGCTTTGCAAGGACAGTGGGAGAGCGGCCATCTGCAAGCCAGGAAGGCAGCTGTCACCAGAAACCAAACCTGCGATCTTGGGTATTCCTGTCTCCAGAACTATGAGAAAATAAATTTCTGTCATTTAAGCCAGTCAGTCTGTGCTTTGTCATGGCAGCCCGAGCAAACCAAGGCAATATGGGTACAGTGAGCTCAGCAAACATGCACTGAATCCTCTCACGACCACCCTGAGGGATTGTTTTCTCTCTCCCAGCTTGGAGATAGAACTCCTAAAGCTCAGAAAATGATAGGACAGTGCTCAGCACATAGAATTTTTAGAAATACTCATTTAATGAATGAAAGTTACCCAGCTGAGGTGGCACTGAACGTCTGTCGCAGAGGCGGGATAGTGGCCTCTGGGGTCTTTTCACTGTTTCTGCCTCCAGCCCAGGGCTGCGGATTCCCTGAGGATAAATCCCTTTGCCTGAGCACGTTTGGATGTCCTCATCTCTAATTTGGGTTTACTAATTCCCAGCCTGATCACCTCACAGCAGCACAGTGGACAAAACTAATTGAAGGAGAAGGCTCTTCCAACAAGGGGGAGCACAATCAACTGTGTTCTTAGTCTTACTCACAAAACACAGCAGGCAGAGGCAGACCAGTCTGAAGTGTTGTTAACGAGGAGGGATTGTCTCAAGGATCGCTGCTGCTGCTTCCTTCTGCAGGACAGGAGAGCTGGGAGGAACCTGTGGGAAATGGATCTTAATACCCAAGTTCTCCTTGTGGGGTAAATCACTGCCTCCCAGTGGGTCTCCCATCCACAGAGAAGCATTTGAATTTGATCTTGGTCAAAACAGTCTCCTCTCTCCTCCGTTCCCTCCTCTGAAGGTCTCTTCCTGGTGCTTGAATTTAGAAACCACAAGTGCCTGTACTGGACCAAAGAATCACACCCAGGGCGGGTGGCCTAGATCTTGAATTTTTAACATCCAGACAACTCCCCAAAGTATTTTTGTCTGCATCGGGGAGGTTTTTTCATTGTGAGCAATGGAATCTAGCTCTGGCTGACTTAAGGCTGAGGTGAATTTATTCAAAATGCACAAGGTAGCCCATGTAATTAAGTAAAAGCTGAAGACCAGGCCAGGAAGGACAGGAACACGACAGTAACAGGGATCTGGGCAACGGGAACAAAGGGTGTGTGCAGTCAGGGTGTCGGGACCATGATGCACCTGTTTCTGTTTTCTCTCTCTTCCTCACCGTCTCATTGCCCTCCTAGCTGGATGTTTTCAGCTGCAGATAAGAGATCATGACTAAGAATGGCTTAATAATAAAGCTATTTCATTGCCTCATGTAACAAGTGCTCTGGAGATGAGTGGTTTGTGGTTGGTCGACCAAGTCACAGTCTACATCTCTGATTCTTTGGCCATTCCATCACAAAATGGCTGCTGCAGCTCCAAATGTATTCTTTCCCCAATATTGCAAGCAGAAAGAAAGATAAATAGCAGAAGTAGGGGGTGCTCCTTTTTATTAAGGAAGCCTCCCATCACCCTTCCCTTTATAATCCTTTGGTTGGAACTGGGTCACATGGCCACCTCTAGCCACAAGGAAGGCTGGGAAAGTGTGTAGCTGGCATAAGTGATGAGAAGAGCAGTGACTGGCTTACACCAGGGCTTCATCTCCTCGGGCTTGGCATATTGCTGCACAAAACTAAATCAGAGTTCTGTTAGCAAGAATGAAGGGGCAGTAGCTCTCAGGATTCATCTTCCCTGGAAAGGCAGCCAACATAGCTCTGGTCACCATGTTTGAGTCAGAAGGCATGAGTGAAAGGTACTGTTTCAAAAAGGAGCAGGACCCTATGGCTGGGAGAAGGGGGAGGAAAGCTGAGTACAAAAAGGACACATCTCTCCCTCTCTCTCCCATTGGCCTTTTCAGATATCAGGAGGTACTCTAGCCTAGCAAGGACAGGCTCTATAATTTGGGGGACCCAGTAAAAATAAAAATGTGAGATGCCTTATTCAAAAACTGTTATGAATTTCAAGATGGTGGGTAGAAGATCATTAAACAAACATGAGACACTTCTGAACATGGGGCTGTGTGTGACTGTGCGGGTCACACAACCATAAGGCCTGCCTTGGGCCTAGCCCAGAATGGAAGCGGCCATCATCCTAGGAGAGCAAGCCTGAGGTGTGGTGTTTTAGGGTCTATTTTTTGTTTTTGTTTTTGAGAGAGAGGGTACAAGTGTGCAAGGGGCACAGAGAGAGAGAATCCCAGGAGGGCAGGGGGAGTGAGAGAAGTGGGGCTCACCCAAAGCGGGGCTTGAGCTCATCAAATGTGGGACTCAAACTCACGAACCATGAGAGCCTGACCTGAGCCAAAGTCAGATGCTGAATGACTGAGCCACTCAGGTGCCCCTAGGGTCTGTGTTTGTATGAAATTGGATTAAATACATTCGTGGACGGTGGGGAGGACTGTGATTTGTATTGGTATAATTAACATATGTCCAGGCATTTGTACAAACTCTCAGTTAAAGAACAAAGGAAGAGGTGATCACACCTCTTCTGGGTGTATAACCCTGGACAGAGGCAGAATTCAGGGAACACAAGTTCTCAGGGAGCTTCCACTGTACCCCACCTGCAGCAGAGGAAGAGGGGGTGGCAAGCCAGCTTCACCCCGCGTGCCCATTCAGACCTGGCACTGCTGTGTGTTATTTGATCATCAGCATGACCCCGTGCAGTGTAATGTATTATCTCCGTCTAGAATTCTAGATGAGGTTGCTGGGGCTCAGAGAGTTCCAGGTCATCTGTGGTACATGGTCAAGCTAGGATTGGAAGCTGGGCAGTCTGAATCCAGAGTCCACGTTTATCAGCACTCCATGGGACTGGACAAGTCTAATGGAGTTGGGGTCATTGTAAGCAGTAGGTTTGACCAGACTGTTTTTCAAGGTCTTAGAGTCCTAGGGTCCATGGACAGGTGTGTCCAAGGATATCACTCCACAAACAGGAATGCAGGGTGGATGATAGCTCCAAGGATGTCAATCACAAATAAGCTAGGGAGTCTGAGCCAGGAAATAAACTTAGTTTTCCTCACAAAAGGGTCTGTCACACAGTTTCTGAAAGGAACCCACGAGCCCGGAACATTTGCCTAAATACTTTAATTAAAATGCACTGTAATAGGATAAAAGCTGGAGTTTAAAGGCAGTGTTCATGTTTGCTAAGAAAACAGATGAAAATACTCCAGGTAGCCAAATATATTTTGATAATGGAATTTTAAACAGCCTCTTGGTTTTAATTTTATTTAAAATATTTATATAGTTAAAAAAATAGCTTGCTATTCATTTTCTACCACAGTACAGGGAACGCTAAGACATTTTAAATTAGTAGAGATTCAACACACATAAATAAAGATTCTGTTTCAGCTGCAGAATTACAATATTCTGAGCTATGCCATCCACACCTTGGCAATCACCCAGTCTAATTCTGCTTGGAGAATAATGCTAGCCTCAAATTCAATTTATTTAATATCCAACTTTTGTGAAAGCGTCGTTTAATGAAATATCACAGTTAAATTAAGACACTGCTAATCTCATTTCAAAATCAATTTTTTTTTTTTGCGTCCATGAAGTACAGCCAGATCAACACCCATCCTGCACACCTAGAAAGCTGATTTGAGGATTAACACAACAATCTGCACAACCTGAACCACAGAACTCAGCAGGTACACGGCGTGGAGAGGTGAACTGCTTGCAGAGAGAGGTAGGAGATGGCGGTGGGGGGGGGGGGGGAAGGGTGGAATATGGGAAAAGCACCCCCCCAAAAGCAGCTGGAGAGAAAGTGGAAAAGTGGAAACAGCTGCAGGGACTGAACTAAAAAGAGAGAAAGGAGAAAGGAGAGGGTTTCAATTCCACTAAGACTCTGTAACAGGGAGAGCGCAGAGTCGGAAACTCCGCAGCTGATACCTGGTGGTGCTCTGGTGGGAAGGGCGAGTCCCCAGGAGCAGAGTGAAGTCTGGGCGGTCCTCGGGCCACATGGGGAGTGGTGGTTCCCCTGCAGACAGGACATCGGGTAGAGGCTGTGTGGCCCCCGCCCCCACAGGCAAAGGTGTCAGCGGACCCCGGAGAACAACCACATTCGCTGGTGCTGGAACAAGGTCGTCGGGGGTGAAGCCTGGTGCCAGATGCGTGTTGTGATTTGCCACAACCCCTGAAACGCGGCTGCCACGCGATCGCGTGAACTTTTTCTGGGGCGGGGGCCGCAGTCTGGGCATCAGTGGCAGCACAGACCCACAAACGTTCCAGACCCACACCCGGCGGTCTCTCAGTGAGACCCTCCCACAGAGGGGCGGAGCAAGTCAAACCACAGTCCCTCAGAAACAAGGGGTCAGGAAACACAGTCGCATCTGAGATAAAACTCAGGAGGGAGGTACCACCTGGGAACCTGACAGCTTGGTCATGGACAGTGTAAAAGTGGGGAGTGGATGGAAGCCAGAGACAAAGGATGGGTGCGGGATTGCTTATCGGGTAGAACAAAGTTCCAATCCTAGAGAATGGGTACCTGGGTGCCGCCATTGTCACCAATCCCGCGCATGCGCATACGCACAAACAAGCACCACCACAATCCACCCCAGTAAGCTAAGCAGCGCCATCTAGTGGAGAACGGAGCCATTACACCAAGCTCCGCCCAACGGAGCCAACCTCGGTCTTCAGGAACACTAGTCTCTCTGCCTGCTTAGTTTGTGGACTATAAAGAGATTCATAGTTTGACTTCTAGGGGAAAACAAAGTAAGTTCAATCGTATTTCAGTCTGTTCGCTGGTCCATCTATTCCATTTTCTCTTTTTTTTTCTTTTTTTTCTCTTTTTCGTTTCTTTTTCTTGAATACAGAAAGAGAAAAACTTTATTTTTATTTTCAATTTTTACTAAAAATATTTGTATTTTTTTCTACTATATATTTTACTTTTGTGTAAATTTTTTCAAATTCTATTTTACTTCCATCGTTTCATTTTATTTCTATTGCAGTGTATTCATTTTTTCAAATTTTCAAAGGATTTCCTTTTTTTCTTTCCCTTTTTTTCTCTAATCAAGCTCCTTTCAACACCCAGACCAAAACACACCTAGGATCTACCATAATTTATTTAATTTTAGTGTGTGTGTGTGTGTGTGTGTGTGTTCTTTTCAGTTTTTTAAGTTTAATTTTTTATTTTAATTAAAAAAATGTTTTTACCTCATTAATTCCTTTTCTCCCTTCAAAATGATGAAATGAAGGAATTCACCCAAAAAGAAAGGGCAGGAAGACACGACAGCCAGGGACTTAACTAACACAGATGCAAGCAAGATGTCTGAACCAGAATTTAGAATCATGATAATAAGAAGACTAGCTGGAGTCGAAAATAGATTTGAATCCCTTTCTGTGGAGATAAAAGAAGTAAAAGCTAGCCAGGATGAAATAAAAAATGGTATAACTGAGCTGCAATTTCAAATGGATGCCATGGTGGCAAGGATGGATGAGGCAGAGCAGAGAAATCAGCGATACAGAGGACAAACTTATTGAGAACAATGAAGCAGAAAAAAAAGGGAGATTAAGGCAAAAGAGCATGATTTAAGAATTAGAGAAATCAGTGACTCATTAAAAAGGAACAACATCAGAATCATAGGGGTCTCAGAAGATGAAGAGAGAGAAAAGGGGGTAGAAGGGTTATGTGAGCAAATCATAGCTGAAAACTTTCCTAACCTGGGGAAAGACACAGACATCAAAATCCAGAGAGCACATTCATCTAGTGTTGAATCCCATTAGATTCAACAAAAACCGACCATCAACAAGGCATATCATAGTCAAATTCACAAAATACTCAGGTAAGGAAAGAATCATGAAAGCAGCAAGGGAAAAACAGTCCTTAACCTACAAGAGAGGACAGGTCAGGTGTGTGGCAGACCTATCCACAGAAACTTGGCAAGCCAGAAAGGAGTGGCAGGATATATTCAATGTGCTGAATCAGAAAAATATGCAGCCAAGAATTCTTTATCCAGCAAGGCTGTCATTCAAAATAGAAGGAGAGATAAAAAGTTTCCCAAACAAAAATTAAAGGAGTTTGTGACCACTAAATCAGCCCTGCAAGAAATTTTAAGGAGGACTCTCTGCGGGGAGAAAAGATGAAAATAAAAAACAAATAAATAAAGACCAAAAGCAACAAAGACTAGAAAGGACCAGAGAACACCATCAGAAACTCCAACTCTACAAGAAACATAATGACAATAAATTCATATCTTCCAGTACTTACTCTAAACATCAATGGACTAAATGCTCCAATCAAAAGACATAGGGTAACAGAATAGATAAGAAAACAAGACCCCATCTATATGTTGTTTACAAGAGACCCACTTTAGACCTAAAGACACCTTCAGATTGAAAGTAAGGGGATGGAGAACCATCTTTCATGCTAATGGACACCAAAAGAAAGCCAGAGTAGCCATACTTATATCAGACAATCTAGACTTTAAAATAAAGACTGTACCAAGAGATGCAGAAGGGCATTATATCAAAATCAAGGGGTTTATCCACCAAGAAGACCTAACAATAGTAAACATTTATGTTCCAAATGTGGAATAACCCAAATATATAAATCAATTAATCACAAACATAAAGAAACTCATTGATAAGAATACCATAATAGTAGGGGACCTCAACACCCCACTTACAACAATGGACAGATCATCTAATCAGAAAAATCAGCAAGGAAACAATGGCTTTGAATGACACACTGGAGCAGATGGACTTAACAGATATATTCAGAACATTTCATCCTAAAGCAGCGGAACATACATTCTTCTCCAGTGCACATGAAACGTTCTCCAGAATAGATCACATACCAGGACACAAATCAGCCCTCAACAAATACAAAAAGATTGAGATCATACCGTTCATATTTTCAGACCACAACACTATGAAACTCGAAATCAACCACAAGAAAAAATGGAAAGATAACAAATACTTGGAGACTAAAGAACATCCTATTAAAGAATGAATGGGCTAACCAAGAAGTTAAAGAGGAAATTAAAAAGTACATGGAAGCCAATTAAAATGATAACACCCCAGCCCAAAACCTCTGGGACGTAGCAAAGGTGGTCATAAGAGGGAAGTATATAGCAATCCAGGCCTTCCTAAAGAAGGAAGAAAGGTCTCAGAAATACAACCTAATCTTACACTTTAATGAGCTGGAAAAAGAACAGCAAATAAAACCCCAAACCAGCAGAAGGCAGGAAATAATAAAGATTAGAGCAGAAATCAATGCTATCAAAGCCAAAAACAAACAACAACAAACAAACAAACAAACAAACAAACAAACAAAAAACAGTAGAACAGATCAATGAAACCAGAAGCTGGTTCTTTGAAAGAATTTTCAAAATTGATAAACTATTAGCCAGTTTGATCAAAAAGAAAAAAAAGAAAGGACCCAAATAAACAAAATCAAGAATGGAAGAGGGGAGATCACAACCAACACAGCAGAAATAGAAACAATAATAAGAGAACATTATGAATAATTATACACCAATAAAAATGGGCAATCTGGAAGAAATGAACAAATTCATACAAACATATACACTACCAAAACTAAAACAGGAAAAAATAGAAAATTTGAACAGACCCATCATCAGTAAAGAAATCAAATTAGTAATCAAAAATCTCCCAAAAAACAAGAGTCCAGGGCCAGATGGCTTTCCAGGGGAATTCTACCAAACATTTAAGGAAGAGTTAACATCTATTCTCTTGAAGCTGTTCCACAAAATAGAAATGGAGGGAAAACTTCCAAACTCTTTCTATGAAGCCAGCATTACCTTGATTCCAGAACCAGACAAAGACACCACTAAAAAGGAGAACTGTAGACCAATTTCCCTGATGAACATGGATGCAAAAACCCTCAACAAGATATTAGCCAACAACACATTAAAAAAATTATTCACCACGACCAAGTGGAATTTATACCTGGAATGCAGGGCTGGTTCAATATCCACAAAACAATTAATGGGATTCATCACATCAATAAAAGAAAGGACAAGAACCATATGATCCCCTCAATAGATGCAGTGAAAGTATTTGACAAAATACAGCATCCTTTCTTGATAAAAATCCTTAAGAAAGTAGGGATAGAAGGATCATACCTCAAGATCATAAAAGCCATATATGAAAGACCCAATGCTAATATCATCCTCAATGGGGAAAAACTAAGACCTTTCCCCCTAAGGTCAGGAACAAGACAGGGATGTCCACTCTCAAAACTGTTATTCAACACAATATTGGAAGTCTTAGGCTCAGCAATCAGACAACACAAAGAAATAAAAGGCATCCAAATCAGCCAGGAGGAGGTCAAACTTTCACTCTTTGCAGATGACATGATACTCTATATGGAAAACCCAAAAGATTCCACCAAAAAACTACTAGAACTGATCCATGAATTCAGCAAAGTGGCAGGATGTAAAATCAATGCACAGAAATCTGTTGCATTCCTATACACCAATAATGAAGCAACAGAAAGAGAAATCAAGGAATCGATCCCATTTACAATTGCACCAAAAAATACCTAGGAATAAATCTAACCAAAGAGGTGAAAAATCTGTACACTGAAAACTATAGAAAGCTTATGAAAGAAATTGAAGAAGACACCAACAAATGGGAAAATATTCCATGTTTCTGGATAGGAAGAACAAATATTGTTAAAATGTCAGTATTACCCAAAGCAATCTACATATTCAATGCAGTATCTATCAAAATAACACCATGGGGCACCTGGCTGGCTCAGCCGGTTAAGCGTCTGACTTCAGCTCAGGTCATGATCTCAAGGTTCGTGAGTTCAAGCCCCGTGTCGGGCTCTGTGCTGACAGCTCAGAGCTTGGAGCCTGCTTCAGATTCTGTGTGTCTCTCTCTCTGTCCCTCCCCCACTCTGAATCTGTCTCTCTCTCTCTCTCTCTCAAAAATAAACATTAAAAAAAATTTTTTTAAATAACACCAGCATTCTTCACAGAGCTAGAACAAACAATCCTAAAATTTGTATGGAACCAGAAAAGACCCTGAATAGCCAAAGCAATCTTGAAAAAGAAAACCAAAACAGGAGGCATCACCATCCTGGACTTCAAGCTATACTACAAAGCTGTAATCATCAAGACAGTATGGTACTGGCACAAAAACAGACACTCATATCAATGGAACAGAATAGAGAACCCAGAAATGGACCCACAAAGTATGGCCAACTAATCTTTGATAAAGCAGGAAAGAATATCCAGTGCAATAAAGGCAGTCTCTTCAGCCAGTGGTGCTGGGAAAACTGGACAGCAACATGCAGAAGAATGAACTTGGACCACTTTCTTACACCATACACAAAAATAAACTCAAAATGGATGAGAGACCTAAATGAAAGACAGGAAGCCTTCAAAATCCTCGAGGAGAAAGCAGGCAACAACCTCTTTGATCTTGGCTGCAGCAACTTCTTACTCAACACGTCTCCAAAGGCAATGGAAACAAAAGCAAAAATGAACTACTGGGACCTCATCAAAATAAAAAGCTTCTGGACGGTGAAGGAAACAATCAGCAAAACTTTTGGCAACCAATGGAATGGGAGAAGATATTTGCAAACAACATAGCAGATAAAGGGTTAGTATCCAAAATCTATAAAGAACTTATCAAACTCAACACCCAAAAAACAAATAATCCAGTGAAGAAAAGGGCAAAAGACATGAATAGACATTTCTCCAAAGAAGACATCCAGATGGCCAACCGACACATGAAAAAATGCTCAACATCACTCATCATCAGGGAAATACAAATGAAAACCACAATGAGATACCACCTCACACCTGTCAGAATGGCTAACATTAACAACTTGGGCAACAACAGATGTTGGCGAGGTTGCAGAGAAAGAGGATCTCTTTTGTACTGCTGGTGGGAATGCAAACTGGTGCAGCCACTCTGGAAAACAGTATGGAGGTTCCTCCAAAAATTAAAAATAGAACTACCCTATGACCCAGTAATTGCACTACTATGTATTTATCCAAGGGATACAGGTATGCTGTTTTGAAGGGGCACATGCATCCAATGTTTGTAGCAGCACTATCAACAATAGCCAAAGTATGGAAAGAGCCCAAATGTCCATCGATGGATGAATGGATAAAGAA